>NC_133528.1:49341538-50018671 GCF_048544455.1 Silene latifolia | reverse complement strand
GAGCAAGCGGACGGGCCTAGATACCGTGAATAACGGAACACCCGACGATACCCCAAAGACACTACGGTAAGTCCTCCCGTTCATAGTCTGACCCAACCCCGAGATAGGAACCGCACGTAACCAATCGGAGGAGTGAGAACCTGTTTGAGATCGCCATAAAGCAAGCTGGCGTGGTGTCAAAGAGAAAACAGACTCTAAGGCAGCAGCAACCGTCGTGAAATAAATATCTGCCAATTTCTTCATAAGTTTGGGGGCAGCAAATTCACTAGGGTGACCTAATAAACCAGAACCTGTAGTCGCAGTAAACACTTGCGCAGCATCATCAAAAGCAGGGCCAGCAGCTACAATACCAGAAGGGCCGAGGAGCTTAGCCTCGCAAAACCAATAGATCGCAAGCGGGCGCAATAAAAGCATAAAATAAAACATCTCCCGCCGCATAGACACCAAGACCACCAAGATGAAAAGGGAACATAGCAAGGCACCACTGCCAATCCCCAAAACCCGGCCCTGACGCGGTGACAATACGTTCCAAGCTAGAACGAAGAGCGACATCAAAAGGAAGAAGGACAGACCCAAAAACATTAGGTGGCTATTATTATTATTATTATTTTATTATTTTATTATTATTATTATTATTATTATTATTATTATTATTATTATTATTATTATTATTATTATTATTATTATTATTATTATTATTATTATTATTATTATTATTATTATTATTATTATTATTATTATTATTATTATTATTATTATTTGTTTTTTTTCCAGAAAATGTAAGGGATCTTCTCATTGATAAATAGGAAGTACAAAGCAAGACCCACTAGACCACAAGCATCCTACAAAGAAAAGCCATAGTAGCCACCTAATCGAAACAGACAAAGTCCAATTATAGTCCAACTAGAAACCTACCATATGATGATACATTCTGGTGGTAATGTCATAAAAAATGCGAGAACTAAGAGTGTGAACAGAGGTACTCTACCCCCTGAAAATGCGTTTGTTCCTTTCCTTCCAAATTGTGTAGAGAGTACACACAAAAGCAACCCTCCTTTTCACTTTGTCTCTAGCACATCCCTTGTTTCTTTCCTTCAACCATTTTATCAGATGACGAAGATTTGAAGGTAGGTCAAAAGTACACATCCTGCTGCTGACCACAGTCTAAACCTGCAAAGAGTAAGAGCAGTCGAAAAAGAGGTGTTGAATATCTTCTTCAGCAGCCTCACACAGCACACAACAGTTGGCCATACTCATACCTCAGCTCTTCAAATTGTCCACTGTAGGGAGCTTGTTTAAACAGGCCATGGCCCCAATAACAGCCTGCTTTGGGACAACAGCAGGGTCATGGATTGTCTTTCCCCAAGCCACAACAACATCTTTAGGCCTCATTAACTCATACAAACACCCTACATCCAACTTACCATGGGGAGAACAGCTATCTAACAGTTCCTCTGCCCTACTAGAAGACCCAAAAATTGAACCAGAAAGTCCTTAACCTGAATGATCGATTTTCAAAACAAGGAGTGAAAAATAGTACCATTAGCTTGCCATATGGTATCCCCTTTCAGCACATTATGCCTGAACCATGAAGTCCATATATAGTCTGGTTTGTACTGAAGTTTCCACACCCAGCGCATCAATTGACATTTATTCCAACTTAACACTTTCTTGATATCTAACCCTCCTTCCCTTTTAGGTTTGCAAAGAACCTGCCACCCTTGGAAAACCATTCTTCTCTTGCCCTCAGCTATCCCACAATAAAATTCCCTGCAAATTTTGTGAATCTTCTGTACAATCCCATTTGGGAGAAGGATGCTAGTCCCCCAGAAATTTTGTATGCCAACGACAACAGAATTGATCAGAGTAGCTTTTCTAGAGTAACTGAGACTATGGTTAGCCCAGTGCATGATTTTAGCTCGTATTCGTGTAAACATAGGCTGTAATATATTTTCAGTGAATCTGGAAGTTGAGAGAGGAAGGCCAAGGAACCTAAAAGGGAAATCCCCTTCACTAAACCCAGGGGTAGCCATAATCAGATCCCTGAGATCCCTAGGGACACCCACAATGTACATACAAGTCTTCATAGGGTTAGTAGTAAGCCTAGATAAATTAGCAAACTTATCCAAACAAGCAGCTACTACTTTGACAGAAGGTAGGTCACCCCTAGTGAAGACAAGTAGATCGTCTGCAAACACTAAGTGAGTGAGATGGACCTTCACACCCTTAGGCTGGTAAGAAAACCCATGGGAAGAAGGCAACCCTGTGAGCAGTCTTGAGAGGATCTCCACAAAGAGGACAAAAAGGTGGGGAGAGAGGGGATTACCCTGCCGTAGCCCTCTCTGCCCCTTAAAATACCCTTTAATCCCACCATTGACAGCTATAGAAAAGTAAGGAGTGGTAATATAGGCTAGGATCCATTGCACAAACCTGCTAGGAAACCCATAAAGCACCAGGCTATGCTTAAGAAACTCCCAATTAACCGAGTCAAAAGCTTTCATGATGTCAACCTTTATAAGACATCTAGGGGTTTGTCTGGCCCTACTGTACTTAGCAGTAAGCTCATGAGCCAGAGCAGAGTTATCAAACAGGTCCCTATCTTTCATAAAAGCTGATTGCTCCCATCCAATCAAATCTGGAAGCACATCTTTTATCCTATTGGCAAGCATTTTTCTAATGACCTTGTAAGAGGTATGACAGCATGAAAGAGGCATGTATTCTGTGACAGATGCAAGGGTCTCACACTTGGGCACCAGCATTAACAAGTTCGAGTTAGCAGCTTTAGGGAGCTTACTCTCAGTAAAGAATTCAGCTACAGCCTCCTTGAAATCAGTTCCCACCACATTCCAGGCATCAATAAAAAACCCAGAACTATAACCATTCACCCCAGGGCTCTTATGCCTATCAATAGATCTAAGATCATCCATTATCTCTTTTTCATTAAATAGCTGCTCAAGGAGTTGTTTCTGAGCCCCAGTTAAAGTCCTAGTGTCAAACAAACCATGAGGTAGAGGTTGGACATCTGTAGTAGACCCATAGAGGTCTTTGTAAAAGTTTGTGAAAGCTTCTACAATCTCCAGCTGCCCAGTACAGATGTTTGCCCCAGCATCCTTAATGACGCCAATAGAGTTCCTAGCTTTTCTTTCAGCAATCTTAGCATAAAAATATCTTGTATTAGTATCAGACAAGTTAGTATGCAACACCTTGGCACGCTGCTTAAGGATAATCATCTCAACTTTCCTCAGAGCCACATAAGAATGAGTTAAGGCATTCACCTTATAAGCCAACATGGAGTTCATAATATAAGCCCTAGGTTGGGCTTGATAAGATAGTAACTCATCTTTAACATCTTTCACCCTATCACTTATCCCACTAAACTCCTTTCTATGGACCTCCTTGAAGCCTTTATTCAGCTGCTTGAGCTTTTGGAAAAGAATAATAATTTTTCCCCCATAGAAATGGCTATCTCAGTACTTTTGCACACAAGGGTGGAAGTTTTTGGACTTAGACCAACTCTCAAGGTATTTAAAAGCATTCCTTTTACTGTGAACCCCACTCAGGACCTGAACCCACATGGGGGAGTGATAAGACACTCCAGCAGGAAGGAAACAGGCAGTAGAATTGATAGTAGTTAGCCATTTTGAGTGGCCAAGGATCCTGTCCAACTTTGCCCATTTGAGATGACCACCCTGCCTATTAGACCAGGTGTAGGAAAACCCAGTAGCAGGAAGGTCAGATAAGCCACATGCCTCCAGGCAGTCCTTGAACTCCTCCATATCTCTATAATGCTCCTGGTGACTCCCTAGTCTCTCCTCACCAGTAAGAGTGACATTAAAGTCCCCTAGACAAATCCAAGGGAAAGAGACACCTAGAGCAACCTTATGCAAAGCCACCAAAAGAGCTTTCCTCTGAGACCCCAAATTGAAAGCATAGACAAAATTTATCTCAAAAGTGTGCTGAGATAAGTGGTGAAGCACTTTGCAAGGAATATGCTGTGCTGATATCCCATAAACCTCAATGCTAACTCTAGCAGGTGACCATAAAACCCAAATACGCCCATTAGAATGAAAATTATAATTAGTAATTAGACTAAATCTAGAGAGCTTAGCCTTCCAGACCAAATTTATTGCATCCTCTCTAACATGAGTCTCAATTATTGCAGCAATCTTCACTTTATTATGCAGCATGAAATCCAAAACCTCATGCTGTTTCAGAGGGTTATTTAGCCCCCTGATATTCCAAGCTAGAATGTTCATTGGGTTGGAATAGCTTGTCCCCCACCAGGATCAAGTGCTTCCTCCACCATTTCCTCAGTTTTCTGTTGAACCTCCTCATTTTGCCCCGTGTCATCAGTGACAATCTCCTGGAATTTATTGCCTAAATTCACAGAGACCACTGTCTTTGTTTGTACTAGCTGACTTTTGGTATGTGGCCTTCCAAACCCTTCTCCATCCAAATGGACTGTAGGAGGTGTATTCAACTCTCCTTCCACAACCTCTGGTGTTACATAAGCCTTGTCCTGTTGGTCTACCAAAACTGGTGCCTCAGTTTCCAAATCCACCACCACTGGTACAAGAACTACTTTAGCTACCTCAGTAGCTGGAACTGCACTCTGAGTAGGTTTGGGCCTGTACACTCTCTTCTGCCTGCTCTGCACTTTTCTTTGGTGTGACCAATCTTCTTGCATTGACTACAGAAGTATGGGACCCATTCATAAACCACTTTCTGCAGGATACGCCTCCTGAAAGGAGTATTAAGCAATATTGCACCTGAGAGCTCCTTTGCTATGTCCACCTCAATTAGAATCCTAGCAAAAGCTAACTTACTCTTCTATATAGTGACCTCATCTGCACTGATAGGCGTCCCAACAGAGCTAGCCACCTTACTCAACCCTGAAGCAGACCAGAAGCAGGGATCCAGGTTTGGGAATAATACCCATATAGGAGCTGTGGAGACATAGGTCAGTTCTTCAGCAATTGTGGGACTCCAATCCTTGAATACCAGAGGTAAGCATTTAAATTCATGGAGTCATTCTTAATTTTAGTCATGTCCTCCTCATATAAGAAACGAAAATAATACCATCCCTTCGCAAAGTAGAGCACCTGAGAGAGGGGGGGGGGGTAACATGGTTCCAATGTTTGCTAACCAGGGATTCAAGTTCTACAACAGATGTTTTGCCTAAAACCGTACCCACCAGCGTGTATTTCCAATTATTGAGTTCCTCCGAAATATCTGATTCCTCAATAGTAACCCCATTCGCATCAGGTTTGATGAAAGAAAGTGCCATACCTTTACTCATAGATGATTTCAGCGTTTGAGAGTATGATTTCCTTTGCGGTTGTTCTGTGATAGTACCCCCTTTCTTCGATCCTGATGCTACATCATGATTCACAACATCCGTAATCGTAAGCCTTGGAGGGATGGATGGAGCAGCAGGTGCCTCCTCCTCCACCACCTCTTCTGTCAACACCACCGGTGGAGCCACCGTTTTCTTAGCCGGCCGGCCCCGAGGCATGGCAACGACTCAATAGAGCCAAGGTGAACCACCTTGCGTTACCAGTAATTTGAGAGGTTTTAGTCGTAGAGAGATTTAGAGAGAGAATGAGCCGAAAATTTTCAATATTATTATTGTTATTATTGTTATTTTTATTGTTATTATTGTTTTTGTTGTTGTTGTTGTTGTTGTTGTTGTTGTTGTTGTTGTTGTTGTTGTTGTTGTTGTTGTTGTTGTTGTTGTTGTTGTTGTTGTTGTTGTTGTTGTTGTTGTTGTTGTTGTTGTTATTATTATTATTATTATTTTATTATTATTATTATTATTATTATTATTATTTTAATATTTATTTATTTATTTATTTTATTTTATTTGCAAGAAGATAGCTCTTTATTCATCCAAAAAATGGTAACAAAGATGGGACTTACGAAATAATCTCCGACTGATGCCTAAGCATTTACACAATCTAATAAATCCTCATTGTCCGTTGGATTAATATACAAAAGGCGGATACAAACAAGATTTTTGATAGAACTAATTAGACTTTGCGTTGTCCGAGAACTTCTACCAAAAATCCTTTTGTTACTTTCTTCCCATAACACATAAATGGCAGTCACAATAATACAAATTCTCCATTGAGCTCTCTAATTTCTACGGGCTTTGGATCGTGAAAGTCTTTTATCTCGCAGTTAAGGCTTCGAGGTTTTTGTGTTATACCGAGCCAACCGAACACTCCTTGCATAACCTGCTGCGAAAAAAGGCAAGAGAAAAACAGGTGCTCAATGTCCTCTTCACTACCCTCACATAATGCACATCGACTAGCCATCTGAAACTCCCTGGCCATAAGACGGTCAATCGTGGGCAGCTTCTGTTGCATCGCAATAGAGGCTATGAAACTGTGTCTTGGAGTACAAACTCTATGCCAAATAGTAGCATACCACCTGTGCTTAGAATATTTGACCCTAAAATAATCATAGGCTGCTCCAGTTTTGAAGCTACCGGCATCAAACAAGGAGGAGATTGCATTAGCTGCTGCGGACCTATCCCCCTCTCTTTGAATTAATTCGTCCCTAACAGCAAGAATACTTCGCCAGCTCTCATCATCTGAGTCGTTAGGTTTGACAGTCCATATACAACCATACTTGATCTTGTAATGATGAATCCAATCACTCCAAACTGATTGTTGTTTAGTTTGCAGTCTCCAGATTAGCTTTGCAATGAGGCTTTTGTTCTAAGATAGCAACTCTTTGATATTGAAACCGCCTTCGTCTTTGGGGGCACAAGAACTTTGCCAACTTTTTATAGTCATTTTTGTGCGGCCTTCCTCGATGTTCTAGAGGAAGTCTTTACAAATTTTCTTAATAGCTTTGATAATACCTTTTGGAACTTAGATGATAGTGCACCAATAATTGTCCAGCCCAAATAGAACCGAATTAATGAGTTGAATGCGCCCAACATAGGATAACATTTTTGTAGTCCGGTGTTTGACATTTTTGCGGAGCTTGGCAAGGAGGCCAGCGAACATCTCGTATCTGAGACGAGCCGAGTGGAGAGGGAGACCTAAGTAATTGAAAGGGAAGGTCCCTTCAGTGAATCCAGTAGCCTCGATAACATCATTCTTATTATTATTCTTATTCTTATTCTTATTCTTATTCTTATTCTTATTCTTATTCTTATTCTTATTCTTATTCTTATTCTTATTCTTATTCTTATTCTTATTCTTATTCTTATTCTTATTCTTATTCTTATTCTTATTCTTATTCTTATTATTATTATTCTTATTATTATTATTATTCTTATTATTATTATTATTATTATTATTATTATTATTATTATTATTATTATTATTATTATTATTATTATTATTATTATTATTATTATTATTATTATTATTATTATTATTATTATTATTATTATTATTATTATTATTATTATTATTATTATTATTATTATTATTATTATTATTATTATTATTATTATTATTATTAAATCCCGATACAATTCCCGACTAATACTCATACTAGGCCAATAAAATCGGGCCACCTATCTATAACACACGGCCCAAAGCCTTATTACCAGCTAAGTCCAATTATTGACTTTCTTACTTACTTTATCATTTAATTAACGTCTTATTTGCAATTATTATAAATGCCATTAATTAATTATTTGAATTACATAAATTATTCTTATAAATACTTATTAAATTACAGGGTATTACAGTCCTCCCCACTCAAAATGAACTTCGTCTCGAAGTTCGCCCAGAAGTACTATAACAACAACTATAAACATCCACACAACTGAGCACCATACCAACTTACGATAACACAATTATGTATTTCTTATTATCAACTACACCAACTTATCAAACGATGTCACAACAATAACTCAAAAATATTTGTACTATCACATTCTACCCCCCTAAAAATTAACTTCGTCCTCAAAGTTTGAGATATCAAACAACAGGAATAAACAAACCATTTATTGTAACCTCTCGAGTACATGTAATACACCTTGTAACATAAGACAACTATTATCTTTAACAGAACATCGATTGATGGATAAATGAATAACAACAATCTTCGAATTTCTTTTAAATAGCAAAACCTACATTGTATAGTATATTTGAACTAATCTGTAACACCCCGTAAATTTGAAGACCTTTATTATATTTTAAAAGTAATATTTTAATCCATTTTAATTTAATATTAATTTATTTGAAATAATAATAATTTGATAAAATATAATTTTATTTTAGTTTGAAGTAATGTAATCACTTTTGATAGTTTAGAAATGTTTAAAAGTAATTTAAACCTTTTACTTTGATAAAATAGATTTCTGATAAAAGTCGTAATGTTGGGATTTTCCCATTTTTTACGGTCGTTGGGTAAACGAGTTTGGATATTGGGCATATGAGTACTTAATCTTTTAGTAAAATCGTGTTTAAGAACTTTAATATTCTCGGAAATCGCGTTCGGCGAATATTTCTAATTACCGTCGAATCAAACCCAAAACATAAACAATTGACCAACCTCCCCATGCCATTTGGACCGGCCATCTCCCTCCATTTGTCTCCTCTTTCAATTTTCATTTCCTCCATTCTCAATTTATCTCCTCCTTCTCTCAAACACCAAAAACCTACCAAAAATCCTCCTTACAAACCCTAAATCGTTCATAATTCCTCCATTTCTCCACCAAATTTCATAAAAATTATATGCTTGGAATCCTCTTTTCATTCCTCATCTCCTAGTAAGCTTTATTTTCATTTCCCCCAATTTTTGTTTTAAGGCTCATCTTTTAGGGTTTCGAATTTAAGCTTAATAATTGTGTTTTTGTTGTTCTTATGGTGAAGAATTTGAAGATGAGTTAGGTGACTCATATGTGGTTGAAGATGAAGAGTAATTTTGGGTTTTAGAAGCTTTCTCAAGTTATAACTTGTCTCTTTGCTAGCTTAAGGTAACTATTCCGAGTTACTCGACGATTTAATGTGACATAGATGTTGTGTTTGTTGTTTGTTAAGTGTTTAGGTGATTGATAATGTGTTAGTTTCGTTTTTCACATGACTTGTGTTGTTAAATTTACTAATTTCTGGTTATTTCATATACTTTAGTATTGAAACGTAATGGGTATTGTTGATTGTTGCTTGAGACGGTATTAAATTGAGCTTGAAACGGATTTTGGTAGGAAAAAGGGAAAAGGGGCGGAAAAACCGCCCAAAGCAGCCCATAAAGGGGCGCGGCAGACCCGGCAAGCCCGGTGGGTCCGGCCCGGATTTTGACCTGTCACTTTGGGTCGGGTCTTGGGTCTATTGTTTGATGTTTTGGGGTTATGGTTCATGTTTTGAAGTGTGTTGGTATTTTGGCATGTAGGAAATTGTTTAAGCTAATATTTCCGTTGAATTGATTATTTTATAAGTTGGCATATTTTCTCTATGTCAATAGTTTTCACATGATAGATATTAAAAATGGCAAGAGTATGACATTGTGGTAAATTTCGTGATGTGGGCCAAAATGGGCCAAGACTCTGAGCTGGGCCAATTTGACCAAATGAGTTTGGTCAAGCTAGGTTTAAACCGGTCAGCCTCGATTTGACTGATGACCCGTTGCGGGACTAGGGTCGAGGATTTGTCTTTGAGTATGATTGTCTTTTCATATGTTGGTTGTTGGATGAATTGGTTGCCTTATACTTGAGTCTTCTTGCCTTGTTGCCATTTTAGCTTGTCCTCATGAATTATGAGATTAACGGTTCGTTGAGTTTTGGATTACTAATGAGACTGTGGATATTGTTGGATTGTCAGCTGAATTTACATTTTTGTAGTCTTTCACAAGGAAGGATGTTATCCTAAAGTCCTTGATTTGAGTATAAGTATTTATGTTGCCAGTTTGGACTCTTTGCCCCTCTTATGGTTAAGTGGGTGTCCTATTTGTCTTGTGTGGTGTTGGTGTCTTAGACCATCGTCATAGATAGGCCCTTATAGTCTTTGACGAGTGTATGTTCACCGCTTAATAGCCTTTGTGTCTTAGCTTGGTGGGTTTATATCCAAGTTAGGGTATGACTTCCTGACGTACTCTTAGAAGTATGTATTCAGCTTAAGTACTAGACAACCCTTTGGTGGACTCCTTAGGGGTACTCATGTGTTGTTATCATGGGTCTTGGATGCGGTAGTTTTCCGCATGTCGCTAGGTCTGCGCAGGTTTAGGACTAGGGTGTTTACCTTACCTCGTGGTATAGACTCGAGTTACAGAGTGACTATTGACTGTACTAGGAACTTATGCCTGTCTCTAGATATATTGTCCTTTCTTGTTTGATGATTATATGAATCATTGAAGGTGAGATGAAAGCCGGCTATGGTTGATAGAGTTTGGATTCCTGGATGTTATGTGATTCACATGATAGTGTAGTATGAGTCGGTCTAGTATTCACATGCTAGGACTATGTGTTGTTATATTGTTGTTCACATGATAAGCACGATTGTCTAGCATCTGTATTCTAAGGCTATGTGTTATTCATATTCATATTCTTATGTTTACATGTTATATTAATTATGACATTTCGTGGCTGAGAGAACTCGGAGTTACTCCCCACTGACTGTGGCTTTCGTATTTGTATAAAATGCGATCGACAGGTATGGTGATGCTTTTATGGGGTTCATGGACGAGCTAGCGAGCAAAGTAACCTTGGGACTTACTTAGATTTGGTTTTATTTGTAGAGACTCTTATACGAGTTTTTATGTCACATACATTTTAGGGACATATGTCTCCCTCTTTACATTTGGTTGTATAACTTTGCTATTCGCGACTTTAGCGATGGTTATGTTATGAAACTTCTATTTAGACCTTGTATGTTTTGACACCTTTCAATTTGGATATCTTTATAATAGGTTCAGGTTTTAAAAATTACAGGTTTTTACCCAAATGAACCTATTACAAACATATCCATGCAGTTTTATTCTAGAATTATGTGTTTACTTTTCCGCAATGAATGAGGGTGTCACAGTTGGTATCAGAGCATATTTTCTCCCGACGCACGTTTGTGCACCCCCAATATAAATAACTTGACCTTAAAATAATAAACTTGAGAGATGGGTAGGATGGGTAGACTTAGGACCTTATGTTGTAGTCTCTTTGTGATTGCTATTTGTTAGGTGCTAACCAATGTTCTCTTTTGCAAGATGGCTCCTCCAAGATCCGTAGATAATGCAATCTTGCAAGCTCTTACTCGATTCTTGAAATCAAGAAAACCAACAAGCTCCTCCTCCCCTCCTCGGTTTCCGAGGAAGGTGATAGACCCGGTTCTTACACTTGGGTGGCAAGTCAATTGACTCAAAACAAGACTCAAACTTATGGTGGTGAAGTAGACCCGTTGGCACTCACCGAATGGTTTCGGGAATTGGAGAAGAGCTTTGTCTTGTATGATGTTCGTGAAGAGGACAAGGTGAAATTGGCTTCTCACTTCCTTGTGAAAGAAGCTGATAGATGGTGGACCATGACTAGTCCTACTTCCACTCTTGAGCCTGGTTTTGGTTGGGATCGCTTTAAGGATCTAGTTGAGACTAGGTTCTATCCAAAAGAGCTGAAACAACAAAGGCTTAAAGAGTTTATGAATTTGAAGCAAGGAAGTCTTTCTGTCCAAGCCTTTACCGACAAGTTCAATGAACTTGCTCACTATGCTTCTAGACTTGTCAAAAATGAAGAAGAAAAGGCTTTCTTTTACCTTGACAAGCTTACTCCAAAGCTTAAGAGCTTGATCCGTAGGGATTCAACTTCCTTTGTCTCAATCTATGATGATGCATTATGGGCCGAGAGCTCTATTCGGGCTATTGATGAAGAGGCTCGTGCTTCTCGTACTTCCCTTGGCAAGAGGCCACTCTACTTCACTTCTAGGCCTTATGTTGCTCCTTCTAGACCCTTTGTGCCTACATCTTCCCCCTCTTATCCTAACAAGAAGAGGTTTGTTCCGAGTGGACAAGCAAATCAAGGTGCTCGTGTTCTATCTCCTAGCAACGACAAAAATCCTAAGGGTCGTGTGTGCTATCATTGTAAGAAGCCTTTGCATCCCGGAATTGGTTGCTTTGATAAGCAATTTTTGTGTTTCTCCTGCAACAAGCCTAGACACAAGGCTAATGAGTGTCCTGAGAGGAAGACTACTACTACTCCTGTTGTTCCTGAGAGGCCGAGAGGTCGCATCTTTGTGATGAGCTGTGCTGAGGCTGAGGCACACCCAGACATAGTCACTGGTACGTTCTTAATATTTGATATCCCTTGTTTGGTTTTATTTGATACCGGTGCTTCTTTGTCATTTATATCGATGAAATTCTCCGACAAGTTACCCCTTGAACCTTCACTTGGAGATAGTACATCAATATCTTTACCCTCCGGCGACATCTTCTCTTGTTCTTATTTTTATTCGGATGTCCCTATATCGATAGCGGAATATATTTTCCCGGCTAATCTCCTTCGATTTCCACTTGAGGAGTTTGATGTTATTTGGGCATGGATTGGTTATCTACTTATCATGCTCGATTTGAATGTCGAGATCAAAAGATTGTCCTTAAAAGCCCTTTGGGTACTCGCGTATCTTATCAAGGGGTTAGAAAGCAAACATGTGTGAAGTTGATCTCAGCTATGAAGATGGTGAATACTTTGAAGAAGGGTCATCAAGCATTCCTATGTGTAGTGACTACTTCTAATTCTCCTTCTCTTCCTCCCTTGAAGGATGTTCCCATTGTTTGTGAATTTCCGGATGTATTTCCCGATGAATTACCCGGGATTGGAAGAGTCTGAAAAATGTGACTGAGATTCGAAGCTTTCTCGGTTTGGCGGGTTATTACCGTCGATTCGTGAAAGATTTCTCTAAGTTTGCTAGACCGATGACTCAATTGTTGAAGAAGGAGTCTAAGTAGTCGTGGACCGATGAGTGTGAGAATGCCTTCTTAGAGTTGAAGACTAGGTTGACTACCACTCCGGTGTTGACCTTACCAGAGGATGGTGTGGACTACGATGTTTATTGTGATGCTTTAAAGCATGGCCTAGGTTGTGTCTTGATGCAAAACCGAAGGGTTATTGCTTATGCTTATCGACAACTGAGGGTTCACGAGGTGAACTATCCGACTCATGATCTTGAATTAGCCGTCGTGGTATATGCCTTGAAGACATGGAGGCATTACCTTACTGGAGTTCATTGCCGCATTTATACCGATCATAAGAGTTTGAGGTGTATCTTTACCCAGAAAGAATTGAATATGAGGCAAAGAAGATGGCTAGAGTTGGTGAATGATTATGATGCCGAGTTGATTTATCATGAAAGGAAGGCAAATATGGTGGCCGATGGTTTGAGTAGGAAGACTAGTCACTCTCTGAGCACTATCCGTGTGTTACCTGATGAACTTACCACGGAATTTCAAAAGCTAGGAATAAGCCTTGTTGGGAAGGGCTTTGACTATCTTGGTGCCTTGAGTGTAGAACCCGACTTTTACCGTGAGATCCGTACGTGCCTACCTGAGGATGCTACTTTCAAGTCCATTCAAGCAAAAATCCAACTTGGGCAAGCTAAGGATTGTGTGGTGGATAGTGATGGATACCTTCGTTACCAAGGTAGGATGTATGTTCCGAGAGTAGCCGAGTTGAGGAAGAAGATCCTTGATGAAGCTCACCTTTCTCCTTACTCTATTCATCCTGGTGGTGACAAGATGTATAAAGACTTGAGATTACAGTTTTGGTGGCCTAGGATGAAGATTGATGTCCTAGAGTATGTTAGCAAGTGTCTTACCCGTCGAAAGTGAAGATTGAGCATCGAAACCCGGGGGTTTGCTACAACCTTTGGATGTTCCCCTTTGGAAATGGGAGTCCATCTCCATGGACTTTGTGATGGCTTTACCTAAGACTGCTAGCGGAAAGGATGCGGTTTGGGTGGTTGTAGATCAATTGACCAAATGTGCTAGGTTTATACCTATCAAGGAGACATGGAGATTAGATGTCCTAGCTGGTGCCTACGTGAAGGAGATAGTACACTACCATGGAGTGCCTAAGGATATAGTTTCAGATCGTGACCCGAGATTCTGTTCCCGTTTCTGGACTGCTTTCCAAGAAGCCATGGGTAGTTAGCTACTGATGAGTACCGCTTTTCATGCCGCTACAGATGGACAGACTGAGAGGACTATCCAGACTTTAGGGACCTCCTCCGTGCTTGTGCTTTAGACTTCCACACTTCTTGGGAGAAGTGCTTACCTCTTGTTGAATTCTCCTACAACAATAGCTATCATACTTCTATCAAGATGTCACCTTATGAAGCTTTGTATGGTAGGACGTGACGTAGTCCGGTCTGTTGGGATTAAGTCCAGGATGCTCATGTGTTGGGACCCGATTTGGTGACTGAGACCATCAATCAGGTTCAGATCATTCGAGAGCGTATGAAAGCCGCTCAAGACCGACAGAAATCGTATGCTGATGCCCGTCGTCGACCACTTGCCTTTGAGGTTGATGATCGATTAGTCCTTAAGGTGTCACCTATGAAAGGGGTGAAACGTTTTGGTGTGAAAGGAAAGCTGAGTCCCAAATACATTGGACCTTTTCGTGTGCTTGAGAAGATTGGTCCCGTTGCTTACCGTTTAGAGTTGCCCCCGAATTTGAGCAAGGTTCATAATGTCTTCCATGTATCTCAGTTGAGGAAGTACATTAGTGATTCGAGCCATGTTATTCAAGAAGAAATCCCAGATTTGGAACCTAACTTGGCTTTAGAAGAAAGGCCGATCCGACTCCTCGAAAGGGCAAACAAGCAACTTAGAAACAAAGTGGTGCCCCTAGTTTGTATCCTTTGGCGTTGTGGAAATGTCGAAGAAGAAACTTGGGAGCCTGAATCTTCTATGTTAGCTAAATATCCCGAACTCTTCTCGTGAGGTACTTTCCGTTCCTTTATCTAATCCTTGTGAGTTTTAGCTATCCTTTCGAGTGTTCCTCTCCTTCCCTGGAATATTCTCTGCGTTAGTAGTCATTGCTTAGTTGTATAAGAGCTGTAGTTAGAGTTTAGTCATAATTAGTGGAGTCATTATCCTTATTGAAGAGTTTCGAACTAAAGGTTTTTGAAAATGTTTTAATGTTTTCCCACTGGTTTTAACGTCAATGAGTGTTAAGGCTCGTTATTGGAGACGTCCGATAATTAGTTTTCTCAGTTGTTGGCATAAAAATGTATTTTTGTTCTGATTGGGAATGTTGGTGTTCTCGGGCGACCGACGAGGATATTTCCGTTCCATTGAAAGGACACGTATATTTTCATAAGTTTATGTTTTGAAGATGTTGATTAATTGATTTAAAGAGAACGACCTACATGTATACAATGTTCCTTCTTCTAAGTTTCGGGGACGAAACTTCTTAAAAGGAGGGATGATTGTAACACCCCGTAAATTTGAAGACCTTTATTATATTTTAAAAGTAATATTTTAATCCATTTTAATTTAATATTAATTTATTTGAAATAATAATAATTTGATAAAATATAATTTTATTTTAGTTTTAAGTAATGTAATCACTTTTGATAGTTTAGAAATGTTTAAAAGTAATTTAAACTATATTTAAACCTTTTACTTTGATAAAATAGATTTCTGATAAAAGTCGTAATGTTGGGATTTTCCCATTTCTTACGGTCGTTGGGTAAACGAGTTTGGATATTGGGCATATGAGTACTTAATCTTTTAGTAAAATCGTGTTTAAGAACTTTAATATTCTCGGAAATCGCGTTCGGCGAATATTTCTAATTACCGTCGAATCAAACCCAAAACATAAACAATTGACCAACCTCCCCATGCCATTTGGACCGGCCATCACCCTCCATTTGTCTCCTCTTTCAATTTTCATTTCCTCCATTCTTAATTTATCTCCTCCTTCTCTCAAACACCAAAAACCTACCAAAAATCCTCCTTACAAACCCTAAATCCTTCATAATTCCTCCATTTCTCCACCAAATTTCATAAAAATTATATGCTTGGAATCCTCTTTTCATTCCTCATCTCCTAGTAAGCTTTATTTTTATTTCCCCCAATTTTTGTTTTAAGGCTCATCTTTTAGGGTTTCGAATTTAAGCTTAATAATTGTGTTTTTGTTGTTCTAATAGGTGAAGAATTTGAAGATGAGTTAGGTGACTCATATGTGGTTGAAGATGAAGAGTAATTTTGGGTTTTAGAAGCTTTCTCAAGTTATTACTTGTCTCTTTGCTAGATTAAGGTAACTATTCCGAGTTACTCGACGATTTAATGTCACATAGATGTTGTGTTTGTTGTTTGTTAAGTGTTTAGGTGATTGATAATGTGTTAGTTTCGTTTTTCACATGACTTGTGTTGTTAAAGTTTACTAATTTGTGGTTATTTCATATACTTGAGTATTGAAACGTAATGGGTATTGTTGATTGTTGCTTGAGACGGTATTAAATTGAGCTTGAAACGGATTTTGGTAGGAAAAAGGGAAAAGGGGCGGAAAAACCGCCCAAAGCAGCCCATAAAGGGGCGCGGCAGACTCGGCAGGCCCGGTGGGTCCGGCCCGGATTTTGACCCGTCACTTTGGGTCGGGTCTTGGGTCTATTGTTTGATGTTTTGGGACTATGGTTCATATTTTGAAGTATGTTGGTATTTAGGCATGTAGGAAATTGTTTAAGCTAATATTTCCGTTGAATTGGTTATTTTATAAGTTGGCATATTTTCTCTATGTCAATAGTTTTCACATGATAGAAATTAAAAATGGCAAGAGTATGACATTGTGGTAAATTCCGTGATGTGGGCCAAAATGGGCCAAGACTCTGAGCTGGGCCAATTTGACCAAATTAGTTTGGTCAAGCTAGGTTTAAACCGGTCAGCCTCGATTTGACCGATGACCCATCGCAGGACTAGGGTCGAGGATTTGTCTTTGAGTATGATTGTCTTTTCATATGTTGGTTGTTGGATGAATTGGTTGCCTTATACTTGAGTCTTCTTGCCTTGTTGCCATTTTAGCTTGTCCTCATGAATTATGAGATTAACGGTTCGCTGAGTTTTGGATTACTAATGAGATTGTGAATATTGTTGGATTGTCAGCTGATTTTACATTTTTGTAGTCTTTCACAAAGAAGGATGTTATCCTAGAGTCCTTGATTTGAGTATAAGTATTTATGTTGCCAGTTTTGACTCTTTGCCCCTCTTATGGTTAAGTGGGTGTCCTACTTGTCTTGTGTGGTGTTGGTGTCTTAGACCATCGTCATAGATAGGCCCTTATAGTCTTTGACGAGTGTATGTTCACCGCTTAATAGCCTTTGTGTCTTAGCTTGGTGGGTTTATATCCAAGTTAGGGTATGACTTCCTGACGTACTCTTAGAAGTATGTATTCAGCTTAAGTACTAGACAACCCTTTGGTGGACTCCTTAGGGGTACTCATGTGTTGTTATCATGGGTCTTGGATGCGGTAGTTTTCCGCATGTCGCTAGGTCTGCGCAGTTTTAGAACTAGGGTGTTTACCTTACCTCGTGGTATAGACTCGAGTTACAGAGTGACTATTGACTGTACTAGGAACTTATGCCTGTCTCTAGATATATTGTCCTTTCTTGTTTGATGATTCTATGAATCATAGAAGGTGAGATGCAAGCCGGCTATGGTTGATAGAGTTTGGATTCCTGGATGTTATGTGATTCAATTGATAGTGTAGTATGAGTCGTTCTAGTATTCACATGCTAGGACTATGTGTTGTTATATTGTTGTTCACATGATAAGCACGATTGTCTAGCATCTATATGCTAAGGCTATGTGTTATTCATATTCATATTCTAATGTTTACATGTTATATTAATTATGACATTTCGTGGCTGGGAGAACTCGGAGTTACTCCCCACTGACTGTGGCTTTCGTATTTGTATAAAATGTGATCGACAGGTATGGTGATGCTTATATGGGGTTCATGGACGAGCTAGCGAGCAAAGTAACCTTGGGACTTACTTAGATTTGGTTTTATTTGTAGGGACTCTTATATGAGTTTTTATGTCACATACATTTTAGGGACATATGTCTCCCTCTTTACATTTGGTTGTATAACTTTGCTATTCGCGACTTTAGCGATGGTTATGTTATGAAACTTCTATTTAGACCTTGTATGTTTTGACACCTTTCAATTTGGATATCTTTATAATAGGTTCAGGTTTTAAAAATTACAGGTTTTTACCCAAATGAACCTATTATAAACATATCCATGCGGTTTTATTCTAGAATTACGTGTTTACTTTTCCGCAATGAATGAGGGTGTCACATAATCTTTATTTAAACTTACTTCTTTACTTAACTATTGGCGAATACATTGCCAGGATAAATAACAATCTATAACCAAAAGATAAGCATAAATGTTTGGATTTACTTTTATTACTAATAACATCTAACTTAAACATGCATGCAGTTAATGTAAATATATAGGCTTAGGGCAACATATTCCGCATATCACTAGACATGTTATTCTACTTCATCTAATTTACAACATTCAAACAACAAGGTGCAAGAGATGCGAAAATAATTTCTTTAAAATTTAAGCGTAAAGCTCATATATATTTCAAGGATAAGAAAACAAGGTACAATTTTCAAAATTCATTAATAAATAATAAGATAATTACTTCTTGAGCACTTATACTTGTAGAAAATACAGAGAGTTAACAATTCATGAGAGAAAGAACCAGGTCCAAAGCTCATAAGGTCAATTTATACTGAATTTTACAACTTGTTTGGTCGAAAAGAAATTTAACCGCAACTTGTTAGAATCTTAGGACAATTTGTAAAATTACTATTAAATGTCATAATATTATCTGGCAACGTGGCTTATCAATTTGAAAATATATACGAATCTTATAAACAGTGGAATTTGAATCATACATAAACGATAAGTTAATTTTAAATGACAAATTTTACAAAAACATGGGACAAAACATAACTCCACAGGAATATTCTGACCACTGTCCACTAAAATATTTATTACTCCTAAACCGTAAATTATTTAAGCATGAAACCAGCGGCATATGAAAATTAATTCACAGGGATATCATACATAAGCTTTTCATGCACAGATATTAAACAGGCAATAAATGGCAGCCAAAGCAGTCAAGGGTAAAATTTCGAGAAATCAACTAAATCACATTCTTCACAATTCTAAGCATTTTCCGTAATACTTCATGTGTTAATCATAACTACGCCTCCCAAATACATGATAACACGTTTTTATCATACCCACATGCTTATACCAATGCTTAAAATTATATAATATCACATTCCACTCTCCTTAAAGACAAGGTTACGTCCCCGTAGCCGCAGGCATTGATGAAAACAATAATCATAAAAAGCAAACAAAGACTCCTAAGACAAAATAAACGATATTGATTTTAAATTACCCCACATCTCAACATCTCTCAAGGTGACCGGTTTAAAACTTAAAGGGCCAGAAGTTGGGTGTGAGGGGCCCCCTATTTCTCATCCTAAGCCTTAAGGGGCACCTAATAGTTTCTGCCCGGGTTCATTTTATTTGGACACCTCCTAAATTCATTATTAAATTCATTGGTTAGGCATGAGGATCGTTTTTATCTGATACGACTTTGTAACACCCCCATTTATTCATGAGCCTTTAGCTAGACATCCCAAGTAAATGAGAGCGTTACCATCTCGGTTTTCCGAGGTAGTGAATAACAAAGTACAACAAACCAAAGTACTTTAAATAAAATTTAGCGATTACAAGTTTATTACAACTTAACCAAACTAAGACTTAATAGAAAATTAAATGGAACTCGCAGCGAAAATAAATAAAGTGATTAAATATCTAAATGGTCTAGACATCTAGGTAGACTGGCCAAGTCCTCACACATTCCATAAGCTACCAAGTTAGCTAATCTTTAGTACATGTCAAATCTGCTCTCCAATTATGGTTCATCACAGGTGTTCACGAAGACACGGTCAACCACGAGGTTGAGTAGGAATAAACACTAACAACAAGGATTAACAATAGACAACCAAATTCCACACACATAGCACTACTCCCTTAACAACGTGCTCCTTTTCATGACTTAGAACACCTCGCTTAACAACGTGCTCATATTACTATACTACCCCTCCCTTAAAATTGTACCGCCATTATGTAATAGTACCCATCCCTCACAACGTGCATATTACTATTCACCGCAGAGTACAAACTAACTCAACAATGTACATTTGACTGCAGTACCTCTTATTCCAATTCCATATTCATAATCAACGATAACAATTAAACTCACCTCGTCATAATTACGCGTCCACAACAATATTAATTACATCACAATATAACATAATTTCTCCCTTCCAACAATATCAACAATATCAACATGAAAACAATACAAATATATATCATCTACCAAATCGTATAATAGCAAACGAGAATTGAGTAGGATTTATCCCTACCTCGCAAGCAGTTCCAATTACGCAACTCAAAGCGATCCAAATAATAAAGCAGACGAACCCGATTATAAAATTCTTCACAATCCATTACCTAACATATTAATAATTCATTCAATTATTAATTATTACATTCTAATTATTATTTGTTATTTAATTTAGTTATTATTATTAGTATTATTATAGAATTACGATATCCAAACGATTCAATTATAAACCCGAATAACCCAAACAAAACCCGTCACAAACACCCAAATTACCCTCTCTCTCATACATGGTTTAGGAACCGTGACCAACACACCCCATCCCGCCACCACCAACCACCACCAACGGCACGCTACCCAGCCACCATTAGCCAGCAACCCGACGTCCCCACACACACCCTAACCACTGACCATACCGCCACCAACACTCCACAAACTGACGCCCTAAACAACCCCCTCAAAACCCGACTCAACCAAACACAACACACCCGTCACCATCTTACACCACCCTACGACAACCAGTGGCCACCTCCGTGGTCTCATTTGACTAACGGTGGTCCCACCACCTGCCACGACTACCCAGAACACCGCACGGCCTAAACACAACACCCACAACTAGGTTTATAGCACAAAAACACTCAAACAATCACCACACGCGACATCCACCGTACCAACCACCACCTACAACCACCCCAACATCACCACTAGTATAACACCCCGATCTACCAAGGAGCCTTAACAAGACCTTCCCTAGTAGATAATGGTGTTACCATCTCGGTTGCCCGACATATAGTAAATATCAACCGTCAATAAAAGAACAATTATGCTTATTTCAAGTTAAACTCTCGATAAAAGAAAGGTACAACTGAAAACAAACTAACAACTACAGTAGTACTATCCATGTCATGACTCGTGGTAGACTCGTCCCTCCAAAGCACCCAGCTAAGCTCCAAACATCAGCACCTGCTAAGACCGACTGCTCCATAATGGATCACGACAGCCACACTTCCAATTACCCACCACTCATCGGACTAACCTAAAAGAAAGTCCCGTTAGAATGTCCTTCGCAACAGACATTCTACATCGTCAATGGGGGACCGCAGCCTTTCCCACCTAAGCCCCGCTCATTTTTACCGAGCGCAAACCTATGTTCCTTAGTGCACATCCCCTATTTTGGCGGGTTCCACAAGAGGCAAATCAAGAGCGTGAAGCCACTCCCGCAAGTGACTCCACTCAGCCGAGGGCGCATCTCGCGAACCACGAACATACAACAACAACCAACTACCGAATCAACAATACAAAATCAACCAAAATACACAACTGACATACCAAACAATCAACAGTATTGAGTAGGAAAACCTACCTTTAGCAATCCGCAATCACACCGCATAAGACAATATGACGACAAGCAACCACCATTACTACCTTTACAAGCAGTATGACAAACCCTATTATAACTAACACAACCATAACCAACACTAAGGAGGACGATGATGATGATGACTTACATATACTCAATGTTTCGGCGACAAGACCGCTACCCGACTCATGCTTCCCATCCCCATGGTGTCTCAACACATAAAGGGATCCAAAGGATGAAGATTGGTGAAGGAGAGAGATGTATCGACAATTAGGTTTAGGAGAAATGAATTGAAGCTGATTTTGGTTTCACGACTTCATGATATATATTTTACCGCTGAACTCCATTTACTCGATCGAGTATGGGACTTACTCGATCAAGTGGCCTTTACTTGATCGAGTCACAGAGCTACTCGATCGAGTAGCCTACGCTAGATCGAGCCTCCTAATCCCAAAGGTTACTACGAAGTAAGATCGAACTACTAAGGCTTTCAGAGGTCTAGACACATGTCTAAGGTCAGTCAACGACGGTCAACGGGTCCTTAACTGGGCGGGTATTATAGTTCCCCCCCCCCTTAAAAAGAGCTTCGTCCTCGAAGTTTAACTCACCGTCTCCCACAACTCAAGGTGTAACATGAACTAAGGTAACCAACGATAACTCATCCCGACAAGAACAATCGTAACGCTTCCCAACATACCACCCAACTGGCCATGCCGACTATTCATCATCATCATCTACCTCTGCGAACATGCCATCAAACACAACATCCTACCGAGTCATCAACCACGTATCACACCCGAAAGGACACACTATCACAATCTGTTACTTCCATCTTACTAACCAAACCAAATTTTAACACTACACGACTCCATATACCATACATATCATAAATATTTGGCATTATCACTCTACTTACTCGTCCATCAATTACTTATTAAACATCCAATATGCAGTAATTTACCAAACAATTAATCAATAACTGATTCAACACCCATTTAAATAATTTAAACAACTTATATAGCACATCGAATTAAAATACTTAATAAATTCTGACACAACCACTATGTACCTTACCTCCACACAACCAACGATTACCTCCACACAACCAACGTTTAAATTTTATTTAACAAAAAGGAGTACAGCGTAGTAAACTTTTACCAACAATTTATCCAAAACACGATATTTTTGACATTTTTCTCATGTGACATTACTTTTCCCCTCTTAAAAGGAACTTCATCCCCGAAGTTTACCCTTAAGACGGATTATAAATATTACACAAAAATTATATCTTTACATAACCCTGACATTAGAAGTGATCCAACATATAATGAAACCAACAAATACCATCTTACCTCTTTTGACATTACTTGTTTAACATGTTTGGATATTTGTACACTAAATGAAAACAACGCAGAAATGGATACATGAAACACAACGTTACCAAAATAATACATGTGGAAGTTAAGTACTTGCTCTAGGTGACCTCACAAAAACACGATTACTCAATATATAACCAGCTTTGGAATTACCATCACCAACGATATGACTCAACAACCGTTTGAAAAGATAAACAAGAAGCCAATTAAGCACATAGGATTAGAACTAGCGTAAATTGCCTTTATATCACGTGAGTGCAAAATGAGATATAGAAATGTGATTTATTACCATGAAACCAAAATATAAAACAACCAAATCCTCACATGATCCCAAGGAAACGGAGTATAAGGGTCGACAGGGGCACCCGATTGAGTTTGGGTTAGGCTACTAGATCGAGTGAAGCGTACTCGATCGAGTACCTAGAGGTCAGAATACTCCCCCAATGGTCCACAGTAGGTACTCGATCGAGTAGAGGGTACTCGATCGAATATCTGCAGGTCAGATCACCCTCCAAACGCAACATTAAGCCAAGGAATCGTAATCAATCTCCGGGGTTTCACCCCGACATCACACACCTGCATAACGAGTTAATAAAATCCAACAAAATACGCCCTTATGGCCAGCTACAAACCAAAACAAATCCAAGTACGATGAAACGAAAGAAACAAGAATCATAAGTCCATTAAACAGCAACAAGAAATCACTTGAGGTCTTCCTCCATCTCCTCATCCCCGCCCCCTCCTCAGATGTTCCTACTCCTAGCGTGCCTCCTCCGGTGGTCGCTTACGTGCTTGGGTCTCCTCTTGCTCTCCATGGCGCAAGACATCCATAGGGACAGCTCTCAGGGACTCTCCACGTGGCCTGGTCCACTCGTCAGAGTAAAACACTCCGCTATCGTTCCCCACACCTCGCCACCAAACTGGTTGGGCCAAGTTGGTCCCTACACCCTGCATGTAGGCCATGTCATGAAGGTTACGGAGCACTAAGGCGTTGGACACCCTCTCCGTGAGCTCACTCACCTGCATCTGGGGGCTAAAAGAGGAAGGGTAGCTAGGACACTGGCATAGAGGTGGACCGGGTTGCACCGACTGAGTCCCTCCGACCATCTCTCTCACTCTCCTAAGAACTCTCCCCACCCTAGGTACCTGGTCCTCTGGTCTAGCATGGTCTACCCCGATCAGCTTAGACATCTCCTCTAAAAGGTCATCCACGATAAAATAGGTCTGATGAGTAGGGGCGGGCTCATCATCATCTGAGTCCGACGCAACTACAACCGCTATCAAAGGCTCGGTCACTGGAAGATGTTCTGGGTCGGGTAATCTTATCCAGCTCCTACCCCACACCCTTCATGCTATCCCCCCATCCTCCAACACCCTCAGCCACTTCTGGCCGATGATATAAGCCTTGTTTGTAGTGGGAACAACCAGCACCAAAGGTTTGAGAGCCGAAGAGGCCTCAAAGTTAGTGTACCTCTTTGCTAGACGGGTGGCTATAGCACCACAACTGATATAACGGATCGGAGACTTGGCCATCAAGGCAAAACTGTTACACACGATGGCCGGGGCACTGTAGGCAACACACTGCACTCGGGTGGGGTTCAGATAGACGACCAACAACATAACCTCATGTGCGTTGAGCTTACTCACATCCTTCCTCTCATATAGTAAACAGATCAGGGCTCGGAGGAATATCTTCAAAGTAACATGCTGGACATCATTAATCAACATGTTACTTGAAGTAGGAGCAGGTATACCGGTGAAACAAGGCATGTAGCTACTAGCACCACACTCAGTCGGGACATCTCTAAGACATCCCTTCTTGGGTCGAGAAAGCCATAGGTTATCGGCGAACTGGTCCATGGTCGGGTAAAAAGTAGTGTTCATCAGACGAAATTCTACCATCTCTTCCACCGCATCATAAGCGAAGGAAATCATAAACTCTAAGGTCAGAAAATCATAGGAGTGTTTTCTCAGGTGATATAACCCCTAAAACCCCAGTATCTCCAAGATGTGTCTGACATCTACCTCTACCTTCAGGTCCTCCAAAATACCAGTGTCTATACACCTAGTAGGTCTCATACAATGACCCATCAACTCAACAAAGGCATCTCTTTGCTTAAAATCAGCAAAGACTATAGTAGGGTACTCAGGAACCAGTGGAAGAGTAGGCCCCTGGCTTCCCTCCCCTACCTCAGGCTCTGCGACCCTCGACCTCTTGCTCTGGCGGGTTGCAGCTACAACTCTTGGCATTTGTTTCAACATGTTTTTAGCCACACACATCGGGTTTTACATAATCAAAGTGAAGTTTCCAAAGGATTCATGTGGAGAAAAGTATCAACTGAAGTAAGAATTTTAAGACAACAAGAATTTCCACTTCTCTTTATCCTTATCATTTCACAAAAAGATGGTTTTTAAATCCTCAAAATATCAAATTTTCACATATGGTGGAAGTAATTGTTCCTTAGTCTCTTAAAATAAACTTCACAGTTAAATTAGTATCACCAAAAATTGGGGTAAAATTTCAGTTTGGGCACTTTAAGATGGAGTTTTAAGATGAAATTTGGGGCGAAATTATCCAAAATCAAACACCAAACATGATACTAATAGCATCCCTTCCCCTATTTTAACTTTTAAAGATGCAAAAGATGAACAAAAATCAAAATTTTAGAGCAAACCCTAGAAATTTCGACCCATATATAATCATAAATCGATTAGATTTTGCAATTTCTAACATCAGCAACAAAGATTTAAGGTGATTTCTATCCAACTACAACAATTATAATGCAAAAAATTTGGGTAAAAATCGAAATTTCAGAAATAGAAATTTTACCTTGAATGAGTTGCAATTAGGTTGAGTGAAAGAACTAGGAGGATTTAAGATGAAATCAAGCACAATTACCCCAAGAATTTTAAGAGAAGGAAGTTTAAGAGGGTTATTAGGGTTTTTGAAAGATAAAGATTGAGAAGATAATGAAGGAAAAGGGAGTATAAGTCCCCATAAATCTCGTGTACTGTAGCATACTTACTCGATTGAGTGACTTGGGTACTCGATCAAGTAGCCTCTATTCGATGGAGTTAGGGTTACTCGATCGAGTTTCCGATGGGCAGAATAAACAACGATTCTGTTTGCCAACGAATTCGATCAAGTGACTGTAGATACCTCATTTCTGCACCTCCCGCAAACCACCCGGTGATGATTGGGCCGCATGTTTGGTACGCGGAACGATTTGCGACAGTTCGTAAGTTTATCGTTAAGTGATTGCTCAAACACTAATGTCTACCTCTTAGTTGTCATCTACGCGCTGATACGGTCGTTTTGACAGTAATTAGAGTACATTTGAAGTCCGGGCCTAAAACCGTCTTCATTTTCTGATAATCGTTAAATCCCGAGTCAGAATGTTCTGGAATGTTCCGGATATTTCTATTCCATATTTTATAAATATTTCACAATCTTTTATTCTTTGGTAAACAATTTCCCGTAATATTCATACAAAATATTAACGAAAACCAAATTATTCCGTCATTCCATAACTTAAACACGGAAATCTTTCTTCCGCAGGAGGAAACCACTTGGGAACAGACGCAGCAGGTGCTGCGCCTCTTCCAAGAGACGCAGTGTCTGCTGCACCTCTTCCCAGGTCCTTTTCTGCGTATTTTTCGTATCTTTTTCATATCTTTTCGAGATTCACTTCCAAAGTCTCTCCGAAAACCCTATTCCTTCACGTGATTAGTATAAATAGGAGCCTTCGCTCCTCATATTTCTCATGCGAGTGTCCGCCCTTCTCTTATCCCTTTGCATTCTAGACCACGTTCTTACTTTTTGGTGTCTACGTGCTTGAACATTCGACCAAGTAAGCTCGGATCCTTCTGAGTACCAGCCTCGTTTGCATGACCGACCAATTTGACCAACTCCACAACTAATCAACTTTAATCAATCTAATCGTTTTCCTCTTACGAGGGCACTTTCGTTACATTCGAGTCGAGCATCACTAATCGTAAACTTAATTCATCTCGTTTCGTCAAACATGTAAGTCTGAGGGTATAAATCTCTCTTTTATTATTGTTCTTTACTATTTGTATCATTAATGTAAAGTTTATGTCGAAAACACCTCTTAAAACCGATTTATAAAACCGTGCTTTAAAACCCTTTTTTCGGATTACCAGAAGACAAACCGTCGAGAAAGGATGCAGCAACTGCTGCGCCTCTTCGAAGGAGCGCAGTGCCTGCTGCGCCTCTTCGTGAGGCTGCCGCAGTTCTTGCTTCCTTTCTTCTTCCTTCGTCCTCTGTAATTCGTCTTCTTTATTTGTTTTCTCTAATTCTTTGTTACAATACCATAATAATTTCATATGTACATAATTTATCATTCATAGTATATAATTCGTCATTAAAATCCGACTTAAATCCCAAGTAATCTCATATTCGCGGGCTTTTGTCATTAAAATCAATCCGGGTTGTAGAGATTCAATTCGTTCATATTGAGTTTCTGGAATTCGACCTTTGATATATTTCCATCTGTTATTTATCATATTCGTCATTATTTCGTTGTTAATTCATCTTATTTAACCTATTTAGTTCACCTATGTCACTAATCAATCGTCCATCCATGTAAATAATTCGTTTGCATCCGTCTCATCCATGTTTCGTTGCTTTTATGACTCATTCATATGTAATTAATGAATTAAATCACTTCCATCCGAGTTAATATATTAATCAATCCTTTACATCACCAATTAATGTTAACGATTTGCAGTTTCGGCTTCACAGCCAGAACTCACCCTTGGAACAGACGCAGCAACTGCTGCGCCTCTTCCAATGGGTGCAGTCCTGTTGCACCTGTTCCAGGTTGATTTCTGCCTCTGAACTTCCGTTCTGCCTTGACCTGATTAATTAGTCTACGTATAATTAACTATTAACCGTATTATCGCCTACTGTTCTGTTCATTAATTCCTTTATTCTTTCTTTTTCCCAAATTATCCGTTTTAAAGGTATTTTCGACATAAATCGCTAAACCCATTGTAATTATTGTAATTTTCATTATTCTAATTTTCTTTATTGTATTTATCATTGTGTTTTTGTATCATTTGTATGCCTTCACATGTAATTGAACATAAATTTCGACTTTGACTAAATTGTTTGCTAATTAATTGTTCACCGACTTAGTCTAATCTTCACATGCTAGGATTAAAACTTGGATGTTGCATTGCATGCATATAATCGACGATATATCAAGTATAGACGATTTCCCTAATCATTAGTAGAGGCCGCTATCGAGGCGGGCGGGATTAGGTGTTCGATCAAAAGAGCTTCCTAATATGTACCCTCACCCCTTACTCCAGATCTCTGTGAACATCCGTGTTCATTGGCATCCACGAGAGTCATTCTAGACATAGAATGCTAAGGGTAACGAGTTCTTGGTGTTCATGTCACTACTTTGTGTCTTGACATGACACGAGGTATTCGAACGGTTCCAATTTCCCATAAAAATTGGTGGCGACTCCACAAATGCAAACGCTTGTTTCCCAAGCGCCCCCGTGGCCCATTGTCCACAGTGACCCAACTACTAGATCGGGTAAGGCCTACTCGATCGAGTAAGATTAAAACAAGCGACAAGGATTACAAATTCGATTAATTGTTCCTGCAAAACAGCAACTCGTTCCGACTCTAAGGTATACTTAGAACTCGTCACTGATTATTTCCATACGATTTCTATCATTTAACATTAACTTGCATATAACACGATTACCGCAACCAAACATTACAATTCGCCTCCTACCATATTCCATATAACACATATCTATTTACAACAATAACATTACTCTACTTATACTTATGCATATCAAATTCTACCATCCAATATGTGCATTCTATTTTATTACACATTACAATTGGTAAACCAACTACCACTTATTACTCATACTTTACTCTATTACTTGACATATCATACACAATCCGGCGATCACAAGTTATAATCCACATTTTTACGCATATTCACAACGGTTGTAGTTGGTTGTTTGTTTCTCTGAACTTCGCGAGGTGCGCCCTCGGCTGAGTGGGGTCACTTGCGGGAGTGGGTTCACGCCCTTGATTCACCTCTTTTAGAACCCGCCACAAGAAGGGATGTGCACATTAAGAAACATGGGTTTGCATTCGGTAAAGATAAGCGGGGCTTAGGTAGGAATGGCTGCGGTCTCCCACTGGCGGTGTGGATTAATGGTTGCGACCGTAATCTGGCAGGACTTGACCTTCGAGTAGTCAGAGGAGTGATGGGTGATTGGAAGCGGTGATTGGATGTGTGTTTGCTGTAACTAGTGTTTTGTGTTATTCTTTAGTTACTGACCCTGTGTGGTGTTGTCTGTGTTTCTTCTTGTGTTGTGTCTGCTGTAATATATTATGGTGAACAATCGGTCTTAGCAGGTGTTGATATGTGGAGCTTTGCTAGGTGCTTTGGAGGGGCGAGTCTATCACGAGTCATGGCATGGATAGTATCACATAGTTGATAGTTGTTATCACTTGTACCTTTATTTTGCTGAGATAACTTGTAATAAACTTAATTGTTCTTTTATTGACGTTTAATATTTACTATTCCTCGGGCAACCGAGATGGTAACGCCCTTATCTGCTGGGAAAGGTCTTGTTAAGGCTCCTTGGTAGATGGGGGTGTTACAAAGTGGTATCAGAGCGACGATTTTGAATCTTGTAACCAATGAACCTAATGAACATAGTGAGTCTAATAAAATGAACCTGGTGTATGTGTATTGGGAGCCCCGACAATTGCTTGATTTTGGGTGGGAAGGCGCCCTCAATCCAAAATTCTGGTCCCAATGTGCTTAGGCCAGTCACTCCGAAAGGGAAATATCAAGTCGGGAATTTTATATGTGTATATATGTGTAGTATACGAAGTTGATATGGGAATATGTTGTGGGATTTATCTGTATACATCCCTTTATATTCAAGGATTATAACGAATTTTATGAAGATGATCACTAGTCATAAAATAAAATTACATAAACAAAAGTAAAGGATAAAGAGATAACCTTCGGTCCTAGAAAATACGGCCTATGAACAATATCGCAATGATATTCTCCTATCAGTTGCACCCAAGATGATATGAGATATGCCCTTTGATTGTGCTAGAAGCGATCCATATTTTCTGTAAAAATTTAGGTTTTTTTTAGTTTTTCTGATGAGATGAGAGATTAGGTTAAAGAGAATTAGGGTTGAGAAAATGATCTCCCTTTCCCTCTTATTAAAACCGAAAATGGGAGTGAATGAGGGAGATATTATCTTCCCTAAATTCGGCCCATATCACCGAAATAAGGAGTATAATTTCCTTATTTTCAGTTATTCCAAAAATGTATAAAATGTGTTAAATTGTCATCTAGTGAGGATCGAACCCATGACCTCTTGGTTTGCGTACCCTCACTATTACCACTATGACACATTCATCTTGTTGATATTAAATATAACCGATTACATTTAATTACGAATTAACAGATTAATTCGTCCAAGCTAACATTACATACATTTAATTAAATATAACTTATTATATTCAATTTACGAATTGACAGTTAATTCGTCTCAACTAATATTATTTAATCTTCATTAAATAATTGTCTCATCAACACATTGACTAACTGTTTAGTCATATTAGGCATCAATGTGATTATATTTCTATAACCACATCTCTCAAACACATCCTATAGGTGTGACCTTTAGGGACCAGATGATCACCGCCATCTATATGATAATAACGTCAAACTTTCTAGCAAGCCAACCGTTATTAGGTAATCGTTAATCAATTGATTAAAATACGAAGTATACCCTTGTGAACCTTTAAGAGATTTACAAATGTTATCACACTAATTTATGGAGACACAAGCTCCAACAAACTCCCACTTGTCCTCACAAGTGTATGTGCGATAACCGATTCTCATATCCTAAAATTTCTCCCACTCAATGTAAAACAATTTGCAAATCCGTATTCACAAAGGTCGTATTTTACAAGCAATCAATATCAAGAGTGGTTTTCCCGACTAGAGAGTAACTTAACTGATAAACGAATCAACATTCGAGCATGGCCAGACATTTCAGTTACAACTCCTCGAGTGGCCCTGAGAAATAACTATACCTGATAAGGGTTGGATATTTTCCTCAACTCGAATCCTGCAGATGTAAGCACAGTATGAAATGACCCAGAAAAAATCTTCTTAGCCTCCGATTCACGGCAGGCCGTGAGAAAGAAACCAAAGTCACCCAAAAACTGCCTTAATCTCAAGAGACAAGAGATAGTCAAAAGAATCGACTCTAGGAACACAATGGATGTCCTATCCACGACCTGGCACCGAATATTTTTAAACATTTAGGACTCCATTACGTTGTCACAAAAAGTTGTCCTACGAGGTATCGTTATAATCTCGCATCTCGTGATCGATCGAGTCAACCGTTTGACTTATGGCTCGTTGAACCCACCATCAATCGACTGCACAATATAATAGCCGGAGTTATCAGCTCACATTGGCGATTACGGACCAAAAACAAATATAATGTAATTCAGTTCACTTTGTGGCGTTCAATGTTGTCAGTACAATCCACATGAAAAACAAAATATTATAATAAAACGATGAAGTTATAAATTGTATATGAAAAAGATAATGTATCAAATCCATAATCAAGTACTACAACTCAGGAACACGTTTAATTCCCATGGAAATAACGTGCCCTATATGCTTATCATAATTCAACGGTTTAGTGAGAGGATCCGCGATGTTATCATCCGTCGCAATCTTGTCAATCACTATCTCTTCTTGCTCCACGTAATCATGGATCAGGTGAGCTTTCTGATGTACATGTCTAGATTTGTTGCCAGACTTTGGCTCCTTAGCCTGGAAGATGGCACCTCTATTGTCACAATAGATGGTGATCGGGTCATTCGAACTAGGAACTATCGAAAGTCCTTGTAAGAATTGACGCATCCATATCGCTTCCTTTGCTGCCTCCGAAGCGGCATAGTACTCAGATTCAGTAGTAGAATCTGCTACAACACTCTGTTTGGAACTCTTTCAGCTGACCGCAGCACCATTAAGAGTGAAGACGAACCCGGACTGAGATTTTGAGTCATCTCGATCCGTTTGGAAGCTAGCATCTGCGTAACCGATTGCGCATAGCTTAGTATCGCCTCCATAAGTCAATACCCAATCCTTAGTCCTCCGTAGGTACTTGAGGATGTTTTTGACAGCTATCCAGTGTGTTTCACCTGGAGTCTTTTGGTACCGACTCGTCATACTCAATGCATATGCCACGTCTGGACGTGTGCATATTATGGCATACATGATCGATCCTATTGCAGATGCATAAGGAACACGACTCATGCGCTTAATCCCTTCAGGCGTCGTGGGTGACTGAGACTTGCTCAACTGCATTCCAGTCGTCATTGGAAGGTTCCCCTTTTTGGAGTTGGTCATGCTGAACTTCTCAAGAATCTTATCCAAATAAGACTCCTGACTAAATGATAACGTCCGTCGTGATCTATCTCGGTAGACACGGATTCCCAAAATACGTTGTGCCTCACCCAGATCTTTCATCTGGAAATGGTTCTTCAACCATTCTTTAACCGAAGATAGGAGAGGAATGTCATTCCCAATCAAGAGTATGTCATCGACATACAATATCAAGAATACAATCTTGCTCCCACTCGACTTGATATATAAGCATGGTTCTTCGACCGATCGAGTGAAACCATACTCTTTTATCACCTGGTCAAAACGATGATTCCAACTCCGAGAAGCTTGCTTAAGTCCATAAATAGAACGCTTAAGCTTGCATACTTTCTTAGGATGTTCAGGATCTATGAAACCTTCGGGTTGCACCATGTACAACTCTTCCTCCAAATAACCGTTTAAGAAGGCGGTTTTCACATCCATTTGCCAAATTTCATAATCATGAAATGCGGCAATCGCTAAGATTATCCGAATGGAATGTAGCATGACTACAGGTGCAAAAATCTCATCATAACGCAATCCGTGCACTTGAGTGAAACCTTTTGCCACAAGTTGTGCCTTATAGGTATCTGGTTGCGCGTCTACAGAACGCTTTATTTTGTAAAGCCATTTGCACTGTAGAGGTTTTACCTTATTAGGTATATCAACTAGATCCCATACGTCATTCTCATACATGGAGTCCATCTCGGATTGCATGGCTTTGAGTCATAGCTTTGAGTCGGAACAGGTCATGGCACCTTTATAAGTAGCGGGTTCATTACTCTCTAGGAGTAAAACGTCATTCTCCTCGACCATACCAATGTATCTGTCCGGAGGATGAGAGACTCTACCCGACCTCCTAGGTTCCTCAGGAATATTAACCGTATCATCAGTTGGAGGAACAACTTCCTCCATCCGTTCCTCGGTTGTTGGTTCCGAATCTCCGAAGCACTCAAAGGTTCTATTACTCGTCTTGTTCTCGAGAAATTCTTTCTCTAAGAACGTCGCACTAGCCGCAACAAAAACTCGATGTTCGGTAGGCGAATAGAAGTAATGACCAAATGTTCCTTTTGGATAACCTATAAAGTATCTCTTGACCAATCAGGGGCCGAGCTTATCCTCGTGTCTCCACTTGACATAAGCCTCGTAGCCCCAAACCCGAATAAAGGACAAGTTAGGGACCATTCCCTTCCACATTTCATATGGAGTCTTGTCGACAGCTTTAGACGGACTTCGGTTAAGTATAAGAGCAGCTGACAAAAGAGCAAAACCCCATAATGAATCAGGCACTACCGTGTGACTCATCATGGATCGAACCATATCAAGTAAGGTTCGATTTCTCCGTTCGGACACACCATTTAATTGAGGTGTTCCAAGTGGAGTTAACTGTAGAACGATTCCAGAGTCTTTAAGGTGTTGATCAAACTCATTTGAAAGATATTCGCCACCCCGATCTGAACGGAGTGCTTTAACATTTCTACCCAGTTGGTTCTGCCTGTTCGGTATTCCTTGAATTTCTCAAAGGACTCACTTTTATGCTTCATTAAGTAGACATATCCGTATCTACTCAAATCGTCCGTGAAAGTGATAAAATATCTATAGCCATCTCTAGCGGTAATTGACATAGGTCCACAAACATCAGTATGTATGAGTCCTAATAGGTCACTAGCGCGCATTCCTACACCTTTGAAGGAAATTCGAGTCATCTTACCAATGAGACATGATTCACACGTGCCATATGTAGAAAAATCGCATGCGGGAATAGTCCCATTATCGACGAGTTTCTTCACGCGTTTCTCATTTATGTGTCCCATTCGACAATGCCATAGATAGGTTTGATCTTTGTCACCAACCTTTATTTTCTTATTATTCACGTGTAATACTTCCGTGGTTTGGTCTAAGATGTAAATTCCATTCATGGAAACTGCTTTGCCATAAATCATTTCATTGAAAGAGAAAATACAGCTATTATCCTTTATTGAAAATGCAAAACCATCTTTAGCAAGTACGGAAACAGAAATAATGTTCTTAGACAAACTGGGTACATAGTAACAGTTATTTAAAAATAACTCAAAACCACTAGGGAGTTGGATTACATATGTTCCCTTCGAGACAGCAGCAACTCGTGCTCCATTCCCGACACGCAGGTCCACATCACCTTTTTCGAGAGGTATGATGTTCTTTAGGCCCTGCAAATGATTACACAGATGTGAACCACAACCAGTATCAAGTACCCAAGTTCCGAAACTTGCATGGTTAATATCAATCATATGAATATAAGATGACATACCAACAGGAACGACGCGGCCTGCTTTGATGTCCTCACGGTAGACGGGACAGTTCCTCCTCCAATGTCCAGTCTTGTGACAATAGTGGCACTCAATGTCACCGCCCTTGCTCTTTGCCTTACCCTGTGAGCCACTAGTCTCACCAGGCGCACTCTTACCGTTTCCTGGCTTTTTAAACTTTGGCTTACCTACAGCTAGGTCGCCATGAGCCTTGCCCTTACCTTTGCCCTTGTTTGAAATCATGAGAACATCCTGCTTCATGCTCCCACTCAATTTCATATCCTTCTCGGTCTGTACGAGAAGGGAGTGTAGCTCATGAGGACTCTTTTTCAAGTCATTCACGTAGTAGTTCGCCCTGAAAAGGGCAAAACCATCGTGAAGAGAATGAAGCATTCGGTCAATGACAATGCTTTCACTGATTTTGCAATCAAGTGCCTCCAGCTTCTCGACATTCTCAATCATGTGAAGAATGTGTGGGCTAACCGGTTGGCCCTTCTGGAGTTTCGCATCAAAGAAGCGACAGGTATGCTCATATGTAACGATTCTCGGTGCTTTAGAGAACTCGTTAGTGAGCGTGGTGAAAATCTTGTTCGCACCTTGGGCAATGAAGTGTCTCTGCAAATTGGTTTCCATTGCAAAGACGAGTACGTTATTTATCGCACCCGCTTCCATAACGAAGTCACTATAAGCGAGTGACTCGTTGACTCCTGCATTGGGGCCTGGGTTTACCGGTATTGCCTCAGTTAAATACTTGAGCTTACCGTCAGCAATGGCAGCATTCCGTAGCGCTGTCTCCCAGTCCGCAAAGTTGGACCCGTCGTTTTTCAGACGTGTGAACTGATTCATCTGGTCCATGAATATTTTCAGCCAGGACTCGCGTCCAAGTGTGGCACTAGGCATTTGGATTGCGTTATTTCCAGACATTTTGTTGTAACAGTATTATCAAAATAAACGTGTTCTACACTGCGAGAAGAAGAATAAAAATAATAAGCATGTGCATCGTTTATATTTTTAAGTCTAATGAACTACTGTCATAACGCGAAAACTCAAAACATTTATACAATTGACCTCCCTCAAGAATTATATAAATGATCCCAAGACTCAATTCTCTGTAAATTGATAAGCTAAGCTTTTAGCTAATTCTACCGTTAGAATTCTCGGTCGATAAATTTCTGTAAATTCTATCTTTAGTCCATCATAATCATGAGAAACTCTTCGGACTATGATGTTGAGGTAAACTAAGTCAACACATACCTAACGTAGAAGTGGTCATATTATGCCTACCGACGAAGAAGGGATTCATAGTTGTTTGCCCTTATAAAGACTAATCTCAATTTCCGTTTTAGAGGAAGATCCCATCAACCCTTTTTTTTTAATTCATTTTAAGTGAACTAATATCTAGCATGCGAGAATGAATAAACTAAGGTGATGGCTTAATAAGACTGTGACATCTGTATGTCCATGAAAACTAACATATAACCTATATGAGTCAATTTTCATGCATTTTAGTAGTAGGTGGTTTGGTTTTAGGCGGAATATGATGCATAAACTATCTTGTGAATGAAAGGCAATATGAATGAAAACGTAAAACCATAAAAGTCCTAGTGTGGCCTATCCTATCAAAATGAACATTAAATACAAGTTTGGAATCCATCCTTGGACCCGAGAAGCTTGTCTTGATGTTCCATCTTGATCCATGTAGCGGGAGTGAGCTCTAATCTCCATCTTTAGTCTTCTTCGAAAATTACAATAAATAAATTTACATAATAAACCTATTTATTACATTCTAATTTCAAAACCCAAAAACTAAAGAAAAAATAAAGGAGATTCGAGATCTCATAATTATATAAAAATCATGTTTCCTTCATTACGAAAACATAATTTGACTAAGGCCAGGCTAAGTATTACAAATTACAACCGATTGCAAAAAATACGTAAATTAAATCATTCAACGATTCATTCAACAAAATTAAAATGCATCAACTAAAAATAAATTAAACATACATGACACAATTCCTTAATTATGTTGATCAATTTATCCAAACCACCTATTTAAAAATTAAATTAAGTGACAATTCCTCAATTAATCACATTAATTTCAATCTCAATTCATATTAAACTTGTAATATGAATTTAATCCATCAAAATTTTAAACTGCTTTAAAATAATATGGTATCTTTAAATTGTGAACCGTTTCACAATAACTAATCGGCCAAAATCAAAACAAAATTAAAAACCTTTTTTTTTCTTCTTTTTGGGTCTCGGCAAAAAGAAAAAACAGGAATTTTTTTTTTTTTTTGTTAATCTTAGCTCACGGCCAAAAAAAAAATAACAGCCCTTCCAATTTTTTTTTCTTTTCGGCAAAATAAGAAAAAAAACAGAAATTTGTTTTTATTTTTTTTTGGCTCGGCATTTCAGGAAAAATGCAACAAAAAAAACAGAAATATTTTTTTTTCTTTTGAGCTCACGACAAACCCTAAAAATAAGCCGTCTTTTTTTTTCTTTTGCGGCAAAAAGCCCTAATTCAAAAATTCGATGAAGGAAATGTTTCCAGTTGCTATTAGAACATGATTTAGCATATGAATTAATAAACATGATTAATCGTATATGCTAAAACTATATAGCAAAAACAAAATTTTATATCATCGACATGACGATTCTATTTGCATTTTAACTTAATCTGGATTAAATCAAAATCTATCAATTCTTCATATGATAATTTTAACTGATTAAAACAATGATATGAAAAATGAAATTGGAAATAAATCATCAAACAAAAGGAAAAAAAAAACGAAAAACAGACCGGGAAAGAAAAAAAAAAACACCTCTCGGCAAAAAAAAAAATTCAGCCGAAATTCCTTTTTTTTTCGAAATTCCTTATATTGTTTACATACAATTTTATGAAAATCATCAAAATTAAAATCCGTGACCTTTGCTCTGATACCAATTGTGGGATTTATCTGTATACATCCCTTTATATTCAAGGATTATAACGAATTTTATGAAGATGATCACTAGTCATAAAATAAAATTACATAAACAAAAGTAAAGGATAAAGAGATAACCTTCGGTCCTAGCAAATACGGCCTATGAACAATATCGCAATGATATTCTCCTATCAGTTGCACCCAAGATGATATGAGATATGCCCTTTGATTGTGCTAGAATCGATCCAAATTTTCTGTAAAAATTTAGGTTATTTTTGTGTTTTTCAGTTGAGAGGAGAGATTAGGTTAAAGAGAATTAGGGTTAAGAAAATGATCTCCCTTTCCCTCTTATTAAAACCGAAAATTGGAGTGAATGAGGGAGATATTATCTTCCCTAAATTCGGCCCATATCACCAAAATAAGGAGTATAATTTCCTTATTTTCGGTTATTCCAAAAATGTATAAAATGTGTTAAATTGTCATCTAGTGAGGATCGAACCCATGACCTCTTGGTTTGTGTACCCTCACTATTACCACTATGACACATTCATCTTGTTGATATTAAATATAACCGATTACATTTAATTACGAATTAACATATTAATTCGTCCAAGCTAACATTACATACATTTAATTAAATATAACTTATTATATTCAATTTACGAATTGACAGTTAATTCGTCTCAACTAATATTATTTAATATTCATTAAATAATTGTCTCATCAACACATTGACTAACTGTTTAGTCATATTAGGCATCAATGTGATTATATTTCTATAACCACATCTCTCAAACACATCCTATAGGTGTAACCTTTAGGGACGAGTTGATCACCGCCATCTGTATGATAATAACGTCAAACTTTCTAGCAAGCCAACCGTTATTAGGTAATCGTTAATCAACTGATTAAAATACGAAGTATACCCTTGTGAACCTGTAAGAGATTTACAAATGTTATCACACTAATTTGTGGAGGACACAAGTTCCAACATATGTGAGTAGTATATGACACCTTGGGTATGCGAGTGGTAGAATAGGAGTGTGTAATTGTTTGTATAGTTGAGTATGTGTGTATGTATGTCGATGAATCGCAGGATGTGTGAAGAGCCTACAAGGGACTATTTGATAACGTGAAAGTTGGTAATGAGTTACAAGTCTCTATATGTGCTTTAAACGTTATGAATTTGTCATGTTGTGCTGTGGAATTTAACAGATGAATGATGTCGTATATCGTTGTGAATAAGCGTAACAATGTTTGTTATAACTTATGATCGCCAGATTGTGTGTGATATGTCAAGTAATAGAGTAAAGTATGAGTAATAAGTGGTAGTTGATTTGCCGAATTTAATGCATAAAAAAATTGAATGCACATGTTGGATGGTGGAATTTGATATGCATAAGTAAAAGTAGAGTAATGTTGTTGCTATATATATATATATATATATGGGTGGGTTCAGGTACGAACTGCCTTAACGTACGAACCGTACGAACTAGCTTATTTTGAAACTTTTTTTTTTTTTTTTTCAGATACACTTTATTTCTTTACTACATACACTTCTTATTAGATACATTTTATTACATGTGTAAATAAAAAATTTTCAACACTAAAATTATAGATGCATTTTTAAACTTTTTTAAACTAATTTTTTAACGGATACACATGACATTTTTTGCGGATACACAAGACATTAAAGCCAGATACATTTTATATTTTTTATACATTTTATATTTTTTTTTGCGGATACACATGTCACTATTGTCAGATACACATGTCAATACTCTCATATACGCATATCAGTACTGCCAGATACGCATATCAATAATCTCAGATACGCATATCCGTGCCAGATACACATGTCAATACTTTGAGATACACATATTGTATGTGTATCCAGTAGTATTCATATACGTATCTAGTAGTATTCATACACGTATCCACCCCAAAGACAACTTCCCACCACCATGCAACACCACCAACCACCACCACCTACTGCAACCCCACCGGCAACACTACTACCCCGCCGCCACCACCATCACTACACCCCAGACGCGACACCATCCGTCACCATCCGTCGTCGACAGTAACGCATACAAACTGAGCAAAAATGGTGGAATTACAAAAGCGCGAAGGAGAAAGAAAAGATAGATCTCCTACAATTAACCACCAACTCGCGACCACGGCCACCATCTTTCCTCCTCACACCACCCAATTTCGCAAACCTAGCCACCTTGCAAGGCTAGATCTTATCGCCAATAACACGTCGTTGATACCATCGGGAACTTTTGATACCACCAGCTGCATATTTTGACAACCACCACAAGCACCACTTTGCTTCCCCTCATAAACACCGTATGTATGTCTAAATTCTAGATCTACAGAAAAAAAAGAGGAGTTTTCTAAAATAACCACACAAAATGTATGTCTAAATTCTAGATCTACAAGAATTGAAGCAAAATCTCAAAAAACCCATTGCACCAGCAGCGTTGCCGGCGAAATTAGAGCTGAAATCTGGCCGTTGTTGACTTCACTACGAATCCCAAGGTGTTGGTCGCCGGCGTAAGGGAACAATGATAAGAGAAAAGAGTTGTGCCTGGAGATCGAGATGAATAGAAGGAGACGGAGGAGAGTATGTGCGTTGGTAGACAGAGTGATGCGCTGAGGGAGGCCACACACGGTGGTCGGGATAAAGACAGAGAAGAATAGGGAGGAGGCTCGAGGAGGCGAAAGAATGAACGACGAATTAAGGTTGCCAGAACTCCGGTGCCGGCAGCAGTTGATGACGACTTGGTCTTGCCGGAGCTTCGATTGTCGTCGGCGGGAATAGATTAGTGAGAGAGGAGGAGATAGATTGGGATTGGTGATTAAATGTCATCCATGTGAATGTCAGTAGGAGTTTGGGTTTGTTTTTGGAGAAATATAAACACGGGGTTTGTCAGTAGCCTTTGATTCGTTTAATCTAAGGGCTGAGAAGGAGTTCGTACGGTTCGTAACTTAATTTGGTTCGTACGGGATCCTGATTCTATATATATATATATATATATATATATATATATGTGTTCTTGCAAGTTTTGGCTCTTATGGTGAGTTTGCGCTTTAAAATCTTAGCCACTAGATTACATTAGAGATGAATGGCCAAGATCTAATCTTAGCTATCATATAAAAGCATTGTTATTTACTTATTTCCTCTTTTTTTTCTCTCTCTTCATCCGTCAATCATTCATTGTTCTAACTGTTTCCCTCTCTAATAAATTTTACTGCAACCGTTTATCTCCCTTCTATTATTCTGATGTTATTCTTCATCTAAGTGTATATTTTCGCCTCTTCTCTCTTCGCCGTTCATCATCTATCTTCCAATTGAAGGTAATTTCATGCCATTTACCTCTTCTATTCTGTTATTCAGTTTTATTTCATGCTTTCTATGCTTTCACTTCCGTTTTTCAGTTTAATTATTGCTAGGATTACTTACTCGAGCACTTTAATGTCGTTATTACGTTTCCGCAGTTCCTTCATTGTAATATTATCATGCATTTTGAATTTCTGATTTTTCCTGACGTGATTTGCATGTTCTAGTCGTTTCTCCAGTTTTCTATAGTTTTTTTTTTATCTCTACACACTTTACTTTTGTGTTATTCTACTGTTATTCTTGCGCTTAGTTTGTTCTCAAGTTATTTCTCATGTTTTAATTGTTTTTTGTCCTTTCTAGGGTTTTCTGTCTGTTTGTGTTTTCTTTACTTTTCAGTATTTCTATTTTTCCGCTGTTACTCTGGTCCTATGGCGGCATTGCAACGTTACTCTTCCTGTCATTGTAGTGTTTTTCCTATTTTATTTATGCTTTTACTGTTTCTATTATTCTGGTGCGTCCTGTCACTTGTTAGGGTTTGTTTGTTTGTAGGTTTCAGCATCACAAATGGAATTAGTTTGTCAGGGATGGGCAATAAATATAGAGAATGAAGATAGATTGTTATTTGCTATAGATTTTGCTACTGAAAAGAAAAAAAATGGGTTGGTTATTGGAGGATAACACTGATAAGTGCTTTGAAGTTAATGTAGAAGTTCGTCGTAATCAATCAATGTCTGAAGTTTTGAATAGCCAGGACCTAATGGAAAGAGTATTCCAACATGTAGAGAATACTTTGGATAAGAGCAATATGTGTCTTGTTTGTAAGAAATGGTCACAAATGTTCCTTTTTCATAAAAGTGCCCCCGGTGTAAACGACCAATACATAAAACTTCTAACAACAAGTCATAGTGAAGATTTTAAGACTGTTTTAAGGGGTTCGACAATAGTTTATAAACGATGCAAGTGCTACATGATTGCAAATGAGACAGGAAAGAAGATGTTGTATGCTTGCCAGTATATACATGATCGTGAGTCGATGCTTTACACACCTATAGCTGATCGGATCAGGCTAATTCACTATTACTTTGATACACTCAGGGACCATAGGTCTTCTTATGATCTTGCTTACAATTTATATTATAAGTCAGTTAATGTTGTTGACCTTGACTGACTTTTTACATTATGTCATGTATTTTATGAATCACATTTTGGTTCTTCTTTGGAAAGAATGTATTTCGGCTACTATGTAATTTGAAACTGTTTTCACTTGTGATGTAGTACGTTATTTTGTTTTACCAAGTCTTCTGTAGTCTGTATGTAATTTGAAACTGTCTCCGAATCCTTATTCAAAGAGGCTTTCTTTTGATTCTCTTTGTGTTTTCTTTACGCTTTCGTGTTCTTGTTATTGTGTTGTTACTGCTGTATTATAACAGTTCTATTATTATCCTAGGCATATGTTCCTTCACTTTTTGTATAATTGGTCTACCTCTAGTGTTATTCTAGTCATTTTAAGTGTGTCTTGTCACTGGTAGGTTTGTAACCCTACTGTTAATTTACTGTTATTTTATGCAAATATTAGTTTGAGTAATTGTTAGTGTTCTGTTGTTCTGCTGTTACCCTACTCTCATTCTGCCGTCATTATTAAAAAGTCCAGCTGAATATCTATTTATCATTGAAAGTGATCCTGATTTTTTTTTCCCGATAGTACAGCTAAAAATGAAGTTAAAAATCAAATTCGTACCTTCATCAAAGTCTACTCACCCGCCATCTGTATGATAATAACGTCAAACTTTCTAGCAAGCCAACCGTTATTAGGTAATCGTTAATCAACTGATTAAAATACGAAGTATACCCTTGTGAACCTGTAAGAGATTTACAAATGTTATCACACTAATTTGTGGAGGACACAAGTTCCAACATATGTGAGTAGTATATGACACCTTGGGTATGCAAGTGGTAGAATAGGAGTGTGTAATTGTTTGTATAGTTGAGTATGTGTGTATGTATGTCGATGAATCGCGGGATGTGTGAAGAGCCTACAAGGGAGTATTTGATAACGTGAAAGTTGGTAATGAGTTACAAGTCTCTATATGTGCTTTAAACGTTACGAATTTGTCATGTGGTGTTGTGGAATTTAACAGATGAATGATGTCGTATATCGTTGTGAATAAGCGTAACAATGTGAGTTATAACTTATGATCGCCAGATTGTGTGTGATATGTCAAGTAATAGAGTAAAGTATGAGTAATAAGTGGTAGTTGATTTGCCGAATTTAATGCATAAAAAAATTGAATGCACATGTTGGATGGCGGAATTTGATATGGATAAGTAAAAGTAGAGTAATGTTGTTGCTATATATATATATATATATGTATATATATATATATGTAAATATATATATATATATGATATGTATATATGTATATATATATATATATATATATATATATATGTATATATATATTATATATACATATCATATATATATATATATATATATATATATATATATATATATATATATATATATATATATATATATATATATATATATATATATATATATATATATATATATATATATATATATATATATATATATGGGCGGGTTCAGTCTGAATCGCCTTAACGTACGAACCGTACGAACTAGCTTATTTTGAAACTTTTTTTTTTTTTTTTTTTCAGATACACTTTTTTCTTTACTACATACACTTCTTATTAGATACATTTTATTACATGTGTAAATAAAAAAATTTCAACACTAAAATTATAGATGCATTTTTAAACTTTTTTAAACTAATTTTTTAACGGATACACATGACATTTTTTGCGGATACACAAGACATTAAAGCCAGATACATTTTATATTTTTTATACATTTTATATTTTTTTTGCGGATACACATGTCACTATTGTCAGATACACATGTCAATACTCTCAGATACGCATATGAGTACTGCCAGATACGCATATCAATAATCTCAGATACGCATATCCGTGCCAGATACACATGTCAATACTTTCAGATACACATATTGTATGTGTATCCAGTAGTATTCATATACGTATCTAGTAGTATTCATACACGTATCCACCCCAAAGACAACTTCCCACCACCATGCAACACCACCAACCACCACCACCTACTGCCACCCCACCGGCAACACTACCACCCCGCCGCCACCACCATCACTACACCCCCAGACGCGACACCATCCGTCACCATCCGTCGTCGACAGTAACGCATACAAACTGAGCAAAAATGGTGGAATTACAAAAGCGCGAAGGAGAAAGAAAAGATAGATCTCCTACAATTAACCACCAACTCGCGACCACGGCCACCATCTTTCCTCCTCACACCACCCAATTTCGCAAACCTAGCCACCTTGCAAGGCTAGATCTTATCGCCAATAACACGTCGTTGATACCATCGGGAACTTTTGATACCACCAGCTGCATATTTTGACAACCACCACAAGCACCACTTTGCTTCCCCTCATAAACACCGTATGTATGTCTAAATTCTAGATCTACAGAAAAAAAAGAGGAGTTTTCTAAAATAACCACACAAAATGTATGTCTAAATTCTAGATCTACAAGAATTGAAGCAAAATCTCAAAAAACCCATTGCACCAGCAGCGTTGCCGGCGAAATTAGAGCTGAAATCTGGCCGTTGTTGACTTCACTACGAATCCCAAGGTGTTGGTCGCCGGCGTAAGGGAACAATGATAAGAGAAAAGAGTTGTGCCTGGAGATCGAGATGAATAGAAGGAGACGGAGGAGAGTATGTGCGTTGGTAGACAGAGTGATGCGGCGAGGGAGGCCACACACGGTGGTCGGGATAAAGACAGAGAAGAATAGGGAGGAGGCTCGAGGAGGCGAAAGAATGAACGACGAATTAAGGTTGCCGAACTCCGGTGCGGCGGCGATTGATGACGACTTGGTCTTGCCGGAGCTTCGATTGTCGTCGGCGGGAATAGATTAGTGAGAGAGGAGGAGATAGATTGGGATTGATGATTAAATGTCATCCATGTGAATGTCAGTAGGAGTTTGGGTTTGTTTTTGGTGAAATATAAACACGGGGTTTGTCATTAGCCTTTGATTCGTTTAATCTAAGGGTTTGAGAAGGAGTTCGTACGGTTCGTAACTTAATTTGGTTCGTACGGGATCCTGATTCTATATATATATATATATATATATATATATATATATATATATATATATATATATATATATATATATGTGTTCTTGCAAGTTTTGGCTCTTATGGTGAGTTTGCGCTTTAAAATCTTAGCCACTAGATTACATTAGAGATGAATGGCCAAGATCTAATCTTAGCTATCATATAAAAGCATTGTTATTTACTTATTTCCTCTTTTTTTTCTCTCTCTTCATCCGTCAATCATTCATTGTTCTAACTGTTTCCCTCTCTAATAAATTTTACTTTGCAAACTTATCTCCCTTCTATTATTCTGATGTTATTCTTCATCTAAGTGTATATTTTCGCCTCTTCTCTCTTCGCCGTTCATCATCTATCTTCCAATTGAAGGTAATTTCATGCCATTTACCTCTTCTATTCTGTTATTCAGTTTTATTTCATGCTTTCTATGCTTTCACTTCCGTTTTTCAGTTTAATTATTGCTAGGATTACTTACTCGAGCACTTTAATGTCGTTATTACGTTTCCGCAGTTCCTTCATTGTAATATTATCATGCATTTTGAATTTCTGATTTTTCCTGACGTGATTTGCATGTTCTAGTCGTTTCTCCAGTTTTCTATAGTTTTTTTTTTTTATCTCTACACACTTTACTTTTGTGTTATTCTACTGTTATTCTTGCGCTTAGTTTGTTCTCAAGTTATTTCTCATGTTTTAATTGTTTTTTGTCCTTTCTAGGGTTTTCTGTCTGTTTGTGTTTTCATTACTTTTCAAATTATTTCTATTTTTCCGCTTTGTTACTCGGTCCTATGGCGGCATTGCAACGTTACTCTTCCTGTCATTGTAGTGTTTTTCCTATTTTATTTATGCTTTTACTGTTTCTATTATTCTGGTGCGTCCTGTCACTTGTTAGGGTTTGTTTGTTTGTAGGTTTCAGCATCACAAATGGAATTAGTTTGTCAGGGATGGGCAATAAATATAGAGAATGAAGATAGATTGTTATTTGCTATAGATTTTGCTACTGAAAAGAAAAAAAAATGGGTTGGTTATTGGAGGATAACACTGATAAGTGCTTTGAAGTTAATGTAGAAGTTCGTCGTAATCAATCAATGTCTGAAGTTTTGAATAGCCAGGACCTAATGGAAAGAGTATTCCAACATGTAGAGAATACTTTGGATAAGAGCAATATGTGTCTTGTTTGTAAGAAATGGTCACAAATGTTCCTTTTTCATCAAAGTGCCCCCGGTGTTAACGACCAATACATAAAACTTCTAACAACAAGTCATAGTGAAGATTTTAAGACTGTTTTAAGGGGTTCGACAATAGTTTCCAAACGATGCAAGTAATACATGATTGCAAATGAGACAGGAAAGAGGATGTTGCATGCTTGCCAGTATATACATGATCGTGAGTCGATGCTTTACACACCTATAGCTGATCGGATTAGGCTAATTCACTATTACATTGATACACTCAGGGACCATAGGTCTTCTTATGATCTTGCTTACAATTTATATTATAAGTCAGTTAATGTTGTTGACCTTGACTGACTTTTTACATTATGTCATGTATTTTATGAATCACATTTTGGTTCTTCTTTGGAAAGAATGTATTTCGGCTACTATGTAATTTGAAACTGTTTTCACTTGTGATGTAGTACGTTATTTTGTTTTACCAAGTCTTCTGTAGTCTTTATGTAATTTGAAACTGTCTCCGAATCCTTATTTAAAGAGGCTTTCTTTTGATTCTCTTTGTGTTTTTCTTTACGCTTTCGTGTTCTTGTTATTGTGTTGTTACTGCTGTATTATAACAGTTCTATTATTATCCTAGGCATATGTTCCTTCACTTTTTGTATAATTGGTCTACCTCTAGTGTTATTCTAGTCATTTTAAGTGTGTCTTGTCACTGGTAGGTTTGTAACCCTACTGTTAATTTACTGTTATTTTTATGCAAATATTAGTTTGACTAATTGTTAGTGTTCTGTTATTCTGCTGTTACCCTACTCTCATTCTGCCATCATTACTAAAAAGTCCAGCTGAATATCTATTTATCATTGAAAGTGATCCTGATTTTTATTTTCCCGATAGTAAAACTAAAAATGAAGTTAAAAATCAAATTCGTACCTTCATCAAAGTCTACTCATCCGTCATCATCAAATTCTCTGGGCCCGTCTCCATCCAAATCCCCTTACACATCTCCATTAAAGAGCACTGCTTCTCAGAGAAGGAGTACTCGTAGTCAAGCAATAGGTACAAGTCAACCACCCATGAAAAAAACCAAACGAAAGGCTGAGACCGTAGTTGTGAAGTTGTCCTCTAGTCCACCAAAGACTAGTAGTAAGTTGGCTGTGAAAGTTAAGCGTGAGAAGGGAGTTGTGATAAGTAGCGACCAACCTCAGGCGGGAAATGCCGCAGAAAAGAATCAAGTGTATGTACTACTGTTATTCTACTTTTATTTTGCTGTTATTTTACTTTTATTATGCTACTGCCGCAGTCTGTTATTTTCGTGTTATTTTGCTGCTCTCCTGTTATTTTGTTGTTATTCTGCTGCTCCTTTTGTTATCTTAAATGTTTCAGTATTTATCTGTAATGCATTGCATATTTTTCTCCTTTTTGTACAGTGCCGATCCTTTTATTAGCTTCTGTAGACCTGCTTTTCTTCTGAAAGTTATTAAATCCCTCACCGAGGAACAGAAGGAGGCTGTTAGGGAAATTTGATTCGGGGGTTTACTTGATTTTAAGTTATCTGCCCTCTCGCATACCATGTTCCGGGAGATCATATATGCTTTTAGAAGTGAGAAGTTTTTTGAAATCTCTGAAACCGAGAAGTACGATTTGACTGAAGATGATGTGCATGATGTGTTTGTTTTACCGAACTCTGGACCAAAATTGGGTTTGGTTATTAGAGGGTTTTCGAGTTCTGCAGACGCTGATGGAGAAGCTTTAAAGCATGCTTGGTGTGAGAAGTACGGTATCGCCAATAACAAAAGCGGGATACCACTTAATAAAGTTCAGGACACCCTATTAGCGTGTACGGTGGCTGATGATGAGTTTAAGAAGACATTTGTTCTGTTTGCTATGTCATGTTTCGTTGCTCCTGTGTCGGGGTTTGTGTTGGATCTTAGGCTACTAAGCATTGTCGATGATGTTTCTAAGATCAAGGAACTTAACTAGTGTCAGTTTGTGTTTACAGACTTGGTGACTTCTGTACGTGAATCTCTTAACGGGAGGAAAAATATTCGCTGTTGTTTAGTAATTCTGGCTGCTGGTGTTCTGGGCACTGGGGAGTGTTGAGATGTTGCTTTCCCATTGTCACGTCCAAACATGGAGGATTCTGTTCAACGTAGTCAACGTCGATGTCTTGTGCTGGATCTACCTGCTGATATTCTTACAGATGAGCAAGTATATTCCGCAGCGGTCGACGTAAGTGCCTGTTTGATTGTTTTTTGTTGAATCATTCTTAAATGTTTACCCTTTTTGTTATCCTGTTATTCTCTTAAAGTATTAGTTCTCCGACTGCTATTATTCTACGATTATTCCACAGTTATTCCTCAGTTTTCCTGCTGTCATTGCACTGTTATTCTATTTTTCATTCAAATTGTTACTCCACTGTTATATTACTGTTATTCTACTATTACTCCACAGTTATTTATTCTGCTGTTAGTGTACTGTTATTCTTGTGTTATTTTATTACTCCTCTGTTATGCTAGTGTTATTATACTATTAATCCACTGTTATTTATTCTGCTGTTAGTATACTATTATTCCGCTGTTATTCTACTATTAGTACACTGTTATTATGTTTTCGAATTCAGTTTTTAGTAAAATGTTGGGATTTTATTTTGACAGGATGTCCTTGAACTTATATTGCTTAACGAGAGGGACTCTCAGATTTTATGCCGTCGATACTTGGAAAGGGCGGAGGTGATCAAGTCGAAGATGATGAAGAAGAACCAAAAGGCTATGCGTTAACCACCTACTGCTAAGTTGCCCAGCCAAGTAACCCGACTAGCTGCTGAAGAAAGCACGACTGAACAGTCAGAAAAAGTGCATTGTGAAGGGTTAGAGAACTTGGTTGCTACCCCATCTTTTTTCACGAATCAAGTTATCCGTGAGTTGGACGAACGGGTTAAGCATGTATTGGTTGTGCAAGCGGCAAATTTATCGCGATCAACTGTTCTTGAAGAACCAGTTTTAAAAAAAGCTAGACATGAAGATGTCATTATTGAACCTCCATCATTTAATCTGTTTTCTCAATTTTATGAGGATTGTGCCGGGCTTTCGGATATACAGCCGACTATAGTTGAGAAGGAGGGTGTTGAACAAAGTCTCGCCATTTAAAAACGCGCAAGGGTGGGGACTCCACAATTGTCACCCCTCGGTTTAGATTCTATTACGACGGATATCTGTGCTGACATTCAGTTTTGTTATGGTGAGCCACATGGTGTTGGTGAGAAAGTAGTTGATGTGGAGGACATTAACAATGATGTGGAGGATGTTAACATTGATGTGGAGGACGTTAACACTCAAGTTGAAGACTATCTTGTTGATAATTCACCAGATGACGTGCCTAATACTGTTGAGTGTACACCGGTACATGTTCAAGCAACTCAAATTGCAAAGATTGATACTTGTTTGCCTGAGATAGAGTTGAAGGATACCGCTGCTGGCATTCCAATGCCTAATGATACTCAACAGTCCACTCAAATTGGCAATGAAGCATTTGTCACTGCAGAAGAGGAAGCAGCCGAAGTGGTGATGTGTTGTCATGTAGACTTGTTGCTTGGGGCAGCGTGTCTGAGATAGATAATTCTAATAAACAGGATGCTGAGGTTGTGTTGGAGGACGGTACTGTTGTTGGTGAGGGTGTCGTAGAGGACAATGGCCTTGATGGTTTGAATGCTCCTAATATCGGTACAAGTTATTTGCTGCACTCTGCTGCACATGAGGAGCTAATGTTGTCCGTTGTGCCTGATAATTTCGGATGTACCTATTTTTGTGATAAAGTGGATCCTCACCTAGTTGTCCTGTCAAAATCAATGATAACAATGGGACATGTTTTCAACCCAATGTTATCGAAGAGGAAAGAGGTTGCAGACTACTGTTTCTTAAATGATCATAATATTCCGTGTAACACCCCCATTTATTCAGGAGCATTTAGCTAGACATTCCCAAATAAATAGGATTGTTACCATCCCGGTTTCCCGAGGTAGTGAATAACAAAGTCCAACTCATCTAGTGATATGCAAAATGTGTTTCCCTAAGCCTATATTATATATGATTACAATAATTGCATCCATGTTTAAGTTAGATATCATTATTAAGAAAAGATTAACTAATTAATTATGCGTGTTTTGGTTATAGATTAATATTTATCTTGGTAATGTATTCCCCAATAGTTAAGTAAGAAGTTGAAGTTTAAATCAGGATTAGTACGAACATCTTATGTGAGTGGTTTTGCTATTTAGAAGAAAATCAAAGATTTTGTTATTCAATTAATCATTACTTGGAGTTATGTTTGAAATAATAATTATCTTATGTTACAATATGTATTCCTTATTTTTGTGGCATTACATCAGTGATTTGGGTTGTTCCTATTGTTGTTATCTCGAACTTCGAGGACGAAGTTTATTTTTAGGGGGAAGGAATGTAATACTACGAATGTTTTGAGTTATTGTTGTGATACTTTGTGATGAGATTGGTATGGTTGATAATCGTAAATGGATGATTATGTTGGATGGTGCTTAGTTGTGAGGATGTTCATAAGTGATGTGGTGGTAGTTGTGGGCAAACTTCGGGACCATGTTCATTTTAAGGGGGGAAGACTGTAATACTCTGTATTTTAATAATAATTTATAAGAATAATTTATGTAATTTAATAATTGATTAAGTGACATTTCGAATAATAAATATAAGTAAGACGTTAATTAAATAATAAATTAATAAAGCAAGTCGAGAATTGGGTTTAGCTAATATTTAGCATTGGGCCGTGTGCCATTTTTAGTTGGGCTGAATTTTATGGTTCATCTAGTATGAGTGTGATCGGGAATTATATCGGGAATTAATAATAATATAATATAGAAATAATAATATATAAAGGTAGTAATAATTATATAAATAATAATAATAAAGTTATGACAATAATATATTAGTAAATATTGTATGAGAAAATCCTATTTATGGTAAGATTAACACATGTAATAATAATAATAATATAATGGTAATTATAATAATGGTAATTCTTATACTAATTAGAATAAGGTAAATTATATAGTTTCCTAATTGAGCTCGCATTCTCTATAATCCCACACTATAAATACCCAATTAAATATGAGAAATAAATCACAAATTAAAAGAAGGAGCTTTAGGAGATGGAAGAAAAAGGAATTAACATAAACCAATTAATCGACTCGAGGTAATTACTCATCTTAAATCGGTTTTATACTTTATTATGCAAGCATCTTTAGGACGACCGTATGACATCTATAGACCGCCATAGGACTCGGGATTTGGACCTAGAACAACCTTGGACTGCCAAGATTAAGAGCTGACCATTATTAACCGTCGTTGACTATGGTTGTGGTGGTTTTGAGGCGGCTAGAGGTAGCTGGTCAAGAGGGGTACTGCGGGTTTGACCGTGGGTTTGGGATGAGTAGTTAAACCCTTATTTTGACCCGTCGTGACCTGGGAAAGGGTTGGTTGTGATGAGGAACGGTAGGTGGTCTGGTTGGTGGTGGTTGAGTGGTGGCAGGTGGTGGTTTGAGCAGGTGGTGGTCGCAAGAACATGGGAGAGCAGGGGTTTTGACGCAGCTGTTTTAAGACGAGCGTCGTGGCCATGTTTCTTACCGTGAGTGAGGGTGGAGGGTACCTTTAGAATCGTCGTGGACTAAGGGTGACAATGGTTGTGGCTGGAAGTGGTGAGGTTGGGAGTGGTTGTCGGGGTTGCACTGTTTTGGGAAACGGGTTAAAGAGGGGGGGGGGGGTTGCTGTGGTGTCGTGTGTTAGGGCGTGGGTTTGTGAGTTATTCGTGGTGGTTTAGCTGGTGGTTAGGGGTGAGTTGGATGCGTAGGGTTGCAGGCTGGGGGTGTCGAGGTCGGGTGGTGGCTGTGCTGTCGGTTTGGAGGTTATGGGGGGGAGGGGGGGTTGAACACGGTTTACACGGGGTATAGGGCGGTGTTTGTTTATTTTATGAACATGTTTTTAATTGTTTAATTCGGGTAACTTGGGTCTATATTTGAATCAGGTTTCAAGTACCGTAGACCTTAAATAATAATAATAAATAGTTAATTGGAATAATGAATATAAATTTATAAATAGTAATGAGAAGTAATAATTAATAATTGGTCGAATAATTATAATATTTTGATTAGGTTGATTTGTGAAGAAATTATAATCGTGTCGGATTGCTTTAATTATTTGGATTGCTTAAGCTGCATAATTGGAATCGCTTGCCAGGTAGGGATAAATCCTATTCAACTTTTACTCGATAATGTTTGTTGGATGGTTTACATTAAAGTGAATTGATCGTATGTGAATTGTGTTGGTTGCTATAATCGTAATTGTTGGAAGGGAGATTTATATTGCATATGTTGATTAATCATATCATAACTGTTGGAAGGGGGAATTATATTGAGTTGTGTTAATAATATTGATGACGTGATTTGAATTGTTATCGTTGGTTGTGAACATGATTATTGTGAAAAGCTGTGCGACAGTTAGTTGTACGTTGTTGAGGGAGTTTGTACACTGGGGTGATGGTAATATGTACGTTGTGAGGGAGGTGTACTATTACATGATGGCGGTACGTTGTTAAGGGAGGGGTACCAAAGTAAAGTGAGCACGTTGTTAAGGGAGGTGTGCTAAGTAAAAGGATGGAGCACGTTGTCAGGGGGTTGTGCAATGTAAAAAGGAAATTGGATTGTTATCGTATGTTTTTGTTGTTAGTATTTATTCCTACTCAACCTCGCGATTGACTGTGTATTCGTGAACACCTGCGGTGAACCATTTTATGGGGAGCAGATTTGACAGGTACTAAAGATTAGCTGATTCGGGAGCATTGGGATGGGAGCTCGACTTGGACCATAGTTGAAGTCTAGATCACATAGAACAATTACATCACTTTATTTATGTCCGCTGCGAGATGAATTGTATTTTATATTAAGCTTAGTTGGTTAAGTAGTAATAAACATGTATGCATTAAAGTTTTAATATAAAGTACTTTGGTGAGTTGGACTTTGTTATTCACTACCTCGGGAAATCGGGATGGTAATAGTCCTATTTATTTGGGAATGTCTAGCTAAAGGCTCCTGAATAAATGGGGGTGTTACATTCCGCAAACGTAAGACATCCTTTTTATTTTAAAAAATATTCGGCTTTCTGTTTTTAATTATTATTCCGCTTTCTGTTCTACAAAAAAAATATTTTAGTGATTCTTATCTTTCTCTTTTTCTTCTTTTTGAAATGAGAATCTTGTCACTTGGGGTCTTCACAGTTATCTGAATAGAGAGGATATGGAATCCATGGTTCCAAATGTAATACCCGTATTTATTGTAGTACCAGTATTTTAAAATCAATTTTATAATAAAATATTTAATTATTTGTCTTATAAACAAAGGAGGGGACTAGTATATAACCTAAACCCTAAATTGTGTTTGTATCCTCTTATACCAGTTATTCATATTGAATGTGCCTTGTGGCTGAACTCTTCGTCCTTATTCTCCCGTGTACCCTCCGTATTATCTTCTTTATTACCAAGAATCAACATCAACAATTCATTCATAATTTTATAATAAACTTTTATAGCCGTGCAACTATACTCGATCATCACTACAAACCTTTGTTTGTCCTTTATGCCAATGGCTAATTGTCTTATTCCATATAAGCTTACGTGGGGATTCGGAACAACTATTCGTTGTTGGATTACTTTTGCTAGTTAAGGTAACACAATTCTACCGATCCTATTATTATTACAATTGCTCGGGGTTATGTGGTATATTTGTTAATTGTTATTTGTTTAATTGAGTTATGTGCTGAATTTTAATGGAGGTATATTATTATTGGTTGGTATTACTTACATATATTATTAGTATATAATTCTACTTAGTAAGTTAATCTTTCCGTGAGATGGGGTGACAAGTTCAGTTAAGATGCAAATATTATGCATAATTGGTTAGCTTAGCGGATGTGGTTACCTCTTCATGTAAAGGATTCTCGTTGATTGGAAATTAATGGAAGGAGTAGGTCTTAATTCTGATGGTGTATGAACAAAATTTTTATTAACAGATTGAAAGAGATAATGATGATACTGATGGTTATTCATCCGTGACATTAGAATATTACAAATTATATGGTGCCATTAATATTGGTAGTTAATGTTTGGTTGATCAAATTGTCCGACTTGATTATAGCTGTATAGCGATTTGGTATTTGTTTGGACTTGTATTGTAATTTTTATTGTCGTTCTCTTTGACCTTGCCTCGTGGGTGAGTTGCTTAGAGCCTTGTATCCTAAGTGTTGAGCACGGTTCTTTGAACCTTTGACAATATCGATATTGGAATTTAGATGAAAATTGGTTACTGGTATTGAGTTATGAGTTATGGGGCCTTTGAGCCAGGTTGTGTTTACGGTCCGGTGTGATCATGGTTATTGAGTTATTTGAGTTTGAATTCGATATTGAGATGGAAGTATTATTTTGTGGTCTTATCCGCCAGTTCACTCACCCCTTGTCTTCGCTTAGGGTCGACGATGAGAATACGATATCTGGTTACTGTAGAGTATGGTCGGACTCACTTGGAGGTTTAGTTTTCGGTACTTGTCGTTAGGAGCACCTAGACCAAAACACAATTTATAACTCCACAAACAACTCTACAATTAGTAAAGAGGCAAGTAAAGGTCGGATCCCAAGGGACGGGAATTGAGATGAGATTTTCAATTGCAAGTAGTGGTGTCTAGGGGTGTCACAAGTTGGGGTTTGAAGTAGAAGATCACTAAACTATATAGCAATAAAAGTAAACAAGCAAGATGATTAAAAAGGGATGTAAACAATTGATAAAAGGCACTAGGGTGTCATGGGGTCATAGGGGATTCATGGGAATTGATCATACAAACATATTATCAAATTATAAGCAAGCAATTATTATTGTGATGGATCGAGTTGGCTTATATCTTACAATCCTAGGAAAGTTTGGGTCCTGGAGTCGAATCGATTAGATTGTACAACACCTACAAGTCGACTTAATCTTCCCTACTCAACTATATGCATGGTCTAATGAGACTCGAGTTGGTTTATGTCTTACAAGTCTCATTGAAAAGATAGGTGATGGGTAAAAAATGCAAGGATAGGCTCGCATTTCATCAAACATAACATGTGCATAAGTTGAGATCACAACAAGCAAGCAAATAAACTATGAAATGTAACACCCCGTAATTTCGGACCGTTATTATTTTGCGAAAGTAATTTATTAATCAAGTTGAATTTAATATTAATGTATTTGAAGTAATAATAATTCAACGAAATGTAATTCTATTATATTTTGAAGTAAATTATTTAATTTGATAGTTTCGAAATGTTTAAAAATAGTTTAAACCATGTAAAAACCTTTTATATCGAAATAAGGGCATATCGGGAAAAATGGCAATTCTTTTGAAAATTGGGCAAACGATTTTGGAAATGGGTCATATGAGTACTCAATCTTCTTGTAAACTCGTGTTTAAGAATTTTGGCAATGTCGGAATTTGCATTTGACAAACGGTTCTAATTATTGTCGAAACGAGCCAAAACCGACTAATAAAATTCCGCCAAAAACCCGCTCCTCTCCCCTCTTCCACGGCTCACCTCCCCTTCCTCCTTCCCTTTAGATTTTTCTTTTGCCACTTCATTCTTCTTAGACATTCTAAACTATTCTAAAATTAAAAACACCATTTTATATCAAAACCTAAGATTTTCTAAGCTAATTTTCATCGTAATTTACTCGTTTCTACTCCAAATTTCATAAGGATTACATATTTGGAATCCTCTCTTCATTTCCAACATCCTAGTATGTTCTAAATTCATTTGCCCTAAATTTATTTTGTCCACCATTTTTAGGGTTTTGATTATTAGTGCTTATAGTTGTGTTTTTATTGTTTATTTAGGTGAAGATTTAGAAGACGAGTTTGGAGACTCGTATATTATTGAAGATAGTGGCTAGTTTGCACATTAGGGTTTGGTGTTCAAGGTGCTAGTTGCTCATTTTGTTGCTTAAGGTAACATATTTCGAGTTACTCGACGAATTAATGTCACATTCTTTGCTTTTTGTATGATTTTGTAATTGTTATTTGAGTAGTTTATTTCACATGAATATATGGCTTAAATTCATATCTTTTGTAAGTATAAGTTCACATATTAGTATGGAAATGAATTGGGAATGATTAATTGATGCTTAAAACGATGTTAAAATGAACAAAAACGGAGAAATGGAGGATTGGGGGTGGCGGCCCAAACGGCCCGGCAGGCCCACGGCAGCCTTGTGGTTGGCCCGGGTCGGCCCGTTGCTTGTTTCGCGGTTTTTCATGCATTGTTCGTCGTTTCGGGCGTATTAATGTTATATTTAGTATAAGTAACATATGGGTAGACTTATGAAATGAATAATGTTAGTAGTAAATATAATGTTGATGGTAAAGTTATGTTTATATTGGTAGTTGGCACATGTTAGGATAGGTTATAATATGAAATTGTAATGAATAGGCTTAAAATGAATTTTATAGCGATAATTGTAATGTTTGGATGATTATGCCGGAAACTGAGCCTTAGTCCCTTTGACTGAATCGATGTCAGTCAATTGTGTGATTGGTCAGCCGCGATTGAACCCGTACCTGTCGCAGGACTGGGGTTGCGGGTAAAAATTCGGTTGGATGAAAATTATTGTGAAAAATGGATAATTGGCCTTATTCTTATTTTAGGCCATTTATTATGTTTTTAGTTCACATGTGTTGTTGGTTGAATTGAATGGTTTCTTATATTGTAGAAACGGCCTTAGATTCCCTGAAACCTTTAATATTGTTAATATTGCTTTAAATGGAATTGGTATTGAATACTTCTTGCTGGTTGTTGTGTTTGTCATAGATAGGTCTTTATAGTCTTTGACGAGTATATGTTCACTGCTTAATAGCCTTTGTGTTCCTAACTTGGTGGGATTATATCCAAGTTGGGGCATGACCTCATTACTTATTTTGAGGGTAAGTGGTCAGCTTAAGTACTAGCCAACCCTTTGGTGGACTCCTTAGGGTACTCACTTTGTTTTTAAAAAAAAATTGTGGGTCTTGGGTGCGGTGGTGTGTATCCGCATGTCTAGGTCTGCGCAGATTTAGGACTAGGGTTGTGTTGTGTCTTGGCCATGTTTTGATAGAACCTCTGAGCCAAGATACCGGTTCGATTACCTTCCCTACCTCGTGGTATAGACTCGAGTTACAGAGTGACTATTGACGGTGCTAAGAACTTATGCCTGTCTTTGATATATTGCCCTTTCTTGTATGGTGATTTTATGAATTGTAATAGGTGAGATGCAAGCCGGTTACAATTGATAAAGTTTGGATTACTGCTTGTTATATGTTTCACATGATAGTTTAATTTGGTCAGTTTAGTGCTCATATGTTAGAATACTCGATAATTAATTTATTTATGATGTTGTTTACATGTTACATTAAATATGACATTTCGTGGCTGGGAGGACTCGAAGTTACTCCCCACTGAATTGTGGCTTTCGTGTTTGTATAAAATGCGATTGACAGGTTGATGATGATTAAATGGGGTACACGGACGAGCTAGTGAGCAAAAGAACCTTGGACTTAGTTTGGTTATATTTTGTAGTAAACCTTTAAACATTTGGTTGTGTTAATATTTTGAAGGGACATATGTCTCCCTCTCTTACTTGGGTTTGTATCACGTTATTCTCGTGACGTTAGCTATGTTATGTAAATTAGTTTGTTAGTATTTGCAGGTTTTGGCACTCTTCATTTGGAAATGTTTGTGAATGGTTTAGAAAAGTTTTTAAAATTACAGGTTTTTATCTAGTTGAACCAATTACAAACATATCCTGTCAGTTTTTCTGTAGAATTTACGTGTTTATTTAACGCTAAAAATGAGGGTGTCACAGTTGGTATCAGAGCTAGTTGCTCCCGACGCACGTTTGTGCACCCCACTTAAAATCACTTGACCTTTAAATAATAAACTTGAGAGATGGGTAGGATGGGTAGATTTAGGATTTTATGTGGTAGCCTGTTTGTGATTGCTAATTGTTAAGTACTAATTAAATTTTCTCTTTTGCAAGATGGCTCCGCCAAGGAGAGTTGATGATGCTATTTTACAAGCTCTTACTCTAATCCTCCAAAACCAACAAAACTAGCAGAATCAACAAGCTCCTCCTCCTCCTCCGCCTCTTGAGGGTACTCCAGGCACCTATACTTGGGTGACTAACCAATTAACCCGAAACAACACTCCCACTTATGGTGGAGAAATTGATCCAGTTGCTCTTGCGGGGTGGTTTCGAGAGTTAGAGAAAAGCTTTTCGTTGTATGATGTCCAGAAGGAACATAAAGTGAAGCTGGCATCTCACTTCCTAGTGCGAGAAGCAGTTCGATGGTGGTCTATGACTGGGCCTACTGTTTCATCTGAATCGGGCTTTGACTGGGAACGTTTCAAGGAATTAGTGGAGGCCCGATTCTATCCGCAAGAACTTAAACAGCAGAAGTTGAAGGAATTCATGGAATTAAAGAAAGGAAGCCTTCCTGTTCAGGCCTTCACTGATAAATACAACGAGTTGGCTCATTATGCTACTAGATTGGTGATAGATGACAATGAAAAAGCCTTCTTTTATCTTGAAAAGCTCTCTCCTAAAATCAAAAGCATGGTCCGACGGGACTCCACCAGCTTTGTTTCAATTTACAATGATGCTTTATGGGCTGAGAATTCCCTGAAAGACATTGAAAATGAAGCTCGTGCAACCAGTTCCAGTCTTGGCAAGAGGCCTTTATATCCATCTTCTAGGCCTTATACTCCTTCACCCAGGTTCACCTCTTCTCCCTCTTACCCAAACAAGAGGAGATTTGATCCTCTTGTGCAAGTTAACAGGGTGGTCAATCTTGACTCCTAACAACAATAAAGGTGCTAAAGACCGAGTGTGCTATAATCTGCAAGAAACCAAAGACATCCTGGTAAATGCTTCGTTGATCCTATCATATGCTTTTCTTGCAACAAACCGGGCCACAAGGCCAATGTTTGCCCGGAGAAGAAGGTGACGGCTCCTACTACTCCTGCTTTGCCCCGAGAGGCCGAAAGGCCGGATTTTTGTCATGAGCCGAGCGGCCGAGGCACACCCGATATCATTACTGGTATATTTTCTATTTTTGATGTTCCTTGTTTGGTACTATTTGATACGGGTGCCTCTTTATCTTTTATTTCAATGAAACTCTCCGATAAGTTATCACTTGAATCATCACATGAAGAAAGCACATCTATATCCTTACCATCTGGTGATGTCCTCTCCTGTTCTAAAATCTATCCGAGAGTTCCTATTTCTATTGCGGGATCTATATTTCCAGCAAATCTTTTCCGATTTCCGCTTGAAGAATTTGATGTCATTTTGGGCATGGATTGGTTACATACTTATCATGCTCGATTTGAATGTCGGGACCAGAAAATAATTCTTACAAGCCCTTCAGGTCACCGTGTGTCTTATCAAGTGGTTAAAAGACAAACCGGTGCTAAATTAATTTCTGCTATGAAGTTTGTCAATGCGATGAAAAAGGGTCATCAAGCCTTCTTGTGTATGGTGACTCCTTCAGATTCTTCCTCTCTGCCTTCTAAAGAGAACGTTCCGGTGGTATGTGAATTTCTTGATGTTTTTCCTGATGAGTTACCGGGAATTCCTCCTGGAAGAGAAGTTGAATTTACTATTGATCTTATTCCTGGTACCGGCCTTATTGCTAAAGCTCCTTATAGGCTGGCACCGTCTGAAATGAAAGAGCTGAAGACTCAGCTGGATGATTTGATTGCCAAAGGTTTTATCCGACCTAGCTCTTTACCTTGGGGTGCTCCTGTTCTCTTTGTAAGAAAGAAGGATGGATCTATGCGGTTATGCATAGATTATCGTGAACTTAACCGGGTTACTATCAAGAATAAATATCCTCTTCCTAGAATTGATGATCTTTTCGACCAACTCCGAGGTGCTTCCACTTTTTCTAAAATTGATCTTCGTTCGGGCTATCATCAAATTCCAGTCCGAGAAGCTGACATTCCTAAAACCGCCTTGATCGAGATATATGGTCATTTCGAGTTTACGGTGATGCCATTCGGATTGACCAATGCTCAGGCCAAAGAGTATTCATGGATCAGATGAACCGTACTTTCAGAGAACACCTTGACAAATGCGTTGTGGTGTTCATTGATGACATCCTGATCTATTCTAAATCTGAAGAAGAACATGCCAAACACCTTCGTGCTATTTTGGGGATTCTGCGCCGTGAAAAATGGTATGCTAAATTCTCTAAATGTGAATACTGGTTACCTAAAGTGACCTTCCTTGGACACGTCATTTCAAAAGAGGGCGTTATGGTAGATCCTGCCAAAATCGAAGCCGTTGTTAATTGGAAAAGTCCGACCAATGTTTCTGAAATCCGTAGTTTCCTTGGCTTGGCGGGTTACTATCGGCGGTTTGTGAAGGATTTTTCAAAGATTGCTAGACCGATGACTCAGTTGCTGAAGAAAGAGTCTAAATTTGTGTGGTCTGAGGAGTGTGAAAATGCCTTCCAGGAATTGAAAAAGAGGATGACCACCGCTCCGGTGTTGACCTTACCTGAAGAAGGAGTGGACTTTGATGTTTACTGTGATGCTTCTAAGCATGGTATAGGTTGTGTCTTGATGCAAAAAGGGAAAGTCATTGCGTATGCCTCTCGGACTTAGAGTTCATGAAGTTAACTACCCGACTCATGATCTTGAATTAGCTGCGGTGGTGCATGCTTTGAAGATTTGGAGACATTACCTCATTGGAGTCCATTGCAACATCTACACCGACCACAAAAGCCTGAAATACCTCTTTACCCAAAAAGATCTGAACATGAGGCAAAGAAGATGGTTGGAATTGGTGAATGACTATGATGCCGAACTAATTTATCACGAAGGAAAAGCTAATGTGGTGGCCGATGCTCTTAGCAGAAAATCCTGTCATTCATTGAATTCTTTTCGGGAATTACCTATTGAACTTGCTTTAGAACTTCAAAAATTGGGAATAAGTCTTGTAAAAAGGGGCTCTAATCATCTTAATGCCATGTCAGCCGAACCTGACTTCTACCGTGAGATCCGTGCTTGCCTTCCCGATGATCCTACTTTCAAATCCATTCGAGCTAAAATTCAACTTGGGCAAGCTAAGGATTGTAAGATTGATGATGATGGGTACCTTCGTTATCATGGTAGAATCTATGTTCCGGATGCAGCTAATTTGAGAAAAAGAATTCTTGATGAAGCACACCTCTCTCCTTACTCCGTTCATCCGGGAGGTACCAAAATGTACAAAGACTTGAGATTACAATTCTGGTGGCCTAGGATGAAGATTGAAGTTATGGAGTATGTCAAGAAATGCCTCACCGCCGGAAAGTAAAGATAGAGCATCAAAAGCCCGGGGTTTGCTTCAACCCTTGGATGTTCCTCTTTGGAAATGGGAGTCTATTTCCATGGATTTTGTGATGGCTTTACCCAGGACTTCCACTGGGAAGAATGCTGTTTGGGTGGTTGTGGACCGATTGACTAAGTGTGCTCGGTTTATTCCCATCAAAGAGACCTGGAGTTTAGAAGTTCTAGCTCGTGTCTATGTGGATGAGGTAGTGCGCTATCATGGGGTTCCTAAAGATATAGTTTCAGATCGGGACCCTCGATTTTGTTCTCGTTTACGGACCGCATTACAGAGGCCTTGGGTAGTAAACTATTGATGAGCATTGCTTTTCACGCCGCCACTGATGGTCAAACCGAGAGAACAATTCAAACTTTAGAGGATCTTCTTCGTGCCTGTGCCTTAGATTTCCAAACTTCCTGGGAGAAATGTTTACCTCTGGTTGAGTTCTCTTACAACAACAGCTATCAAGCATCCATTAAAATGGCACCATATGAAGCTCTGTACGGTAGAAAATGCCGTACTCCAGTTTGTTGGGATCAAATCCAAAATGTTCCAATGTTAGGACCTGATTTGGTGATCGAGTCCATTGAACAAGTTAAAATCATTCGGGAGCGAATGAAGGCCGCTCAGGACCGTCAAAAATCATATGCTGATGTCCGTCGTCGACCACTTTCTTTTGAGGTTGATGATCAAGTATTCCTTAAAGTGTCACCTATGAAAGGGGTGAAACGGTTTGGCGTAAAAGGGAAGCTGAGCCCTAAATATATTGGACCTTTCCGGGTGATTTAAAAGATTGGTCCTGCTGCTTACCGTTTAGAATTGCCCCCAAATCTGAGCAAGGTTCACAATGTCTTCCATGTTTCTCAGTTGAGGAAGTACATTAGTGACCCTAGCCATATCATCCAAGAAGAGATTCTTGAATTGGAGCCTAACTTGGCGGTTGAAGAAAGACCAATTCGGATTCTTGAAAAAGCCAACAAGCAACTTAGGAGCAAAGTTGTACCTTTAGTCCGTGTTCTTTGGCGTTGTGGAAATGTCGAAGAGGAGACTTGGGAGACTGAAGCTTCTATGTTAGCTAAATATCCTGAATTATTCTCGTAAGGTATTCCTTTTTCTTACTCTTTTTCCGCGTTACTAGACCGTATTTAATTATAATTAGTAAAGATATTATTCTTATTATAGAATTTTAAACTAAAATTTTGAAAATGTTTTTATGATTTTTAATGGTTTTAACATTAATGAGTGTTAAATCTCGTTATTGGTGACGTCCCAATAATGGGTTTTCTCATTTATTGGTGTAGAAATATTTATTTATCTTGATATGAAATGTGGATGTTCTTGTCTGATCAACAAGAGTATCACCGTTTCATTGAAAAGATACCTATATTTTTCTTATGATTATATTATTAAGATGTTGTTTACTATAATTTCTCCTTCTAAGTTTCGAGGACGAAACTTTTTAAAAGGAGGGGTGATTGTAACACCCCGTAATTTCGGACCGTTATTATTTTGCGAAAGTAATTTATTAATCAAGTTGAATTTAATATTAATGTATTTGAAGTAATAATAATTCAACGAAATGTAATTCTATTATATTTTGAAGTAAATTATTTAATTTGATAGTTTCGAAATGTTTAAAAATAGTTTAAACCATGTAAAAACCTTTTATATCGAAATAAGGGCATATCGGGAAAAATGACAATTCTTTTGAAAATTGGGCAAACGATTTTGGAAATGGGTCATATGAGTACTCAATCTTCTTGTAAACTCGTGTTTAAGAATTTTGGCAATGTCGGAATTTGCATTTGACAAACGGTTCTAATTATTGTCGAAACGAGCCAAAACCGACTAATAAAATTCCGCCAAAAACCCGCTCCTCTCCCCTCTTCCACGGCTCACCTCCCCTTCCTCCTTCCCTTTTGATTTTTCTTTTGCCACTTCATTCTTCTTAGACATTCTAAACTATTCTAAAATTAAAAACACCATTTTATATCAAAACCTAAGCTTTTCTAAGCTAATTTTCATCGTAATTTACTCGTTTCTACTCCAAATTTCATAAGGATTACATATTTGGAATCCTCTCTTCATTTCCAACATCCTAGTATGTTCTAAATTCATTTTCCCTAAATTTATTTTGTCCACCATTTTTAGGGTTTTGATTATTAGTGCTTATAGTTGTGTTTTTATTGTTTATTTAGGTGAAGATTTAGAAGACGAGTTTGGAGACTCGTATATTGTTGAAGATAGTGGCTAGTTTGCACATTAGGGTTTGGTGTTCAAGGTGCTAGTTGCTCATTTTGTTGCTTAAGGTAACATATTTCGAGTTACTCGACGAATTAATGTCACATTCTTTGCTTTTTGTATGATTTTGTAATTGTTATTTGAGTAGTTTATTTCACATGAATATATGGCTTAAATTCATGTCTTTTGTAAGTATAAGTTCACATATTAGTATGGAAATGAATTGGGAATGATTAATTGATGCTTAAAACGATGTTAAAATGAACAAAAACGGAGAAATGGAGGATTGGGGGTGGCGGCCCAAACGGCCCAGCAGGCCCGGCAGGCCCACGGCAGCCTTGGGGTTGGCCCGGGTCGGCCCGTTGCTTGTTTCGCGGTTTTTCATGCATTGTTCGTCGTTTCGGGCGTATTAATGTTATATTTAGTATAAGTAACATATGGGTAGACTTATGAAATGAATAATGTTAGTAGTAAATATAATGTTGATGGTAAAGTTATGTTTATATTGGTAGTTGGCACACGTTAGGATAGGTTATAATATGAAATTGTAATGAATAGGCTTAAAATGAATTTTATAGCGATAATTGTAATGTTTGGATGATTATGCCTAAATCGAGCCTTAGTCCCTTTGATCAATCGATGTCGATCAATTGTGTGATTGGTCACCAATGATTGAACCCGTACATCACGGGGACCAGGTTGCGGGTAAAAATTCGGTTGGATGAAAATTATTGTGAAAAATGGATAATTGGCCTTATTCTTGTTTTAGGCCATTTATTATGTTTTTAGTTCACATGTGTTGTTGGTTGAATTGAATGGTTTCTTATATTGTAGAAACGGCCTTAGATTCCCTGAAACCTTTAATATTGTTAATATTGCTTGAAATGGAATTGGTATTGAATACTTCTTGCAGGTTGTTGTGTTTGTCATAGATAGGTCTTTATAGTCTTTGACGAGTATATGTTCACTGCTTAATAGCCTTTGTGTTCCTGACTTGGTGGGATTATATCCAAGTTGGGGCATGACCTCGTTACTTATTTTGAGGGTAAGTGGTCAGCTTAAGTACTAGCCAACCCTTTGGTGGACTCCTTAGGGTACTCACTTTGTTTTTAAAAAAAAATTGTAGGTCTTGGGTGCGGTGGTGTGTATCCGCATGTCTAGGTCTGCGCAGATTTAGGACTAGGGTTGTGTTGTGTCTTGGCCATGTTTTGATAGAACCTCTGAGCCAAGAAACCGGTTCGATTACCTTCCCTACCTCGTGGTATAGACTCGAGTTACAGAGTGACTATTGACGGTGCTAAGAACTTATGCCTGTCTTTGATATATTGCCCTTTCTTGTATGGTGATTTTATGAATTGTAATAGGTGAGATGCAAGCCGGTTACAATTGATAAAGTTTGGATTACTGCTTGTTATATGTTTCACATGATAGTTTAATTTGGTCAGTTTAGTGCTCATATGTTAGAATACTCGATAATTAATTTATTTATGATGTTGTTTACATGTTACATTACATGTTACATTAAATATGACATTTCGTGGCTGGGAGGACTCGAAGTTACTCCCCACTGAATTGTGGCTTTCGTGTTTGTATAAAATGCGATTGACAGGTTGATGATGATTAAATGGGGTACACGGACGAGCTAGTGAGCAAAAGAACCTTGGACTTAGTTTGGTTATATTTTGTAGTAAACCTTTAAACATTTGGTTGTGTTAATATTTTGAAGGGACATATGTCTCCCTCTCTTACTTGGGTTTGTATCACGTTATTCTCGTGACGTTAGCTATGTTATGTAAATTAGTTTGTTAGTATTTGCAGGTTTTGGCACTCTTCATTTGGAAATGTTTGTGAATGGTTTAGAAAAGTTTTTAAAATTACAGGTTTTTATCTAGTTGAACCAATTACAAACATATCCTGTCAGTTTTTCTGTAGAATTTACGTGTTTATTTAACGCTAAAAATGAGGGTGTCACATGAAAACACATTAATTTAAGCATGAATCATCCCCCATGTTGGTTTCCCCTAATTACCCATTAACCCTAGCTAAGGAAACTACTCACTTATTATCATGTTGAACATGCTAGCAAGGTTGTCAATCATACCAACAAAGTAAAACATGATGAATAAATGAAGATAATTAAACAATAATTAAAAAGGGATTAAGAGAATTATACCTACTAATGATTCCAATAATAAAGCAAAGAATAATAGAAGTACTTGATGATTGATTGGAAGGTTGTCAATCTCCCAATAATGACCCAAATAATCTTCAATTACCCAAAATGAAAGATGAACAAAAGAGAGATTAAGGAAATGAGATTTGTATTAAGATTTGGTTAAAAGTTGAATAAAAGATTAAAGCGAGGTTTGATTGATATAAACTACACTAGAGATTGCTAAAAATTGTTGGTAATTTAAGTGTAATTACCGGTTCATTTTAGCGTACTCAGGTTTGGTTCGTAGATGGGTAAGTTTGTTATAATATAATGTAAGTTCGGGTAGTACGGAGTGTACACTTGCATAATTATTTATGAATTTACGGAATAGTTTTCATTTGAACAATTATGACAGGGGGGCTTCGGGGCAATGCCCGGGAAACTTTGATGGGTTTTAATTCCCACAATAGACATTTAATATGTCGGAATTTGTGAAAAGTTACTACTCTTCACAAATACATCCCCCTACACCTTTTCATATCTATATAAATAGAATGGGGTTGAAGATGTTTGGAACACAGACAATCTCATCTTCTGCATCATTGAACAATCTAACAAACTACTCTAAAATACTTCTTAATTATATCTCTATATTCTGTGCCGAATACAGAGGGCAACCGTCTTATCTCAATAGAAAGTTCGATACAACCCAGGCACTAAAGTAAGGGTCGAATGGTTCTATTAGGAAAGCATAACGATTCGGTGCGGTTTTCATTATTGTCTTTTCAGTTCGTGTACAATTTCCTAACAATCTAATAGAACAATTTCGAAATCTTTCAAGATGACGAATGCTAAGGAAATGACAATGAAGGTTAATAAACTGGAGAAGTTTGAGGGTAATAATTGTAGAAGATGGAATTCGACATATGGACAATACGTTGTAGTCAAGATGCGTGTTTTATGGGGCATGATAACTGATTATATGGCCTGGAACCAGTACTAAGTACATTTGCAAATCAAAGTTTGACAATATTAATTAGTACACGTTGGTCATGTCTTCATGATGATGACAAGAGATAGTTGTTGAATTTAATATGGTGACACAACAGATTCTTAGAGTATTTTCATATGGATGACGATGGCAGGATCGCTATGGAGACGAAATCAGAATCTGTAATTTTGCTGGCGAGCAAGTAATGTGGAAAGCCAACGATTTGTGATGACGAATAATATGATAAAACGAGGTGATGGAAAGCATTTGAATTTGTGCAAATTTTCCAGATAAGTAAATTGTTTTTTTAACACGTAGGAAATTTAATCATTGTTGTTATCCTTGAACCTGCAATTGTTCATGATGATATTTCATACATTATATATGTCGCTTGTCTTCTAGTGCATATTACAAGATAACATGTTACTGTTTTATATATGATTAATTGTGCATGTTTGATTATTTAGTGGGGATTATTTGTGTTGTTATGCATGTTTAATCTTTTAATGGGTAATAACATAAATTTGTGCATGACACCATGGCAATAGAATGAGAACGATGTAATTTTATATTTTTCATTGTTCATTGTTATGCTCTATAACCAACTTTACATGCACATCATTGCTTGGTCTTAGAATTTAGATCATGGTATTCATTGGTTGGTTCTTTGCTATATTCATCAAGAGAAGTAATATTGTTTATATTGATGTTAGTATTGGTAGTCATTCAGATGGATGGTTAACCTGATGTTAAGTCTTGTATGAAAGGATTAATTTTATGGCCATGTTCGGTTGAATATTGATTAATTAGAGTGAAAATATGGATATGTTGTTATGGATATGGTATCAACTTTGTCACACATATACTATTTAGTAATTACTGTAACATTGTGATCAAGGGGCTTCTGTTTTGACTTTTGTTAGGGTAATAAAAATAACTAAATCCATGTTTAGTGGATGAATAAGTTTGTATACTTGTTTTGTTTTAACATGGCTGTGATTTCATGAATCTTATCTTATTATCATATTATAATGTAACAATTTAGTTGTTGACTTGATAAGATGAGTGTGCATATTATTAGTATACACTTATTTATACGATACACTAAAATGTGGGATTGAACGGACCATACAGGTGCTCATATAGTTCAATATATAGCATAGTGTATTGGTTATTGGGTGGTGTGAAATTTCGGTTTTGGTGACTTGAGACGCCCTAGATTGTGTCAATTTCCGTCTCATTGTTATTTGAACTTGTGTTTTATTTCGGGTAAGTTTAATGAGATGGATAGAATTATCAATTTTTGATAATTTGTTTTGATTTATATGATATAAGTTATGTTAAACATGTCGATATATGTGTGGTTTGTGGATCAAATGGTTTATTGTGTTTGATCATATGACCATGTTTTGACGGTTTTTTACTTATTTAATTGCACAAGTAGTTGTCTATCTAAGGGAACTTAAACTTACGTGTGACAAACTTCTCTCTCTACTTTTCTAGTGAGAGCTTTTCTCTCTTTCGAGAGCCTTTGTTCTTCCCCAAACAGCCACCCTTCATCTTCAATTGGGTGTTCGTTTAGCCCCAAAATTCCTCTAAAAATCTCACTTTATCCATCTAAATTCCTTCAGTTATCGATAAAGAAAAACCTGTTGAGTCCTATCAGCTACTACCTATCTGCAATGATTGTAAAGCTAAGCATTTAATTGGGTGTCGGAAACCCTAATTTTTTCTGGAAAAGGGGGAATTTCTTCAGTCTTTCTTTTTCTTACAAAATCTTTATTTTTCAGCCTTAATTACCATCTTAAAGGTTAATCATTACTTCTCTAAGGATTTAATTGGGTTTTAATTGGGGAGGCTCGAGGTTTAAGTTCCTAATTGAAGTGTCAGTTCTCTTCTTTCTGGGATTGGGGAGTGTCTTTTGAGCTGCCAGGGGTTATTTCAGCTGGAGGGTTTCCCCTTCCCTATTTAATCCCTGGAAAATGGAAGGTTTCAATCCATCAAATTCAAACACCTTCTCTTCATCAATAAACAACTGTAATAATAATAATTCTTATATTATAAACTATCTTCAAAAACACATCAATAAGTTACCTACTAAGAAAAGGATGGAATTTGAGAACCAATTTGGGCGTTTTGGAAATGGAAGTGGAAGTGGAAGCTCAGTTCATCACAATATCTATAATCACCAAAATTATCATCAAACACACCAAAATGCTGATTTTAACCCCAATAATCCACTACATGTTAATCTCTGGAGGTTTCCTAGATCTGGAGGTGTAATCAATGTGGATCCGGCACAATTGGGAAAGTCTAGGGAGTTCTGGGACAAATGTATTCTGGGTTTTTTAGTTGATTACCGGCTTTTTGAAGCTGAGAAAGTGAATGATGTCATTAGTAAAAAATGGAGTACTAAGGCTAGGGTAAGGGCTTTTTGGATGGGAGAAATCTATGTTCTTCATTGTGAGGATTCTGAGGATAAGGAAGGTCTGCTGGAGAGAAGTACTGCAAGTATTGAGGGTGCTGTTATGGTTTTTGCCAGATGGTTTCCTGATACAGTTCCACGAACTGTCAGGTTCCCATTTGCTGAAGTCTGGGTTAGGGTATGTGGATTGCCTTTTGAGTACCTAACTATGGATATGGCAGCGGTTGCGGGTAAGCTCCTTAGCCATCGTTTTTCGGTTGAGCCCTTTGAAGCAATTCCTGAGAATGATTATCTTAGGGTAAAAGTGTGTGACAAGTTTAATGAGCCTTTGATGCCCGGCTTCTTTCTTGCCATGGAAGAAGGGCACTTACTTTGGGTCCAATTTAAGTATGAAGAAATCTTCAAGTACTGCATAAAATGTGGAAAAGTAGGGCATAAAGGCTCTCAGTGTAGGGAAGGGATTATGACTATAGTGTCGAGCATTAATGGTATGTTAGATAGGTCTGAGGAGAGGGGATTCGTTGTCTTTCAGGCAACAAGTAACCACACAATGTTTAATATGGATTTAAGGGCAACACCCCCAACCACTAGGTTTGTTAGTTCTAGGGTTCGTCTGAGAAATGGGAGGCTTCCCAATAATGGACAAAGGGGGAGGTCTCCTGAAAGGGTTATTGATTTTGATTTAGGACTGACACCGGGGGGTAGGGTGTTGCCTGGCATGAAATTTGCTGTTACTGCCCAACCTTTTGCAGGACCAGTGGTATTTCAGGTGGGTCAAGGTCAGGGGCAGGGGGATATGGTGAATCAACAGAATGGAAGTGGAGATGTGGACATGAATGAGGCTCCAGTGACTGGGAATCTGCAGGGGGACCAGGGGATGGGTGTGAATGGACAACAGGAGGGGGATGTGGAGATGGGGGGGCAGGAACAAGAACAACAACCTGAGAATTCTGTGGCTGGTAATGAGACAACTACTGATGGGCAGGGGATGATGGGTAGTACATCTGGCCTTGGTGGGTGGCTGGATGAGGGTAATAATCAAAATATGGGTAATCAGAATGGGGAGGAAGGTGCTAATGGACAGGGGGAGTTATCAATTGAGCAGAGGGGACTTCTTAACCAAATTCAGCAGAATGATCCCTACCTGATATATGCGGGTCAAGGGAGTCTAAGTGGGGTCTTGGATCATGATCAACGTATCCAAGAAGAGATTTTGAACCGGGTTGAGGGGGACATAGAATGGGCCAGAATGGATGATGACAATAGGGGGGTTAATCAAACTTTTGACCCCCCTCCACAAGGCTTACAAATCATATATCATTATCCTGATGGGACCACTGTTCAGGTGGTGAATGTCAACTCTGGACAAGCTCAACAACAACAGTCACAAGAACAGCAACAAGCTCAGGTTCAAGCACCAAATCAAGACCAGATTTTGGCTCAGGAAATTGAAGCTCAGATTGATCAGTTCATGAATGAGATTATCTTTATCAGTGACTCTGATACTGATGTTGCTGATCAGGAACCATCATCACCACTGAGTAGTATTAATTGGGATACTGACTCACAAGAATCATCTGAATTTCATAATAGCCAAGCTATTTTAATTTCATCTTCTGAGGATTCAGGGGAATCCTATACTACTGCTGCTGCCAGTCCCTTCCCAGGAGGGAGGGGGAAGGATCTGAGACACCTTCTTTCACCAAGTATCATACTCAAGAAGGAAGAAGAGCTACTGGCAGGCCCGTCATGTCCCCTGCCAGTGGTTGATATGGAAGACAGGGTGTCTAAAGTGGAGGCGGGTAAAGAGAAGATTGTGATTGATCTGACTAAGGAGGAAAACCTTTTTGACGTGCCTGCTGTTGGAAATCTCTCAAGGTTGATTGCTGCCATTCCTGTTCAGAGCTCCTCTGATGGCTGCATGGGTTTGCTGGACGCGTATCATAGAGCTGATTTGGGAGAAAGCTGCAAGGATGCTATTGGACGGGCTAAAAAGAGGAAATGTTGCACTCAAGTTACTGCTGACTTGGTGCCTTCTTGAGGATGTTGAGACAGTAGGCAAGGCAAAGAAGTACCTGGTGTCTCTTAAGAAGAAAGGGTGTTGGGGAAAAGGTATTCATGCTGAAGAAGGTACTGGACAGAGTTATGGTTTCCATATGCAGATTGATGAAGATGGGTGGGAGGAGTCCAGTGACTCCTCTTCTGTGAATGTGACTAGGGGCTTTGCGGAGGTTGGGCCATCACAACCTCCTCTTTCACCATGAGTGGACTGTTTTGGAATTGTAGGGGACTAAATAATGCGCTCTCCCCTACAATTCCTAAGATTAGAGCGCTTATTAGTAGTAGATGTTATGATTTTATTTTTCTTATCGAAACTAAATGTAATGTAAGCTCAATAAGCCCTTTGTTTAGGACACTAGGTTTTGGAGAGGCTACGGGCGTTGATGCATGTGGGGCATCCGGTGGTCTTTGGGTGGGTTGGAAAAGGGAAGCTAAGATGTGTCTTGTTAACCTTTGTAATCATTTTGTTGTCCTTCTGGTTGAAAAAGATAATGGGAGCTTATGGTATCTTGTTTTGTTTTATGGTGCACCGGATCTTGCTTCAAGAAATTCGGTTTTTGTGGAGTTGGAAGATGTGTTGGAAAGCTTGATGTATCCGTACCTTATTATTGGGGACTTTAACCAAGTCGAGTTCTCATATGATAAGCTTAGTATGAATAAAAGTAAGATTCCAGGGGCATATGAGTTTCATAATTGGAAGTTGAAAAATGAGCTTTTGGATATCCCTTTTAAGGGTCCACGGTTTACTTGGTGCAACAATAGGAAAGGAGGAAGTAGAGTGTATGAACGTCTTGATAAGGCTCTAGGCTCCAAAAACTGGTTCTCGGTTTTCCCGGATACTGGACTAAAACATTACCCAATTCAAATCTCCGATCATGCTCCAATTGAAGTGGATCTTAACCTCATAAAAAATCCGAGCAAGAAACCTTATCGTATGGATGCATGGGCTCTGGAGTATTCGGAGTGTAGTCAAACTGTTAAAAAAGCATGGTCTATACATGATAGGGGATCCCCGACTTTCTGTGTAGCTCGGAAATTAGCACGGGTACGAGGGATGGTTAAAAAGTGGGCATTGGATAAAAAGAATGAATGGAATGGGAAATGGGAAGATTTTGATAAGAAACTAGAACATGGTATGGAAGTCGCAATAAATGAAGGAAATGATGAGGAGTACACCCGCGTAAATGAGGAAGTCCGAGAATTTGCGACTGCCGCAGCTCTCTTTTGGAAACAAAGAGCAAAAATCAAATGGATGGTTGATGGGGATACGTGCACGAAATACTTCTTCAATTGGGTTAAAGGAAGGGCGGGGAGGAATTTTATTCTGGGAGTGAAAAATGAGGATGGCTCATGGTGCTACGATGCTGGAGTGGCAGGAGATATTTTTAACAACTTCTTCAAAAGCTTGTACTCGTCTTCTGGTGGAGCACAAGATCCCTTTGTAACGGATAGTTACACAGATATGTTATCTTCATTACATGCTAGGGCAACCAGTGATGATGCAGATGCTTTGAATAAACCTTTCACAGCAAAGGAAGTTAGGAAAGCAGTATTTCAAATGGGGTCTTTAAAATCTCCCGGTCCAGATGGTATCCCTGCTATCTTCTATCAGAAGTGTTGGCATATAATAAAGAAGGACTGCACTAAAGCGGTTTTATCTACACTGAATTCTGGGAGGATTCTCCGGGAAATGAATAGGACTTTCATTGCCCTTATTCCAAAATGTGAAAATCCAGAGGAGGTTAAAGATTATAGGCCTATTAGTCTTTGCAATGTTTTCATGCGGATTGTCTCAAAATGTATTACTAATAGGATGCAGAAGGTGATGAAGTATCTTGTCGGTGAGTACCAGAATGCTTTTATAGTAGGTCGCAGCATTACGGATAATATTCTGCTGGCGCATGAGGCTATTCATAAGATTAATATGCATAAAACTGGCAATAGGGGTATGATTGCGTTTAAGGCAGATATGAGTAAGGCGTATGATCGGGTTAAATGGGACTTTCTACAGGCTGTTCTAATTAAAATTGGGTTTCCAGATAGTTTCATTTCCCTAGTTATGGGCTGTGTTACTACGGTCTCCTATGAGGTCCTGTTCAATGGGTCCCCGCTTCAACAGTTCAGACCCCTATGTGGCTTAAGACAAGGAGATCCTCTGTCACCGTATCTGTTTATTTTATGCATGGAGGTTCTCTCAAAAAGGATTGAAAAGGCACAATGGGAAGGGAAGATTAGGGGGGTGAGAATTTGTAGAGGGGTTACTCCTTTGACACATCTTCTTTTTGCGGATGATTCGCTCTTCTTTATGGAGGATAAGGGGAGATCATCGAGAAATCTAAGACGCATTTTAAAAAATTACTGCACGGCTTCGGGTCAGGTGATTAATGATGATAAGTCAGGTCTTATTTTTAGTCCGAATACCAAGTTAAGACAGGTTCGTTTGTGTCTAAAAGTTTTTCGAATTAAGAAGAATAAAGGATTTGGAAAATACTTGGGTCTTCCAACTGATTTTCAGGAATCAAAAAAGGATATCTTTAAGAGTCTTGTGGAGAATGTGTTGCAGAGAATTTCATCTTGGAATGGTCTTTTCCTTTCACCGGCTGGGAGGCTAACCCTGATCCTGTCTGTCCTATCAAATTTATCTATTTTCTTTCTATCGGTATTCAAAATACCGGTAAGTGTGACAAAAAAGATTAACTCCTTGTTGTCACATTTTTGGTGGGCGGGCTTCAGGGCAGGGAGGTCTCTTCATTGGTGTAGTAGGCTGTTCAGTAATTTGCCTAAGAGGGAGGGTGGTCTGGGCATTCGTAACATTGAGTGTTTGAAGCGTGCTTTACTAGCAAAACATGCTTGGCGGTTAGTCAATAATGAGGACAAGTCGCTTTTTTGTCGTGTCTTTCGGGAAAAGATTTTTGGTCGGGCAAGTTATGTGCAAGGAATGCCGTTTAGACTTAAGGGTAATAAGTCCTGGGGGGTACGAAGTATCCTACATGGCTTAGACTTTGTCTTGCATAACATTGCTTGGAAACCTGGTATTGACTCTAATCTCAATGTTTGGAGTGCACGGTGGGTTGATGGGATTATGCCGGAGCCAGTGGATCTACTGCTGGAAGAGGGGTTTGGCTTTATGAAAGACTTGCGCATTAAGGATTTATGTTTAAATGGGGGAGGCTGGAATGAGGGGATGGTTCGGTTAATTTTTAAACAAGAAAGTGTGGATAAGATTTTGGCTACACCTATAATTTCCACTAGGATCCATGATGAAGTCTTCTGGCCTTTCTCAAATGACGGACGGTACACGGTTAAAAGTGGATATGGGGTGATCTTTGAGGAGTTCTTTAACAATAATGGAACTTTAAAGGATAAGGAGAGACTGAACCTAAAAAAGAAAAGGTTCTGTAAAACTACTCTTTGGAAACTTCCAGGACCTCAACTTTGGAAGATTTTGCTATGGAAGATTATCACTGGGTCCCTACCTGTTGGGATTGAATTTATTAAGAGAAATCTAGGATGGGATCCTTTTTGTACTCTGTGTGGGAAGGGGTTGAGGGAGGTAGAAACTTTGGAACACCTTTTCAGGGATTGTGATGTATCGTCAAGGATCTGGTTTGGATCGGTATTGGGAATCAGAACGAATCAGAATAATTCCTTGGATTTAGGTGAGTGAATTATCAATTGGATCACATACCTTAAGGGCCAAAAGGAGAACTGCAACGGACTAGTACATTTTTTGGCTACTCTGAATAGTATTTGGCTTATGCGAAACAATTCCGTCTTTAGAGGTGAAACGTTTTTACCAAAATTCTTTTTCAAGCAGTTGGGAACTCTTGCTTCAATGGTCATCAAGACTTTGGAAATGAAAAATACGAAAGATGGGGATGGGGACGGGGTTCCTATAACAAACGAGACAGAGGAAATGGAGAATGGGTCGATTAGTCTTAAAAATGGCCTACCCCTTTTCATCATTGGTCCTTTTGGTTCTTGCAATAGACGGAGAATAATGGTTGATGCAAGTTGGGATAAAACGGGGATCGCAGCTTTTGGTTGGGCTGTACTTGGAGCGGAAGGGAAGCCACTTTTCGAAGGTATGTTGAAAGGGAGGGCGGAATCACCACTTCAAGCGGAGGCTATTGGCGTTCTTAAGGTGTTGGAATGGGCAAAGGCTCAAGGTTTCTTGCATCTGGAAATCTCATCGGACTGCCTTAGTATGCTTCAGCAATGGGGTGGAGTGGCTCATAAGCACCATCATATTAAAGGCATCATGGAGGAGATCGCGTCTATTTCAACTTCTTTTCATTGTTTATGTTTTAGTTTTGTGCGCAGGAACTTGAACAAAATTGCGCATAGTCTGGCAAAACGGGCTATGCGCGATTGTTAGGAACCTTTATTTACGGCTGCCAAAAAAAAAAAAAAAAAAAAAAAAAAAAAAAAATTGCACAAGTAGTTTCTTCGACATCCGCGTATAATAATCAATTGGCAGTATGATGTTTGGCTTAATGAAACACAAAGTTTGTCTTTTGTGTTTTTCAATGATTATAATTAGCCATGTTCATGCAATGGTATGTGAAGTGTCCTTATGTTTTTATGATGTCAAATTTTGTTCATGTGAACGTTTTTCTACTATGTTTGGCACTGATCTTGAATTATTTCTTGTTGACATGTGGTAAAGCATGGTACTACATATACTTAGAATAATATTTGTATCATGGTTGATGAGGTTATGAATGCGATGTGTTATGTTGTACGTGTTAGTTTTGATAAGTAGCATGAATCTATTATCGTGGACTTTTAATGCTTATATATCTTATTGTTGGGAAATGTGTCATCAACAATAGTGCGATCACATGATTTAAATATCATTATTAAATCTCATGTCAAGAATACGGAAGGGATGATACATTACATATATAGTCAACTGGTCCACACATATCGGTAATGATTGGCTGGCTAGAGTTTGACATTATTCTTGTCGTCGATCGTGGTGATCATTGATCCCTTGAGGTCACACCTAAAGGACGATTCCCTTAATTGAAAAGGTTAATTAGTTGTATACCGATACAGATTAATTAATTCCTTAAAATTGAACAATTCGATTTGTGAGAAAGAGAATATTGATATCTTATTGTAATGGGATTAAATAAGATTTATTTTAGTAATAAAATGCTTTGTTGCTAAAATTATTTATTGTTTGAGAAACAATAAAGATAAGAATGAATGGTTAATTATAATTACAAGAAGTTGTGAATTATAACTATATGACCCATTTTATTTATGTGATCAAGTATCACTAGTCAATTTGTTGTATGTAATTTAATTAATTCATGAAATGATATTTATGTGATAAATATGCATTAAATTAATTAATAACATGTTTCTCATAACATGTGACATATTGTGTGACAAGTAACAAATTGACAAAATAAAATGGTAGTCCATTTTAACATATGGACCGAAATATTGTAGGTAGTGGAGGATGATGGGTGTATTATTTTAATGCCTAAAATTATTATAATCATACCTATTATTACATAGCCTTACACCTACAATATTGATAAGACAAAAAGGTAAAAAGAAAAGACCATGCATTGGTGTTTTAAGATTCCTCCAACCGGTTTTTGGAGAGTGAGTAGAGAATTTTTATTCTCTAATTTTTACTATCATTCATTCTAATTTTCACATGCAAAATGTTCATGTATAATTTCCTCTCTTCTCTCTCTTCCATCTTCATCAAAAAGCATGAGATTTTAATCTAAATTGTTCATGTAAGATTACTAAAATTATCAAAGTGATATATGAGTATTAGTAATCAAATTTAAGGTAAACTACATTATAAACATCTAGTACATGTTCATTTGTGGGTTTAAGGGATTGTCTTGGGTGCAATTAATTGGAGGGCTTCTAATTTGAAGTCAAGTATGTTCATCCATTAATGGAAAGCTCAAGAACTAACAAGAAGGAGATCTTGTTGGTGCCCAATATGACCGAAATTCATATGGTGAGAAAATGTTTTCTTATCTTCTTTTATTAATGTTTGCATGCATAAAATCCACCTTTAATTTTATGACAAATTAATTTAAACATATATGAGTATGTTAGTATGTATAAAGATCTACATTTCCTTCAATCGGTATCAAGAGACACGGTTGTTTGCATGCAAATCGGTTAGAAGTTTTTCCGAGTTATAAGAATAACATATAAAACTTGTAAAATTTGTGTTATTATGATATATCACGAAATTAATTCATGCATGTTAATATTTATGGTCCTAAAATGTTTTAGGATATTTTGGTTAATTTTACGGATTTTTATTGTTCATATTATACAATAATGGCATTTAAATATGATTTTATGAGTAAAAATGTCATTTTCGGTCTAAAATTAGCTATACTTCGAATTTTCCATTGATTTTTGGATATGTTGTCACATATATTATTTTGAGATAACCTGTAAATTTTCATAATTTTTGGACTTGTTATGCTCGAAAAATGAATTTTTCATTATTAAATTCGGATTTAGGTGAAAAATAGGTTAATATGAGTTAAATTTCGAATCTGGTCATAGAAAATTAATATGTTGTCACATGCAATTTTACAAGATGTGTGTAAAATAATTGGCTATAAAGAAGTCTTTTTGCATGATTTATGGATTTTTGAAGAAAAATAGCATAAATAGTGACATTATTAGTGGAAAATTAATAAAACATAATCTATGACTTAGAAAAAACGTCTAATGTTGCATTTTATTATCTTTTTCAGATCTAAAATTGAAAAGTTAATGAAAATAATTTTTCCATGTTTTTATGATTATTTTATTAAAAATCGATAAACCGCAACATTGTTTTTCCGGAAAAATTTCGAAATTTTAACCTAAGATTTTGAAAATTATGAGTGTCATGGTATTTTTCCAGAATGTTCATGAATTTAAATTTCAAATTTCAAATTTATTTGAAATTTTGTCATTTATTTGAAGTTTATGGCTTATTTTTGTAATTTTTGGTCCATTTATGAACAATTTTATAAAATATGGGTTAATTATGGTCAAATTATTAGTGAAGACTAAATTTTGAGTCCTAAGAGGTAAGGGTAATTAACTTATGCATAAATATGAGTTTATGTATTTTTGTGATTATAAAATGCTGAAATCACGCAAATCCGTAAAAACCGAGTAATATACGATATTGGCTAATTAAAGGCGATTTAGCATAAAATTGGGCATGTTCATACATATTATAATGCTGCATTTTTTCCTTTATGATTGTCATAATTTTAATTTATGTAATTTTGAATTATGTAATTTTACTTAATATGGCCTTAGATTTTAATTGGTATTTCCCGAAATGTATGGGAATATCGATTCGGTTGTAATTTGTATTGTGATCTCGTATCACCGTTTTGTAATTTAATAGATTTATTTTATTTTAGTTATAAATGTATAATAGGAAATTATGTAATTTATTATGTAATTTTATTCATTCCGGAGTTCCCAAAGACGGATTTCTTCAAGAATGGCGATACATAAAGACGGTGTTACCTCGAGATGCATGCCACAACCGAAGTTCAAGGGACCAATGGAGTTGGTTTCCGAATATGTAATAGTTAAATAGTTTTTCTATTTTAGGAAAGGCCATACTAGGATTTATTTATCTTTATGCTTGCATTTTATTTTATGCCACATGCATCGCTAAATCGCCATAACTAAAACATGCATTGTCATTTTATCGAGTTTATCGACCGTGTCAATTAAAATTATCGTAGTTCACCGCTTTAGTTCACTTAAAACGTGATAGATAATAAATTGACATGACCTCTCGCTAAAATAAACAATTGAGACATAGCCTTACCAAATAGTAGAAACCATGAAAACCTATTTCGCGAGGGAGTGCACTCGGCCCTACCGGGGTACAAACCTTGTTACGTAGGAGAAGTGGGTGATGAGTGTTAATCCACCGAATTCATGTTGATGAGGGTTTCATCGGCCATACCGTGCCCAAGTTGATGTGGATTTGGATCATGGCCACATTTATTCGAAATTTGGATTGAGCTCAACGGAAGTATTCGCGACCGTGGTTGCATGTGTTCCGGGCTATAGATAAATATTAGAGTAATTTTATCGACCAAGAGTTCTAAAAGTAGAATCGATTAAAACGTTAATCCACCGAGTTATATTGATAAGGGTTTCATCGGCCATACCGTGCCCAAGTTAATATGAATTTGGGTCTTGGAATCATTTATCATAGTTGGGTAGAGGTCACTATGTAAATGCTATACTTGTTTACAAGTATTAATAAAACGATAAATATTAAGTTTTCCACTATTCCGTTGTTATTATTGTTCTATTTCTTTACCACAATTCATATACGATATCATTTCGTTTTTGATTCAAATCTCCATTAAAATATCGTAACTAAAGACAAATTTGAATTTGCTTCTAAAACCTCATATGAACCATTGCTAAGGATCTCTTGTAAAGAGTATAGATTAAAGTTATTCATTATCAAACAGGTTTTTGATACTTGACTAACACATCTACTTACAATGGATTATTATTCATATACTTAATTGAATTAAGTACTTTGAAGCGATAAATTATTTTGGTAATTAGTTTTGTTAGAATTCGTAATTGACCAAAATAACGCAACCACTTCAATGAAAGTTTTAAGACTAAAACGATTAAATTGAAGAGTAATCTTCATAAGATTCAACTTTGCTTATCTAAGTAAAGACTCATTGAAATGAGTGGGAGCATTCTCTTAAACCGTTAAGATGAGGACGAGGTTCAAGGAGTAATGGAATTGATACAAGGTAATGTTAAAGGTAAAGTTGTTGAGAATGACGATACTAAACCTATCAATCCCGACCGATAATGTTTCAAATGTCTCAAATGTTGGACACGAGAAAGGAAACTACCCCAAATTATTGAAGAATCAACAAATTAGTTGTGGGACATCTAATAGGATCTTCTTCTTTAAATGTTTATTTGCTTAAACACAAACTTTGCTAGTACCAATTCGTCAATATTAGAAACCAGTGGAGGTTTTCATCATTGTATTCGACACATAAGATGATTAGAATATGACGACTAGCAACAATAATGTCGAGAGATAGAGTAATTGTGTACTCAATCTAGTTTTTGGATTTAAAGTTGCACTTAATTGTGACTATTAAGTGCATAAACTCTAAATAAGAATATAAACTTGTTAAGATACAAAAGAGGTTTTCACTTTTGTGACCCTATACACCACGATTTGATGTATTGTTAGCCCATCATCAAGGTGAGTATATTCTAAACCAAACTAGAATGATATATATCATGTAGATGATGTAAGACTCAAATTGGTAACCCAAGATTAAACCTTAAATTTTGGAATGATGAACGCAAAGAGTTATTGAGTACTCTTGAAACCATTAGATTGTTAATGGTATATGCGTATCTTGTATTCAAAGCAAGATGTCTCGTGCCTTTGGTTGAAAAGGAGATCGAGGTTGTAAATCATCGATCCAAAATAGGTTGATCATTTTCCTTTACCAACAATTTAAGTTGACGCTAATATGTTCACTTAATAAGGTAAATAGAGAAATCTTTGAAGAATTTCAAAGAGTTCAAGCAATCACGATTTAGTCGTGATGGGATTATCAAGTGAAGACTTTGATATAAGCCAAAGAAAATGTGATATAGTATCACAAGTTAATCTCTCTTAACACGCATTATGGAATAATGTGTGATTGGATAAGAATTCAAACGCTATTCGATATGGTTTGGACTTCAATCAAGTTACTTTGAGTTACTTGATCCTTTTGGGGATTTTATCATTTTTGTCTAAATTATTTTTCCACTAAATCGAATCATATGAGATATGAAATGGTAAGGGTACCATGTTTGTAAGTTTTCACAAGAAACAAATGCTCATTTTTCCCTTTTCAATTATCACGAGTACGACGGGTTTGTGGCTCGTGAAGCTGTCTTTCTAAAATACAAATTTATTTCTAGAAGACAGAGTGGGAGAAATTATTCAAAAGCCACAAAGAATGTTATGTCGCAAGAAACTGGTCTTTCTTGGCTACATGAGACGTTTTGTGTAAGACATTGTTTCTTCAAAACCTAGGAGGTTAAATTCGTCACTTGTTAAAGATGATGAATTCATGCTACTTTTAAGAAAGTAAAGAGCTTATAACTTACGAAAGAAATTGTTTGATTCAAGTTGATTACTTCTAGAAAGTAATGAACATATGACTTACATAAGAGTGTTTAAGTCACAACTCAATACAAGGCTTAGAGCCATGAAAATCCGAAACATAAGGGCTTGATTAGTGACAAAGGGTTTTGCACTAATAAAGAGATATTTCAAAGCAAGATTGGTTGAAAAGGGTTTTGCACTAATTGAAATGATTAAGTCTATTTGGATCTTCTTAGGGATTGTGTTTCATTATGAGGATATGCATACAGCAAGTGAATCTAAAACCCACTTATTCAATAGAAGGAATGTATTCAATACATGTCATGAGTTTTATAGATTCTTGCAATCCTAAGATAATATGAAACTTAAGAGAGAATCTTAAGTAGGACATCAATGAGTTGGAATCAACATTTTGATCATGTGATAAAACATTTCTCGATAAGTCGAGAAGTTGTGTTTATACATGGAGTTTAGTGGGAGTTACAGAATTTTAATTAGTCCGATATGTGGATGACATATTGATCATTGAGAATGATTTAAGACTTTTGGAGTATTATAATACATCTTGAATATCCGGATTTATGAAGATAAATCCACATGATATTAGCGTCAGTAAGAAGTCTTATGTTGATAAGATTCATGACTAATTCAATTAAATTGAACATATTTGATTGATTTCATTTGCTTCCGCTGCCAAATCGATTAAAAGGAAATGATGTATAACACTTCATATACCTTGAGCATGATGAATTGTTTTTCAAAATCGAATTTAAGTAATCTTTACCTAGTAAGCTATAAAGATTACCCTTAAGTGCATGCAGAAGCATTAAGGAAGTAAAGCAAAGTGTTTATGATGCAATTTTGTGTAAGGGTGTTACACAAGTGACAATTGACAATTGAGATTGCGCATGGTTTCCGACAAAACCATAATCAAAACACATCTGGATGGTTAAGATACCATTGTGGTTATGATATTAAAGAAGTAGATTTTCTAGAATCGTTCTAGACAATAAAGAACAATGTGAAATATTTATAACGGAAATTGAGTACACTTGTAATCATGAGATGTGCAAGAGGATGAGTCCCGCACACTGTGAAAACAGTGGGAGCTATTCTTAGGCTAGAGGGCCTATGTCTTGATTGGATCTCGACACGTACTCAGGAAGTTTTGTGATGCAAATGTATACATTACAAAGGAAAACGAGTATGTAGTAGGGTTGAGTAAGGTACAAGAAATTGATAAAACCTACTAACCAAAGCCTTCTCAAAGGCTAAACATGAAGAGTCATGTCATTTCAATTGAATTGAAATGAACAACTACATACAAGATCAAATTAGATTATAGAACATGAGATAGTAATCAGGCATTGACTATTCATGTGTGATAATCGCAGTTGTCGTTCGAGTTTTACCTTAAAAACTCTTTTATTATACTTTGTTACATCCAAGCGGGTTGTAGAGACAATTGAACCCCGTTAAAGTGAACACGGATTAGCATGGTATTCGCCCATAGTCACTTGTATGAGGTGACATCTCGAAGTGACTAGAGTGTGAAGCGATTGATGGCAAGTTCAAGTGCCATAGAGTCATGTGAGATGACTAGTCGATCACATAGGCAGACTGTTAGGAACACTTTGTCGGGCAGTGACCGCTTATAGAGTTCTGGCAAATTTATAAAGCCTGGTCGTGGCGAGAGCTACTATAGTATTCTAATGAGTCGATTCTTTGACTAAAGACTATTCGCCTAAGATGGCACAGTTTCAGATTAACTTTGATTTGTGTTACTACGACCTTCGTAAATGGGGTCAAATGGGCATATTTTGGGTTATGATGGCTGTGGCTAGTCGAAGGGAATAAGTGCGATAGGAATTGTCCACCCCCTTGTCAGGGTTAAAACAATATCTCAGGGCCACTCGAGGAGTAATGAACTGGAAATGCGTGGCCACGCTCGGAATGTATCCATGGTGGATAAATTCCGGTCAATCAGTTATTCTCCAGATCGAGGAAACCACTCTCGATATGATCACTTGCAAGTACGACCCGAAAGACACCTTGCATTGAGTTGGAGATAGTAATAAGACAAGAGAATTGGTGAAGCACACTTGTCGAGAACAAGTGGGAGATTGTTGGGAAATGTGTCCTCAATAATAGTGCGATCACATGATTTAAATATCATTATTAAATCTCATGCCAAGAATACGGAAGGGATGATACATTACATATATAGTCAACTGGTCCACACATATCGATAATGATTGGTTGGCTAGAGTTTGACATTACTGTCGTGCGACGGTGGTGATCAGTTGATCCCTTGAGGTCACACCTAAAGGACGATTCCCTTAATTGAAAAGGTTAATTAGTTGTATACCGATACAGATTAATTAATTCCTTAAAATTGAACAATTCGATTTGTGAGAAAGAGAATATTGATATCTTATTGTAATGGGATTAAATAAGATTTATTTTAGTAATAAAATGCTTTGTTGCTAAAATTATTTATTGTTTGAGAAACAATAAAGATAAGAATGAATGGTTAATTATAATTACAAGAAGTTGTGAATTATAACTATATGACCCATTTTATTTATGTGATCAAGTATCACTAGTCAATTTGTTGTATGTAATTTAATTAATTCATGAAATGATATTTATGTGATAAATATGCATTAAATTAATTAATAACATGTTTCTCATAACATGTGACATATTGTGTGACAAGTAACAAATTGACAAAATAAAATGGTAGTCCATTTTAACATATGAACCGAAATATTGTAGGTAGTGGAGGATGATGGGTGTATTATTTTAATGCCTAAAATTATTATAATCATACCTATTATTACATAGCCTTACACCTACAACATTGATAAGACAAAAAGGTAAAAAGAAAAGACCATGCATTGGTCTTTTAAGACTCCTCCAACCGGTTTTTGGAGAGTGAGTAGAGAATTTTTATTCTCTAATTTTTACTATCATTCATTCTAATTTTCACATGCAAAATGTTCATGTATAATTTCCTCTCTTCTCTCTCTTCCATCTTCATCAAAAAGGATGAGATTTTAATCTAAATTGTTCATGTAAGATTACTAAAATTATCAAAGTGATATATGAGTATTAGTAATCAAATTTAAGGTAAACTACATTATAAACATCTAGTACATGTTCATTTGTGGGTTTAAGGGATTGTCTTGGGTGCAACTAATTGGAGGGCTTCTAATTTGAAGTCAAGTATGTTCATCCATTAATGGAAAGCTCAAGAACTAACAAGAAGGGGATCTTGTTGGTGCCCAATATGACCGAAATTCATATGGTGAGAAAATATTTTCTTATCTTCTTTTATTAATGTTTGCATGCATAAAATCCACCTTTAATTTTATGACAAATTATTTTAAACATATATGAGTATGTTAGTATGTATAAAGATCTACATTTCCTTCACTTATCACATTAACATGTTAATATCTTGTGTAAAGAATTTTAAAGTTTGATTATTTAATTGATTTATTTACCATATAGTCTCGGGAATGATATTTTGTGATAACCATGATGAGATTATGGAGTCATGGTAGTTTATCATGTAAGAGGTAAATCAATAGCATTGAATGTACAATTATTGACAATCCGGTTATGGAGTTGTCATGTGTTGTAGAATTATTGACAAGTAGGTCTTTGACATAAAGCAAAGATTATTTACCTTGTAAAAGGTGTCTCTGTCATCGTGTTCTTCTATGAAGGACATGGGGGAGGAAATACGATCATTGGTATTAGGATCAAGGGTGAGAGTATGATTATTACTCTCAATGGTCGAGTATGACGCTTTTATTCAATAATGAAAGTGGAGCTATAACTCGGATTTTCACAAGGGCTTAATTATTGCGGTTTGACAAGTTGAGTAAGTAAACTAGTATAGCTAGTACTCATATTTGGCAAGGGATTAAGCAAGTGTGACAATGTATAAAGTAAACCATGAATTATGGTTTGTCCTATGTCATTTTTCTTCGGTCTTAGAGGGATAGTATTTTGCAAATTGAAGTACCAAATGTAGAAGGTGATTTTCTACTAGTGGTAGTGTATTTTACTTGGGAAAGTACCATGAGTATATGGATTTCCAAGATCGAATTTGCATTATGAGTTTGACATTGGAATTGGTATGCGTGGTGTTAGCATAGCCGGTTAAACGGCTAAGTAGCTGAAGAAAATAATCTACGATTTTGCTTAAAGTATTTGACCAATTTCATTCATATAATTTTGATAGTGAATAACGGTGCGCACCGGAGTGTTTGTTAAAACACGGTTTATAGACTATCATAAATGGGAATTGATATTGGTTGTCTTTTGTGAGATCTCAGTTTTAGTTGATCACTTTGCATAAAGGGTCAACTAAGGACTTGATCGGTTATAAAGTCGGTTGACGAGATGAGACTAAAACTCGTATATGATCTTTGGCGATAGGATACCCAATTCCCCTCTAATACAATGTTAGAGGCTGAATTCAATGTGGAAGGCCTATTGTTAAGAGATTGAAGCACACGATAATTTATATCCCGAGGTGTGTGTTTAGACTTGCACGTTGTAAGGTTAATCTTTTGAAAAAGTGTGTTTGCAAGGACACGATGAAAAGAATCAACCTATATGGACATGAAGTACAGCCGCTTCAAGGGAGTATGGGTTTGACTCTTGATATGTTCATGAATAGATATGGGACACTAGGCTTGAAAATAAGTGTCGGTTTCGTAATTTTAGAAGTAAATTAATTTATGTGTGAGTTATCTTCATGTATTCAAAATGAGTAGAAAGGGTTCAATGCTAAGTCACACCCCGATACTCGAATATTTGGAATGTGTAATTTCACTAAGTGTAAATTCAATCTTCGTGACATTTTCATTTATGCATAAATTGGTATGTTTGTTCACTTATTTAAAATCTTGAATTACGCTTAAATGGGGGAGGAATGTTGGTAATTTAAGTGTAATTACCAGTTCATTTTAGCGTACTCGGGTTTGGTTCGTAGATGGGTAAGTTCGTTATAATATAATGTAAGTTTGGGTAGTACGGAGTGTACACTTGCATAACTATTTATGAATTTACGGAATAGTTTTCATTTGAACAACTATGACAGGGGGGCTTCGGGGCAATGCCCGGGAAACTTTGATGGGTTTTAATTCCCACAATATACATTTAATATGTCGGAATTTGTGAAAAGTTACTACTCTTCACAAATACATCCCCCTACACCTTTTCATATCTATATAAATAGAATGGGGTTGAAGATGTTTGGAACACAGACAATCTCATCTTCTGCATCATTGAACAATCTAACAAACTACTCTAAAATACTTCTTAATTATATCTCTGTATTCTGTGCCGAATACAGAGGGCAACCGTCTTATCTCAATAGAAAGTTCGATACAACCCAGGCACTAAAGTAAGGGTCGAATTGTTCTATTAGGAAAGCATAGCGATTCGGTGCGGTTTTCATTATTGTCTTTTCAGTTCGTGTACAATTCCTAACAAAAATAACATGATAACATAATTAGACTAATGGGGTATTTATAGTGGGGATTAGGTACATAAATTAGGGTTTACTAAGGGCTTAAATGACGATTAAGTCGTTGAGGAATCGCCGGTCTCAAGAGAGACTCCGGTCTCCTTTTCGCCGGTCTTTGAAAAATATGCGCATCCTTCATTGAACAAGTATAAGACGGATTTAGCTGTCACACAATCCGAGCGTCCAGGGAACGGGACGGGCGGATTGTGGGTGTTTTGGACGAGCGGATTCTTGGGGTGGACGGGCGGATTGTGGTGGTTCTGGACGAGCGTCCTGCTGAGGAAGACGCTCGGATTGCATGTGCTGGACGGGCGGATTGTGGGCCATCCGCTCGGATTCTGTGTCAGCTTCTTCCTTTCTTCTTTTCTTCTTTTCTTCCTTTCTCTTTATAAAATCCTTGTGGATTTCATCGGGGATGCAAGGATCTTTTCTCATCATTGCCCATCTACTATAGTATGTACAAAGGCCTTCTAGTCTTGTCTTCTCTTTGATGCTTGGTCATTGAATTCAATCAATTTAGCTCCATTTTGCCATGAAAATTCAAGGTTTGCACTCATTTCCTACCAAGGGATCAAAACCTCAAAGAATATGCAAAACAAAGGACTAAAGACAATAAATGACCCAAATATGCACTAAAAAGCATGGGAACAAGGCTAATTCGGGGACTAAATATGCTCAAATTATGGTCACATCAAATATCCCCAAACCGAACCTTTGCTCGTCCCGAGTAAAGAGGTGACAAAGACTAGGACCGTTATTTAAACTAACCTAATAGCATAGCCGATATGAGACAATTAGCGGGTCTCACTCCGCCCCTTCAACTTACAACAAGACAACCATGAGGTAGGATGCCTTCTTGCAAGGCAAGGTGGGTCTTGCCAAAATGGCGACACATCCAAACATTAAAGCTCATAAAATCAAGTAGTGGATGCATCTAAAAAAGAATAGCCACTTTCCTCATCTAATTGGCGGAAATTATCTAAAGGGGAAGTAATTCAAGGGTACACACTCCTTCATAGATGCAATTTCTTCAAACTACTAAGCCTAGAAGGATACCAATAAATCACCTCCAAGTTGTGTCAAGCTAGGGTACCTTTGTCCTCAATCGTTAAATTTTTTTGTCAAGAGTAGACTCCCTATGGTGTTAGAAACACTGGAGGATCACGGAATTCCCCCTCTTACCTAGACAAGAAGAAGGGTCGTCCCCTCTCTACCATGCACAAAAGTGGATACGATGGATAAAGGGATCGATAGTATTTGAGTTTCATTTTGGGAGTTTGCTTTTGTTGTTTGTTTTTCCCCCCAATTTCTTGTGGCATAAAACATTTGAGAACACTTTCTTTTACCATTTCTTTTGATTTTTGGCATTTTAATACTTGACAACTTTTCAACTTTTTGCATTTCTTTTTGAACATTCTCAAAGTCACCCCATATGTAGTGAGGGTGCCTTATATTTGAAGCTTTAGGAGTCTATTTTTTTTGCTCCTCTTTTCATTTGATGCATTTTGCAAACTTTCTTTCACTTTTCATTTCATTGATCTCAAATCAATTTCTTTTTGTGCCCATTCTCTTTGATGATAAAAATGTGGTAGAACATGGATGATGGATGCATGGTTTCAAGGGTGACCTTGGAATAAACGGTAGCTAAGGAGTTATCACACCACAAGGTACTCTTGACTAGGCCTTAATCCATGGGTCAAAGGATACTAGCATGACACATCCTAGGGTATTTTACAAGTATTCTAACAAGCAAAGTTTTAAGAAAAAAAAGCATCTACTATGGCCTATATACACTTCTCAAGCTTCCCAAGTAGACGGTTTCGCAAAATTTTTCTAACATGCAAACTACATGCCATGATGCAACTAACATATATACATCCTAATGCAAATGATTCTACCAACTAATATGCAAGTCCTAAATTCACATTGTTTATACCGCATCAATCAAAATAAAGCCACATAGTCATTAACATAGAGAGGAAAAAGGAGATTGGAAAGATCATACCATGCGGTCTTCAATATCCTTATGTCTCGGATGTGGCGTAGTCGATCAATGTGAACAAGGATTGAACAAACACAATATATACAACAATATATACAAGTCTACACTACAAATGAAATGAACTTGCTTTTGGATTTTCAAATTTTTCAAATTTTTTTTGATTTTTTCGAATTTTTTGAATAAAAGTTAAGTTAGAATTTCCCATACCCACACTAATATGAGCATTGTCCTCAATGGCCAATATGATAGGAAATTATGCAAGTATGATGCATGAATTCTATACTAAATGCAAGTTATACTAAGCTACACTACATGATGCATGGGTTTTTGTTTATGACGGAGAGCGTAATTTAGATTACCTCCCGTTGCGTATGCATGTACTTCCCCAAACCGAGATAGACATTATTTCTAATGTCTTAAATTTTGGGGTAGTTCATGCACACAAGATGCAATGCATGAAACTAAATGTTGTCATTTTGGATTTTTCAAACGGGAACAATAAAAGAACACCTCAATGGGGCCGAGGTGTTAGTCCTCATGTTGCTAGGACTCTCCAAACTATGATCAAGATAAAAATAAATAAAACAAAGAAAGAAGTAGACCAACCTCAAGAGGGTAGGAGCCTCCAAAGTTTGCTAGTCCTCCACCATATCATCATTGTCATCATTTTCCTCCATAGAAGCGGACTCATCTCCACTTCCCTCTTCACTTCCTTGCTCACTTCCTTCATCATTTTCATTAGCCTCTTCTTCTTCATCTACCTCTTCATCAACACCCTCATCATGATCAAACTCATCATCGACATTCCCATCTTCACCCGGTCTTTCACCCCTAGATGTGCTTGGATTGATTATTGTTGTAAAAGGAGTGATTAATTGTTTTTTTTTTGCTAAAATGTCAGCTTTTTCATTGATAATCAGCAACACTTACAAATTACAAGCATATTTGTGCTAAAGTTTACATCAAGTGCACCTTACTTAACCAAAGTCTATCCTTAGGAAGAATAGGCTTGTTACAACAATTATGAAATCTATTACGAATAGAAGTAGCAATCTGCCTGACCACCAGGGACGGGCAAGCCAATCGATGATGGACCCAAGCTTCATTCCTCTGCATCCACACATAGTACCATACTGCAAGTATAGCAGCAGTGGTGACTTGCTTTCTCAGGCTACTCCATCTCCTGCTCTTAATTTGTTGAAGCACATTTCCAGAGCTAACAGAAGCTCCTAACGAAGTAGTAACCAAATTCATCACCTGCAAAGTATAAGGACAATCCTGGAACACATGAGTATGGCTCTCAATAGCCATAGCACACAAGCAGCAAAGATTATCATCAACAACCTTGTAATCATATAGCCTGTCCTTCATCCTCAAAGCCTGTTGTGAAACTAACCATGCAATGAAAACATGTTTAGGAACAACTAGAGTGCACCAGATGACTTATACCAAGTGACTTCTTCATGCCTTTCCCTTAACCAATTATAGCAACCCTTAACAAAGATAACTTCCAACATTCTCATTCAGGAACCCTTGCTGAATTATGTCCCTCACCTGACACACCTTCTTCCAGTGCCAGCTGACATCTGCGGAGGGAGTATATTCAGACCAAAGACTATCTTTCATATACACATGGTGAACCCACTGGACCCACAGCTTATCAGGTCTGGTTGCTACCCACCATGCAAGCTTGCCAACAGTAGCAGTATTCCATGTTTCACTCCATTTCAGTCCCAATCCTCCCTCTTTCTTAGGAGCACAAACCTTCTGCCAAGCAAGCAATGGTGCTTTATTATACTCAACACCACCTTCCCATAGAAAATTTCTACAAATTGCATCCACTCTTTTAATAACACCTTGAGGCAGCACAAACATAGAAGCCCAATAAGAATGCATTGTTGATAATACAGAGCTTACAAGAGTTAGTCTACCAGCAAAGGATAACTTCTTAGCACCCAGACTCCTTACCCTACTCATAATTTTGTCAATCAGACTAGCACAATCCTTGATTTTCAGTCTTCCAGCTGTAATAGGAACACCAAGATACTTAAAAGGCAAAGCACCCTCTAAGAAGCCTGATATAGATAAGATCTCCTGCTTTAGGCCACTCTGCACCCCATTAAAATAAGCACAAGATTTCTGAGGATTCATCTTCAACCCAGAAGCATTAGAGAAAGCAGAAAAGGCCCTTAGCAACAGCACCATGGAGTGAGCATTACCTTTACAAAACATCAATAGATCATCTGCAAACATCAGATGAGTAAGCTTCATTTGTTTGCAAAGAGGATGATAATTGAATTGCATCTTTTCAGTAGCACAAGCCAAAATTCTGCTTAAATATTCCATGCATAAGGTAAATAAAAGAGGGGAGATGGGATCTCCCTGTCTTAATCCCCTTTTGCCATGGAAAAAACCAAAAGTTTCTCCATTAATAGCTAGACTGAAAGCAAAGACTTGTAACACACTCCATCACTAGGTTTTTGAACTTTTCAGAAAATTGAAGGCGTAAGGATATCTCCCGAAACCTCCAGCTGACAGAGTCATAAGCCTTCATAAGATCCATTTTAAACATACATCTTGAAGAGCAGGCTTGTCTACTATACAGTTTGACCAAATCCTGACAAATCATGATGTTTTCTATAATGCTCCTGCCTTTGATAAATCCCCCGATTCGACTAATCAACTCAGGAAGAACCATAGCTAATCTATTGCACATAAGTTTGGAAATGCACTTGTATAAGACATTGCAACAGGCTATAGGCCTGAATTGAGTGACAGAAGTAGGCATTTTGCATTTGGGAATCAAGGTTAAGGTAGTAGCATTGATTTGTTTAAGGAGCTTCCCAGAGGTAAAAACATCCATAATAGCTGCAATAACCTCATCTCCAATAATTGACCAAGAGTCTTTGAAGAAGGAGCTTGAATACCCATCAGGGCCTGGAGCCTTATGATCAGGTATAGAAAAAATAGCAGACTTAATCTCCTGAGGAGTGACAGGGGATAAGAGCTGCTCCCAATGATACTCACTGCAGACACTCCCTCTTTTAATAATCTGATGGTTTACAGGATCAGTACTCACCTCGAGATGCCGGAAGATACTTATAGTAGCCTAAGAAGGACTCCTGCACCCCTTTGGGATCAGAATGAGACCTACCATGCATATCCTTAATAGTAATAATCTGATTCCTCATAAACCTGGTTTTAATGATGCCATGGAAGTATTTAGTATTACAATCTCCATCCTTAGTCCATGCAATCTTAGCTTTTTGACTAAGAAAAAGAGCACATGCTTGTTGCAGCTCTTTAACCTCCTCATGTGCTTGCTTTTCCTTAACTAGCCAGTAAACATCTCTAGGATCATCCACAATCTTGGCTTGGATATACTCAAGATTCTTTAGAGCTCTAATAGAGCAATTCTCAATATCATCAAAATGATCCTTGTTAAATTTCCTTAAATGTAGCTTCAGATGTTTTAATTTGGAAACCAATTTAAACATTTTGGTCCCATCAGTAGAACCTTTCCACCAATTCTCCAGATTAGGTAAGAAAAGTGGAGACTTGCCCCACATTGTATAATACTTGAAAGGTTTCCTGTGAGTCCTTTGCTGTCTGACACTCTGGATTAGACAAGGAGTATGATCAAAAGTACCCTCAGGAAGGAAATTAGCATACATATCATTCATCTCTACACTCCAATCAGTATTAATAAGCACCCTGTCCAATCTACTATAGACTCTAGTAGCATGATCCTGCTTATTATTCCAAGTGAAGTAAGATCCAATAGCAGTCCATCCACTAGGGCACATCTATCCAAACACTGCTGAAATCATCAATCTCAAGATCCAAACTATCTCCTCCCAGCCTTTCGAAATGAGATAAGACACTATTAAAATCCCCACAAACAACCCAAGGCCCATTGATATTACCAAAGAAACTTCACCAATTGATCCCAGAGAGTCTTCTCTCAACCAAATCATTAAAAGCATACACCATTGATAGAAAAAACCCCTTGTTAGTGCTAATTTCAGTAACTCTCATGTTGATACACTGAGCTGAATAATCAAAGAAGTCTACTTGAAAGACAGCAGGATTCCAAATAACCCATATCCTACCACCCTTATGCCATCTATTATTAGTAGTAATGCTCCACCCATCAACAAGAATACCATTTAAACTATTTAGAGACAAAGCTTTGATCTTTGTCTCAAGGAGCCCAAACAATCCCACATTATTCGTATGCATAAACCATTTAACATGTCTTTGTTTAGTAGGATTGTTAAGACCCCTAATGTTCCAAAACCCAAAGTTATACATTCCCCACCACCTGGTGAGGAACACTACCACTTACCCCAATTCCTACCTTGGGTGTTGTAGAACCATTTAGAGACTCCAAAAAAGTATGTTGACCAAATCTATGCACTGTATAGCCTCCATCAGCCAAATCTTGTCTGCTCAATCTAATAATAGGCCTGATTGGTGCAGGACCAGAACTATAAGTACCAGCCTTGCTCCAAACAATAGGTGTTTTCAATTGAATCTCAACACGTTGCTTAGTAGCAGGTTCAGCAGAGCCTGAGGAGCTACTAGCTTCCCCTGTAACAGCAGACTTAACAACTTGTTTAGGCCTCCAGATTTTAACCCCTGTCTTGCCCTTAGTAGGAACCACCTGTGCCTGCTTCTTAGCCTTCCTGCAGTCTGCAGTACCAAGGCCTAAGCCCTTACAGACATCACACACCAACGGCTTCCATCCAAATTCAACATCAATAATAATCAGGTTTCCTTGCTCATCAAGGAACTTGACCTTATCAGGAAGGGGAGATCCTATCTGTATTTCAATCATAACTCTTGCAAACCCTAGACGAGTTTTGTCCTCTGTGGCTAAATCACACTTAATAAACTTCCCAATCAATCCGGAAATTTTTCCAATCCCTTTTCCCCAGAATTTCAAAGGAAGCTTATGTAATCTAACCCACACAGGAACGGATTTAACCTCATGCTTAATTAACTCAACTTCAGGAGTCCAGGGTTTAACTATGAGAGGTTTGTTATCAAACAGGAAGTGTCCCTGTTTTAGAACAGCCTCTCTAGCTGCTTTGCTCTTAAAACGAACTAGGAATACACCATTAGGAAGAAAGGATAGTTTGTCTACCTGATGGTTAACCCAGAGCCGTCTAATAAAGCCTTCTACAATTTCCCACGGCGGATTCGCTCCTAAAATGAAGCAATAAACCGAATTCTTCCAATAATCCATCTCCACCTTAACCTCATCAGCAGTGAACTGCAAGAGACCCTCTGACGGAGTCTCCATAACCACTTCTTCAGTAACAGGTACATCAGGAATAGTATCATCAGGAAGGGGCTCATCCTCAACTAAAGTTTCCAAATTTAGCGCCGGAACACCCACTACTTCATGAATACTCTTCTCCTTATGAATATCAGTAGAGGATGGTCCTTGCTTACTCCTGGTTAGAGCTGGAAATTCCTCCAGACTAGATTGAGACAAAAGATCAAATTTGTTGCCATTTTTTTGAAGATTTTTCTGAGTGTTATGCGTAGAAGACGAAGAAGATCGAGAATTTTTGGCGGCTGCCGTCATTATTTTTGTGTTTTCAGATCCCTAGGTTTTCTTTTCCTCACTTTTTTTTGTGTTTTTTCAAGTCTCTCACTTTCTCTTTCTATCTCTAACCTTCATCTTTTTAGCTTTACAACTTACTATTAATGTTGAGTGATTAATTGTTGTTGTAAGGAAGTTTGGATTTGATTTTGTTGGATTTGGTTGAGGAAATTTTGTTTTTGGTGATGGAGAGGATGAGGGTTTTGGGGTTTATGGGTAGTGTTTGAATGTTTGAATGAATGAATGAATGTGGGAAGGGGTATTTAAAACACCCGAAAATTTCAAAACTGCAGGGGGAAGACGAGCGGATTCCTGTCGGGACGCTCAGATTCTGCTCAATTTGGCTTCAGGAAATCTCGCTTAAAGACGAGCATCTTTTAGAGAAGACGAGCGGATTCTGCAATTCAGGACGAGCGGATTCCCTTAAAGACGAGCGGATTCTGTTACAGCGAATTTTCTTGATCTACACTGGCAAAAAGACGAGCGTCTTCTTTCAAAGACGAGCGGATTCTTTCAGACGAGCGTCTTCTCAGCTGGGACGCTCGGATTCTCTAACAGACCAAAATGTTTGATTTTGCAGCTCATTTGGACGGACGATTCTTCCACAGACGCTCGGATTCCCATAAGACGAGCGGATTACCCATAAGGACGCTCGGATTCCATCTGGTCTACCCGGATTCATTTCCTTCCGTGCACTTGCATATCCCGTGTCATTTTCATTCTTCAAATCCCGTGTTCTTCATTGTAGGGGCACTACAAAGGCATGAATAGCCTAGGTAATTTCTATCCCTACACTAAGTTGAAGCACTACACATCAATAAAATCATTAGTCTCTCCCTCACTTCTCTAAAAAATGATAAATATCTTGATCAAGGCATAAAAATCCAAAAATGACAAAAAATGCAATGTAAGAATTAAAATGCAAGTTTAGGGAGTTAGAAATATTTACAAATGGTGGTTTGGAGAGGACTCCACCAAACTCTCATCCTTAGAAAGATGTCATGGGGGCATGTCCAAGGTGTTGTTGATGTTACTCAACACCTTGAAGAAGTAGTCAAAAGCTTGTTCATTGTCATGATAAAGATCCTCAATGGATCTTTGCACTTGTTGTCCTTCATGTTGGTCTTGATCGATAGCATTACCAATGTAGGGATGGAAAATCCCTTCAAACTCATCGTCCCAAAGACCACAAACTTCATCTACTTGATCATTAAAAATCTCTTGAGTTGATAGAGACAACTCTCCCATTTTCTTGTTTTGGCCAATGAGGCCCTCTTCTTCATTGCTTGACTTTGGTGAGCTTTTCAAGCTCTCTTTGTTACAATTTCCTTACTCTTTTGATGGAGCATCATCGACTTTCTTCTTCCATTGGAATTCCGACTTCTTCCTATCATCCTTCCGGCTATAATGATCAACCATAAAACATGGTTCATGCAAACGGGGAGCTCTCATGGTCTTGTCAAGACTGAAAGTTGTGATTTCATCTCCTACTTCTAGAGTGAGCTCTCCATGCTTCACATCTATCACCGCACCCGCGGTGTGCAAGAAAGGTCTACCTAGAATGATTGAAATATTGGAGTCTTCTTCTATGTCAACAATGACAAAGTCCACCGGGATGAAAAATTTCCCAACTGTTACGGGAACATCTTCCCATATCCCTAATGGTGTCTTCGTCGATCTATCGGCCATTTGGAGTGTGATATTGGTGCATTTAAGCTCTCCCATCCCTAACCTTTTACTCACCGAGTATGGCATAACACTCACACTAGCCCCTAGATCACATAAGGCTTTGTTGATCGTGGTGTCGCCAATAGTACACGGTATTGAGAAGTTTCCCGGATCTTTAAGTTTTGGAGGTGAACTCCCTTGAAGTATTGCACTACTCACCTTAGTGAAGGTGATAGTCTCAAGCTTTCGGATCGACTTCTTTTTCGTACGGATGTCATTCATGTACTTTGCATAGGCCGGCACGTGATTGATTAATTCCGTGGAAGGAATCGAGACTTCCAAATTCTTCACAATCTCCATAAATTTTCCAAGTTGGTCATCAAATTTGGGCTTGGCTTGATGACTTGGAAAAGGAAGTCTAATCACAACGGGCTCCTTCTCCTTGGCCTTGTCTTCACTTTTCTTTGAAACTTCTTCTTTTGATAGTTCTCCATCCTTGGAGTTTTGCACAACTTCTTCTTTGTTACTAGCTTCCACAACTTCATCCTCAACTTGCTTCTTCGGTGCTTCATACCTCATACCACTTCTCAAGTGAATGGCACTAACCGGTTTAATGTCTCGGCGGATTACTTTGAGGTGATAATTGCCCCTTTTGTCTTTGTGAGCTTGAAGATGCTAGTTGAGTCAATTGGGTTTCAAACATTTTGGTGTGGGCTAGGATGTTGTTGATGGTGATTTTCTTTGCTTGACTATCCTTTTGCATTTGAGTGAAAAACTCTTGTTGATTCTTTTGCATTTGGAGGACCGCTTTTTGAACATCAAAACCTTGGTCATTTTGTTGATTGTATGGAGTTTTATTTTGGTAACCTTGGTTTTGGTTGTAAAAGGGTCTTTGATTTTGGTTTCTCATGGGAGGTGGGGTGTATGTTGGTTGAGGGTTTTGAACATTTTGGCTTTTGTATGAGAGATTTGGATGGAATTTGGTATTTTCATTGTAATAATTTGAATAAGGGGTACCACTCTTGTATGCTTGAAAAGCATTCACTTGTTCATTTGTCCCAAAGTTCCACAATTCTCACATATCCCACTTGGGATTGATGAAGATGCCGTCATGGCATTAACATGTTGCTTTGGTGATTTTGAGGCTTCTTCAAGTCTAGCCATAGCTTTTTCGAACTTCAAATTAATGGTATCAATGTGAGCACTAAGCTGAGGACCCAATTGAGTAATAGAGTCCACTTCATGCTTTCCTTCTCTAGTAGCCTTGCGAGGTCTACTATATTGTGAATTATGGACCGCCATTTCCTCAATCTTGTTCCAAGTTTGATTGTCGTCAACTTCGATGAACATACCATTTGATCCCATGTTGAGAATGTTTCTTGAGTCTTCATCAAGACCATTTCAAAATTGTTGTACCAAGAACCACTCGCTAAGTCCATGATGAGGACATGAGCGACAAATTCCTTTGAATCGCTCCCAAGCTTCATACAAGGATTCTTCATCTCTTTGCTTAAAGCCCGTAATTTGAGCTCTTAGCATGTTAGTCTTTTCCGGTGGGTAGAACATTTTATAGAAAGCTAGAGCCAATTTCTTCCAAGAGTCAATTCCGAGAGTAGCCTTATCAAGGCCTTTCAACCATTGTTTTGCGGTGCCAATTAGAGAAAAAGGAAATAAGACCCATCGAATTTGGTCTTGAGTTACACCGGTTTGAGAAATCGCATCACAATAGTCACAAAAAGTCTCCATGTGAGAGTGAGGGTCTTCACTAAGCATCCCCCCAAATTAGCTTCTTTCGACTAATTGGATAAATGCGGATTTGGCAATGAAATTTCCGGTTAAGTGTTGTGGTGTGGGAGTACCATTGGGTAGGTTCTCCTCGGTTGGTACGGAATGTGATGAAAATATAGGCATTGTGGGTTGATTTTGTGTTGGATTTTGTGTTGGGTTCTCCTCACCTTCTCTTGCAAAAGGTTTGACGAACTCAATAGCGTTTGGTTGAATATCTACAACCTCACCAATACCTCTCAAAGTTCTCCTAGCAAGTCTTCTATTGTTTGTCAAAGTCCTTTCAATTTCGTGATCAAAGGGTAACAAGTTACCTTGTGATCTTCTAGACATGCAAAATATCAAACAACTCAAAAATAATTAGGACAAACCTTGAGGAGCTTTACTTCCCCAAGGCAAAGAAAGACACAACTAATAACAATTTAAAAAAATCTAAATCAAATTAACACCGTCCTCGGCAACGGCGCCATTTTTGGCCGGACTCACTTGGAGGTTTAGTTTTCGGTACTTATCGTTAGGAGCACCTAGACCAAAATACAATTTATAACTCCACAAACAACTCTACATTTAGTAAAGAGGCAAGTAAAGGTCGGATCCCAAGGGACGGGAATTGAGATGAGATTTTCAATTGCAACTAGTGGTGTCTAGGGGTGTCACAATTTGGGGTTTGAAGTAGAAGATCACTAAACTAAATAGCAATAAAAGTAAACAAGCAAGATGATTAAAAAGGGATGTAAACAATTGATAAAAGGCACTAGGGTGTCATGGGGTCATAGGGGATTCATGGGAATTGATCATACAAACATATTCTCAAATTATAAGCAAACAATTATTGTTGTGATGGATCGAGTTGGTTTATATCTTACAATCCTAGGAAAGTTTGGGTCCCGGAGCCGAATCGATTAGATTGTACAACACCTACAAGTCGACTTAATCTTCTCTACTCAACTATATGCATGGTCTAATGAGACTCGAGTTGGTTTATGTCTTACAAGTTTCATTGAAAAGATAGGTGATGGGTAAAAAATGCAAGGATTCATAGGCTCGCATTTCATCAAACATAACATGTGCATAAGTTGAGATCACAATAAGCAAGCAAATAAACTATGAAAACACATTAATTTAAGCATGAATCATCCCCCATGTTGGTTTCCCCTAATTACCCATTAACCCTAGTTAAGGAAACTACTCACTTATTATCATGTTGAACATGCTAGCAAGGTTGTCAATCATACCAACAAAGTAAAACACGATGAATAAATGAAGATAATTAACAATAATTAAAAAGGGATTAAGAGAATTATACCTACTAATGATTCCAATAATAAAGCAAAGAATAATAGAAGTACTTGATGAATGATTGGAAGGTTGTCAATCTCCCAATAATGACCCAAATAATCTTCAATTACCCAAAATGAAAGATGAACAAAAGAGAGATTAAGGAAATGAGATTTGTATTAAGACTTGATTAAAAGTTGATTACAAGATTAAAGAGAGGTTTGAATGATATAAACTACACTAGAGATTGCTAAAAATAACATGATAACCTAATTAGACTAATGGGGTATTTATAGTGGGGATTAGGTAGATAAATTAGGGTTTACTAAGGGCTTAAATGACGATTAAGTCCTTGAGGACTCGCCGGTCTCAAGAGAGACTCCGGTCTCCTTTTCGCCGGTCTTTGAAAAATATGCGCATCCTTCATTGAACAAGTAGAAGACGGATTTAGCTGTCACACAATCCGAGCGTCCAGGGCACGAGACGGGCGGTTTGTGAGTGTTTTGGACGAGCGGATTCTTGGGGTGGACAGGCGGATTGTGGTGGTTCTGGACGAGCGTCCAGCTGAGAAAGACGCTCAGATTGCATGTGCTGGACGGGCAGATTGTGGGCAATCCGCTCGGATTCTCTATCAGCTTCTTCCTTTCTTGTTTTCTTCATTTCTCTTTATAAAATCCTTGAGGATTTCCTCGGGGATGCCAGGATCTTTTCTCATCATTTCCCATCTACTATAGTATATACAAAGGCCTTCTAGTCTTGTCTTCTCTTTGATGCTTGGTCATTGAATTCAATCAATTTAGCTCCATTTTGCCATGAAAATGCAAGGTTTGCACTCCTTTCCCACTAAGGGATCAAAACCTCAAAGAATATGCAAAACAAAGGACTAAAGACAATAAATGACCCAAATATGCACTAAAAGGCATGGGAACAAGGCTAATTCGGGGACTAAATATGCTCAAATTATGGTCACATCAGAGTACTATATTATGAGACGGAGTAATGAGTTGAGATTTGTTTAATAATGGTGGCGAGAGATGAGTATTATATTAAAGGAAATATGGAATTAGTATGTGGTTCAGATTAGTTTATGGGGAGTGTTTTTTATTATTCTCTCTGTTTATTTTTATTTTTACATGTCTGTGTTTCCACGCCATGATCAAAATTAAGCTGCTTATATTGATGTATTATCTGTTACTCAGCTTTCCGGCTGACTTGTTTTCTCCCTTTTGGGCTACTCGTCATGGGGGTAGTTCCTTTCTGTCTTCTGGTTTTGCTTTCAGGTGTTCCGCTGCTGTTTAAAAGGATTTTTATTTTAAGAGAAGATTTTTATTAAATACCTTGTATATTAATTACAATATCCTTGTATTTCGGCCAGTTTTGTATGTAAAAGTAAGCTTTAATTTAGCCGAAAATCAGGGGTGTTACACCAAACACAATGATAATGCTTGGAATTATCGACTGGTGGTCCCTCTTTCTTAATGATACTTGTATAAGAGAAAGTTCAAGTCGATTTTTCTTTGGGATTGGTGCAACGGCTAGTTATTCTATCTTATTGTATCTTTTACTTTATTTTTCATTTTTTATAATGATTCAACTCTTTTCTCCACTTTGTTTTAGAGTCCATTGGGCCGAATTTATATGCCGTCGAAACTTGAGAAGGCTTCCAGAAGTGATTTGTGCGAGGAAGTCATGTTGTCATTTACTGAGTTTGTAAAGAACAACTATAGAGATTATGATCTTAATTCTGATATAGTATGTTTCTGTAGTTCTGTTATTCTGCTATTATTATACTATTATTCTATTATTATTCTATTGTTATTGTACTGTTCTAATTAAATTTTTTGGCCAAATTTTTTCCCAGATTTTCATCCCAATGCTTTTGCATGAGCACTTTAGCTATTTGTGCATCAACTTTAAGGCCAAGAGGGTTGACTATCTTGATAATGTATTTCAAGAGGCGTTGTTCTCTGATCATCAACAACCGTGTGTACATTTGCTATATTGTCAAACTGTTGTAACTCATTTATTGTGTCTAATTTTCTCTTGGTGTTTCCCTAGTTTAAGTATTGTTACTAATTATATTTTCTTTTGCTTGCTTATTTGAAGCTGAGTTTAATGTCTGATTTTCTGGTCAAAAAAGGAGTTGCCCGAGGTGGGGAGGTTAAAGATTATAAAATTGTCAATGTACCTTTTACCTGGCAAACCGCTGAGATTGAAAATCTGGATTGCGGTGTATATATGATGTTGCACATACTCTTTTACCGTGGAAGTGTTTTTTATTGTGACTTGGGTAATCCTGATTCAAGAGCCCTTTACTGCACCAAGATCACTGCCTTGTTAGTGCTGTCTGATATGAACGAGTCCAGGGTTGATGTGTTGAAAACTTTGGAGGAGGTGAACTGCACGAGAAAGGAAACCATGAGTATGCTTGAAGAGAAAGGTCGTGCTGGCAGGGTGAAAACTGTTGGTAAAAAGGTTAAGACGACGCAGCCTGTTGTCGAGCCCAACATTTCTTCTATGGTCACCGATAGCAGTTAATTCTCTACAAACACCCCTACTGCCAGCCGTCAAGTGGGAAGCATGTCTGTCGATAGCACTATGAGTCTAAAGTCGGCTTTGGGTAGCCGTAAAAGGGGTAGGTAAGACGATGGGCTGAGTTGCTCTGTGAATTGCGGGCCAGAGGATAGAGGTTTTGTTGTCGTGTCGGATTTGTTGCGGAAAAACGAAAAACAGTTCTCTAAGATGCTAAAGGTGCGGAAGCAAGTGGTGGACTTTGTTCTTCGTGAAGATGCTCGCTTGAAACAAGAGTACGTGTCCATTTTCATTTCTTTGATTGTGGTGTTCCTGTTCAGTTACTCTTTTTGTTTTCCACTGTTATTGTTCTGTTATTGTCTGTTAATCTCCACTTATTATGCTGTTATTTAATCAAAGTACTAGTGCCAAACTAGTATCAGTAATTCCACTATTAATTTCCTTATTATTCTGCTGTTATTGAACTGTTATTCTTCTGTTATACCACTATTATTCCGTTATTAGTCCACTGTAATTACGCTGTTAATTTCGTCATTACTCTGCTGTTATTGAACTGTTATTCTAGTGTTATATCAGTGTAATTCCACTGTTCTTAACGTATGTTATTTTTGTGAATGCAGTGATATGTTAGTGGTGTACAACGAGGAGGTCGGCATGTTTTTGGACAGGGGGGATATTGTTTCCAAAGTAGATGTAACTGCTATGATGTCAACAAGAGTAGTCGACGTTTGGTCGACTCTTTTGAACTCTTTGGAATTTGAGGAACGTTCAGAACCAAGCTCAATGTTCTTTGGACTTCGTCGTATGGTATTTGGTTTTTCCTTTGCTATTTTGCGTTATTACCAACATATTTACTCATAGGTAGTGATATATTTTTAACACTTGTGCACTATTTTTTGTTGTTTATGATTTCTTTTTAGGAAGATGCTCTTCTTTCATTATTAGAAAATTTGATTCCTCAAGCCCTGTTGTCGGTTCGGGTAAAAGTCTGTTGCAATTTTGGAATATTTTTTTTTTACAGTCCTGCAATGGAAGATGTCGACTCAACTCTGACCTTATGTTTGTGCCTATTCTATACAATGATCACTACTCTTGTTTCTGCATTAACTTTATCAATGAAACTATTGATTTTTTAGACAACACATCTCATGAGGGCAAAAATTTATCCGACTACAGAAGACTGGCATAGATTGTGGTAAACCATATGCATGTGTTTTTGGAGTCTAAGAATATTATGAAGGCTAAAGATTGTTGCAACGTATTTGAGTCCAATCTTCACAGCAAGGTAGCTAGTCGAAGCTATTGCGTAGAAATATCGTCTTCTTTGATTTTGGCTGATATCAATGCCTGTAGGCAGTTAGTCCTTGATAAGGTGCAGTCTTGTGAGAATGAGAGGCCTAAGACATTGGGATTTGCGTCAGCTAAGAACAAGTTGAAACCCAAATCTTCTGGTACAAGTGAAGATGCAGGCGCCGTAGTGAATGATGTACCGTTGACTATTGTGTATCCATTAGAGTCAGATTAAGTATTTGATATGTATTTTGGCATCTCGTATTGAAGTAGCGTTATCGTTTTTCTTATGTTAACTTTACCGCACTTTTGTGAAGCTAGTGTTGTGCTTTACTAGTGTCAACTGTTTGTTAAACCATTACTGTGCTGTTATGGCACTATTATTCTATATAAGTAGTAGTTTATACAGCTGTTATTCTACTTTTAATTCAGCTTTCATGTTAGTTTTATTTTGTTAACACTACCCATTTTTATTCAACTCTAAATGCAGTAGTCTAGACTGCTTTTACTGCACTGTTATTCCACCATTATTCTGCTGTTAGTGCAGTATTATTCTGCATAAGGGCTAGTTTATTCTGTTGTTATTCCACTGTTAGTCCAACATTATTCCACTGTTAGTCCACCATTATTTTCTTAAAACTATTCATTTTTATTCAAGTGTAAATTTATTCAAGTATAAATGCAGTCGTTTAGACTGCTTTTAGTCCACTGTTATTCTACCATTACTCTGCTGTTATTGCAGTATTATTCCGGATAATGAGCAGTTATTATGTTGTTATTGCACTATTAGTCTACACTTATTCCACTGTTATTCTACTTTAATTAAGCATTCCTATTACTTTTGCTTTCTACAAACACTATCCATTTCTATTCAACTGTAAATGGCGGTTTTTTCTCAACTGTAATTCTATTGTTATTCCACCGTTATTATGCTGTTATTGCACTATTATTCCGCATAATAAGTAGTTTATTTGGCTGTTATTCCCCTATTAGTCTACTGTTGTTCTAGTGTTATTCTAATTTAATTCAGTTTTCGTATTACTTTTACATTGTTCAAACACTATCCATTTTCTATTCAACTGTAAACGGCGGTCGTACTCTACTGTAATGCTATTGTTATTCCAAAATTATTCTATTGTTATTGCACTATTATTCTGATAAGGACTTCTGTTATTACAATGTTATTCTGTAAATAGTAGTTAAACATTACACATAAACAATAATTTGGAGCATAGTAGTTACACAATAAACATCAACGTTCTAAGATATTAAAAACATTATTTTTGAAGCAACAAATATTTTAAACCCGGAACTGTAATACTCCGTATTTACGAGTCTTGGGGTACTCTATCGAGTAGGCCTTACTCTGTCGAGTAAGGGAGTTTTGCGAAATAAAATAGTTTCTGACCTGTTGGGTACTCGATCGAGTAACTAGGGTACTCGATCGAGTAGAGGGGGTACTCGATCGAGTACCATGGATACTCGATCGAGTAGCCGGTTTACGGGGGTTGTTTTCTCGGGTTTTGTTAATTATGCGATTAAGGTATATAATCTTTTCGTCATTCATTCTAATCACTTTTCTAAAACCTAAATCACTGTGAGAAGAGAACGCAAACTACGTTCATCACCTTAATCGCATTGTTAACAAATCCTGGAGCTTGGAAGGTCGGATTTCGCTTTTCTTTACATCGTTGTAATCCTTGCGTCGAGGGTAAGACCTTTATACCGTTTTTATTATATTTCGTCAAAGTTAGTTAAACCATAATTTTGGGAATTGGGGATTTTGTTGTGTCATGTGCATAGTAGTGATTATGTGTTTGTATAATTAGGAGGAGGATTCGTAGAGGAAGCTTCTGTTATCAGCTGTGAGATCGTCTGATTATTGTGCTTTCCAGGTAGGGTTTCCTACTCGGTGTTACTTACATGTGGTGTGGTGTTGTCTTTGTAATTAGTATAATTGGTTGATTCAGACGATGTTGTGATTGTGATTGTGATTGTTTGTCTGTGGTTCTCGAGATGCGTTCTCGGCTGAGTGGAGTCACTTGCGGGAGTGGCTTCACGCCCTAGTTTCGCCCTTCGTGGAACCCGCCACAGAAGGGGATGTGCACATTAATGGGACAGGGTTATCGCTCGGTATGATGAGCGGGGCTTAGGTGGGACCGACTGCGGTCCCCCACTGGCAGGGCTGGTCCAGTGGACAGTCGGTGACGGAGATGGAGTGGAGTGCTTGATCGTGTATGATTGTTTGAGTTGTGTTGGTTACTGTATTGTTAATTATATCACTTGTGTAAATAGTACTGACCCCGGTTAATGTTGTTAAAACCTGCGGTGATCCATTCGGGGATGGTGAGCAGATATTGAGCAGGTATGACATGAGTACTGGGATAGCTGGGATTGCCACGATCTGATGATAGGAGTCTTCCGCTGTAGCTTAGTAGTTTTCATATACATTCAGCAATTCAGTAGACAGCCATTTTGAGAACATGTATTAGTATTTGGTTTGGTTTTTGGATTGTAACCTTTCACTAAGTAATTCTATTTAAATGTTGTTTCTTCATTGTTTATTTGATTATCATTGCCTCGGGTAACCGAGATGGTAACATCCTTATACCCGGATGGTCCTGGTAAGGCACTTGGAGTATGGGGGTGTTACAAAATGGTATCAGAGCGACGATCCAGAAACCTGTAACCAATGAACCTAATGAATATAGGGAGTCAATTAAAATGAACCCAGGGTAAAGGTTGTAGGAGCTAATGCAAAGGCTTGGGAGACGTCCTAAAGTCGCGAAATCGCCCTACAATTTTGAACCGGTCACATGGGGGGAATATCTGTAAAGTCGTATGTGTTGTTTGTTCGCTTGTGTGTGGATGTAATGAGATGTGTTGTAAATATTGGATGTTTGAAGTAGAAGTTGGGAATATGAATGAAATTGAGGATATATATATATATATATAAATATATATATATATATATATATATATATATATATATATATATATATATATATATATATATATATATATAATCGTGTTGGAATGAGAAGCATGTTGAGTGATTACTATGTGGTATTAATAACATGATATAATTGCTTGTTAATCGCATGAGTAGTTGAGTAGCATAGTATGCAAAATTATGAAATGATATCGTGTTTATAAGCTGTTTTACATGTTAGAATATGTTATAGCATGCGGGTAGCATATTCAAGTTAGCATGACTCGATCGAGTGGGACTGACTCGATCGGGTGGGTTTTTGACGATTTTGAGTCCAGAATCGTGTTTTTGGGTACTCGATCGAGTAGCTAGGGGTACTCGATTGAGTAGGGGGTCACTCGATCGAGTAGCCTGGCTACTCGGTCGAGTATGTTAGAGGCCAGAAGGTCTGTTTGTGTTCTGGAGTCGGGGTACTCGATCGAGTATGTTGGGCACTCGATCGAGTAGCCCCTTACTCGATCGAGTAGGTTTGGACACTCGATCGAGTGTCACCTGGGCAACTTGTTTTCGTGTTTTGCGGTTTAGTGCACGTGTTTATGTGTACCCTTTCTTATATATAGCTTCAAGATGCCGCCTAAGAGAAACGCTTACTATGCGAGAGCTGAGACCATGAATACGGATGATATTGTTAAGATGTTGGAGCACCAGGATGCTCTTACTAAGGCCTTAAAGAAAGTGAATAAGGATAAGGAGGTTGATCACTTTAAGATCAGCCTTTACATAGCTAGGTTCAACCCAAAGGAGTACAAGGGGACTGGGGAACCAAACCTTCTTGACAACTGGCATCGTGAGATGGAGAATATACAAGACCTGGTTCATTGTCCTGATGAGATGAGAGTAGAGCAAGCTGCGTTCTACCTGAGGGAGGCAAAACCGGTGAGTGGTGGGATAAGGTGAAGGTGAGTGCCAGAGAGATGTATGCCAATCAAGGCTTACCTGCTATACCTTGGCATGAGTTCCGTAGGGCCATGAGGAAAGAGTTTGTGCCAGAGCATGTGAGAAGTAAGCTGAGAGAGGAGTTTGATGGGTTTAAGATGACATCTGACATGTCTGTGGCTGAGTACTATAAACAGTTCAATGAGAAGTCTAGGTATGCTGAGGATATGGGTTTGAGTGAGGAGAACCTGGCACTGAGGATTGAGAGCGGGTTGACCCCTAAGATCATGGATAAGCTACCTGTTGGAGTCCTTACTGATGTTAAGGAAGCTTATGAGAGAGCTGAGAGAGCTGAGAGGTTAGTAGAGATGGCTCAGGAGAGGTCAGGTGTGGAGAAAAGAAAGGCGGAGAGTGAGGGTGGTGGCCAATCTAGTCACAAGAAAGGCAACCACAATCAAGCTAAGGGGTTTTCTTTGGTCGGGGTTTAGTCTTTGGGCTTCCTTCGGGCGTGGCCGTGCGGGTAGCAGTGGTAGTTGGGGTATGACTTGCTTTGGCTGTGGCGGTGTGGGCCACAAGAGACATGAGTGTACGAGTATGCCTGGAGCTTTTCAGGGAATAGCTCGGGGAAGCTATTCTCAGGGACCTGCACAGAGTTATGCGAGCAGCAGACCAAGTGGGTCATGGTCTAACCGGGGAAGTCAGAGCTATCAGGGTGGTGGTAACCGCAATGGCGGTAATTCTTATAAGAAACCAGCTGCGAACAACAACAACAATCAGGGATCGGGGGCTAAGCCGGCCACATCAGCCAGTACTGTCCAGGGAGGTGGACAGAAGACAAGTGGAAAGCTGTTCATGATGGACAAGAAAGCAGCTGAGGAGGATGCACATGTTATCACTGGTACCTTTCTTGTTAACGGTATTCATACCTTTGTTTTGTTTGATTCGGGGGCTTCCCAGTCGTTTCTATCGTCGAGTCATGTTAAAAGGTTGGGTTTGAGAGTATATGAGTCTGTGAGTGAGAAATTTTTTATACCTTCGGGAGAGTCTGTATCTTGTGGGAGGTTGTTTAGAGATGTGTCTATGATAGTTGGGCAAGTTGATCTACCTGTGGACTTGCTAGAGTTTCCTATTAACGGTTTTGAGATGATAGTCGGGATGGATTGGCTGGAAAAGTATAAAGCTAAGATAGACCGTCATCAAAAGAAAGTGTCTTTGAGAGGGCCTAAGGGTGTTAGTGTGTCTTATCGTGGGTTTTTAGTCAAACCCAAAGTTAAGTTGATTGCAGCTGTCACCTTGAAGTCTTATCTGAGGAAGGGATGCCCGTTGATCTTGTGCCATGTGAGAGATGACCGGATAGAGAGTCCGATAGTTGATGAGATACCAGTGGTGGGAGAGTTTGCCGATGTTTTTCCTGACGATATTCCGGGGTTACCGCCGAAGAGGGAGATAGATTTCACCGTTGAGTTGAAACCGGGGATGGGGCCAATCTCTAAGGCACCGTACCGGATGGGTCCTAAAGAGATGGAGGAACTCAGGAAGCAGTTAGATGATCTGATAGAGAAGGGATACATTAGACCTAGTGTATCGCCGTGGGGAGCACCAGTTCTTTTCGTGAAGAAGAAGGATGGGAGTTTGAGGTTATGCATAGATTACAAAGAGCTGAACCGAGTGACAGTAAAGAACAAGTATCCTTTGCCAAGGATAGATGACCTGTTTGATCAGTTGAGTGGTGCATCAGTCTTTTCTAAGATTGATTTGAGGTCGGGGTACCATCAAGTGAAGATTAGAGAGGTGGACATACCAAAGACAGCTTTCACGTCGAGGTATGGTCACTATGAGGATGTGGTGATGCCGTTTGGGTTATCTAATGCACCGGCAGTGTTTATGGATTTGATGAACAGAATCTTCAGACAGTTTCTGGACAAGTTCGTGGTAGTGTTTATAGATGACATCTTGGTCTAGTCTAAGACTAAAGAGGAGCATGAGGAGCATCTGAGGATCGTGTTGCACACTTTGAGGGAGAATGAGTTGTATGCTAAACTGTCCAAGTGTGAGTTCTGGTTGGAGAAAGTTGCTTTTCTGGGGCATGTGATCTCTAAGGAGGGAGTAGCTGTGGATCCGGCAAAGATTGAAGCAGTGACAAAGTGGGAAGCACCAAAGAATGTCGCTGAGATTAGGAGTTTCTTGGGTTTAGCTGGATACTACAGACGGTTCGTGAAAGATTTCTCCAAGATAGCTAGACATATGACAGCTTTGATGAGGAAAGAGAACAGGTTCCGTTGGGATGAGAGTTGTGAGAAAGCGTTCCAGACACTAAAGGAGCGTTTGACCACAGCTCCTATCTTAGCATTGCCTGAAGGGATCGAGAACTTTGAGGTTTATACAGATGCCTCAAAGAATGGGTTGGGGTGTGTGTTGATGCAGAACGGTAAGGTGATTGCCTATGCTTCTAGGCAATTGAAGCCGTATGAAGAGAACTACCCTACACATGATCTAGAGTTGGGTGCAGTGGTGTTTGCTCTCAAGATTTGGAGACATTACCTTTATGGGGAGACCTTTAAGGTATTTTCGGATCACAAGAGTCTCAAGTACATCTTCACTCAAAAGGAGTTGAACATGAGACAGACGAGGTGGATGGAGCTGATTGGCGATTATGACATGGATATTATCTACCATGAAGGGAAATCCAATGTCGTTGCAGATGCTTTGAGTAGGAAGAGTGTACACTCCCTGTGTACAGCTCTATCTTTGATGAGGCTGAGAGATGAGGTGGGGAAGTTCGGGATACATATGATTCAGAGAGGAGATGCTGTGGGAGATTTGACAGTGCAGCCTGATCTTTATGATGATATTCGAGGTAAACAGGCTTTAGATCCTAAGATGGTTGAGTTGAGAGCTGGAGTAGAGAAAGGGGCTGTGTCTCGATTCTCTATTCACACAGATGGTAGTTTGAGGTTTGATGGTAGGTGGTGTGTCCCTAATGATGAAGAGCTGAAAAAGACAATCATGACAGAGGCACATCGTACACCATATTCAGTACATCCAGGCGGAGACAAGCTATACAAGGACTTGAAGAACACATTTTGGTGGCCTGGGATGAAGAAAGAAACAGCTGAGTTCGTGGCTCGTTGTTTGACATGCCAGAGAGTTAAAGGGGAACAGCGACGACCACAAGGTAAGATTCAGTCTTTAGAGGTACCTGAGTGGAAGTGGGAATCCATTTCTATGGATTTTATCGTGGGTTTACCAAAGAGTCAACAGGGTAATAACATGATATGGGTGATAGTGGATCGACTGACCAAGTCAGCTCACTTTGTTCCAATGAAAGATACATGGACTAAAGCACAATTGGCTATGGCTTATCGAAAGAATGTGCTTAAGTTACATGGAGTCCCTAAGGACATAGTGTCTGACAGAGATGCGAGGTTTATATCACGGTTTTGGAAAGAGTTGCAGGAATCTTTGGGAACAACTTTGAAGATAAGTAAAGCTTTTCATCCTGCGACAGACGGTCAGACTAAGAGAACAATCAAAACTCTTGAAGATATGTTGCGAGCTTGTGTGATGGACTTTGGTGGTAGCTGGGAACAGAGGTTGGATTTGATAGAGTTTTCTTACAACAACAGCTATCACACTAGTATAGGCATGGCACCGTTTGAGGCGCTATATGGGAGGAGATGCAGGAGTCCGATTTGTTGGGACGACAGTGCTGAGGCAGTGGTTCGAGGACCAGAGATGGTACATGAGATGGTTGAACAGATTAAGATGATCAGGGAACGGATGAGAGCAGCTCAGGATAGAGAAAAGAGTTATGCAGATCTACATCGTCGGGACATAGAGTTTCAGGTTGGGGATAAGGTTCTTCTGAAAGTGTCTCCTATGCGTGGGGTTATGAGATTCGGAAAGAAAGGCAAGCTGAGTCAGAAGTTCATCGGTCCTTATGAGATCTTAGAGCAAGTTGGAGAGGTTGCTTATCGTCTGGCTTTACCTGCTGCGTTAGAGAGAGTGCATAATGTGTTTCATGTATCGAAGCTGCGGAAGTATGTGAGTGACCCATCACATGTGTTAGAGGCAGAGAGCTTAGAGCTAGATGAGTCTTTATCATATCTTGAGGTACCTAAGCAGATTCTTGACCGGAAGGTTAGGAAGACTAGGAGTGGTGAGACAGTTTTGCTTAAGATCCTTTGGTCTAACCACGAGACTGAGGAAGCTACATGGGAGGCAGAGGATATCATGAGAGAGCGTTACCCTTTCCTTTTTGATCAGGTATGTTTGGTTACGAGGACGTAACTTTGTTTCTTTTAAGGGGGGTGGGAGATGATCGCAAAGAGTTGTTAAGAAGTTTGATACCCTTTTTATGTTGCGTCGGTATGGTTGTTGTCGTTTGAGTCGGGTTGAGTTCTAGTTAGTAACATGTTTTATGTTGAGTTTTGTTTTGGTTGTTGAGTCGGGAGTGTTGTAGTGTGAGTCTTTGTTTGGTGTCGGTTTGAACTTCGGGGACGAAGTTCTTTTTAAGGAGGGAAGATTGTAATACTCCGTATTTACGAGTCTTGGGGTACTCTATCGAGTAGGCCTTACTCTGTCGAGTAAGGGAGTTTTGCGAAATAAAATAGTTTCTGACCTGTTGGGTACTCGATCGAGTAGGGGGGTACTCGATCGAGTAGCCAGTTTACGGGGGTTGTTTTCTCGGGTTTTGTTAATTATGCGATTAAGGTATATAATATTTTCGTCATTCATTCTAATCACTTTTCTAAAACCTAAATCACTGTGAGAAGAGAAAGCAAACTACGTTCATCACCTTAATCGCATTGTTAACAAATCCCGGAGCTTGGAAGGTCGGATTTCGCTTTTCTTTACATCGTTGTAATCCTTGCGTCGAGGGTAAGACCTTTATACCGTTTTTATTATATTTCGTCAAAGTTAGTTAAACCATAATTTTGGGAATTGGGGATTTTGTTGTGTCATGTGCATAGTAGTGATTATGTGTTTGTATAATTAGGAGGAGGATTCGTAGAGGAAGCTTTCTGATATCAGCTGTGAGATCGTCTGATTATTGTGCTTTCCAGGTAGGGTTTCCCTACTCAGTATTACTTACATGTGGTGTGGTGTTGTGCTGTAATTAGTATAATTGGTTAATTCAGACGATGTTGTGATTGTGATTGTGATTGTTTGTCTGTGGTTCTCGAGATGCGTTCTCGGTTGAGTGGAGTCACTTGCGGGAGTGGCTTCACGCCCTATTTTCGCCCTTCCTGGAACCCGCCACGGAAGGGGATGTGCACATTAATGGGACAGGGTTATCGCTCGGTATGATGAGCGGGGCTTAGCTGAACGGCTGCGTCCCCCACTCGCGGCGGGTCCAAAGGACGATCGGTGACGGAGATGGAGTGGAGTGCTTGATCGTGTATGATTGTTTGAGTTGTGTTGGTTCTTGTATTGTTAATTATATCACTTGTGTAAATAGTACGACCGGTTAATGTTGTTAAAACCTGCGGTGATCCATTCGGGATGGTGAGCGAGATATTGAGCAGTATGACATGAGTACTGGGATAGGCTGGGATTGCCACGATCCGATGATAGGAGTCTTCCGCTTTGTAGCTTAGTAGTTTTCATATACATTCAAATGATTCGATGAGATGACCATTTTGAGAACATGTATTAGTATTTGGTTTGGTTTTTGGATTGTAACCTTTCACTAAGTAATTCTATTTAAATGTTGTTTCTTCATTGTTTATTTGATTATCATTGCCTCGGGTAACCGAGATGGTAACATCCTTATACCCGGGTGGTCCTGGTAAGGCACTTGGAGTATGAGGGTGTTACAGGAACCCTGGACCATCATGGATAGATTTTTATATCTTTATTCTGTTCTCTGACGCCTGCGCGCAGGTCCTTGCACAGTGCTCTCAACTTCTACTGACTCATCCTTAAAAGTATCCATCCATAAGTTCCATGGCTTTCAGAACTGGTGTCCAATTGTCAGAGATTGAAGGATAGACTTCAGAGTAAGACTCCTGCAAAGCATTCACACTAGTGATGAATTGATTGTCCATGTCGGCTTCTGTGTAGTTCCTATTTTTCTTTTCCTTCAATTGTCTACGCATACGTTCATTGTGAAGTTCAGCAACCTTCAATTGTGCTCTAACGTTTTCGAGCTCTATTATTAAGACCTCTTCACGGTTTTATGCTGCCCCTACATTTGTTCGTGTATCGATCAACTCTATTGAAAGTGACTCTATTTTCTGTTTCGCTTCATCGATTTCCTTTGTTGGAGACCTTCGGTTATCGTCAGTTACGTCACTCATTCTGCACCATGAGAAGTATGAACCTTTTTGCATTATAAAAAGATGTTCAAAATATTTCAACCAAAAGCAAAGCAAAGCAGAAGAAAGAAAATTACCTTCCTGCAGTATCCAATATAGTGTAACCAAAGAAAATAAAAATAGAAAGATAAGAAATTACCTTTTGCAAAGGAGATAAAGAGGTTTTTTGGAATGAAATTTTCAGTCTGTGTTTTTTTTTCCAATGGAAGTATTTATAGGTTGTTGTGAGATACAAACAGTTTTTTCTAATTAGATTAGATTAGGTAACTGTTGTGAAAACTAAAAAGTCAAAATGCCTTTAATTAATAATACTAATATGTTATTCAACTATTATTGTAGTGTTAAATGGGGTTTTATTTATGGATGGTTTGTGGAAGACAATCAGATAAGATTTTTAAAAAAAAAAAAATTAAATTAACTAGTAATAATTCTCATATAATGTAGGTCTCATTTTATTATCTAGTAACATTTTAGGATAAAATATAATTCAAACAATGACAAATAGTAAAAGTCTTTGACGTTTAGGCGAGGTCTTTATCATAGCCCTTATCTTTTGCGTCTCTTGTGTCTTTCTCAGTTCATGCATCTGATTCATATTCCTGCAATTTTTGTTAGATTCATTAATCTCATTAATTTACATATTCATATATGAAATGCTTTATTTAGTCGTAAATAAAAGCTAGATCTTATGCATGCAAACTTAAACAAGATAAGAGAAGAAATCGTCTATCTTACAATGGGATTTCGCATATTAGGGCACCAACAAATTCACTTTTTTGTTAGTTCTTGAGCTTCCTTATAATGGATGAACAAAAGGTCCAAAATAGAACCTCTCCCAAAAGTATATAGCTAAAGAAATCCCTTAATAACTAATATTATTATGATCTAGTAATAATATAAGTCTTACTATAAAATTGACACAAAAATATTTTGTATTTGCTCTTGAAAATTTTCGGCCAAGAGGAGAGATTTGTGAGGTTTTATTTCTCTAAGTTTTCACAAATTGTAGAGAGAATATTATTTCTTACACTAGAAATTTTTATATTATGAAGTAGTGTGAATAATAGAGGAATAAACCCTCTATTATACCTCTTAGAAAACCGGTGGGGAGGGGTGAAGGGGAGCCAATGCATGGTGCTCATTTTCTTCCCAAGAAAAATAGGCTTGCATGGCTACAACTATGGGTAATCATTGTGTTTTCCACTTAAAATAAAAACACAATATACACTTTAAACTCCCTCCAATTTTCGGTACATTTAACATAAAATGGATGGTCCATTTTATTTTGTCATTTGTCAATTGTGAAATGTGTGACATGTTACTTGACATATGAAATTATAATGTATTTTTAACATGTTAAAAATCAACATACTCATAAAATATGTCATATACAAAATCGACTAGTAATTCGTAATTACTTGTGCCAAAACGGTTCATCAAATTATAAATTACAACATCTTGTATTTATAATAAATTATTCATTCAATTTCAATTGTTTCGTAAACAATAATTTTATCTAAGTAATAAAACAATTCGATTACTTAGACCGTATCTAATTTAATCGAATTATAATAAGACACGTTAATCTCACTCACAAATCATCCGTCAATTTTAAGCAATTTAATTAACTCGTATCGCCATACGATTAATTAAATAATCAATTAAGGGTATTTCCCTATAGGTATGACCTAAGGGGATCAACTGATCACCACCGTCGCACGACAGTAACGTCAAACTCTAGTCAGCCAATCATTACCGATATGTGTGGACCAGTTGACTGTAAAATATTACATCTCACATGTATTCTTAAAATGAGATTTAAACATGTGATCATCATGATCGATAGTTGTGATCGCATTATTGCGGAGGACACATATTCCAACAATCTCCCACTTGTCCTCGACAAGTGTGCGTCACCAATTCTGTTTTCCTATTACTATCTCCCACTCAATGCAAGGTGTCTTTCAGGTCGTACTTGCAAGTGATCATATCTAGAGTGGTTTCCTCGATCTGGAGAATAACTGATTGACCGGAATTATCTACCATAGATACCTTCCGAGCGTGGCTATGCATTTCCAGTTCATTACTCCTCGAGTGGCCCTGAGATATTGTTATAACCCTGACAAGGGGTGGACAATTCCTATCGCACTTATTCCCTTCGACTAGACACAACCATCATAACCCAAAATATGCCCATTTGACCCCATTTACGAAGGTCGTAGTAATATAAATCAAAGTTAATCTGAAACTGTGTCACCTTAGGCGAACAGTCTTTAGTCAAAAGAATCGACTCATTAAAATACTATAGTAGCTCTCGCCACTACCAGGCTATATAAATTTGCTAGAACTCTATAAGCTGTCATTAGCCCGACAAAGTGTTCCTAACAGTCTGCCTATGTGATCGACTAGTCATTTCACATGACTCCATGGCCCTTGAACTTGCCATCAATCGCATCACACTCTAGTCACTTCGAGACGTCACCTCATGTAAGTGACTATGGGCGAATACAAAGCTAATCCATGTTCACTTTAACGGGGTTCAATTGTCTCTACCACCCGTTTGGATGTACACTACAAGAATAACTAAAACAGGCGACCGAAATTTGGCGACTGATACTGGTAGTCGCCAAATTGGCGACTGATTTACAATTTGGCGACTGAAATCAGTCGCCAATTTGGCGACTGTCTTTTTTAAAAAGGGAATCTAATTTGGCGACTGATATATCAGATTTGGCGACGGATTTTAATGTAGTCGCCAATTTGGCGACTGAAAATCAGTCGCCAAATAAAAATTCAGTCGCCAAATTTTTTTATACAAACCAGACCCCCCTCTCTCCTACTTTACTCTTTCGAAACCAAAAAAAAAAAAAAAAAAAAAAAAAAAAGGCGATTGCAAATGACGACGACGAACGGCGACGAGACTACACTACCACCACCACTTCCACCGCCATTTCTACCGCCATTTCCACCGCCACTTCCACCCTCTTTAATTAGGTTAGTTTTTTTTTGTTTAATTTCAGTTTAATTAGTTTAATTTGTTAGATTAATTTGTAGTTAGTTTGATTAATTTGTGGTTAGTTTGTTAGATTTATTTGTAGTTAGTATGTTAGATTAATTTTTAGTTAGATTTAGTTTAATTTGTGTTTGAATTAAAAGGGAATGATTAAGAGGTTTGTCTTTAGGTTTATGGTTATGGGGAGGGGTTTCGGCCGTGGGTGGGGTTGGTCGGGGTGGGCCGTGGTGGGCCGTGGGTGGGTGGGTCGTGGGGTGGCCGTGGGTGGGTCGTGGGTGGTGTATGGTGTTGGGTAGCTAAGTGAAACCGTCTCATTATCATAAGTATTAAGCTAAGTGGAACCGCCTTAATTAATAATATTATTATTATTATTACTAAGTTAAGTGAAATCGTCGTATTATTATTAATATTAAGCTAAGTGAAACCGTCTTTTGGATTAATGGAATTAGCTAAGTGGAACCGTCTTTTGGATTAAGAGAAATTAGCTATTAGCTAAGTGGAACCTTCTTTAGGACTTGATTTTGATAAATTTAGTTTGATAATTCATGTTATTGATGAATTGAGGTTGAATAACCTTGTTTTTTTTGTTTTTTCTTCTCTTTTCAGGGTTGTCACCGCGCTGCTAGGCTTAATAAAGCATACCAAAACTCCCGCTTTTCAGAAGAAGTCTAAGCAAGCATCCCTCAACAAAAGAGGAGGAAAGGAAGACGCCGTGAACGAGCCTACTCATTACGCGGGTTCACGATCGTTCTGGAATCGTATGTTGGGTGTAAGTACTTTGTCTATTATTTTACACTTTTTTTTTGTTTTCAATGCAACATGTTTATTTTATGTTAGATTTTTTGTTGATTTTATAACATGTATGTTTTTTTTTTCATTCGAGAGGAAAGAAGAAGTCACAACCGATTGCGGCGATACGGAACTGAATCTGCTTTCGGACACGCATTCCAGAGTTGACGGAAAAGGGGTTAGAACTTGGACTAAGCCAAAAGACAAGCAATTATATGTAAGTTTTCCGTAACCTTTAATTTTTGTTAATTTATTCTCTTTTAAAATGTCGTATATAAGGTGGTTACCATATTAACTTACTACCATTTGTTTAATATTGTAGGAAGCATTTGAACGAGAAAAAGCCGCCAATCCAGAAAAACCGGACAATGACATATGGTATGAGTTGGTGGATGGCTTCAAGAAAGGGCACGTGTATGGTACCGGAAGTTCAACACCGGCTTTCTATGAGAAAACGCGTAGAAGATCGACTTCAACAATTCCCAGCAACACGTATCAACCGGGAATTATTAGTCAACTTCAAAGTCAAATAAGAGAGCGTGATGAACGTGATGCCAAACGTGATGAAGAACTTGCCAAACGTGATGAAGAATTCCGGAAAATGAAGGAAAGAATGGAAATGTTTGAGACTTGGTGGCAAGGTTGTAACTCCGGACCTAGATCCAATTACGATCCAAATGATCCGCATGGTCCACATGGGGGGAGTGGAGCCGGTGTTGGCTTCCAAGTAAGATGATTGGGAGGTTAGCTTAGCTTGTAAGACTTGAACATTTAGACTTGAACATTTAGACTTGAACATTTAGAATAGTTTAGCTTGTAAAACTTTCATTTTCAATATATGAAATGAAGTTTGAGAAATTGGGAGGTGTTGGGTTGAAATGTATGGTGTTGTGTGTGTTGAAATGGGATGTATGGTGTTGTGGAACATCGGTTTGTATGCAGGTTGTAAATTTTTGGCTAGCAATGAAAACGAAAATAACCACCAAAACATACAGTGGTTTTGGCGACTGATGTCTAAATTCGGGTAGTCAATACCATATTACAATCTTGTGATGTATATTGTAAGTGTGTAAACACTAGTTACTCGCAACATGTGTTTAACATACCATGTGTCCATGTGTTCAAACTCTTGAATTGCATTTTCTTTTGTATTCATGTTTGTCTTAGATAGCATGAATCTCACCAAGTACATATCTAGTTTCCCAAACTAGTTTTAGGTTCTTTACTTTGAAAGAACTTCCTTGTTGTTTATCACATAACAAACGAATTATGGTGGACGACATAACTCACACTAGTCAAGTGTTCTTCCAACTCATAATGTACCAGGTATATGTTTTGTAGGATCTTGCAACAATTGTCAAGATGATTAGCCTAGCGCTTCTCATAAGTCCTAGCAAATTTGAAAATACTAGTTTTGAGTAACTTCTTACTATAACCAAGTATCTTCTCAAACTTCTTATTTCTCCTTTTAGCTTTAACAGCTTAGGATTTTCATAAATCCTTAAGCGTTTTCGAACTTCAATATGTGCAACTTCTTGTCAACTAACAGAGTGCTCTATCAAACACTAGAATAGCTCATAAGTTCTTCTCGATAATTCATGACGATTCTTATATGGCTTACTAATGACTCATCATGTTCTTAAGCATATGATTCATTATAAGACATGTGCATGATTATTCTAATGGCGGAAACATTAATAATCTTTAATCATGTGATCAACCATTCTTAGGTTCAATGAATGACCATGACTGCTTATGGTAATTCCATTTTCATCGATATGAATAACCTACGTTTCTCGTTGATTTGATGTGCATATCTCAATGTCTATCCAACATCCCATGATGTGATTGGATTCATCTTAGTCCATGTTCATCCAGAATTGAAAACTCAAATACTTCTTTGTGAAAGATAGTACTAGATCGTCATTCTCAATGAGTAATGAGTTATAAATTTTACAAGATGATTGCTCCCACTAAATTTCATGTCTTCACATGATAATTTCAAACTCCCACTCAATTCCACATGTTTCGTAACTGACTACTCAATCGAAACATTTCAAGAATTGAAATACATTTGCTTTGCCAAGTTATTAAGATTAAAACCATATATGTTCCCAACGTATCTTTTCAAAATACCTATTTTGAAAAGGTTTCAATATTAAACTTATGGAAAGAGATTTTAATCTCTAACTCATTCATTTTTATAATGATGCGTAGCAATGTCATTATTTAAAAGTGAAATCCCATTTAATGCACGTCCTTCTCAAAATCAAAGTTTTAATCATAAAAACTTAAACATCTTATGCATGCAAAACAAATGCAAGAGTAAGGAGAAAAACGGTTCCTTACATGTGAGTATTTTGGATATTTTGGATATTTTGGGCACAAGTGAAGTCTCCTACCTCACTTGTTCTTGAGCTTTCCATATGTTAGGATGATCCTCCAAAGACCTCAAGTATAGAAGCCACTCCTCTTGATTGCACCCAAGATTATCCCTTATCCCCACTAAATAATATTAGCTAGATATTTGTTTAGTAGTTTACCTTAAAATTTATTACTAATACTCATATATTACACTAATAATATTAGTAATCTTTTATGGAGATAGCCAATGCCTGAGGCCAACTTTCTTCCCAAGAAGAGTAGGCTTGCATGGCTACATATGGGTAGATTATCATTGTGTTTCTAATTGTTTAACATTAAAAACACAATCCTAATACTCCCTCCACAAAAAGCGGTTTCTACCCATAAAATGGAGGTCCATTTTATTTTTGTCATTTGTCAATTGTGACATATGTGACATGTTACATTATAATGTATTTTTAACATATTAAAAATCATCATATTAATAAATATGTCACATACAAAAATAACTAGTAATTAATAATTACTTGTATTAAAATGGGTCATACAATTATAAACTACAACAACTTATATTTATAATAAATTATTCATTCTAATTTTTAATTGTTCATAAACAATAAATTAATCTAAGTAATAAAACAATTCAATTACTTAGTACATATCTTATTTAATCAAATTACAATGAGACACGTTAATTTTACTCACAAAATCATCCGTCAATTTTAAGCAATTTAATTAACTCGTATCGGCATACGATTAATTAAATAATCAATTAAGAGTATTTCCCTATAGGTATGACCTAAGGGGATCAACTGATCACCACCGTCGCACGACAGTAATGTCAAACTCTAGTCAGAGCAAAATTAATGTGTTGGAATAAGTGTCCTGCGACAATAATTGTTGTATTTATAATAAATTATTCATTCAATTTCCATTTCAATTTCAATTGTTGTATTTATAATAAATTAACAATTAGAAATGTATTCAATATATGATTTTCAAAATCGGTTTATGGTTTTTCCGAGTTTTGAGTAACTTCTTACTATAACCAAGTATCTTCTCAAACTTCTTATTTCTCCTTTTAACTTAAACAGCTTAGGATTTTCATAAATCCTTACGCGTTTTCGAACTTTAATATGTGCAACTTCTTGTCACATAACAGAGTGTTCTGTCAAACACTAGAATAGCTCATTAGTTCTTCTCGAGAATTCATGACGATTCTTCTATGGCTTACCAATGATTCATCATGCTCTTAAGCATATGATTCATTATAGGACATGTGCATGATTATTCTAATGGCGGAAACATTAGTAATCTTTAATCATGTGATCAACCATTCTTAGGTTCAATGAATGACCATGACTGCTTATGCTAATTCCATTTTCATCGATATAAATAACCTACGTTTCTCGTTGATTTGATGTGCATATCCAATAGCTCATGATGTGATTGGATTCATCTTAGTCCATGTTCATCCAGAATTGAAAACTCAAATACTTCTTTGTGAAAGATAGTACTAGCTCGTCATTCTCAATGAGTAATGAGTTATAAATTATACAAGATGATTGCTCCCACTAAATTTCATGTCTTCACATGATAATTTCAAAATCCCACTCAATTCTACATGTTTCGTAATTGACTACTCAATCGAAACATTTCAAGAATTGAAATACATTTGCTTTGCCAAGTTATTAAGATTAAAACCATATATGTTCCCAGTGTATATTTTCAAAATACCTATTTTGAAAAGGTTTCAATCTTAAACTTATGGAAGAGATTTTAATTTCTAACTCATTCATTCTTATAATGATGCGTAGCAATGTCATTATCTAAAAGTGAAATCCCATTTAATGCACGTCCTTCTCAAAATACAATTTTTCGGAAGGAGGTTTAACCTTTTCATTTTCATAATGAGGTTAAGTAATGACACTAGCGTGGTTAACAATTAACTTAGCTCTTGTAGACATCGGCATATCTTTCTTTGCAACTTTTAATCATAAATCTCATTTATATTCAAGGATGTAACTTTGTTTCATTTAGGCTCTTAAGTAAATATCAATATTAAAACTCTTATTTATATGTAGGTCATAGACTAGTCAAATCTCTTGTTAAGACTTTTCTTTAGTCATTTTCAATCAAAAACTTTCTTTTGGTCTCCTCGTGTAGTTATCTTAAGAACATATTCTTTTGATTACTTCATTTGGTCTCTTTTGTCATGTAGATCTCATCTATTCGAGACCATAGATCTCATCTATTCATGTATACTATCAATTTAGGTATACAAATCATTCTTTCTTTCGTAGATCTCATTTACTCAAGCATACAAATTATTCTTTGTATTCTTTGTGTCTTCATTTTTCTCCCACTCTATCTTTCGAATAAATACAGTAGATATTCAAAGATAGCTTATGAGACACATATAAAGATTTTGAAGTAGAAGGAGGATTATCTCATAGATTGACTAATAGATTTTAGATTTGATGAGTTTACTTGGTAATTGACGTTCTTTTAGGAGAGTTCATCAACTCAACATCACTTTATAATTAATCATACACAAGCCTTGAGCTTGTGGACATATAATGAATCCCATCATTATAGTTGTCTATTTGATCAGTTTAAGTAGATGATCATATGTTTCTATGTGCAAGCATATAAAGACGAATTTTTAGAACAAAGAAATATGATAAAAGGGTGACTTGGGTTGCAAGCCAAGCCACCATAATCCAAAATACAACCATTGTTTAAAAGGATCAACCATTTCCATGACGAACACGGAAATCAAAATAGTTCTAAAATTCATAATATTAAAATAAAGACAATAATAAAAGCCAAGCTTCATTGGTAGCTACTCCTAACTCCTTCATGATTTCTCAAGCTTGCTTCTCTTTTCCCTTGTCTTTGCTTGGAGGAGGCCCTATTATCACAACTTTGTATCAAAATACCATAGTTGAATTAGAAACATAAAAGAAAGGATAGTCATTTACCTACCGGAGTGATCTTTCCAGCTTTGATGTCACCAAGATACTTGGAACAATTCCTCTTCCAATGTCCAACACCATTACAATAATGGCATTTATCAAGAGGACCCTTCTTGGTTTTGGAAGTGCTAGCTTCAAAAGTCTTAGCCTTGGTGGACATGGGAGCTTTCCTCTTACCCTTTTTCCCATTCTTTTTTAACTTTCCCTTGCTCTTAGTGCTTATATTAAGCACATCTTTAGGTGGATTAACATTTAGCCCCATGTCTCTTTCGGCTTGCACAAGTAACTTGTGTAACTCTTCAAGAGACACGTCCTTGTCTTGCATATTGAAATTCACCCGGAATTGTACATATGCTTTGACTTTGGATAAGGAGTGAAGAATCCTATCAAAAATAAGCTCCTTGGGGATTTCAACCTTTTGAATTTTCAATGTCTCGACTAGCTCCAACAATTTGAGCACGTGAGGGCTAACCTTTTGGCCCTCTTTGAAATCGAGATCAAAGAATGCCGAGGCCGCCTCATATTGGACGATCCTCAGTGCTTGTGAGAACATTGTCACAAGGTTGGAATAGATTTCATAAGCGGTGCCCATTTTAAAGGCTCTCCTTTGGAGATCCGCCTCCATAGCAAAAATAAACACATTTTTCATACCGGCGGACTCTTTGTGGTAAGCCTCATATGCTTCCCTAGTGGCGGCACTCGACCTAGCATTAGGTTCGGGTGGAGAGGCCTCAATGAGGTAACGAAGCTTGTCGTCACCTTGGGCGGCTAATTTGAGTTGGGCATCCCAATCGGAGAAATTTGACCCATTCTTTTCAAGTTTACAACAATCCATGAAGGTTCGGAGCCATGAAACATTAGTGAGAGGTGTGGCATTGGTGTTTGGTGCGGCCATTTTTTATGAGCAATAAAAGTGGTCTACAAAACAAAAATAGAAGGAATAAAACACTTGTCGTTTTTTTTAAATAATAATACTCGTAAATTTTAATTTAAATAAGTTTTATTGCATTTATCTAGTGACCTCTACCCAACTTGATAAATGATTCCAAGACCCAAATTCATATTAACTTGGGCACGGTGTGGCCGATTCATCCCTTATCAATATAACTCGGTGGATTAACTCTTTAATCGATTCTACTTTTAGAACTCTTGGTCGATAAAATTACATTAATATTTATCTTTAGCCCAAAACACATCCGGCTATGGTCGAGAATACTTTTGTTGAGTTCAACCTAAATTTCGAATACACGTGTCCATGATCCAAATCCTCATTAACTTGGGCACGGTGTAGCCGATTCATCCCTTATCAACATGAATTTGGTGGAAAGACATTTATCACCCACTTCCCCTACGTAACAAGGTTTGTACCCCGGTGTGGCCGAGCGCACTCCCTCACTAAATAGGTTTTCATGGTTTCTACTTTTTGGTAAGGCTAAGTCTCAATTGTTTATTTTACCGAGAGGTCATGTCAATTTATTATCTATCACATTTTAAGTGAAATAAATCCGTGAACTACAATAACTGTAATTGACACGGTCGATAAATTAAACTCGATTTAAAATGCATGTTTAGTTATGGCGATTTAGCGATGCATGCAACATATAAATAAAATGCAAAGCATAAAAATAAAATCCTAGTATGGCTTTCCTAAAATAGTAAATCTAATAAACTATTACAAATTCGGAAACCAACTCCTTTGGTCCCTTGAACTTCAGTCTTGGCACACACTTCAAGGCAAAATTTTCTTTGATGGATCGCGTTCTTGAATGGCACCGTCTTCAAGGAACTCCGGAATAATTAAAATACAAAATGAATTAGATAATTTCCTATTATACATTTGTAATAAAATAAAAATAAATATATTAAAATACAAAACGGTGATACGAGATCACAATAATTACAACCGAATCGATATTCCCATACATTTCGGGTAATACCAATTAAAACTAAGGCCATACTAAGTAAAAATTACATAATTCAAAATTACATAAAATTAAATATGACAATCATAAATAAAATGCAGCATTATAATATGTATAAACATGCTAGATTTTATGCTAAATCGCCTTTTAAGAGCCAATATCGTATATTAATCGGTTTTTACGGATTTGCGTGATTTAACTTATTAAAATCACAATAATTACATAAATTCATATTTATGTACAAGTTAATTACCCTAACCATCTCAGGACTCAAAATTAGTCTCCATTAACATTTTAAAAATAATTAAACTTAATTTCTTTATATTGTTCATAAATGGACCCAAAAATACAAAATTATGCTATAAACTTCAAATTAAATTATAAAAATTTCAAATAATTTTGAAATTTGAAATTTAAACTCATGAACATTCTGGAAAAATACCATGACACTTATAATGTTCAAAACATAGGTTAAAAATTTCGAAAATTTATCGAGAAAAACAATGTTGCGGTTTATCGGTTTTTAACAAATATGACCACATAAATATGAGAAAAATTATTTTCATCAACCTTTCAATTTTAGATCTGAAATATATGATAAAATGAAACATATGACGTTTTTCCTTTAGTCATGAAGTATGTTTTAGCATTATTACTAATTATAGTCACTATTTATGTGATTTTTCATCAAAAATTCATAAATCATGCATAAGGACTTCATTATAGCCAAATATTTTAGACACATATTTTAAAATTGCATGTGATAACATACTAAATTTTCATGACCAGTTTCTAAATATAACTCATATTAACCTATTTACACATTTAAATACGATTTTAACTTGAAAAATCCATATTTCGAGCAAAACAACTCATTTTATCATGAAAATGTACAGGCCATCACTATATAATATATGTGAAAACATATCCAAAAACCACTGAAAAATTCGAAGTTTAGCTATTTTTCGTCCAAAAATGACATTTTTATCATAAAAATCACATTTTAATGCCAATATTATATAAAATGAACAATAAAATCCATAAATAAACAAAAATGTCCTAAAAATAAATTAGGACAAGAAACTTTTAACATGCAAAGTTATTTTTAGGTTTATCTTCATAAATCCAAATTAATTAGCTTTGTATGTTAATCTTAAAACTCGGAAAAACTATAAACCGATTTGCATGCAAACAACCTAATGCTCATGATACCGCTTGTTAGATTCGTTAATCTCATTAATTTACATATTCATATATGAAATGATTTATTTAGTCATAAATAAAAGCTAGATCTTATGCATGCAAACTTAAACAAGATAAGAGAAGAAATCGTCTATCTTACAATGGGATTTCGGATATTAGGGCACCAACAAATTCACCTATTTGTTAGTTCTTTAGCTTCGTTATAATGGTTGAACAAAAGGTGCAAAATAGAACCTCTCCCAAAAGTATATACCCAAAGAAATTCCTTAATAACTAATATTATTATGATCTAGTAATAATATAAGTTTTACTATAAAATTGACACAAAAATATTTTGTATTTGCTCTTGAAAATTTTCGGCCAAGAGGAGAGATTTGTGAGGTTTTATTTCTCTAAGTTTTCACAAATTGTAGAGAGAATATTATTTCTTACACTAGAAATTTTTGTATTATGAAGTAGTGTGAATAATAGAGGAATAAACCCTCTATTATTCCTCTTAGAAAACCGGTGGGGAGGGGTGGAGGGGGGTCAATGCATGGTGCTCATTTTCTTCCCAAGAAAAATAGGCTTGCATGGCTACAACTATGGGTAATCATTGTGTTTTCTACTTAAAATAAAAACACAATATACACTTTAAACTCCCTCCAGGTTTCGGCACATTTAATATAAAATGGATGGTCCATTTTATTTTGTCATTTGTCAATTGTGACATGTGTGACATGTTACTTGACATATGAAATTGTAATGTATTTTTAACATATTAAAAATCAACATACTCAAAAAATATGTCATATACAAAATCGACTAGTAATTCGTAATTACTTGTGCCAAAACGGTTCATCAAATTATAAATTACAACGTCTTGTATTTATAATAAATTATTCATTCAATTTCAATTGTTTCGTAAACAATAATTTTATCTAAGTAATAAAATAATTGATTACTTAGACTGTATCTAATTTAATCGAATTATAATAAGACACGTTAATCTCACTCACAAATCATCCGTCAATTTTAAGCAATTTAATTAACTCGTATCGCCATACGATTAATTAAATAATCAATTAAGGGTATTTCCCTATAGGTATGACCTAAGGGGATCAACTGATCACCACCGTCGTTCGACAGTAATGTCAAACTCTAGTCAGGCAATCATTACCGATATGTGTGGACCAGTTGACTGTAAAATATTACATCCCACATGTATGCTTAAAATGAGATTTAAACATGTGATCATCATGATCGACAGTTGTGATCGCATTATTATCGGAGGACACATATTCCAACAATTTTTACTTTACTATTTATCATTATGGTAACGAAACAATTATAGCAAAATAACAACACATTAATAGCAGAATAACAGTAGAATAACATAACAGCAGCAGAATAACAGTGTAACACCAGAATAATAGGGGAATACAGCATAATAACAGGATAACATTAGAATAATAAGAGAATAATAGTTCAGTTTCATACCTCTTCAGTTTCTGATTCTTCTTCATCATCGTCATCAGAAGGGGGACTTTTAGCAAATGGAAGGTTACAAGTTTTATTGTTGTGGTTTACCCACTTCTTGCAGTTACCGCATCTTCGCTTCCTCTTTTCTGGCTTGCTCTTGGCCTTTTCTTTCGACGACCTCAATCTTTTGCCCCTTCCCTTATTTTTGGCCTTGCTTGGCGGTCGAAGGTCAATATCATTTGAAGCTGTGATGCTAAGAAGATCATCGATTTCCTGGCTTTTAGTTTTCGGTTCAATTGGTCTTGTGATGTTCTCCCGAACTGTTGCAGGGTTTTCTGCAGTTGCTTCATCTGTTTAACCGTAGCATAAGTGTCCATCACCCCTACAGTTGCATAAATCTCAGACCAAACCTTTGACATCTCAGCTTTCTTGATGTCAGCATCGTCAATGTCTTTTATGACATTTCCAGTTTCATCTTGGACAATTGGTCTATAGGATTTCTTTGTCCATCGAGCAAGGACATAAGGCTCAGGCATCTTGTATACCTGCCTACCATTCCACACCCAGAGTATATGTCGACAGACAATGCCATGCCTCTTAAACAACTTACATGCACATTTGCTCTCGTTAGTTTGGATGTTAAATTCCACTCGGAAGTTTCTGTGCTTCAGTCCATCACGAACATCATGGTACTCCACTATCCCTAATGTTGTCAAACCCCCGACCCCCATGCTGCATATCGCATGTTTGACTTCCTTCTGAAAGTCTGTAAAGATAGGATGTGTGTACACAAGTGACGCTTGCATCTCTACCTTGATTGGTCCTACTTTCTCGAGCATACTATGCTCGTTGGCAGTGTCCATTCGCCTTTGTGTATGCCTTTGTTGTTCTATTGCAGAATTGTACCTCATCCAGAACTCGACAAGGGTTCCAAAGTGGCTTTCAAACCGTTTGAAATAGTTGTTTGAACTTTCAGATCTCTGGGTTGTCCTCAGCAAACAACCTAGAGGCAGATCGCAAAAGTAAGCCGGTATCCACTTTTGTCTGATTGAAAATACCACTACTACAAATGAGCACTTGGGCCACGGCTAATTTCGTGGCGCAAGTGTTAAATTTCCGTGGCTAAATCATTTGGCCACGGGAATACCTTCCATGACGCAAGTGGTCGTGGCAAAGAGATAGCCACGGGAAAAACAAGAACGTGGCTATTATTAAACTTTTGGCCACGGATTCTCTCGTGGCTAATAACTCCCGTGGCCAAAAAATTTCCCGTGGCCAAAAAATAATTCCTGTGGCAAAAAATATATATGAAAATTAATTAAATAAAATGTTAAATAATTTTTTTTCACGATCGATATTTTATCATATATGGAATCGTGACCATCTCGGCACTTGTTTCGCTAATTAACTCGATTCATTTGAATCGTTCTTTGGTTTCACCGGTCATGCATTCGCGCGCATCAAAGAGGCTTCCCAGGAGGCCACCCATCCCAAAACTACTCTCACCTGAGCACGCTTAACTGTAGAGTTCTTTTGATGTGCTATCGAAACTGAAAGTTAACTTTGTTGATATAATTAGTACTTTGAATCCTTTTAAGTTAATTTTTTTTTTCTTTCAAAATTTACCTTTAGTACTACTTAATTACAAAAATGTTACATGATTTACGAATTTTTGCGGCAAAAACATAAATTTGGCCTAACAATCAAATTTTCGATGTTACCCTCCCGACTAATGATTTTGAAGTCATTTTTTTGCCCAACTTAGCAAAACCATTTTCTCTAAAAAGTAAACTTAATCCTGTTTTTCTAACTTTTTTTTATTTCTTTAGTTTATCGACATTCTTATTTTCATTTATTTTGTACTTATTTTTTCATATATTTTTTTACGCAAATGCTATTGTATGACCGCCGTACCTACGATATGAAAAATTAACCATTTTTTTGGTAAAATAATGACCACTTTTTATAACTTAAGGTCTTTTTTCCCCCCAAATTGGTCACTATTAACCAAAAAGTAGTCACTTTTTACTCAAAAAATACGAAAACACTGTCGTACAACAGAATCGCTTATTTTCTTAAACTGATTTCTCTTTGTTATGATTTATCGTTTTTTCCTCAAAATTTTCACATTATTTGCACATGTGACTTTAAATCATTATAATTTCTATATTTTCCCTATGATGTACTAATTTTCACTGAAAAAAATTTCTCCATATTGAATTTTGGGTAAATTGATAAAAACTACCAACTTTATTCATCTTTTTCATAATCAAATACCAACTTAATCAATAATTAGTAATCACTACCAAAATATTAACTTTTTTCTACGATAGGTACCAAGTCGCCTTCTTACTCTAATTTATTTCCTACTTTAAAGGTCATCTAAGAGAGGGATTTTGGAAGTGAGTGAGTGGAGATTTGTACTTGAATGATGGCCTTTTGGACTTTTTGAAGTAGGTTGAGATTAGATTTTCAGGCGACTTAGTACCGATCGTAGAAAAAAGTTAATATTTTGGTATTGATTACTTATTATTGATTATGTTGGTACTGATTATGAAAAAGGGTCCTTATATTGGTAATGTTTATCAATTAACTCTTGAATTTTTTATATTGTTAATTTTTTCGATATGTTTTTTTCTTAATTTATTTGTGGGAGATCATTTTTTTCTTTCATTTCTCAGCGCACTTATTTTATTTAATCAATTTTGTAATCTAATTGTCGTTTTTTTCACTCCTAAATAAAATTTTCCCAAACTTTTTTTCTCACCAAGTTAAATTTTATATCAAATTCAAATTTTTCTATAAATATCTTACAAATAAAGTTGTAAATCAAATTTTGAATGAACCAATTGGACAATATGTTAATTTTAGATTTATCAAAGATAGGTGATAAATAACTTATTTATTTAATTTTATATGCTATGTCTTTAAATGTGATACGATCATTTAAGATTGTTATTAAAAATTATAATGTTTTAATTAAAAGCTTAAAAGAAATTCACGACTCTAATAAACAGAATTATATATTAAAATAAATTTCTTAAATTAGAAATGTTTTGAAAAACATGCAAAACGTAATTGTGATTTCTAAAAGAATAAAAAAATTTAGACGATACACTTTCCTTTGCTTGCATATAAGTGTATAAAATTTTAAAATCTTATTAAAGTAAATAAAACAATAAAAAAATATTAATTAAACTAATCAAAGTGTTTGTAAAATTTTATATTTAAATGCATTTTCATATTATTTATATTTGATTAAATTTCTTTTAGATTTTAGGTTTGCCTTAACATGAAAATATATTAATTTAAGTCAGAAAAGATACTCGCCATGGGAGTTTGTTAGTTCGTGGCTAAATTTTTTTTTGCCACGGAACAATTCGTGGCTAAATATAATTTCGTTACGGGTGTGACATAATTCGTGGCTAAAATGATTATTTGCCACGGGTGTAGCCTATTTCGTGGCGCAAGTGACTTTTTGCCACGGGAAAAGTTATCTCGTGGCATAAAAGTTTTTCCAAAATAATGAATAACTTTTTCCCGTGGCTAAGCAGATTTTAGCCACGAATTATAAATTCCCGTGGCATAATTCGTGGCGCAAGTGACAATTTGTTATAGTGTACGTACTTCAACCGGCGGTTGTTTTGCATACCATGTGCTTCAATAACAGTTTGCTAGTTTTGTTCAAATTCTTCTTGTTCTAAGTTAACATCTCAAACAACAACATTTATGTCTGTCATAAAATCCTTGTCATTGAAGATTGCTCTTCCCACATTCTCAGGCACTTTCTGCATAATATGCCACATGCAGTACTTGTGAACAAAATTCTATAAAACGTTTGGGCATGCTTTTTTAATTCCTGGGCATTGGTCTGTTATTATACACTGAGGTTGTTGCTGCCCCATTGCTTCCAGAAATTTTGTAAACATCTATTCAAATGATTCCTGACTCTCAAATTCAAGTAATCCAGCCGCAAAAGTAACTGTTTTCTTGTTGTGGTCTACTCCTGTGAAGGGAGTAAACACCATGAAATATTTGTTTGTCTCATAAGTAGGGTCAAAGGGGATCGTGTCTCCATATAATTTGTAGTTGTTTATGCTTTCCTTATCAGCCCAGAAAACATTTGTCAAACATTTGTTCTCATCCTCGTCATAAGCAAAATAGAACCCCTTTGTTTCAGCAAGCAATTTGAAATGCCCAATGGACATTTTGGCATCCTTATCCCCAATGTAAACCTTGACATTTCGTTTGAAGTTTTTGAAGTCTAGCAAAGAGGCACCGATATTATGATAACCAATTGAGTATTCCTTGAGAATTCTAAAGCTTAATGTTGGACCTATGTTTAGCTTAGTATGATCAATAATTGTCCTCTTAATGTAATCATGGACGTCCCTTGACAGCTTTTGGAATTATCTATTTTTGACAGCGTAAAGAGAGTGATTGTGAACGTCTATAAAGACGTCCACAATATATCCAGCCGGTCTGTCGTCAGTTTTTAGACAGGTTCTCAACCTCATGTTTGCCTTGCAGCCACACCTTGTCAGAGCATGCTTCTTTGGTTGTCTAGTTTTTCGCTCTTTGTTCTCTGTTGTACTCGAATTACCAGCTTCCTGATTGTTTGATTCAAGACGGAGTTTCCTTTTCATATCTTTATACCCCTGTCTGTTACAGACTAGTGATTGTACGTTGACACCCCCCCCCCTTTACTTGCGCATTTGTGTACTTTCTCACATCAAATCCACAAGCCAATGCATATATGTTATAGAACTGTATTCCATCCTCCAAGGTAAGAAAGAACATGCCACGCTTAGGCGTAAAATCACTATCAACAGTTCTTACCCACTATTCAGTACCCCCGGGTGTACTGCTGTAATGAAGAGTTGGAACAAACTCATCGTCTGAACAAGTTGGGCTAGTGAATATATTGTTATTTGAAGAATCACCAATATTTACAATTGTATTTTCCCCAACAATAGAGACAGTAGAAACATCTGGGACAATAAATGATTATAATTAGTTCAGTCAGAGGATAATAAAATTACAATAACATCACAATAACAATAGCATGGGGGAATGATCAACATTGCAGTAATATGAGAATAACAGTATGATAACAGCAGCTGGGAAACAGACGACAATCAATAACATCACAATAATACTAAATATGTTATTCTTATGCTAGTTTCTTATAAGCCATATGTTTTCATGCTACTGCACAATAATATCACAATAATAGTACAATAATATCAGAATAATAGTACAATAATATCATCATGTAACTCTACTGTTACAATAATAGTACAATAATATCAGAATAACAGTACTCTTATGCTACTCTAATATAAGCCAGACAATACAATAATATCAGAATAACAACTGAGAAACAGATAAGAATCAATATACTCTATTGATTGAATAAGTATTATCACTATAAGAATAAACATCTGAGAAATAGATAAGAATCAATAACAGTATAATAAACAACAGCTGAGAAACAGATAACAATCATTATTACCTGTTTCCATATTTAATGTGGAGTTGATTTCTTCGATAGAATTGTTATTAGTCTCGTTGTCCATCTTTTATACCTGAAAACAGTAAAATCAACGATTCAATTCAATTAAAATCAACGAATTTCACATTATTTTGTTTTAATCAGAAAACTTGCATATGAATCAGTGAATCAATATGATAAAAATCAATGAATTCGTCATTAAGTTCGAAAAATCGTTTACCTGTAATTCGTTTAAAGCTTGATTTCGATAATCGTATTAGGTTTTTGATCAGAAGATTTGTCTGCCTGCAATTCCTTGTGTTTTTTTAGGTTTTGATTTTGAAGAGAGATGTAGACAGAGAAAGAATATCGTGTGAATGAAAACGTTAGTTTAGTTTTCAGCTACTTTTGTATTTTCTATAATTTCCTTTTTTTTTCTTACGTGTCAGTTGATCTCAGCCCTTGGTTTCCTTTGATCTAGTGGCTCAGATTTTCCAAACCGCAAACTCACCGTAAGAACCAAACTCAAGATCTCGCCGCTATATATATGTGTGTGTGTGTGTGTGTGTGTGTGTGTGTGTGTGTGTGTGTGTGTGTGTGTGTGTGTGTGTGTGTGTGTGTGTGTGTGTGTGTGTGTGTGTGTGTGTGTGTGTGTGTGTGTGTGTGTGTGTGTGTGTGTGTGTATGTGTGTGTGTGTGTGTGCGAGTTAAATTATAACATGGTTGGATTGAATTGGGTTTTGTTGGGAACGTAATAGAATAAGAGTAAAAGTGTTTGGTTGCGGTAATCGTGTGGTATGCAACGTTAATTGATAGTAATCGTATAGAAAAAAATCAATGACGGGTTCTATGTATACCTTAGACGCCGAATGAGTTGTTGTTTTGTAGGAACAATTAATCGAACGTGTAACCTTTTTATCACTTGTCTTAACCTTACTCGACCAAGTACAAGTGCCTACACGACCGAGTAGGCCTTACTCGATCTAGTAGTTTGGTCACTTGATCAAAATCGTTGGAAAAATAGAATCGTGGTTTATTCTGCCTAGCGTGAACTCGATCGGGTAATACTCGATCGAGTACATAAGTCACTCGATCGAGTAAGTTTGCTACAGTACCCCGATTTTATCGAGACTTATACTCCCTTTTCCTTCATTCTTTTCTCATTCTATATTATTCAACAACCTTAAAAATCCTCCTAAACCTTCTTCTCTCAAAGTTTTTGGGTAATTTGTGATTGATTCATCTTGAATCCTCCTTATTGTTTCACTCAATCTAATTCCAACTCATTCAAGGTAAGATTGCGACTCCTTTTATTTGTTTTAATCAATTGGTAGTATATGAAAATGTTGGATTTTCCTAAATTTCTTTTTATACCCAAAGTTTGCTTTATAATTGTTGTATTTTGATAGAAATCACTTTAAACCATTGTTATTGATGCTATGAACTGCAAAATCAAACCGATTTGTGACTATATGTGGGCCAAAATTCCTAGGGTTTGCTCTTGAAAATTTGATTTTGTTCATCTTTTGCATCTTTAAAGGTTGAAATAGAGTAGGGAATGTTATTGGTGTCATGTTTAGTGCTTGATTTTCGTTGATTTCACCCCAAATATCGTTTTAAAACTCCGCCTTAAAAGCGCCTAAAACTTAAATTTTGCCCAATTTTTGTGATAATAATCTTTTGTGAAGTTTATTTCGAGGAGTTAAGATCCAAATACTTCTATCAGTTGTTAAAACTTGGTGTTTGAAAATTTTGAAACCGTCTTTTATGAGATTATATGGGTAAAGAGAAGTGAAAATTCTTGTTTTGTCTTAAAAGTATTACTTTTAAGTTGTTGTTTCTCTTCACATGAGTACCTTGGGGAGTTCACTTTGATTATTTAAAAGACGACGTGTGTGGATAAAAACATGTTGAAACAGATGCCAAGAGCCGCACCTGCAACCCGTCAGAGGAAGAGATCTAGAGCCGCTGAGCGTAAGGTAGGGGAGGGGAGTTAGGGGCCTACTATTCCACCGGTTCCTGAATACCCTGGCGTAGTCTTTGCTGATTTTAAGTAAGGAGATGCTTTTGTTGAGTTGATAAGACGTCGTATGAGACCCACTAGGTGCATCGACACGGGTATTCCAGAGGACCTGAAGATAGAGGTTGATGTGAGGCACATCTTTGAGACTCTGGGTTTGGCGGGGTTATATCATCTCAGGAAACACTCTTATCCTTTTCTGACCTTAGAGTTTATGAGTTCCTTCGCTTATGATGTGGCAGAGAAGACAGTGGAGTTCCGTCTGATGAACACTAGTTTCCTCCTGGGCATGGACCAGTTCACTTCTCACCTTAGGCTTTCACGACCCGAGAAGGGATCTCTTAGAGATATTCCGACTGAGTGTGGTGCTAGCAGCTACATGCCTTATTTCACCGGTAGATCTGCTCCTACTTTAAGTAATATGTTGATTAATGATATTCAGCATGTTACTTTGAAGATCTTTCTCCGAGCCCTAACATGTTCACTCTATGATAGGAAGGATGTGAGTAAGCTAAACTCACAAGAGGTTATGTTGTTGGTCGCCTACCTGAACCCCACCCAAGTGCAGCGCGTAGCTTTTAGTGCCTCGGCCATCGTGTGTGTCAGTTTGGCCTTGATGACCACGTCTCTGACCCGATACCTGAGTTGTGGTGTTATTTCCACCCGTCTAGCAGAGAGGTTGACTAGCTTTGAGGCCTCTTCGGCTCTCAAACCTATGGTTACGGTTTTGCCCACTTTGAACATGGCTTACCTTATCGGCCAGAAGTGGCTGAGGGTGTTGGACGACGGTGGGTTAGCTTGGAGAGTGAGGGGTAGGAGTTGGATGAGAGTACCCAACCCAGAGCATCTTCCAGTGACTAAGCCTTTGTTGGTGGTTGTGGTTGCGTCGGAATCAGATGATGATGAGCCCACCCCTACTCGTCAGACCTACCTGATCATGGATGACCTTTTAGAGGAGGTGCTTGAGCCAGTCGGGGGAAATCAGGCTAGACTAGAGGACCATGTACCTAGGGTGGGGAGAGGTCCCATGAGAGTGAGAGAGATGGTCGGAGAGATTCAGCCGGTGCAGCCCGGTCCACCTTTATTCCAGTATTCCAGCTACCCTTCATCTTTTAGCCCCTAGATGCAGGTGAGTGAGCTCACGGATAGGGTGTCTAATGCCTTAGTGCTCTGTAACCTTCATGAGATGGCATACATGCAGGGTGTGGGCACCAACTTGGCCCAATCGGTTTGGTAGCGAGCTGTGGGGAACGAGAGTGGGGTCTTTCACTCCTACGGAGTGGACCAGGCCACATGGGAAGTCCCTGAGAACTATCCCAACGGATATCTTGCGCGATAGAGAGCAGGAGGAGGAGACCCAGGCACGGGGGCAACCACCAGAGGAGACACGTCAGGAGCAGGCACATCTGGAGGAGGAGGAGGGGATGAGGAGATGGAGGAGGACCTTGAGTGATTTCTTGTTGTTGTTTAGTGGACTTATGATACTTGTTCCTTTTATTTCATCGTACTTGGATTTATTTTGGTTGTATCTGGCCATAAGGCTGCATTTTTTTAGATTTTATGAACTCGTTATGCAGGTGTATGATGTCGGGGTGAAACTGTAATACTCCGTATTTATGAGTCTTTGGGTACTCTATCGAGTAGGCCTTACTCTGTCGAGTAAGGGTGAGTTGCATCTTAAAATAGTTTCTGACCCGTTGGGTTCTCGATCGTGTAACTAGGATACTCGATCGAGTAAGGGGGTACTTGATCGAGTACCTTGGGTACTCGATCGAGTAGCCGGTTTACGGGGAGTTTTTCTCGGGTTTTGTTAATTATGCGATTAAGATATATAACCTTTTCCGTCATCATGCTAAACACTTTTGCAAAACCTAATTTCATGTCAAAGAGAGAAAGCAAGTACGTTCATCATCTTAATCGCATTGTTAGCAAATCCCGGAGTTTGGAAGGTCGGTTTTCATCGTTTGTTATACCGTTGAGATCCTTGCGTCAAGGGTAAGATCTATGTACCCTTTTTGTTGTCTTTCCTTTAAGTTGGTTAAACCCTAATCTAGGGATTTGGGGGTTTTTTAGTAGTTTGTGATTTGGTAGCATTTGTATGTTGTATGATAGGAGGAGGTTTCGTAGAAGAAGCTTTTTGATACAGCTGTAGAGACCGTCTGATAGTTGTGCTTTCCAGGTAGGATTTCCTACTCAGTATTAGTCCCATAATGGGATGATTGTTGATGTGTTGTGGTTGATTGAATAATATAGTAATTGTATTGTGACGGTTTGTTGATTGTGATTATTTGTCTCTGGTTCTCGAGGCGTGTCCTCGGCTGAGTGGGGTCACTTGCGGGAGTGGCTTCACGCCCTAGTTTCGCCCTTCGTGGAACCCACCATGGAAGGGGATGTGCACATTAATGGACAGGGTTATCGCTCATTATGAGGAGCGGGGATTTGGTGGGTACGGCTACGGTCCCCCACTGGCAGGGCTGGTCCAGTGGACAGTCGGTGAATTAGATTGTTGGTATTGGTGTGGTTGTGTGTGTGACGGTTAAGCTGTCTGTTTATCTTATAGTTGATATATTGAGTTGTGTGATTAGTACTGACCCCGGTTGTTGTTTTGTAAACCTGCGGTGATCCATTCGGGGATGGTGAGCGAGAATTGAGCGGTTTGAGTTGAGTGCGGGATAGGCTGGGAGGTGCCACCGTCGACGATAGAAGTCTTCCGCTTTGTAGTCTTTTAGTTTTATGACATTTCAGTATTTCAATGAGACGATTAGTTTTAAGAACTTGTACCCGTATTTTGGGATTTGGTTTCAGTTGTACTTTTCACTAAAGTTATATTATTTAAGTTGTTTCGTTATTGTCTTATGAATATCATGCCTCGGGTAACCGAGATGGTAATATCTTCATACCTGAGTGGTCCTGGTAAGGCACTTGGAGTATGGGGGTGTTACAAATGGTATCAGAGCGATGATCCTGAAACCTGTAACCAATGAACCTAATGAACATAGGGAGTCAATTAAAATGAACCCGGGGTAAAGGTTGTAGGAGGTACTGCAAAGGCTTGGGAGACGTCCTGAAGTCGTGAACTCGCCCTACAATTTTGGACCGGTCACATGGGGGGTGTATGTCAAGGTCGTATGCGTTGTTTGGTTAGCTTGTGTGTGAAGGTGATGAAGTGTGTGTAACTGTTTGATGTTTGCAGTAGAAGGTTGAGAATATGAAAGAAAGGTTGATGATATATGTAGAACTGTTGTTGGAATGAGAAACATGATGGATGTTTACAATATGGCGTTTAATAACATGATATAATGATTTCGTAGATCGTATGAAAAGATGCGTAGCATTATATGCTTAGTTATGATATAATGTTGGTTTATAAAGTTTTTAGCATGTTAGCATATGATATAGCATGCGGGTAGCATTTCTGAGTTAGCATGACTCGATCGAGTGGGACTGACTTGATCGGGTGAGCTTTTGACGATTTTGAGTCCAGAATCGTGTTTTTGGGCACTCGATCGAGTACCTCGGGCACTCGATCGAGTAGGGGGTCACTCGATCGAGTAGCCTAGCTACTCGGTCGAGTATGTTAGAGATCAAAAGGTCTGTTTGGGGTCTGATGTTGGGGCACTCGATCGAGTATAGTGGGCACTAGATCGAGTAGCCTGTTACTCGATCGAGTATGTTTGGGAACTCGATCGAGTAGGGTCCGGGCAGCTTGTTTTCTTGTTTTGAGGTTTTGGCGCGTATGTTTATATCCACCCCTTTTTCTATTATAGTTTCAAGATGCCGCCCAAGAAGAATGCGTTGTATGCGAGAGCTGAGCTTATGAACATAGATGACATCGTTAAGATGTTGGAGCATCAGGATGCTCTTACTGAGGCTTTAAAGACTGTGGGGAAAGATAAGGATAAGGATAAGGAGAAAGAGGTTGATCACTCTAAAATCAGCCTCTATATAGCGAGGTTTAACCCGAAAGATTACAAGGGAGTTGGGGAGCCGAACCTTCTTGATAGCTGGCTTAGAGAGATGGAGAACATATTAGATTTGGTTCACTGTCCTGATGAGATGAGAGTGGAATAGGCTGCGTTCTATCTGAGGGAGGCAGCTGGTAAGTGGTGGGATACGGTGAAAGTGAGTGCTAAGGAGTTCTATGTGAACCAAGGTTTACTTGCTATACCTTGGGAAGAGTTTCGTAGGGCTATGAGAAAAGAGTTTGTACCGGAGCATGTGAGGAGTAAGTTGAGAGAAGAGTTTGACAGTTTCAAGATGACCGCTGAGATGTCTGTGGCCGAGTACTACAGGCAGTTCAATGACAAGTCTAGGTATGCTGAGGATACGGGTTTGAGTGAGGAGAATCTGGCGCTAAGGTTTGAGAGGAGGTTGACCCCTAAGATTATGGATAAGTTACCCGTGGGAGTCCTTACTGATGTTAAGGAAGCTTATGAGAGGGCTGGGAGAGCTGAGAGGTTGGTGGAGATGGCTCAGGAGAGGTTAGGTGGCGAGAAAAGGAAGTCTGAGAGCGAGGGTGGTGGCCAACCTAGTCACAAGAAAGGCAACCACAATCAGTCTAAAGGGTTTTCTTCTGGGTCAGGGTTCAGTGTTGGGGCTTCCTTTGGGCGTGGCCGTGGAAGTGTTAGTGGCAGTTGGGGAGTGACCTGCTATAGTTGTGGTGGTGTAGGACACAAGAGACATGAGTGCACAAGTGCACCGGAACTTTCCGGAGACTGCAAGCGAGCTATGCGAGCAATAGATCGAATGGATCATGGGCAAACCGGGGAAGTCAGAGCTATCAGAGTGGAGGTAACCGCAACGGCGGTAATTCTTATCAGAAACCATCGACGAACAACAACAACAATCAAGGGTCGGGTGCTAAGCCGACCACATCAACCAAGATCTTGTCCGGGGAGGTGGACGGAAGACCAAAGGGAAAGTTATTCATGATGGAGAAGAAAGCAGCTGAGGAGGATGCACACGTTATCACCGGTACTTTTCTTGTTAATGGTATTCATACCTTTGTTTTGTTTGATTCGGGGGCTTCTCAGTCGTTTATATCTTCGAGTCATGTTAAACGGTTGGGTTTGAGGGTATATGAGTCTGTAAGTGAGCAAATTTTTATACCTTCGGGTGAGTCTGTATCTTGTGGGAGGTTATATAGGGATGTACCTATGATAGTTGGGCAAGTTGATTTCCCTGTAGACATGCTAGAGTTTCCTTTTAACGGTTTTGAGATGATAGTTGGGATGGATTGGCTGGGAAAGTATAAAGCAAAGATAGACTGTCATCAAAAGAAAGTGTCTTTAAGAGGTCCTAAGGGTGTTAGCGTGTCTTATCGTGAGTTTCTAGTCAAACCCAAAGTTAAGTTGATTGCAGCTGTCACTTTGAAATCATATCTGAGGAAGGGATGTCCTTTGATATTGTGCCATGTGAGAGATGACCGGATAGAGGGTCCGACAGTTGATCAGATACCAGTGGTGGGAGAGTTTGAGGATGTGTTTCCGAAGGAGATTCCGGGGTTGCCGCCGAGAAGAGAGATAGATTTCACAGTAGAGTTGAAACCAGGGACGGGGCCAATCTCTAAGGCACCGTACCATATGGGTCCTAAGGAGATGGAGGAGCTTAGGAAACAGTTGGATGATCTGATAGGGAAGGGATACATTAGACCTAGTGTTTCACCGTGGGGAGCACCAGTTCTTTTCGTGAAGAAGAAGGATGGGAGTTTGAGGTTGTGCATAGATTACAGGGAGCTGAACCGAGTGACGGTGAAGAACAAGTATCCTTTGCCAAGGATAGATGACCTGTTTGATCATTTGAGTGGTGCATCAGTCTTTTCCAAGATTGATTTGAGGTCGGGGTACCATCGGTGAAAATTAGAGAAGTGGACATACCAAAGACAGCTTTCACGTCCAGGTATGGCAATTATGAGTATGTGGTGATGCCGTTTGGGTTATCTAATGCACCGGATGTGTTTATGGATTTGATGAACAGAATCTTCAGACAGTTTTTAGACAAGTTTGTAATGGTATTTATCGATGACATCTTAGTCTACTCTAAGACTAAGGAGGAGCATGAGGAGCATCTGAGGGTTGTGGTGCAGACTTTGAGGGAGCATGAGTTGTATGCTAAGCTGTCCAAGTGTGAGTTCTTGTTAGAGAAAGTTGATTTTCTGGGGCATGTGATCTCTAAGGAGGGCGTAGCTGTGGATCCGGCGAAGATTGAGGCAGTGACAAAGTGGGAAGCACCAAAGAAAGTTGCTGAGATCAGGAGTTTTCTGGGTTTAGCTGGGTACTACAGACGGTTCGTGAAAGATTTCTCCAAGATAGCTAGACCTATGACAACGTTGATGAAGAAAGAGAACAGGTTTCATTCGGATGAGAGTTGCGAGACGGCGTTCCAAACATTAAAGGAGCGTTTGACCACAGCTCCTATCTTAGCATTGCCTGAAGGGATAGAGAACTTTGAGGTTTATACTGATGCCTCAAAGAATGGGTTGGGATGTGTGTTGATGCAGAACGGTAAAGTGATTGCCAATGCTTCTAGGCAATTGAAGCCTTAAGAGGAGAACTACCCTACTCATGATCTGGAGTTGGGTGCAGTGGTGTTTGCTCTCAAGATATGGAGACATTACCTTTATGGAGCAATCTTTAAGGTATTTTCTGATCACAAGAGTCTCAAGTATATTTTCACTCAAAAGGAGTTGAACATGAGATAGAGGAGGTGGATGGAGCTGATTAGCGATTATGACATGGAAATTATCTACCATGAAGGGAAGGCCAATGTAGTTGCTGATGCTTTGAGTAGGAAGAGTGTACATTCTCTGTGTCCAGCTCTATCTTTGATGAGGCTGAGAGATGAGGTAGCGAGGTTTGGGATATATATGATGCAGAAAGGAGATGCCATGGGTGATCTGACAGTGCAGCTTGAGTTTTATGATGACATTCGAGGTAAGCAGGTGTTGGATCCTAAGATAGTGGAGTGGAAAGCTGGAGTAGAGAAGGAGACAGTGTCTCGATTCTCCATTCACACAGTTGGTAGTTTGAGGTTTGATGGTAGGTGGTGTGTTCCTAATGATGAGGAGTTGAAAAAGACTATCATGACAGAGGCACATTGCACACCATATTCAGTTCATCCAGGTGGAGATAAGTTGTATAAAGATTTAAAGTTTGTGGCCCGTTGTTTGACATGCCAGAGAGTTAAGGGGTAACAGCGACGACCACAAGGTAAGATTCAGTCTTTAACGGTACCTGAGTGGAAGTGGGAATCCATTTCCATGGATTTTATCGTGGGTTTGCCAAAGAGTCAACAAGGTAACAACATGATTTGGGTAATAGTGGATCGACTGACCAAGTCAGCTCACTTTGTTCCAATGAAAGATACATGGACTAAATCACAATTGGCTATGGCCTATCGAAAGAACGTGCTTAAGTTACATGGAGTACCTAAGGACATAGTGTCTGACAGAGATGCGAGATTTATATCAAGGGTTTGGAAAGAGTTGCAGGAATCGTTGGGAACAACTTTGAAGATGAGTACAGCATTTCATCCTGCGATAGACGGACAGACTGAGAGAACAATCAAGACTCTTGAGGATATGTTGCGAGCTTGTGTGATGGACTTTGGTGGTGGCTGGGAACAGAGGTTGGACTTGATAGAATTTTCTTATAATAACAGCTATCACACTAGTATTGGTATGACACCGTTTGAGGCTTTGTATGGGAGGAGATGTAGGAGTCCGATTTGTTGGGACGATAGTGCAGAGGCAGTGGTTTTAGGACCAGAGATGGTGCATGAGATGGTGGAACATATTAAGATGATCAGGGAACGGATGAGGGCAGCTCAGGATAGGTAAAAGAGTTATGCCGATCTACATCGCCGGGACATAGAGTTTCAAGTTGGGGACAAGGTTCTTTTGAAAGTGTCTCCTTTGCGTGGGGTTATGAGATTTGGGAAGAAAGGCAAGCTAAGTCAGAAGTTTATCGGGCCTTATGAGATCTTAGAGCGAGTTGGGGAAGTTGCATATCGTCTGGCTTTACCAGCTGCGCTAGAGAGAGTGCATAATGTGTTTTATGTATCGCAGCTGCGGAAGTATGTGAGTGACCCGTCACATGTGTTAGAGGCAGAGAACTTAGAGCTAGATGAGTCCTTATCATATCTTGAGGTGCCTAAGCAGATTCTTGACCGAAAGGTTAGGAAGACTAGGAGTGGTGAGACAGTTTTGCTTAAGATCCTTTGGTCTAACCACGAGACTGAGGAAGCTACATGGGAGCCAGAGAAAGCTATGAAAGAGCGTTACCCTTTTCTTTTTGATCAGGTATGTATGGTTACGGGGACGTAACCTTGTTTCTTTTAGGGGGGTAGGAGATGATCGCGAAGAGTTTTAAGAGTTTTATACCTTTTTTTGTATGTTGTGTCGGTGTGTTTGTCGGGATGAGTTGGGTTAGTAACATGTTTTATGTTGAGTTTTGTTTTGGATGTTGAGTCGGAAGTGTTGAGGGGGTACCTTTGTTTAGTAGTGGTTTGAACTTCGGGGACGAAGTTCTTTTTAAGGAGGGAAGACTGTAATACTCCGTATTTATGAGTCTTTGGGTACTCTATCGAGTAGGCCTTACTCTGTCGAGTAAGGGTGAGTTGCGTCTTAAAATAGTTTCTGACCTGTTGGGTACTCGATCGAGTAACTAGGATACTCGATCGAGTAACTAGGATACTCGATCGAGTAAGGGGGTACTCGATCGAGTACCTTGGGTACTCGATCGAGTAGGCGGTTTACGGGGAGTTTTTCTCGGGTTTTGTTAATTATGCGATTAAGATATATAACCTTTTCCGTCATCATGCTAAACACTTTTGCAAAACCTAATTTACTGTCAAAGAGAGAAAGCAAGTACGTTCATCATCTTAATCACATTGTTAGCAAATCCCGGAGTTTGGAAGGTCGGTTTTCATCGTTTGTTATACCGTTGAGATCCTTGCGTCAAGGGTAAGATCTATGTACCCTTTTTGTTGTATTTCCTTCAAGTTGGTTAAACCCTAATCTAGGGATTTAGGGGTTTTTGAGTAGTTTGTGATTTGGTAGCATTTGTATGTTGTATGATAGGAGGAGATTTCATAGAAGAAGCTTTTTGATACAGCTGTAGAGACCGTCTGATAGTTGTGCTTTCCAGGTAGGATTTCCTACTCAGTATTAGTCCCATAATGGGATGATTGTTGATGTGTTGTGGTTGATTGAATAATATAGTAATTGTATTGTGACGTTTTATTGATTGTGATTGTTTGTCTCTGGTTCTCGAGGCGTGTCCTCGGCTGAGTGGGGTCACTTGCGGGAGTGGCTTCACGCCCTAGTTTCGCCCTTCGTGGAACCCGCCACGGAAGGGGATGTGCACATTAATGGACAAGGTTATTGCTCATTATGAGGAGCGGGGATTTGGTGGGTACGGCTGCGGTCCCCCATCGCGGTGGTCCAAAGGGGACGGTCGGTGATTGAGATTGTTGGAATTGGTGTGGTTGTGTGTGTGACGTTAAGTCGTCTTTTATCTTATTGTTGATATATTGAGTTGTGTGATTAGTACGACCCGGTTGTTGTTTTGTAAACTGCGGTGATCCATTCGGGGATGGTGAGCGAAGAATTGAGCAGGTTTGAGTTGAGTACTAGGATAGTGGGAGGTGCCACCGTCGACGATAGAAGTCTTCCGCTTGTAGTCTTTTAGTTTTATGACATTTCAGATTTCAAGAGACGATTGGTTTTAAGAACTTGTACCCGTATTTTGGGATTTGGTTTCAGTTGTACTTTTCACTAAAGTTATATTATTTAAGTTGTTTCGTTATTGTCTTATGAATATCATGCCTCGGGTAACCGAGATGGTAATATCTTCATACCTGAGTGGTCCTGGTAAGGCACTTGGAGTATGGGGGTGTTATAGAAACCCCCGGAGATTGGCTATGTTTTCTTAGCTTCTTGTTACGTTTAGAGGGTGACCTGACCTGCAGATACTCGATTGAGTGCCTTTTACTCGATCAAGTACCTGCTGAGGACTTCTTAGGGAGTGTTCTAACCTCTAGGTACTCGATCGAGTACGCTTTACTCGATCGAGTAGCCTAACTCAGAATTGATCGAGTGCCTTCAACTCGATCGAGTACCCCCTGTTGACCCTTATACTCCGTTTTCTTAGTACCATGGGAGGATTGGTTGATTTATATTTTGATTCATGGTTGATAATCACGCTTCTATATTTCATTTTTGCACCTCATGTGATATCAAGGCGGTTTACACTAGTTCTAATCCTATGTGCTTAATTGGTTTCCTTGCTTATATTTTCAAACGGTGGGTAAGTCATATCGTCGGTGATGGTAAGTTCAAAACTAGTGATATGTTGAGTAGTCATGTTTTGTAATGTCACCTAAAACAATTACTTAATTCTCACATACGTTGGTTTGGTAACGCTGCATTTCATGAACTCATTTTTGGGTTGTTTTCACTTGGTGTACACATATGCATACATGTCATACAAGTAATGTCAAGGAGGTAATATGGTAATTGTTGGTCTCATCATATATTGAATTGTTTCGTAATGTCAAGCTTATTTAAAGATATCATTTTGTGCAATGGTTATATCTTGTCTTGAAGGTGAACTTCGGGGACGAACTTCCTCTTAAGATGGGAAGAGTAATGTCGCATGAAAAAAATGACAAAAACAAAATCATGTTTTGAGTAGATTGTTGATAAAAGTTTACTATGTTGTACTCCATTTTATTAACTTAAAAATATAAACATTGGGTGTGTGCATAGTTTAAATTATTGAGATAATAGTTTAAATGAATGTTGAATCATTTATTGAATAATTGACTTATAATTTACTGTATATTGGGTGTTAATGATTAGTTGTGAAATGAATAAGTAGAGTTATTATGTCACATGTGTACGTTATGTGTGGTGTATGGAGTTGTGCGGTGTTACATTTGGTTGGTAGAATGGAAGTGACAGTTTGTGATAGTGTGTGCTTTCGTGTGTGATACGTGGATGATGACTCGGTAGAAAGTTGTGTTGGATAGTCATGTTTGCAGAGGTAGATTATGATGATGAATAGTGAGAATGGGCAGTTGGGTGGTATGTGAGGAAGGGTTACGATTGTTCTTGTCGAGATGAGTTATCGTTGGTTACCTTAGTTCATGTTACACCTTGATTTGTGGGAGACGGTGAGTTAAACTTCGAGGACGAAGTTCTTTTTAAGGGGGGTAAACTATAATACCCGCCAAGTTAAGGACCCGTTGACCGTCGTTGACTGACCTTAGACATATGTCTAGACCTCTAGAAGCCTTAGTTGTTCGATCTTACGTCGTAGTAACCTTTGGGATTAGGAGGCCCGATCTACCGTAGGCTACTCGATCGCGTAGCTCTGTAACTCGATCGAGTAGAGGCCACTTGATCGAGTAAGTCCCATACTCGATCGAGTAAGTGGGGTTCAGCGGTTAAATATATATCGTGAAGTCGTGAAACCAAAATCAGTTTTATTTCATTTCTTTTAAACCTAATAGTCAACACAACTCTCTCCTTCACCAATCTTCATCCTTTGGAGCCCTTTTGTGAGTTTAGACACCATGGGGATGTGAAACATGAGTCGGGTAGCGCTCTTGTCGCCGGAACGCTGAGTATAGGTAAGTCATCATCATCATCGTCTTCCTTAGTGTTGGTTATGGTTGTGTTGGTAGTAATAAAGTTTGTCATGTTGTTTGTAATAGGTGGTAATGGTGGTTGTTTATCGTCATAAGGTCAAATACGGTGTTGTTGCGGATTGCTAAAGGTAGGTTTTCCTACTCAGTACTGTACTCAACCATAACCAACACTAAGGAGGACGACGATGATGATGATGACTTAACTATACTCAATGTTCCGGCGATAAGACCGCTACCCGACTTATGCTTCTTATCGCCATGGTGTCTTAACTCACAAAGGGCTCCAAAGGATGAAGATTGGCGAAGGTGAGAGATGTATCGACAATTAGGTTTAGCAGAAATGAAATGAAACTGATTTTGGTTTCACGACTTCACTATATATATTTTACCGCTGAACTCCACTTACATGATCGAGTATGGGACTTACTCTATCGAGTGGCCTCTACTCGATCGAGTCACAGAGCTACTGGATCGAGTAGCCTACGCTAGATTGAGCCTCCTAATCATAAAGGTTACTATGACGTAAGATCGAACTACTAAGGCTTCCAGAGGTCTAGAGATATGTCTAAGGTCAGTCAATGGCGGTCAACGGGTCCCTAATAGGGCGGGTATTACAACTAGGACCTCCTATAGCTGACCTAACCAACTACCCAGGTCCCACGTTCATATGACAACTATACAAGGCACTAATTTCTTCTTAAGGCTCACGACACACCATCCTTTAGACGCCAATACTAAGGTCGACGTCACTGTTCATGGTGGTCTATATGGTGTATAAACGATAGATTAATTCAATAAGACGATATAAATATAAATTACGACGATCTTACCTTTTATCGCTTAATTTCTCCTTCCGTCTCTTAAGTCTCCTTCTTATATTTTTATGAATTATTTTTCAGATTACCTTTGTATTTATAGTTTAGGTTTAGAGAGTATAAGATACCAATTAGGAAACTATTGCCCTATTACAATTATTATTAGGAATTACCATTATTATTACTCTTATTATTATTATTATTATTATTATTATTATTATTATTATTATTATTATTATTATTATTATTATTATTATTATTATTATTATTATTATTATTATTATTATTATTATTATTATTATTATTATTATTATTATTATTATTATTATTATTATTATTAAATCCCGATATAATTCCCGACTAATACTCGTACTAGGCCAATAAAATCAGGCCACCTATCTATAGCACACGGCCCAAAGCCTTATTACCAGGTAAGTCCAATTCCCGACTTGCTTACGTACTTTATTAGTTAATTAACATCTTATTTGCAATTATTATTATAAATGCCATTAATTAATTATTTGAATTACATAAATTATTCTTAAAAATACATATTAAATTACGGGGTATTACAAGTGCAGTGTGATGTTGCAATCCCGTTCACCACGTAAGCTTAAGGACCCATGGAGTTTTTCTATTCCTTGTACTATTGGTCCATTAGCTATTGATAACGTTCTTTGTGATTTAAGAGCGAGTGTTAGTGTTATACCGTATAAAATTTGCAAACAACTGAACATGACTAAGCTTAAATTTACTAGTATGACCCTGCAGATGGCTGACAGATTTATTAAGTGCCCTATGGGTGTTTTAGAAGATGTGCTAGTTAGATTAGGGAAATTCTTTATTCCAGGTGACTTTGTGGTAATAGACATGGCTGAGGATTCTCGATTTCCAATTATTCTAGGACGACTATTCCTACACTAAGCTGGGGCGGTTATAGATGTTAGGAATGAATGTCTTACATTCAATATTGGAGATGATAGTATTGAAGGTACTAGACCCCTAATTAGACACCTCTAATTAGTTACTAAATTACTTGTTAATTTAGTCTTAATGATCTGGTTACATGCAAACTTATAAAATGACTTAAGATGATAAGAGTAAGTAATCCTTACAATGCTTAAGGAAAAATTTGGGCACAACACTAGGACTCCTTCCTTGTATTGTTCTTGTGCTAAAAACTCAAGGATGAACCTCCAATCTTCAAATCACCAAAGTAGGTGATCTCCTCTTGATGACACCCAAGATATCACCCAAAATTCTATTAATATTAACTAGATATTATGTAGAATAGTACCTTGAAATAATATTACAAATTATTATTACTATAATAATAATTGATGTTTTATTATTTATGTGAGTTTTGGATGAGTTATATGTGTAAAAATAAGAAGAGAAGATGAAGAACAACTATTGTTCTTGTGCTAATAAAACTAGAGCAATTTTGTACTTATTTTCTAACCATCAAAATGATAAAGTTAGGGGGGGGGGGGGTATATATAGTCCTCAAATGTAAACAAATGAGAAACATTTTTTAGTGGAAAATACCAAACCACATGTGATGACTATCATCATCAACAAGTGGCAGCACTAGTAATTATCGGGTCCATTTCGACTTTCGACATTTGTCCCACAAAAGTTTATAAGTCGTATATTTAATTATCTTATATAATTAAATATTAATTTAATTAAAATTAATAAATAATGTTCACCCAACTTTTTAGTATTATTAGACCATTTTATCATAAAAAATGTCACATAAAACTCTATTAGCTAATTTTACAACATATTGAAAGTTTAATTAGCTAATTACCTCCCCCTCAAACTTTATAAACTCATCGTATTAAAAGTAATTCTTTATCAGTAAATAATACTAATTTAGTCAATTAACTATTAATTACTAAATTTTTATCTTATTTAATCACATTAATAAGATGTAATATTTTTTACTCAATTATCACGTAATATGATAATAAATATACTTTAAAACTCACATGACTAACCATTTGTCAATATATATATTTCAAGGAACTAATTATACAAATAATTAGATTTCCATTTGGGCTCCATCCTATAAGTGTGACCTCGAGGGATCAACTGATCACCGCCGTCATACGACAGTAACGTAAAACTCTAGTCAGCCGAGCGTTACCGATTTACGTTAATCAGTTGACAAATCTCCCACTTGTCCGACACAAGTGTGCGCTAGCAATTCTCTTGTCCGTTAAATCTCCCACTCAATGCAAGATGTCTTTCGGGTCGTTCTTGCATGTGATCATATCATATAGTGGTTTCCTCGATCAGGAGCATGGCTGTCTGACCGGATAATCTACGATAGATCTCATCCGAGCGTGGCCACGCATTTCCAGTCACCTCTCCTCGAGTGGCCTTGAAATAATAAACACTAACGAGGGTGGACAATCCTGTTGACCTATTTTATTCGTTCGATACAGATCACAATGACCCAGTAAATGTCCTTCAGCCTCCTTTTACGGTGCGACCTAGGACAAAAACCAAAGCCATCGGAAAACCGTACCAACATTGACAAATAGTCGCAAGTCTAAAGAATTGACTCGAAGGAATAAATATTAATCCTTACAACGACCAAGCAACATGAGGATTCTATGAATGGTCACTATCCAACAGATCGTCTCAACAATCTGCCTATGTAATCGACCAGTCATCTCTATGACCCTATGGTGGTTGAACACACCATCAATCGGCTTACAATCTAGTCACTCCGAGACGTCACCACATTAAGTAACTAAGGACCAAAATACAATGTTAATCCAATTAAATTTAATAGAATTCAACATTGTCAATACAATCTATTCGGATAAAACAAAGTATTTAAATTCAGATAAAACTGAATAACAAGAGTTTATACACTATAAAAACTCAAACGATGAATGTGATTATCATATATGAAATAATTAATACAATATCTAATTATTATACATCTCATAATCTACAATAGTTATGGCACACGCCTTAATCCCATAAAAGCTACATGACCATCATGCTTAGCCTGCGATAAAGGCGTGGTTAAAGGATCTGCAATATTTGCAGATGTCCCAACCTTACACATCGATATTTCCTTCCTTTCAATATAATATCTAATTACATGAAATTTTCTTTGTACATGTCTAGACTTGTTACTAGACTTGGGCTCTTTCGCTTGGAAAATTGCCCCACTGTTATCACAATAAATAGTGATAGGATCTTCAGCTGTCAAAACTACGCTTAGTCCTTCCAAAAATTGCCGAATCCACACAGCTTGTTTTGCAGCTTTAGATGCTGCAATGTATTCAGCTTCCGTTGTAGAATCCGCAATGACCGAATCTTTAAAACTTCTCCACCAATACACTCCCCCATTTATTATAAAGACAAAACCAACCTGGGATTTCATATCATCCCTATCTATTTAGAAACTGACATCGGTGTAATCTTTTACACGTAACTCAGTATCTCCTCCAAACACTAAGAATGAATCCTTAGTCTTTCTCAAGTACTTAAGAATATTCTTAACGGCTATCCAGTGACTCTTACCTGGATTGTTTTGATAACGACTCATCATACTCAAAGCAAATGAGACATAAGGACGGGTACAGATCATAGCATACATGATCGATCCAACAGCGGAAGCATAAGCAATCGATTTCATGCGTTCAACATCCTTAGGCTCAGTAGGACACTGTGACTTACTCAAAGTAATCCCACTACCTATCGACAGAAATCCTCTCTTAGAGATTTTCATATTGAACCGATTAATAATCTTATCTATATAATCCTCTTCACTCAAAGCTAAAATCCTTTTGGTTCTATCTCTACAGATCCGGATACCCAAGATGCGCTGGGCTTCTCCCAAATCTTTCATTTGGAAATGATATCCCAACCATTCCTTTACAGAAGTAAGCATAGGTACATTATTTCCGATGAGCAGTGATGTGTGCATTTTATATAGACTTATTGTACCATATTTGCACGCATCTCTATGCATTTTGTGTAGTGTTTAGCTACAAATGTCCCCCGAATTGTCTACTATGGTTTCTCTTGTCTTATTTGCAGGAATAAACCAAAGAGAAGCGGAATAAAGTTTAATACGTGTCCCTATGCATGAATTAGTAGATAAGTTGAGTCGGAGCTTGGAGACTAGTATTTTGAGATGCGCATAGAAGTAAGGTAGCTAGGCGAGCAAAGGAAGAGGTTCAAATTGCTAGTGCCTTCTTTGAAGAACCATATCTCGAGTTCTAAGATATATTTTCAAGTGATTATAATTGGGAATGAAAGCTTGTCCTCTTAGCTTTCCAACGCCACTAGAAACACTCTGTTTGCCCAAGTAACGAAGAAAGGGCATCCGTTTGAAGTTCAGTGCGCGAAGCAAGAATTGTGCACTGGAAAGTACTCGATCGAGTACTATCTTGTTCGATCGAGTACCTATTTTCTTTGATTGAATGGGCTCTTTTTAATAGTGTTCGATCGAGTACCTAAAGTCCTCGATTGAGAGGGTTTAGCGTGGATTTGTTCGATCGAGTGATATGAAAGTCCTCGATCGAATATTTAGTTGTTGGACACGGGCTTTTTAGCTTAATTTCGTATTTTAGGTTTAATAATTGTCTCTCCTATCAATAGGAGAAACGTGATTAGGTTTAGGATCACTTCATATATCTCTTCTCATATCCTTTTTCGTCTTTCACTGTTCAACGTTATTTTTGGTTCTTCACTTTCCGGATCCGAATTTCTGTAACTTTTCTTCTCTCTTTTATGTTATTTCTCTTTTGCACATCTCTTCATCATGCTTGTTCTTGCATTATTTCTCGTTCTTGTTTTATTTGTTATGCTTAGCTAATCCCTTAATGCTAAGATTAGGGGAGTCATGGTAGTATAGCAATGACGTGATAGTTGGTTTAGGAGATTTTATGTGAGAATTGTTTCATTAGCAATTTAATTATAATCGTTTAGTTGAATGCATGCAACTGAATTAGTTAATTTGGTTAAGTTCAAACCTAGATCGGAAGATTAGAATGAATAGGCCTGTTATGAGCAATAGACTACACTAGTGAGAGCGGAAGCTAAGCTAGTAGTATTTTAGGGCGGATAGGAGACCGGAAGGACCTTTCCTTTACCCTTCTCACATCAGATCGACTGACCTACCTTTAGCTGATTTGTGAAACACCATGATAACCCGACATCCTGGCATCTCTCTCTCTCTTTATTTTCTCTTTACCCTTTCTTTTGCTAGTTTAGTTTAAATACTTAAACCCTCATCTTGTGATTTCAGACGGACTGAATTAACGAGTAGATAGTGACTGCCTCCCTGTGGAGATCGACCCTACTTTCACTAGCTTCTGTTAGTTGTTTTAGGTATTTATTTTTGGTACTAAACGACGGTATCAAATTTTGGCGCCGTTGCCGGGGAGGCAACTATTTTATTTACTTATTTATTTTATTCTGTCTTAAGCCTCAAGGAATTTATTCGTTGGGGCAGTTCTTATCTTTTCCCTTAGTGCTGTTTTGATAGGTCCTATAGGTCCTACCTAGTTATATCTAGGTAAAAGATCATCAAAGAGAAGGCTTGAGTGCCTTTGATCTTCCACCTATGTTCCATCCTATGGCGCAACATGTGCTTTACTGTGAGAGATGTGGTACTGCTGGGCACAATGCCGTTATTTGCTTGACAGGGAACGACGAAGTCTATGCGTTTAAGCAGCATAGGCAAGCCAGTCATTGCTTTGCATATGTGCCGCCACATCCGTTTCAACAACAAGGCTATCAAAAGCCTCCATTCGTTTGGCCACCGCAACAACAAGCTCCTCCTCCTGATAAACAGAAAGAAGAGATTGCTGAATTGAAGTCTTTGCTGAAGGCTCTTGCGCTTCGAGCGCAAGAAATTGATAAATCTATAGAGGCCCGTACTAAGGAACTTGAGTTTCAAATAGCTCAATACGAAGACTTATGCACTGTACAGCAACTAACACTCGATTGAACTAATTACATTGTTCGATCGAGTGGATCATCTGAGGAAAGGTTCGATCGAACAGAATCATACACTCGATCGAACAGTTATTACAAGGAAGACCTCGATCGAGCAGATCTTTTTGTTCGACCGAGTATAATTCAGGAGGAAAGCTCTCGATCGAGTTCCATCTTTTCTCGATCAAGCAGAATGGCCATGGAGAGCAATGATATGTCATTTTGGTCCATTTTGAATGACAATTTGGACGAAGACAATGGTTATGGTGAATCCCCCATTTTCAAAGCCGAGCTGGACGCTCTAGAGGCTGCAATATATGGGACAGAATCCATAAAGAAAGGGAACGAAGAGGTAGCTGAGTCTGGGAATATTCCTAGCACGGTAGAGGTAATACATTCTTTTATCAATGATTCCGACGTTAGAAGCAACCGACCTGAGGTAATTAGAAATAAATTTTTGTTTATTGTTATGACTAATAGTAAATTACCTCATATGACTTATGTTTTATGTTTCAATACTCCACCCCCCAAGTTGGACAAATAAGCTAATAATGTTTCACCATAATTGTCATCGAAAATTTCTTAGGCTGAGACGACACTTCAGATTTCTTTCATATGCTCCTTTTTTTTATTTTGGTGCTACTTATGCTCTTATATAGCACATGCGCAGATTTATGATCTTATGCTAAGAGCTTTGAGTTGCGATTGTGACTAACAGGAGTAGCTGGATGAAGAAAAGAAGGTCGAGCTGGGACCTGTCTGAAACTAGCGCTGTCCGGGAGACAACCCGGAGTTTAAATTTTTAGTTGATTTGCATTTCAGTTTTGTATGTGTTATAATTAGTTTTTGAACCATAGACTGTGAACAATTTAGACTTGGTTTTTGGTCGTTTTTGTGGTAGCTATTTGCGTCTTTGCAGGTGTTTTATTGATGCCTAGGAGTTCGCGCAATAAGGAGCTTTTGATCGAGCAATTTTCTGCTTAATCGAGTGCTTGAGCCCTTCGGTCGAACGCTTATCTTCTCGATCGAGCAACCATAGATGATGACCATTCGATCGAGTAATTTCCCTTTCCTCGATCGACCACTTTTGCAGTTCCTGTTCCTCGATCGAGTACAATATCTTTTCGATCGAGTAGGCTTGTTTGGATTCGCTTCCTGTGATGCTGAAGGAGCTATTAGCGACCTCCCATGTTGCTGGCTGGTTTGGGGAGGTCCCTACTTCACGTATTTTTGTGAGTTTTCTGCACCTTCACTCTCTCCTTTTTAGGTTGCATTTCCTTTCCCTATTTTTGAGTACAATAAGGGCATTGTACGGTTTGGTTTGGGGAGGTTATGCATCCATATCTGTGTCTGCATTTATGTTTTTATTGCATTTCTGTTATCAGGTTTAATTTTTGTATGCATTGTCGTTTATTTCCAAAAATTCAAAAATCCAAAATTCAAAAATCTCATAAAAAATAGAAATTTTAAAAATTTCAAAAAATTTCACGTTTATTTTTGCATATAGGTTGGGTCGGAACGGTAGATTTCAATGATGAAATTGCACTATAATTTGTCTTTTCAGTTAAGCATTGCATAAATTAATATCTTTAGCTTGGTCATTTTGCATCTACGAGTTAATGTTAAAAATACTGCTGAACATATAGACTTGACCTGATAAAATTGGCAAACTACTTAAAATTTCTAAGTTTTTAGAGTCGTATAACTGGTGTCATTTATGACCAGTTGTTGTAGGAATTGAGAGTAGTATACTTCTTGCATAACATGTTCCCTATTTTTGCACTTCTATGAAAATCGATTTCTTTTTGCTTGCATACATTCGTGTTTGTGGTAGGTGTCACATGTAGGGAGGCGCTTGCAATTTCCCTTTCTTTCATTTTCACCCATTTAGCTCCACATTAGCCAAACTTAGCCTTTTTGACCCTTAACTACAGCCAATTAAGCCTGCCCGTCAAGCTAGTTTAGTGTGTTTTGCGGTACATATTTTGTTGATCAAGTTTGGTTCGTATTGTATTATTTTGGAGTTTGTAGAGAAGGAAGGAGGATGTGTTGAAATTGAAAAAAAAATTGAAAAGAAAAAAAAAAGAGAAAAACGTGAAAGAAAAGAAAAAAAAGAAGGACCGTGTGGAAAAGAAAAAAGAAAAGTTTGTGATTGTGGCGATCTCACTCCTATGCCTTACTTATACCTTTTGAGGAGTGGTTGTTTGGTTTAGTGAGTATTTGGGCCAATTGAGGGGTACATGTGCTGAATTTTATAATTGGTTAAGAATCGGATATGGTTTAGTATGGTTTCGTTAGGTAGCTAGCTTGACTATTGCCTCATAATGCCATAATTATTTAGCCTTTTCTTACCCATAGCCTCACTTTTCCATAACTTTTGTAAGCCCTCGGCTGTGACATACATTGTTTGGTTAGCATGTATGTATGGTGATTAGAATTGTCTATCATTTTAGCTGCAAGCATGTTTATGTGGGTCGTAGTCTAGGTGAGCGTCTACTTTTCTTCTCTCTTACACTGATATGCTTACCCTTTGCTTCATGAGAGAAGAGTGGCCCGTGAGAGTCCAATTTTAAAGGTCTTGTAAGGTCGGCGGTTCAGCTTTATTATAAACATCTTACAACTCGTTTGCATTTGACTATTTTTGCTATAAGTGTTAGTTTGCTGCATTAAATTGGTTTAAGTAGACAATTTATAGCTAGCTCTGAGTTTTGTTTTCTGTTTCATTACTTTTGCATATAGTTTGCTTGGGGATAAGCAAAGGTTTGGTTTGGGGAAGTTTGATGCGTGCATTTTATATAGACTTATTGTACCATATTTGCAGGCATCTCTATGCATTTTGTGTAGTGTTTAGCTACAAATGTCCCCCGAATTGCCTACTTTGGTTTCTCTTGTTGTATTTTCAGGAATGAACCAAAGAGAAGCGGAATCAAGCTTAATACATGTCCCTATGCATGCATTTAGTAGATGAGATGAGTCGAAGCTTGGAGACTACTATTTTGAGATGCGCATAGAAGTAAGGTAGCTAGGCGAGCAACGGAAGAGCTTCAAATTGCTAGTGCCTACTTTGAAGAGCCATACCTCGAGTTCTACGACTCATTTTCAAGTTATTCTAATTGGAGATGAAAGTTTGTCCTCTTAGCTTTCCAACTCCACCGGAAACACTCTATTTTCCAACGTAACGAAGAAATGACGGCCGTTTGAAGTTCAGTGCGCGAAGTAGGAATTGTGCGCTGTAAAGTACTCGATCGAGTACTATCTTGTTCGATCGAGTATCTATTGTCTTCGATGGAATGGCCTCTTTTTTATAGTGTTCGATCGAGTACCTAAAGTCCTCAATCGAGAGGGTTTAGCTTGGATTTGTTCGATCGAGTGATATGAAAGTCCTCGATCGAGTATTAAGTTGTTGGACACGAGCTTTTTAGCTTAATTTCGTATTTTAGGTTTAATAATTGTCTCTCCTATAAATAGGAGAGACGTGATTAGGTGTAGGATCACTTCATATATCTCTTCTCACATCCTTTTTCCTCTTTCACTGTTCAACGTTATTTTTGGTTCTTTACTTTCTGGATCCGAATTTCTGTAATTTTTCTTCTCTCTTTTATGATATTTCTCTTTTGTACATCTCTTCATCATGCTTGTTCTTGCATTATTTGTCATTCTTGTTTGATTTGTTATGCTTAGCTAATCCCTTAATGCTAGGAGTCGGGGGAGTCATGGTAGTATAGCAATGACGCGATAGTTGGTTTAGGGGATTTTATGTGAGAATTGTTTCATTAGCAATTTAATTATAATCGTTTAGTTGAATGCATGCAACTGAATTTGTTAATTTGGTTAAGTTCTGATCTAGATCGGAAGATTGGAATGAATAGGCCTGTTATGAGCAATAGACTACACTAGTGAGGGCGGAAGCTAAGCTAGTAGTATTTTAGGGCGGATAGCGGACCGGAAGGACCTTTCCTTTACGCTTCTCACATCAGATCGACTGACCTACCTTTAGCTAATTTGTGAAACACCATGACAACCCAACATCCTGGTATCTCTCTCTCTCTCTTTATTTTCTCTTTACCCTTGTTTTTGCTAGTTTAGTTTAAATACTCAAACCCCCATCTTGTGACCTCAGACAGACTGAATTAACGAGTAGATTGTGACCGCCTCCCTGTGGAGATCGATCCTCCTTCCACTAGCTTATGTTAGTTGTTTTAGGTATTTATTTTTGGTACTAAACGACGGTATCAAGCAGTATGTCATTTCTATACAAGACAAGGAATACAACCTTACTCCCACTAAATTTCATGTATAAACACGGCTCCTCAACACTTCGACTAAAGCCATTCTGTTGAATAACATGATTGAAACGATGGTTCCAACTCCTTGATGCCCGCTTAAGACCATAAATGGATCTCTTAAGCTTGCACACTTTGTTAGGATTTTTAGGATCCACAAAACCTTCAGGTTATGTCATATACACTTCCTCTTCTAGAAACCCGTTCAAGAAGGCGGTCTTGACATCCATGTGCCAGATTTCATAATCATGAAATGCAGCAATCGCTAACATAATCCTAATGGATCGAAGCATTGCAACTGGTGAAAAAGTCCCGTCATAGTGTAAACCACGAACTTGAGTGAAACCTTTTGCCACCAATCACGCTTTGTAGACATCTTTATATCCATCCATGCCAACCTTAATCTTAAAGATCCATTTACACTGAAGAGGTCTAACATATTCAGGTAAATCTACCAGTTCCCATACTTCATTGTGAAACATGGAATCCATTTCGGATAGCATGGCCTCAAGCCATTTGTTGGAGTTGGGACTAGATATAGCCGCCTTTTAGGTTACAGGTTCGTCACTTTCTAACAGCAACACATCATAATCACCATCCTCTTCGATAACTCTTAGATATCTATCAGGCTGGCGACTAATTCTACCTGATCTCCTAGGTTCCGAAGGAATTACAACTGGATTAGATGCCGAAGGAACATCTTCCCGTGCCATCTCCTCAGTTTATGGTCCTTGAACTTCAGAAAGTTCAAATTTTCTCCCACTCTATCTTTTAGAAATAAAATCCTTTTCTAGAAAGACAACATCTCGAGACACAAACACTTTGTCCTCTTGACGGTGATAGAAATAATAAGCACGATTTTCCTTTCCATAACCCACAAAGAAACACTTGTCGGATCGGGGAGCTAATTTATCATCAGACTTTCTTTTAATGTAAGCTTCGCAACCCCATATACGAAGAACTGATAAGTTAGGGACTTTCCCTTTCCATATCTCATATGGAGTTTTCTCGGCTGCTTTAGTCGGGCTTCGATTTAGAGAGAAAATAGCAGACAAAAGCGCGAAACCCCAAAATGAGTCAGGTAGTTCAGTTTGACTCATCATGGATTGAACCATATCTAATAATGTTCAATTCCTTCTTTCAGCTACACCATTCAATTTTGGTGTGCCAGGAGGAGTCAACTGTGAAATTATTCCATAGTCCTTCAGGTGATTATCGAAGTCATTTCTTAGATATTCCCCTCCACAATGTAATCCTAAGAATTTAATCTTGCTTTGAAGTTGGTTTTCTACTTCATTCTGAAACTCTTTGAACTTTTCAAGAGCCTCACTATTATATCTCATTAAGTAGACATAGCCATATCTACTTAAATCATCAGTAAAAGTGATAAAGTAGTCATAACCTCCTCTGGCTGTGATTGTCATTGGTCCACATACATCGGTGTGTATAAGACCCAACAACTCACTCGCTCGTGTTCCTTTTCCAGAAAAACGAGCACGAGTCATTTTGCCAAGTAAATAAGATTCGCATATTGCATAAGATTCAAAATCGAATGGCTTGAGAACTCCTGTGGACACAAGTCTCTTTATACGCTTCTCGTTTATATGACCTAAACGACAATACCAAAGAAAAGATTGATCAGAATCACCTGTTTTGATCCTTTTATTGTTTATATGATAAACATTTTTAGTTAGATCTAGAATATATATTCTACTAATTGTTATGGCTTGACCATAAACTAAATCATCATATGAAAAGGTGAGACAATTGTTTTTAATCACAAATGTGAAACCTTCTGTCTTTAACAGAGAAATGGAAATTATATTCTTACTTAGAGTTGGTACGTAATAACAATTATTTAAGTACAACTCTTGGCCTGATCTTAATTTGATTACATATGTTCCTACAGAAACCGTACCTACTCTAACTCCATTTCCCATACGTAAGTCAATGTCACCTTTAGCTAATCGTCGTACATTAACTAACCCTTGCAAGTGATTACAAAGGTGTGAACCGCAACCAGTATCAAATACCCATGTTATGGTACTATCATAGTTTATGTATATCATATAAACATTGGAGGAAATAGTGCATGTTAGCGTCATAAGTTCAGCTACTTTATGGTCCAAATGTTCAGGGTATTTTCCCTTAAACCTCGTCTTATCTCTAACATTTAAAGCTAAGATTTTGTTCCCAAAACTCCCACTAAATTGTGCATTATTCTCTTATAAGAGGATTTATCAACGTTTGTTGCACAATTATAAGATTTGGTAGAATTAGATTCAACTAAGTTGCGCATTGTTTCGTCTGTTCTAATGTGTTTTAGGATATTTGCCTCCCAATTATGATAAATATTATTTTCCAAGGAAACGCTTCCCAAGTACACACGCGGTGTTGAAATTTGAGAAGTGGATTGAACGTCGATAAGTGTCATTGCACGATGATATACTACAAAACGGAATAAAGGAAATATTAATATTCATCGTATAAATTACTCGAGAAACAATTTCAACCGACTTTAAAGAAATTAACATTTATATAATGATCTCTCACCTAAATTATATAAATGATCCCGAGATCCGTCTCTAAATAATTCTCGGCTCAGTGACGCCAGATATACGAGATCTAAATAAATTCAGTGAGTCAACTCCTTGACTGATTCTACTCCTAGAACTCTCGGTCGACAGATTTCAAGTAAATCCATCTCCTAGCCCCGGAACACAAAACTGGACCCAGGGAAGCTAGACATACCAATCTTGAAATTCTGTTGAGTCCAACCAACTTTTACGTATAATAACGATTATTACCCTACTTACCCAACTTAAAAAGGGAATGCCCCAGTGAGCCGAACCCGCCCTTAATGAAGAAGAGATTCATAGGTCCTACTAATTGGTAAGGCTAATCTCAATTTTAATTAATGTAAGAGATCTTATCAATTTATTATCAATTCCCTTTAAGTGAACTAAATCGGCGAATTCTAGATAATTTTAATTGACAATAGTCGAAAATAAATGAAAATGCATGTAATGGCGATTTGGCATGAATGCGTTAAATAAAATACATGTAAAAGACAATTTCTAGTATTGCCTCCTAATCTAGTTAATCTAATTAACTATTACAACTTTGGAAAAAAACTGCTTTGCTCCCTTGAACTTTTTTGGAACGTCTTCTAATATAACATGGTCTTTTGGAAACTCCGGTCTTCATCGGAACTCCTTTCCGAAAGGCACCTTCTTCGTAATAAATAATTACAAATATAAAATGACTTACAAAGCAATTCCTATTATACATTTGTAAAATAAATCTATTAATATTAGAAAACAGCGATACGAGATCGCAATTAATTATAAACCAAATCGGTATCCCCTTACATGACGGGTAATACCAATTTAACAAACTAGGCCATACTAGGTAAATTACATGAATAAATGACATAAATTTAAATGACATTCATCTAAAAAATGAAGAATATAGATCATATTTAAACATGCTCTAAAATGCCAAATCGCTCTATAAACCATCGGTTTGATATAAAACTCGTAACTTTGGTTAATTAAGTGGTTTTTTAACCATTAAAAACACAAATTAGTACTTAAATGAGGTTTAAGTACTAAATAAATTCCCAACCTGTTTTGGGACTCATAATTAGTCTTCACTAATTTCATGATGATCTCATAACTTTTTATGAATTATTGCTAATTCAAACTTATTTAATCATAACCTTTATGAAATAAATCCAAATAAATAAATAAAATTAAGAAATATTTTTTTTTTAAACAAATTTAGGAAATCAAAACTTCAAAAAATTTTGTCCAAAAATTATTTTGTATTAAATACACAATTTAAACCTTGTTTTTGCAATTTTTAATGTATTAATTCCGAATTAAATAAAAAATAAGAAAATCATCAAATAAATTTTTTTAATATTCTGAAATATATTCCAGAACCTAAAAATTTTAAAAACTTTACCAAAATATTCGATTAAAATTTGAGAAAAATATGATTACATTTTATCGGTTTTATCACATAAAAACTAAAATACATGCAAAAATTAATCAAATCAATTTTCAAAATTTAAATCCAATGTATACAACATGAAAGTAAACTTAGATAAATTTCTCAAGCCATAAAATTCAATTTTATGATTTTTAACTAACATAATCACATTTTATTGACTTTTAACTATTAAAATCAATAACCATGCAAAATTAATCAAATTAATTTTATAAATTTCATTTTCTCTAAGTAATTCATGCATGTGTGATTATACAAATATTTTATAGCCAAAATTAACATGCAACACATTTTAGTTAACAATTAACCAATTTTATGCATATTAAGTCGGTTTTAAGACGGAAAAAGCACTTAATTAGCAATAAAATTTCATAATTAACCAAACTTTACCAAAACCATTTTTAGGTCAGAATGTATACATGCAACCAAAATTTTTGTGCCAAACTATTTTACACAAAAAAATTCCGGTTTTATAAAGTCACCTTATAACTCGATAAAATTGTCAAAAATCGACATGCATGCAACACCAAAGCTCTGATACCACTTTAAGGTACTAGACCCCTAATTAGATATCTATAATTAGTTACTAAATTACTTGTTAATTTAGTCTTAATGATCTAGTTACATGCAAACTTATAAAATGACTTAAGATGAAAAGAGTTAGTAATCCTTACAATGCTTAAGGAAAAATTTGGGCACAACACAAGGACTCCTTCCTTATATTGTTCTTGTGCTAAAAACTCAAGGATGAACCTCCAATCTTCAAATCACCAAAGTAGGTGATCTCCTCTTGATGACACCCAAGATATCACCCAAAATTCTATTAATATTAACTAGATATTATGTAGAATATTACTTTGAAATAATATTACAAATTATTATTACTATAATAATAATTGATGTTTTATTACTTATGTGAGTTTTGGATGACTTATATGTGTAAAAATAAGAAGAGAAGATGAAGAACAACTATTGTTCTTATGCTAATAAAACTAGAGCACTTTTTCTACTTATTTTCCATGAAAATGATAAAGTTAGGGGGGGTATATATAGTGCTCAAATGTAAACAAATGAGGAATATTTGTTAGTGGAAAATACTAAATCACATGTGATGACTATCATCATCAAGAAGTGGCGGAACTAGTAATTATCGGGTCCATTTTGACTTTCGGCATTTGTCCCACAAAAGCTTATAAGTCGTATATTTAGTTATCTTATATAATTAAATATTAAATTAATTATTTAACACTTAAATAATATAAATTAAAAAATAATGTTCATCCAACTTTTAAATATTATTAAACCATTTTATCATTATAAAATGTGTCCCATAATACTCTATTAGCTAATTTTACAACCTATTATAAGTTTAATTAGCTAATTACCCCCGCCTCAAACTTTATAAACTCATGGTATTAAAACTAATTCTTTATCAGTAAATAATACTAATTTAGTCAATTAACAATTAATTACTAAATTTTTATCTTATTTAATCACATTAATAAGATGTAATATTTATTACTCAATTATCACGTAATATAATAATAAATATACTTTAAAACTCACATGACTAACCATTAGTCAATATATATATTTCAAGGAACTAATTATCTAAATAATTAGATTTTCATTTGGGCTCCATCCTATAGGTGTGACCTCGAGGGATCAAGTGATCACCGCCGTTATACGGCAGTAACGTCAAACTCTAGTCAGCCGAGCGTTACCGATTTACGTTAATCAGTTGACAAGTAAAATATTATTTCCCTGATATTCCTTTTACGAGATTTATTATGTAGACGCACTATTGAGGAGGACACTACTCCAACAAGTATCACCTTTAGTCTTGTCAAAGCATCACACCCTCCTAACTTAAAAGCTTCTTGTCATATGATTAATGCTATTGATCCTACTATATATTGACGAATGCCTTGCTTTGCGTTTGGACAAGAATTCACCTAGCGCTTATGCTATTGCGTCGGGACCATGGAGCAAGGAAGTATATGAGATATAACAGTTTATTTATGGAGATAAGCCTCATCCTGAGACGGTTTACAGCTTTGATGATAGTGTTGACTTGGAAGCTAAGTTAGACGTCCTAGAGGCTGAGATATTTAAAAACGAACCTGTCCATGAGGTACATGAAGATGTGACTACTCCTTTAAAGGGTGAGGCCATGTGTATTTTTCCTATCAATGCTAAGATGGAAGGAAAATGGATGTCATGTTTTCCTTTTATCTTAGACTTTGAGATGGTTGAGCCATGACATTATTCGTTGTTAATTTTATTCGCTTGTGTTATCTTTTGGTGCTACTTATGTCTTTGTGTAGCACATGCACAACTTTTTGATTTCCTAATGCGAGATTTGAGTTGTTTTGACCCTGATATGGGTGAGCACTTAGTTTAAAGTGCAGAAACTGACCCGTCTATTGAGTACTCGATCAAGTCCAGCACTACTCGATCGAGCATCCTTGCGTTTTGGGTCTGAAACGTAACTGGTGATGATGGATTTGCGCGGTTGGTCATTTCCCCTATATTTGTAGCTGGTTTGGGGGAACTCCTAAGCTTTTACCTTGGATTCTCTTTACTTGTATATAGTTTTATTGCATTACTTGTAGTTCTTTCCCCTTCTTTTTGTTAAATGTATCCTTTAGGTTGCTGGTGATTTGTTAGGTGTGATTGATATGCTGTAGGCGTCACATTGAGGACACTCTGACATTTAGGTTTGGGGGAGGAGTCATTACATTCCTGTTGTGTGCATTAAAACACGAAAAATCCCATAAAAATTAAAAAAACCTCAAAATCCAAAAAATCTGTTTTTCCTTTGTTTTAGGCCGAGTCTTGGTGAATGTGAGTAGCAATGATGATAATTTGCATTGTTTTTGCATCTGAATCTTAATATAGTCATCCATGTACATTGTTTTGATCCGTTATTTATGAAAACAAAGCTCATAACTAAGTCTTGACCGTATTTGACATGCCTTATACCGAGTAGATTTGACTAAATTATGTTCGTAAACTACTTAAATTCGGTGGTGTATAAAGCTTCCTAGGCCACGAACATCAATAAACGGGTCTCACTGTCAATTAGGCTTGAGCGTGGTTCTCTTTGTGGAATATGTAATATTAAACTACATAAGTGCGACATTGGTTTCTTGATACTTTACACGTTCATATGATGAAGTACATGAGGACAAACAGTTGTTACCGTTCAAATAAGCCTTACATTACCTTTTGTTTAGCCCGTTTGAACCCTTGTAGCCGTTTCATATCCTATTTCTAATAGCTACAATCCTAGAATTTGTCTACCTTATCGGGACTGTCGCAGTTGCTTGTTGATCATGTTTATTTTCCTACTATGGTTGGGTTGGGACATATTTTTGTCATGTAGGTGTAGTAGAACACTTATTAGAAATTGTGTTGTATCTCTTATGTTGGAAAAGAAAAAAAATGAAGCAAAAGAAAAAAGAAAAAAAAGAATTCGAAAAAAAAAGAAGTGAAAAAAGAAGAAAAAAAAAATAGGTGCTTCATTGTCATTTGTTAAGGGAACAGAAGGATGGTTACTAGAGGCTAATGCATTTTGAAAGAGTAGTTTTGTTTGCTCTCATATGTCGTCAAGTTAAGATAATTTTTTCTAGTTTAGTGTATTTATGCTTATTCTTTGTTTAGAATTGGTTTTGGTTAGAAAGTGTAGCTGCTACTACCGTTTTAGCCTCACATATCAATACGTGCCTTGACACAAACCACTTCTATGCCATTTACCCAATTGCAACCCTTATTGTCCTTGATACATGTACTTTTGTCTACGTTATGAATGCATATTAGTTGGACAAATTCCTATCACATAAGTCGAGTGATTGTTTTTATCTCTTTTTATCTTACATATATAACTCACCCTTACATACTTATGAGTGCATAAGTGAATCTGCGAGAATCCAACTGATTTGTCTTGCAAGATCGAAAGATATATTTGGTTTTTGTCTATATTACGATATCATGTTACATCTTGGGACTTGAGTTGTGTTTTCTATTACTCGTGCCTTTTAATTTTTTTCATTTTCACAAATTTATTTGGTCACTACTTTGTTATAGATAATAGCTTGGGATTTGTATGTGCATCAGTATTAATGAGTTATTCATCACCATTTGTATGATTGCCTTATGTAATGTGTGATGCTTTACTTAGGGACAAACAAAGATTTGGTTTGGGGGAATTTGATGAGTCGCATTTATATACATTAATATGCCTCCCCTTAGTTACTTTTGATACGGTTTTCGTGCTAAATTACGTTATTTATATGCCATTTATATTAGAATGTCGATACTTTCGCTGTTTAGTGTTTAATGCAGGAATGATGCCTTTGTGGATCAAAATAATGAAATGAGCATCGCGGAGTTGGCAAAAAGAAATATGCGAAGCATGACATGAAAATCTAGAAGAATAAATGTAACACCCGCGATTTCATATTTATGGGTAACATATTAAAAATGATAATTTAATAATACTAGATTTTATTGGGTATATTGTTTACTTGGTTTTATATTTTCAAAATCGTGTTTTAGTTTCATAAAAAATTATTTGGTTTTGTTTTGACCCAAAAATCCCCTTATAAGTTGTGTTGTGAGTCTTTTAGTGCAAAATCGAGTCACAAACCTTGTGTCTTTGATTTCGGGCCTAAATAAACCTATGAACCCTCTTTAAGAAAACCAAAACTCCATCTTTTAGGGTTTTATTCTCAAAATTTCAGCAACTCCCGTTCATCTTCTTTCCTTAGAAAATATGTGTTTTCCTCCATTAAAGCCTTCACAAAATCAAACCTTAAGACGGATTTCATTTCATCATTTCTCAGCGACATCCGGTGACTTTTATACAAATCTTCTACTTTGCTTGTCCTCCTTCTTTCCATGTAAGAAAAATCTTAGCTTTGGAATCTTTTAGAAAATCCATCTTTTTGTGAGTTGAGTTTTCTAACCTTTTTTGTCTAATTCTTGTTTCTAGGTGAAAGCTTTAGTATCCCGTAGTAGTTTTGGGTCGGAATCTTGTTTATTGAAGTGCTAAAAGGTAACGGTAATGGGTTACTCGATCAGTATTATATCTTGTATGTGAAATTATATGTTGGGTTTTAGTCTTTAGCTAGCAAAGTTACTACCTTTACATGTTATTGATGAATTTTGTTGGATTATTAATGTTAGATGATGTTTTAATTGTGTTTTTATGTTATTGAGATGGTTTATTGCAAATAATATCAAGAGAAAATTACAAATAACCACCACGTATTTGTGTATTTTTACAAATAACCACCATGTATTTGCACTTTTACAAATAACCCCCAAGCTCTTATCTAATCTCCCCAATAATCACCACCGTATATCTGCCCCGACACTCTCTTTTACTTATTTCCCGACTCGTTAAGTGACGTTTTATGTAATATGCACATTATACCCCTCCCTGTAATACTCCCAAAGACACCAATGTCATTAGCTTCTTTGTAAAAATCATCAGCAATACTCCCTAACTTGTGAAACACCCTAAATCCCCAAATTGTTGAAGCTCTCTCTATACCTCTCATCTTCTCTAACTTCATCACACACCAACAATTAAGATTGTAAGTTTTGTTTTCCTGAAATATGTTGATTTTGTCAACCTTAAATCTTCTCATGTTTCTTATCAAAACATTAATGTGGTTTGCATCCCTAGAATTAATTGGATATATTGGGAAGGCATCACCCGTAAAAGTTCTCTTATCATATCTATGTAAGCTTTGGCCTTTTCAAAATACATTTAGCAAATGAAAGCTATTAGCTAAAATGAACCAAATTAGCAAAACTCGGTGATGTCAATGACCAAGGTGCTGGTTGCAGTGTTAGTTATTTAGACCATGTTAATACTCATCTTATGATATTAAAATTACAAATTAACTTTGTTTAGTCTAAATCTACATGCATGCAAAAGAAAAGTATAAAATTGGTATTAAACCATCTTAAGACAAAAATTCCTTACATTGGTATAAGCCAAAATTTGGGCACTACAAAGGTCTTGTACCTTTGTAGTTCTTGAGCTATACAACTATGGATGATCCTCTAAGACAAAAAACCACCAAAATAGATGGTCTCCTAAGGATACGCCCAAGAATCAACCCAAAATCTACTAAATTACTAACTAGGTAAATTTAGTAGTAAACCTTGTTTATAATATATTTGATGTACTAATAAATATTATTACTATGATAATATTATTAGTTGATAATTATATGTGTTTTTAGATGAATAAGGTGAAGAAAATAAGAAGGAAAATTGGTCTCTCAAATGGTAAGAAGGCAAACCGGTTTTGTAGTAGAAATGGACCAATTTTTTACTTCAAATTTATCAACCTAAGAAAATGAGGTGAATAGTGGGGTATTTATAGCAAAAAAAATGGGAACAATCCTTAGTGGAAAATCCACTACAAAGGACACTTGTATGTCCTCAAAAAACCGATCTATATGGACTACTTTTGGTCCATTTCAGTTTTCGACATTTGCCCCACAAATGCTTGTAAGTCTTATATTTAATTATCTTACATAATTAAATATTAATTTAATTATTTAACACTTAAATAATATAAATTAACTACCAATAATTACTTAACTATTAAGTAATCATAAGACCATTTTATTAACATACAATGTGTCAATATTAACCCATTTAGCTAATTTTACAACATATACACATATCAAATAAAATTAATTAATTAACAATTAATTAATAAATTCTAATCATTTATTATTTAAATATCACATAATTAAATAATAAATCTCCTTGTCCCGAGTTCGTAACCTGTCATCAAATAATATATTTACGTGACTAATTAAAAGTCAAATAATTATACAAGGAATTAATTATCTTATATCTCATACAAACAATTAATTAATTCTATTTGGGCGTCATCCTATAAATGTGACCTAAAGGGATCAGCTGATCACCGCCGTCACACGACAGTAATGTCAAGCTCTATTCAGCCAATCATTACCGATTAACGATGACCAGCTGACAAATAAAAAAATAAATCCCTGATATTCCTTTTACGAGATTTATTTTGTAAACGCACTTATTGTGGAGGACACTACTCCAACAATCTCCCACTTGTCCGACACAAGTGTGCGTTACCAATTATCTTGTCCAATAATATCTCCCACTCGGTCGTTCTTGCACGTGATCATATCATAAAGTGGTTTCCTCGATCAGGAGAATGACTGTATGACCGGATAATCTACAATAGATCTCATCCGAGCGTGGCCACGCATTCAGTCATCTCTCCTCGAGTGGCCTTGAGATAAAATATGATTTAAAAGGATAATCCCGTTGACCTATTTTCTTTATTCGATACAGATCACAATGACACAGTAAATGCTCATCGGCCTCCTTTTACGATGCGACCTAGAACAAAAACCAAAGCCACAGGAAAACCGTACCAACTCAGACAAATAGTAACCAGTCTAAAGAATTGACTCAAGGAATAAATGGAAATCCTTGATACGACCTAGCAACAAAAGGACTCTATAAACGGTCACTGTCCGACAAATTGTCTCACAATCTGCCTATGCAATCGACCAGTCATCACTATGACCATATAACAGTCGAACCTGTCATCTATCGTCTTACAATCTAGTCACTCTGAGACGTCACCTCATTAAGTAACTAGGGACAAAATACAATGTTAATCCAGTTCACTTAATAGGGTTTGACATTGTCTTTACAACCTATTTAGAGAAAACAAAGTATATAAATTCAGACATTAAACTGAATATAACGATAAATACAATTATCATATATGGAATAATAAATACAATATTTTGATTATTACATATCATATAATTTACTACATTTCTGACATTCGTCTCAACCCCATCGAAACTACATGACTATCATGTTTAGCTGGAGACAAATGCTTGGTTAAAGGATCAACGATGTTGTCAGCTGTCCCAACCTTACAAACTGTAATTTCTTTCCTTTCGATTAAATCTCTAATTACATGAAATTTCCTAATTACATATCTAGACTTGTTACTAGACTTGGGCTCTTTTGCTTGAAAAATTGCCCCACTGTTATCAAAATACAAAGTGATAGGATCCACGGCAGTTGGAACTATCTTCAGTCCCTCTAAAAATTGCCTAATCCAAACAGCTTCCTTTGCAACTTCAGAGGCTGCAATGTACTTAGCTTCCGTTGTAGAATCAGCAGTCACAGACTCCTTGAAACTTTTCCAGCAAACCGCCCCTCCGTTCAACAAGAAGACAAAACCAGCCTGGGATTTCAAATCATCCCTATCGGTTTGGAAAATGGCATCCGTATAACCTCTTATACGAAATTCAGATTCTCCTCCAAACACTAAGAATGAATATTTAGTCCTTCCTAAGTACCTTAGAATATTCTTGACGGCTATCCAGTAACTCTTACCTGAAGTTTTCTAAAAACGACTCGTCATACTCAAAGCATACGAGACGTCAGGACGAGAACACATCATATCATACATGATCGATCCAACAGCGGAAGCATAGGGAATCGATTTCATGCGTTAAATATCCTTAGGCTCAGTAGGACACTGTGACATACTCAAAGTGATCGCACTGCCCATAGGTAGAAAACCTCTCTTGGAGTTTTTCATATTGAATCGGTCAAAAATCTTATCAATATAGGCTTCTTGACTCAATGCTAATATCCTTTTGGATCTATCCCTATAGATCCGGATACCCAAGATGCGCTGAGCTTCTCCCAAATCTTTCATTTGGAAGTGATTTCCCAACCACTTCTTAACAGAAGCAAGCATATCAACATCATTCCCAATGAGAAATATGTCGTCCACATAAAGAAGTAAGAAAACAACTTTACTCCCACTAAACTTCATGTATAAACATGGTTCCTCACCACTTCGAGAAAAACCATTCTATTTAATAACATGATCAAAACGATGATTCCAACCCCTTGAGGCTTGCTTAAGACCATAAATGGTTCTCTTAAGTTTGCATACTTTGTTAGGATTTTTAGGATCCACAAAACCCTCAGGTTGTGTCATGAACACTTCCTCTTCCAGAAACCCGTTCAGGAAAGCGGTTTTGACATCCATTTGCCATATCTCATAATCATAAAATGCATCAATCGCTAACATTATCCGAATAACAGATCTAAGCATACAAAATGGTGTAAAAGTTTCATCATAGTGTAAACCATGAACCTGGGTGAAACCTTTTGTAACCAACCTAGCATTGTGGACATCTTTATGTCCATCCATGCCGATTTTAATCTTGAATATCCACTTACACTGAAGAGGTCAAACATATTTAGGTAAGTCAACCATGTCCCATACCTGATTATCGTACATGGAATCCATTTCGGATTGCATGGCCTCGAGCCATAGCTTAGAGTCAGAACTCGTAATAACTGCTTTATAGGTCTTGGACTCTTGGGTTCATCACTTTCTAAAAGTAAAACCTCATAGTCACCATCTTCCTCGATAATATCAAGTTATCTATCAGGCTGGCGACTAACCCTTTCTGACCTCCTAGGTTCAACAGGAACAATAACCGATTCAGACGTAGAAGGAACATCTTCTTGCACTTTCACATCCGTTTGGGCTCTTGAAGTTCATCAAGTTCAAATTTTCTCCCACTCTGTCTTCTAGAAATAATCTCCTTTTCTAGAAATACAGCTTCACGAGCAACAAACACTTTATTCTCATTACTATTGTAGAAGTAATATCCACAAGTTTCCTTAGGGTAGCCTACAAAAATACATTTTTCAGAACGAGGTGCAAGCTTATCGTCAGACTTGCTCTTGACATAAGCATCACAACCCCATACTTTCATGTATCGCAGATTTGGGACTTTCTCTTTCCATATCTCATATGGAGTTTTGTCAGTTGCTTTAGTGGGACTTTTATTAAGTGATTGTATAACAGATAAAATGGCAAAACCCCAGAATTACTTAGGTAACTCTGTTTGTTCATCATCGATCGATATCTAATAAAGTTCGATTCCTCCTTTCAGCCACACCATTTAATTGTGGTGGTGCCAGAAGGAGTTAACTGAGATACAATACCGCAGTTTTTAAGGTGATCTTTAAAGTCATTGCTTAAATATTCCCCACCACGATCTGATCGTAATGCTTTAATCTTCTTATTAATTGGTTCTCTACTTCATTCTGAAACTCTTTGAACTTATCAAAAGCTTCACTTTTATACCTCATTAAGTAGATATACTCATATCTACTCATGTCATCGGTAAAAGTAATGAAATAGTCATAATTACCTCTAGCAGTGACTGTCATTGGACCACATACATCGGTATGTATTAAACCCAATAACTCACCAGCTCGAGATCCTTTTCCTAGAAAAGGTGAACGAGTCATCTTGACAAGAAGACAAGATTCGCATGTACCAAATGATTCAAAATCAAAAGGTTTAATTACACCAGTCGACACTAGTCTTTTAATGCGCGTCTCGTTGATATGTCCTAATCGACAATGCCATAAATAAGATTGATCGGGATCACCTGTTTTGAGTCTTTTATTATCTAAATGATAAACATCGTTGCAGGTATCTAGAATATAAATTCCATTGATCGAAATAGCTTGGCTATATACAATCCTATTAAGGGAAAAAGTACAACACTTGTCTTTAATTACAAAAGAAAACCCTTCAGTGTCTAACACGGATATGGATATTATATTTCTAGATAGCATTGGTACAAAATAACAATTATTAAGATGCAACTGCATTCCTGAAGCTAAACTATGTACATAAGTTCCTACTGAGACGGCAGCTACTTTAGATCCGTTTCCTATTCGGAGATCGACATCACCCTTGTTTAGCTTTCTTATGCTTTTTAGGCCCTGCAAATGTTTACACAAGTGAGAACCACAACCAGTATCTAATACCCAAGTTGTATTTGAAGCATAATTTATGTCTATCATAAAAGATTCGGTTGAGAAATTACATGTCGGCTTCACAATGCCAGCTTTTATGTCATCCAGGTACTTTGTATAATTACGTCTCCAATGTCCCTTGTTATTACAATAATTATAAGTGTCTTTAAGAGGATTACCCTTTATAGGTTTAGGCTTGGTAGAGCAATTCATAATTGCTTTACCTTTGCCCTCCACCTGAACGGGCTTCTTACCTGCGTTCCTCTTAATCTGCTTCTTCCCTTTCATGTTAATCGCTAGCACATCTTTCCTCGTGCTCCCACTCAATCCCATGTCTTTCTTTGCTTGCACAAACAGAGAATGGAGCTCATGTAAACTCTTTCTGAGGTTTGTGATATTGTAATTTACCCTAAATTGGGTAAATCCTTTGACGTGCGAGAGAGAGTTGAGCACTCGGTCCACCACAAGTTCGTCGGGGATTTTACATCCCAACCCCTCTAAAGTTTCCACGTACTCAATCATTTTAAGTACGTGTGAACTTACAGGTTGACCATCTTTGAGGTTAGCCTCAAAGAAACGAACTGCGGTGTCATACTGGATTATCCTCGAGGCTTGAGAAAACATAGTAGAAAGCCTCGAGAATACTTCATGTGCATCGCGAAACTTGACACATTGCCTTTGTAAAGCAGGATCCATTGAAAAAATCAAAACATTTTTAATTGCAGCGGATTCCTTTTGATAATTTGAAAAAGCCTCCCTTACATCGGCAGTGGCCCTAGTACTAGGCGAAGGGGGAGAGGGATCGACAAGGTAGCGTAATTTTCCATCACCTGCGGCAACTAATTGATGTTGTTCCTCCCAATCTTTAAAATTACTACCGTCGGCTTTTAATACATATTTGTCCATAAAAGAACGTAGCCATGAATCTCTAGCTATGGTGACGGTTTCACTAGTAGAAGTCATCCTGATTACTACAAAGGAAATAAAGGAAAGATTAACACTTATCGTCTAGAAATATTTAACTTGTGAAACTATTTAACAAGTTCCCATTTATATAATGATCTCCCACTGAATTATATAAATGATTCCAAGATCCAATTTTATATAAACACGGGCACGGTGGACCGATTCAACCCATATTTATATAAATTTGGTGAGTCAACATTTTGACTGATTCTACTACTAGAACTCTTGGTTGACGGATTTTCTTAAAATTTATCTTTTAGCCCTAGAAATAAATATGGGCACGGTGGACCGATTCAACCCATATTTATCCCGTTGAGTCCAACCAATTTTCACGAATAATAACCTTTATTACCCTACTTACCCAACGTAAAAAGAATGTACCTCGGTGATCCGAACCTACCTCTACTGAAGAAGGGATTCATAGGTGCTATTATTTGGTAAGGCTTAATCTCAATTTTAAACAAATGTGAGAGATCTTATCAATTTAATTGTCTATACCTTTAAGTGAACAATAATTAGTGAATGCTAGACGATTAAATCGATAACAACAAAAATAAAACATGTAGTGACGATTTGGCATGAATGCTTATAAGAATTAAAACAAACAAGTCCTAATATGGCCACCTAGTTAATCTAATTAACTAAAATTATTACACTTCGAAAATCAACTCCTTGGTCCCTTGAGTCTTCATAAAATGGCATCCTTCTTTAGGATTTCGGAACGCCTTTCCGAAAACACCGTCTTCATGAAAACTCCGTCTTTAGATGCTTCATCTAATTACTAATAATTAAGTTACATAAGCATACCCTATTATACAATTTTTAATAAAATTAAAATAAAACTATTAATTAATTACAAATTAGGCGATACGAAATCGCAATTAATTACAAAACAAGTCGATATTCCCTTACATTACGGGAAATACCAACTTCTACCTATGGCCATATTAGGAGAAATTACATAATTATAATGCTAAAAAAAACATTCATCCAAATGAATAATAAAATGCATTATGGAAAATGACATGCCAAATCGTCTAACTAACCAACAACGATCATTTGAGCTTGCTTCGACGGAATTTTTACCAATAAAAATTCATAAACAATTCTTAAAATAATTTTAAGACTTACTCATCATACTAATCTGGTCTAATATCAAAATAATTATTCTCAACAATTATCTTGAATTTATATGGGAATTAAAACACAATTATGACAAAAATGATATAATAATTCACAATTATCATACAAAAATTCCATTCAATTTAAAAATTTATGGAAAAATAAATTTCAAAGCTATGAACATTCTGATATTACACCAAAAAAGCCATGCAAGTAAAATGTTTTTTTTTTAAATTTATTTAAAAACGATTTCACAATTTAATCGGTAAAGCGACAATTTTTACGATTTAATTCTAAATCAAACCATAAAAATTGAAATGACTCAAAATAAAATTTTGTACATTTTGGAACAATTTCCTGGAGCTAAAAATTCAAAAATTTCAAGTCCTAAAGTTAAATCAGTATTTATTTGCAAAATAACCATTATTTACCAATTTTTATCAAATAAAAATTCAATAAACTACTTAAATTAATCACTTTAATTTAAATTTTCTATTTTTCTCATAAATAAAACATGCATGTGGTTATTTCTAAATAAATATGCATAAAATTAACATGCAATCAATTTTAATTAACTCTTAATTAATTTTAATGCATTTTTACTCAATTTTATGCCATTTTAAGTTATAAAAACTGAAAAAATTTAACAAAAATCAAATTTTCGTCTCATATCATCCTAAGACCAGATTATTTACGTGCAAGACCATATTATGTGATAAAACTAATTATTAGTGACATAATATCAATTTTATCAATTTATCTCATAATTTACTAAAATCGTCATAAGACAACATGCATGTATTTAACAATGCTCTGATACCACTTGTTAGTTATTTAGACCATGTTAATACTCATCTTATGATATTAAAATTATAAATTAACTTTGTTTCGTCTAAATCTACATTCATGCAAAAGAAAAGTTTAAAAATGGTATTAAACCATTTTAAGACTAAAGTTCCTTACATTGGTATAAAGCAAAATTTGGCCACTACAAAGGTCTCCTACCTTTGTAGTTCTTGAGCTATACAACTATGGATGATCCTACAAGACAACAAACCACCAAAATAGATGGTCTCCTAAGGATACACCCAAGAATCAACCCAAAATCTACTAAATTACTAACTAGGTAAATTAAGTAGTAAAACTTGTTTATAATATATTTGATGTACTAATAAATATTATTACTATGATAATATTATTAGTTGATAATTATATGTGTTTTAGATGAATAAGGTAAAGAAAATAAGAAGGAAAATTGGTCTCTCAAATGGTAAGAAGGCAGCCGGTTTTGTAGTAGAAATGGACCAATTTTTACTTCAATTTTTTCAACCTAAGAAAATGAGGTGAATAGTGGAATATTTATAGCAAAAAATATGGGAACAATCCTTAGTGGAAAATCCACTACAAAGGACACTTGTATGTCCTCAAAAAACCGATCCATATGGACTACTTTTGGTCCATTTCGGTTTTCGACATTTGCTCCACAAATGCTTATAAGTCTTATATTTAATTATCTTACATAATTAAATATTAATTTAATTATTTAACACTTAAATAATATAAATTAACTACCAATAATTACTTAACTATTAAGTAATCATAAGACCATTTTCTTAACATAAAATGTGTTAATATTAACCCATTTAGCTAATTTTACAACCTCTTGTAAAATTTAATATCTAATTGATTCCACCTCAAAACATATACACATATCGTATAAAATTAATTAATTAACAATTAATTATTAAATTCTAATCATTTATTATTTAAATATCACATAATTAAATAATAAATCTCCTTGTCCCGAGTTCGTAACCCGTCATCAAATAATATATTTACGTGACTAATTCAAAGTCAAATAATACAAGGAATTAATTATCTCGTATCTCATACAAATAATTAATTAATTCTATTTGGGCGTCATCCTATAGGTGTGACCTAAAGGGATCAGCTTGATCACCGCCGTCTTGACAGTAATGTCAAACTCTAGTCAGCCAATCATTACCGATTAACGATGACCAGCTGGCAAATAAAAAAATAAATCCATGATATTCCTTTTACGAGATTTATTATGTAAACGCACTTATTGTAGAGGACACTACTCCAACATGCACTGCTGCCACAGAATCTTCATCGGCAGCAATTATATGTTTAATGAACTCGGTGGTGCTCGGACTTGCAGCTCGGTGCTTCGACCAAGGTGGTCGAGTATGGAGTTGGTGCGAGGTTTGATGATGCGTGTCGAGCAGGTTGGTGATTATAAGATGAGGTGTGGCGAGTTCGGTGTCGAATCGATGCTGCTGGCTCTAGTAGATATGCGTGAGCCACGATGGCTTGCTGAAATATGGTGTATAAAGGTTGATTGATTATGGTCTAGATGAAAAATTGAAAGGTGAACATTAATTTGATGGTGATTTGGTATTTCTGGCAATTTGGGGTATTTAGAGATTCTTAAGTTTGGGAGTAATGAGGGAAAGGGTATTATGGGCATTTTACTTAAAATATTAGTTAACGAGTCGGGGAATAAGAAAAACAAGTGTCGGGGCAGATATACGGTGGTGATTGGGGAGTTTAGATAAAAGTTTGGGGGTTATTTGTAAAATTGCAAATACATGGTTATTATTTGTAAAAAGACGCAAATACGTGGTGGTTATTTGTAATTTTTCCTAATATTAATTGGGTAAAGTTGGTTTGTGAGGAATGAGGTGCTGTTTTACTATTGTATGTATATTGTAATTTGCGACGAACTTCGTTACATGTTGTGGGTGTTTATTGTCAAGACATGGTGGGTATGTCGTAATTGCAACGATCTTTGGTTATATGGAAAATTTGGCGTTGTGAATGTACAATAAAATTGAATTGGGAATGGAGTTCATGTTGTTGTGTCGTGGGAATATGTGGCCGCGGTTTCAGCCTGACCACCTATTGTATGTAAAACGGCCACAACACCCTCATTTCTTATCCATTTTGGGCGTATAACCTACCGTTAGAACCGTAAGAGGATAAGTTATCACCTCCAGTTGGTTTCACCTTATTCTCATGTCTAGAACGTAAGTTATGACCATTTGAAATTGACCCTTGTTGAAGTCGAGTCCTAAATTTGTTGTTTTGTATTGGGGTTTAGGTTTCTTGTTGGTTATGCTTATTAACTTTGGTTCTAATGCTTGTGTATGGTGTGTTGACACTTGTTTATCATTGGAGCCCCTTGTCTATGTCTCATTCATTATTTATCGTTCATTTATATATTTCTCACAGGAATCGTAAATGTGGAACTTATTATTTATTTACGTCATAACTATATGAAATAACATATTTATTTATAACAAGTAATTAGAGATGAGAGAGAAAGCGATTTTTCTAACCTAGAATCAACATCAATTTCCACAATGACGGCAGTTAAGGCTACTCAAACAAACCTTTTTTCTCCATTAATGACCTCTTCTTCTTCACTAAAATCTGCTCAAAAATCATAAAAAAGTAACAATATCCATAGTAGAAGCCATGAACGTCCTAAAGTTACTACCTTTGAGGCTCCCTCATCCTCTGATGTGCGGAAAACTCGTTCTATGCAGGATATTCAGGGTATCCCTGTCTTACAGTTGCCTGAATATGAAGTGTAGGATGTCACTAAGGAGGACGAGGACCTACAGGAAGGTTAGCTACTTCGTCATGGAGGAAAGGACATCCATGTTCTTATAACCATCCATGAGGAGGAAGCTTCTGATGAGCTTTTACAGTTTACCCATGAGGACATCAAAACAGAGGTAGAATTTTGGTCTCATTCTGTTATGTGTTACATCTTGGGTGCAAACCCTCCCTGGGCTATGGTTGAGGATTATATTTATCATGTCTGGGGTAGGTTTAGAGTGGAACGAGTCTCGTTTTTGGATAATGGAGTATTTCTTGTTAGATTTACTAAGAATGAGGATAGGGATGCGTTGTTACAGTCTGGATATTATCTTTATGATAACAAGCCTATTGTTATTAAGCCATGGACTGTGGATATGGAGCTTGTTAAGGCAAAAGTTGATGTTGTCCCTGTATGGGTGAAACTGTTTAATGTTCCTCTGAAATTTTGGGGAAGTTGTTTACCAGCAATTGCAGGATTAGTGGGTAAGTTTGTTAAAAAGGACCAAGACACTCATGATAAAGTTAGGCTCAGCTATGCTAGGGTTATGGTGGAATTGGCTATGGACCAGACCTTACCTGCTAAAGTCAAGTTCTTGGATGAATCAGGGCAATTGATTTTTGTGCCTGTAGAGTATGAATGGAAACCTATCTCCTGTACTAGCTGTAATGGGATAGGGCATAATGCTACACAGTGTAAGAAACCAGTTAAGAAAACTTCAAAACCAAAACAAAAGCCTAAACAGATTTGGAAGCCTGTTCAAATAGACAAGGTTCAAGCAGCTGTTGTGAATCCTGTGAGCACTTCTCCTATACTAACACCTACCAATTTTCCTCCTTTTCACACAGTTAGATCTGTACCTATACAATCTACTCCAGCAAAGAATATTATGAGATTGAATAGGCAGGAGAATATTGTGGGGGTAAGGTTATCTGCCAAATTTAGTAAGTATTCCTTTTTAGATGCACTGAATAACTCTAATGCTTCCCCGGGGGGGGGGGTAGTAGAGTGGCAAGGACCCCCTCTGAGGACACTCTCAATGCATAACATAGGCTTTTGGAATGTAAGGGGTCTAAATGACCGGAATAAGAAGAAGGTGGTTAAATGGTTTTTGTACAATAATGGAGTAGGATTGTTTGGCTTATTAGAAACTAAGCTGAAACCTGGAACTCTCTTGAATAAAAACACTTCAATTTGTGATTGTTGGAGCATGTCCACTAACTGCAGTTGGCATAAAGGAGGTAGGATTTGGATTTTATGGAAACCAGACTGTTTTGATGTTAATTTTATTTCCTACAGTGCTCAGCATATTCATATGGTTGTAACATCTAGAGCTGATAATAAGACCTTCAAGCTCACAATGATCTATGCTTTTAATGGTCTGGAGGAGAGGGTGGCTTTATGGAATATTTTGAAAGAGATTTCCCTTGACTGTAATGCACCTTGGCTGTGGTTAGGGGATTTTAATACTGTTTTGTCACCAGTAGAAAGATTAGGGGGTAACACTACGATCTTTGAAATGCGGCATTTCGATTGTGTTTCTATCTCGGCATGGAAGATATACCCTCTACAGGTGCTTTGTTTACCTGGTCTAATAAGCAAAACCCTTCTGATAGAGTCTATAGTAGGTTGGATAGGGCAATGGGTAATCAAGCTTGGCTGGATGGCTTTGGTGATAATTATGCACACTTTCATCCTGAGGGTTTGTTTGACCACTGCCCCTGCACAGTATTGACTACTCACTCTACTTTGGGGGGCAAGAAAAACTTCAAGTATTTTAATATGTGGGGCTATGCTAGTCAGTTTAAAAATATTGTTAGGAATGTGTTGAGCATTCATGTTCAAGGGACAAAGATGTTTTCCATTATTAAGAAGTTGAAAGCTTTGAAACCTGCTTTGAAGAGTCTGAATAAGTGTTGTTTTTCTGATATAGAAAACAGCACTACTATTGCAACTGTGGCCCTTGAAAATATTCAGAAGCTGCTGATTGAGAACCCTGGTGATATTGTTTTACTGCAGCAGGTGATGGATATGGCCCATGACTTGAAGGAACTTATCTCAGCTAGGGATAGTTTTTTTATTCAGAAAGCCAAAATCCAGTGGTCTTTGGAAGGAGACCTAAATACTAATTACTTTCACCATGCTATAAAAAATAATAATTTATCTTAATAAGGTTTTCCAAATTGATGATATGAATGGAAGACCTGCACTGATGGTGATTCTATTCAGGCTGCTTTCCTTGATTACTATCAATCTCTTCTAGGGTCTCAGAGAGAGACTGAGAAAGTGAACCTGACTGTTGTGAGACAAGGAGCTTGTTGTACTGCTGAACATTGGAATATCTTGAACAAGCCTGTTACTGCTGAGGAGGTAAAGCATTTTTTGTTTAGCATCCCTAAAGGGAAATCCCCTGGACCTGATGGTTATGGGAGTCAATTTTTTAGAGATGCTTGGGAGATTATTGGTGATGAGATTTGTGCTGCAGTATAAAATTTCTTTGATACTGGCAAAATTTTAACTCAGATAAATGCTACCATTATTACTCTCATCCCTAAGATGGAAAGACCAGAGACTGTTAAGCACTATAGACCTATTTCCTGTTGTAATGTGATTTACAAAACCATCTCAAAGCTGTTGTGTGCTAGGCTTGCTGTAATTTTGCCTGATATCATCAGATGGAATCAAGGAGCCTTTGTTAAAGGGAGAGACATTCTTGAAAACATCCTTATTTGTCAAGATTTGGTCAGGCTTTACAATAGGGGTATGGCTTCTCTTAGGTATATGTTTAAATTGGATTTGCAGAAGGCTTATGATACTATAGAGTGGAATTTTGTGGATCAAATGCTGTCAGCTCTTAAGTTTCCTCCTAAATTCCATCACTTGATAATGGCTTGTCTTACTTCTCCTACCTACACTTTAAATTTAAACGGTGCTCATTTTGGCTATTTCCATGGAAAGAGGGGTTTAAGGCAAAGGGACCCTATTTCTCCTCTCTTATTTTGCATTTGTATGGAGTATCTTTCAAGAATTATGCATTATGCTGCTAATACTTAGCATTTTAGATATCATCCCTTATGCAAGAGTCTTAAATTGACTCATCTCTTGTTTGCTGATGATTTACTGATGTTTTGCAAAGGGGACAGTCAGTCTATCATGTTACTCCTTAGAGTAATGGCTACCTTCTCTGCAGCTTCTGGTTAAAAAGTCAATGCTGCCAAGTCTGAGGTTGTCTTCAATGGCGTAACTGCTAGTTTGAAAGCTGATATCATTCAGGTCTCAGGATTCCAGGAAGGTGCACTGCCTTTTAAATACTTGGGAGTCCCAATTCAACCTGGCAGGCTATTAAGGAGGGATTGTAAAGTTCTCACTGATAAAATTGTCAGGAAAATTAGAGGTATTTGGTCAAGGAAGCTCAGATATGCAGGAAGACTGGTCCTTATTAATTCTATGCTGAATACCTTGCATAACTACTGGGCATCTATCTTTCTAATACCTAAGTGTGTAATCCATCAAATTGAAGCTATTTGTAGGAATTTCTTATGGGAAAATAGCACTGAATACAATAGGGCTCCTTTGGTTGCTTGGAATGATATTTGCCATACTAAGAAGGAGGGAGGACTAGGGATTAAAAATGCTGGGGTGTGGAATGTGGCTAGTGTGGGGAAGTTGGTGCACTGGCTATATACTAAAGCAGATAGGTTATGGGTCTTATGGATTGATCATGTTTACCTTAAAGGAGCTGAGTGGTCTAACTATCATCCACCTCCAGATTCTAATTGGAACTGGAGGAATATTTGTAAAACTAGGGAGCTTTTGTCTGGTGGATATCAGGGTCATCACTGGAGAGGGCAACCTACTGGTACTGGTTACACTGTTATTTCTGGCTACTGTTGGTTACAGGGCACACATCCCCATGTCCAATGGTACACTGATGTTTGGAGTCCACGGAATATACCTAAACAGGCTTTTATAGGATGGTTGGTTCAGAGGAAGGCTTTAAATACTCGTGTTAAGTTAGCAAGATTGGGCCTTTGCAGCTCTGATAGCTGTATTTTTTGTGAAGCAGCTGCTGAGTCTCATGAGCATCTGTTCACAGATTGTGTATACACTTCAAAGGTGATTACTGGAGTTGAGGATTGGTTGCACCTTACTTTTACTGGTAGTGCTGGCTATACTAAGCTTCAGAGAAAGATATGTCGACTAGCTAAGATGGCAGTTTGGTATAATGTTTGGTATGTCAGGAACATTTGCAGGTTGGATCAGAAAGTGAAGAAGCCTGAGTATGTTGTAACTGAGATCATAGCTCAAGTTCGTCAAAGAATTTTTCACAAGATTGATAGCATAGAGGTGTTAAAGAATAGAGATTGGTTAGTCAAGTTAGATATACATCTCATGTAATGGTGTAGGCTTTCCAAAGTCTAACACATGAATGCTTTATCTTGTAATATCTTTTCTATTAATACAAAGCTCACATTTAACCAAAAAAAAAAACATATTTATTTATAATAATAACTTTAATTCATTCATTCTAATTTATTTATCGTATTTCAATTATGGGTGATTTAATCTACTTGAAGAATTGGATGAGCCGTATCCATGTGAAATTTCCACTATACTATACTTTTACTTGACTTATAATTATACCTCACTTGTGCTGTTCTGGCAAGTGCGGGTTTATCTCACTCTTTTCCCACCTCTTTCGTGCTGTTCTGACGAATTTGGTATACTTGGCTTCCGTTCTGTTGCCTGGGTCCTAGATGTGAGATGTTTATTGCATACTGAGAAGGTAATGATCTAGTGTGGTGCTTGGGTGTTTACTTATGGTGGTGTCATATTGTGTAGCATACTAGCTTGAGTATCCTTACGCCCCACTTAAACTGTTCTGGCAAGTGCGGGTCTAACCTACTTGTGATGTTCTGGCATGTATGGTTTATCTCTTTCCTTTTTCGCACCACTTGTGCTGTTCTGGCATGTGTGGGTTATCTCATTTTATTTCCGCCACTTTCGTGCTGTTTTGGCGATTGGGGGTACTCGATTTCCATTTTATCATCAAGTCTTGGATGCGGGCTGTTCTGCCGCATGTCAAATCGGAAGTGTACAGTCTGAGAGTCTGGCCAGATTTAGACTAAGACCGTATTATTATCGTAGTTCTACCAGGGGAATCTGAGTTTTAGAGAGTAAAAGTCATGCATAGTTATGAGTCTTACATATGCCATTTAGCGTGAGAATGATACCTTTTGAGTGTTTGGATGGTAAGAGTCATTTGGTCCTATTGAGCACTAGGGGTGAGATGCAGGCCACCTAGTATCGATATGATCGGCGGGATTGATGTTGCCATTCATATTTATGGTGAGATGCAAGCCAAAAATATGCCTGAGATATTAGTAGCCACGTCCCGTCTTATATGTTAAAATGATTTCAAAGTAAATGGCTACTGGTTTTCATTCACATGTATTCTATTGTGGGCCTTCTGTTACCCATTGCGCATGATATCTATAATTTGCTTAGAGTAGTGTTACCATGTATGATGCATTGGTCGGTTTGTCTCACACGTATGTCTCATATGCTATTGTTCTTGTTTAACCTCACATGTATTGGATATTTGTTCACATGTATAGAATATTGACTATGACTCATATCCTATAATATGTTCTTGTTCATCTGTGTTTTGATATAATATGGCTAGGAGAACCCTGAATTACTCCCTACTGACTGTGGCATTCATTTTAATGAATGAACAAGTTGTAGGTTGGTACTTATTTGGGGTTTACGACGAGTAAGCTAGCGAGCATTGTACTTACAACGATTAGCCCTACACGTAGTAGTTTCTAGTAATGTATAGTACCGTATTTGTGTGTTATCAACGGATCAGAATCCTTTTTATTTATTTAATTAAGTTAATATTTGTATAAAGCCTTTTCTTAACTTTTCATTTCTTTATATTTTATTGAACCTGCGCTTTGAACTTCAAAAGTTTTAAAAATTTCATAAGTTCCGCTGCATTTTACTAGTTTTATGCTACGTTTATTGCGGGGGTTCACAATAAAGGAAGAGAATTGAAGAAGACTAGATGAAGAAAAGAGCTGAAACGAGGAGTACTGGATCGAGTTGCCAAGTACTCGATCAAGTGGTGTGTACTCGATCGAGTCCCCATATACTCGATCGAGTATGGATTATTCTGACTACTTTTCCGCAATTTCCTAAAGTCGGTTTATGTTTTTTATAAATACCAAACTCCCACCCTACTATTAGGGGATGCTTTTATTACATACTATTTACTTTAAAACCTCTTAAAAACCCTTAGTTTAGTTTTGTTTATATTGTTTTGGATCCAAGCACTCTCTAATTACGGTATTACTAATTTTTCTTTAGTTATTGTTAGTTCAAAGTTTTATTTTATTCAATTCCTCTCTTAATCATCTTATTATGTTTTTAATTACGTTTTCCCTTCATCCTATTGTTGTAGTTCTTAATAATATGAATAGCTAATCTTATAATCTAGGGTGAATGGGGATCTAGGTAATTAATGAATTGATAGTTAAATTGCTTCTTTGTTGTTGTTCAGTTATTGTTTTCACTACTACAAAACATAGGAAGTAAGACGGTTGAAAACCGTTCTTATATCATATACAGAACCGTCATCCCGCTGGCCGTGCTCTTTTCCTAAGAGAACGGTTTATGGGAATCAAATCGTGCTCTTTAGAAGATTTAAAGATGATGGTTCAATATACAAGCGTCTTCTTTTGTATCCCGTTTTAGCACGGTTGAAAAAGGAACCGTTCTCCTTGACCGTTCTCTTTCTAACATAAGAACCGTCATCTTTGTTAAAATTTCCCACGCTCCAATTCATTCCAACCGCTATAATTTTAAACTAATAGAGCATGGATGTTAAACTAACCGATGTCTTTTTACATGCTATTTTTTTTATATAATTTTTTTATTTTAATCTATACCCAGCTATATAGCTTACAATAATGGTGTAAATCCTGCAATTTCATATAAAAAAATATCCAAATACTACATTAACGTCAACATACATCTTCGATCCAAAAATTCTAGATTGCACAAGTTTTCAATTAGCGTACAAAAATGTATGTAAGTTGATCAATGTTCTCTTACGACACAAGTAAAGCAAAACAAAACCTACTTAAGCTAAACTTCATCATCGCTCATCTTTGGCTTAAATTGTAGTGCAAAGTTGGCCCATATATCCTTCACTTTATCAATTTGCTCAAGTGCGTATGTCTTTGGAGATTTAAGCATAAACTACAAACAAATTTAAAAAAAATATGTTAAAAAAATTATATGCATGACGTCTAAATGAAAGTAAACAAATAGATTGTAATGATTTAAATAAAGAAACAAAAACATACATTTGGAATAATGTTAACATATCTTCCTCTGACGATTTCCAGCATGTACCGACAAATATAATATCCACATAAGACGGTACCTAAGGGTTGCGTAGGGCACTAAAATTGAAGCTCATATTATAAATACATACACATTATACTTAATAAGAGAAACCATAAATAAAGTATGTTAAGACACTAAAGGGTATTGACACATAGGAAGTACCTTGATCTTTTTCCAAACAAGCTCTTTGGCCTCATATCTGGTAAGTGGATCAATCGAGTTCCTTTTTTCAAAGGCCCTGTATATATAGATAGGTTTATAGATTTATTCCGTTTTATACAATGAAATGTTAATTTTAAGCATAATAGGAAAAACCAGATCATATATACATTGAACATACTTAGTAATTGTATCCACGAAAAATTGACGAGGCTCCTCATATCCAGCAGGATCACACCAATAAACTATATTTTGAGCTGGACTGATCGCACCCAACATCCAATATTCACTATGAGTCATCGAAAAAAAACCAATTAAGATATCATCTTAATTATGGGCAAAAAATAAGATAATCATAAATAATAATATTTGAAAAGAAGTTTATATTTACCCCTCGAAATATGGAGCGAATATAAGTTTTCGACCTTTACCACATCCGGTACATGTCATGGCCCTAGAAATATAATCGGATCGATAATTTCCATCCCGGACATTGGAATATGGGGACAATATATGGGGGCACAAGAATCCATATGAACTCGTACTTTGCATAGTCTCGGTAAGATCACTCAAATACCTACCACAATAAGAAATGAATTTTATAAAAAGGTAAATAAAATCATAACAAATAACTTGGGAAATTTATTCCATTAGAATTGAAGCAGAAATCTGAAACTTTATTGCAACAAATAAAGGAAGGACGATTGAACAAATGCACACATGAACATGTGCAGAAAAGTTAACTTTTTAGCAAATGGTAGGAAATCAGTTTTGGTCACACCTATGCCACGTTTAAGCATGCATCATAATCTGTAGAGAGCTCATGTTATAACCAAACTTCATGCTTATCAACCAGCAGACAAGAATGAACTCCAGAGTATTCATCATGAAAAATAAATTAAAGATGTATACATAAACAAAATCAAATCAGATAAACCCCAACCGTAGCTACCCAATAGCTAGCTGAACTTTATGGCTACTTAAACCTAAATCATGTTCAAATACTGTCTTAGCTTCAACATAAAAAATCCTTCACACATTTAATTAATTGGAGATGGGATAAAAAAACTTAGTTTTCCAACAACCAGTCAGCCAAGCACTAATTCCAAGGGGCTAAAAAACTTCCAGCAACCACAAGTCAGCACGAAGGTAAGGGCTATGCCGAGATCTTAATTCACATTCACTACTAGATTATTAAGTAGCGAGTCATACAAGTAATCAGTTGAAAAAGTAATGAAAATCTTATGATTCAAGAAAAGAAAATTGCAAACCTCATAAAACGAGTAATGTGGGAGGCACCAATCTAATCTTCATCCAACAAATGAATAAGCTCCTCATAACTAAGGTTGAAAACTTGTTTATTGTGTAATATATGTTCATCAATCTCAACATTGATCATCATCCCGCTTGCCTTTAAAACCCGAGCCTCAGTTTGTAATAACTTCAAATCCACGGTCCTCTGCTTTTGCTTAAACTCACGACTAATTTTTATACCAAGGAAATTGTTTGGCCGAATCTGGGGTGACACTGTTGAGGCTTGGGCTTCGTTGCTAATGCTTCTTCTTTTTTATGATTCTTTTCATGTTTATTTAAAATAGCATAAATAAGCGGATCTTCCTTATGACCAAATTTACCAAGATTTACCAACGTGAATCCTAATTCATCCTTGCGAACACCATTATTACTTTCAATCCACTTGTATCCAAATATAGGTATTAGAAAATCTGTGTAATCTAACTCCCAAATCTCTTCAATAACTCCATAATAATGCATTTTACTTAAAACTGGATTCTTATCTTTTGAACTAGCGAAATACATTGCTTCTGCCTCTACACAAACCACACTATTTTGCATCGTGCTCATGTCATCTTGCTCACGAGTATAAAAGGTGCATCCATTAATGGCATAACCACTATAAGACGATGCGAAAGTCTTTGGCCTGAAACAAAGTCTCCGTAATATGGAAGAAATAGAATCTGGATATTGTTGCAAGTCTTCTATTACTCGGCCCTTAAACCAAACTCTAAAAGTCTTGTTGTGCTCACTTGCGATTCACTTCTGTGTTTTATTTCGATGCCTCTTCCTCATCGACACCATTTGTTCCTCATTGTACGGTTGTACCTCATCCTCGTTATGAAGAACATATGTATGAGCTATATGCCACTTCTGAGTTGTCATATCTCGACGAACATGAGCCTTAAGAGCTTTGCCCATCATCCACTCACTATGCCTATTCTTAGTAACCCTAATTAACTCAGAATTTGATAAGTGTGTATAACAATAAGAAAGTGCTTCATCCATGATTGCATGCTCAGCGATACACCCTTCAGGATGATATTTATTAGATGTATAGTCCTTGTACACTTTCATCAACCTTCAAAAGGATATTGATACCTTAGATAAACTGGACCAAGATATTTGATTTCTCTAACCAAGTGTACAGTTAAATGCACCATTATTATGAAAAATGAAGGAGGAAAGTACATTTCCAATTAACAAAGAGAAGTGAAAATTAGTTTTTCCAAAGACTCTAACTCAATGGGATCTAACACTTTATTGCATATGTCATTGAAGAAAAAGCAAAACCTAGTAATGGCATATCGAACCTTTTTAGATAAAATCGACCGTATAGCCACTGGTAGTAATTGTTGTATCAAAGTATGACAATCGTGAGATATTTCATTGATACAAGGCTGGTAATATTGGAAGAATATCCCTCTGGCACTTTAACACCACGTAAGCACTCACAAAACTCTGTTTTCTCCTTTCTTGAGAGTGTATGAGCAGTAGAAGGCAAATAACATCGTGTTCCATTCTCTTGTGGTGCCAACTCGGGTCTAATTTTCATATCCACCATGTCTTTCCTAGCTGATGTGTTGTCTTTTGACTTATTAGGAACATTAAGAAGAGTGTTGATTATATTATCACAGACATTTTTCTCAATATGCATAACATCTAAGCAATTTCTTATAGAAAGGTCACGCCAATATGGAAGTTGCTCAAAAAGAGGAGACATCTCCTTATATCCACGAGACGCTAATTTAGAACCCTTCTTCCCATAAGTTATCTTTGTATCTTTCACTGTTTGATATACTTCATGGCCGGTTAATATCATAGGAGGGGATCGATGCTCAGGTTTTCAATTGAACGTCTTTTGTTGCTTACTGAAGAGTCTATCGATCCGAAATACTGAAAGGGGGGGGGGGGGGTGTTGAATTGATGATTAAAAACTTTAGCTACTTTTTTTATTGTAATTGTATAATTAATTATTTAAAGTTTATTGATTAAACTTTAACTAATTAACTAACTAACGAATATAAACGAATGAAAGAAGGAGACACCCGGATTTTTGAAGTGGTTCAATTTCACAAATCGAAACCTATGTCCAGTATTCTCGATTCATAAATTTAGTACCTTTCTACGGATTACAAATTTACTAACCCAACTCGTACAACTAACCCTATTTGTAACTCAAGTGAGTACCGTTAAATAATCGAGTGACTAACTTACGCTAATAAGAAAGCAACTAATGATTCTACTAAAAGTTCACGTTAATGAACGAGTAAGAAATCAATTAAGCACTATTATCTTATAACGATAACGAAAGAACGAATGCACAAGTTTATAAACACACGACCTTTTTCGAAAATTGCAAAACGGTTTTCTTGTTTGAAACACACGGTTTTTGCTCTTAAAAATAAAATCAAATTATGCTTAAAGGTCTTACTTTTAAATGTTGCAAAGTGAAAAGTATTTATAGTAAAGGAAGGAGCATACCACTTGGTTTCCACGAAACCCTAATGGCCGAAATATTAGATATGTAAACAAATCATATCTTTGTTACTTCTTTCTTTAAAACCCTAAGAGATAATAGAGAATATTCCAAAAGATAATTTATAAATTATTCTCCTATTATTCTTTCCTTAAATCTTAAGATATGATAAGATTTTCCATAGCAAGAATATCCTTATCATAAATAACCATATCAAGCTAAATATAAAAGATATGTTAAGATAATTCTAGAGAATAAAATCTTAACAATAACAACTTTTATTCCTTAAGTTTACACAAAATAAACACGGCACATATGCCTCGTTTTTCATCAAAACCCTAGCTTGAAGTTAGGTTAGATTTTAGGGTTTAAGAGTATGCCTTGTTAAAACCCTAATTAGTAGTATGGCTTAACTCATAAGTTGATCCAACATAATCACTAATTATAAGTTTAAAATAAAATCACACTCTATATGAATATGGGCTTCCTTATTAAATAAATACTTTTGCTAGAACATTTAAAAGAAACAAAAAATATTTTTCAAAAACAATTTGAAAACATCTTGAGTCGTGTGTAATACAAACTCAGCATCTCAATGTTATAGTAGAAGAGCTATAACATTGAGCTCTTACATAAGTAATGTTATAGCTGTCAAGCTATAACTATACCAATATAAGAAATCCACTCATATGTTACCATTACGAGATAATCACCTACACTATTCTAATCTTTTTAGGAGATCTTCGAGTGTAGACTACTTCATTATTCAAGCTTGATTAATCTTTAGACGAGCTTCATCTTCTCATGATGCTTGAATAATTCTTCCACAATCTTGCAAAATCTTGATCCGTAATTGAGGGCTTGATCATAATATAGTATTGTATACTTTCATCATAATTCTTTAAGCTTGGCAAATAGTAAGTCTAATCAGAAGGGACTAAACAAACAATTACGCGCAACAAGTATATAAAAAGTAAAGCACTCTTAACATCATCAAAACATAAACAGATATTCTATATGGTTCAAAACTTATGACATGAATGATCATCGTCCAAGAACCTACAGTATCCCAAGTACGCTTGTTTACGAGAAGACTTCAAATAACAAGAATCGACATCTTCTCCGCAGAAAGGGCAAGCCTATTTCCAGTGAACAGTGTGTCCACATAGATTACCATACGCAGAAAAGTCAGAAATAGTACATAGTAACATTGCTTTCAAGTTGAAATAACTATTCTGGTAGGCATCAAAGACTTGTATTCCTTTATCCCACAATAATCTCAAATCGTCGAGAAAAGGCTCCAATTAGACATCTATATCATTACCAGGTTCTTTAGGACCAGAAATAAATAAAGAAAACATCAAATACTTTCATTTCATGCAAACATAGGGAGGCAAATTGTAAATAGCTAAAAACACCGGCCAAGTACTATGTTGACTACTCAAATTTCAAAAGGGATTCATCCCGTCAGTGGAGAGTGCAAGGCGAAGATTTCTGGGTTGTTTACCAAACTTTTGATATTTTGCATCAATAAATTTGCAATCCATCCCATCATCCGGGTGTCTCAACTTCCCATCATTTGCTTTTGATGTTCTATGGCATGTGAGCAATTTGGCATCTTCTTTATTCGCAAATAATCGTATCAACCTAGGAATATTGGAAAGTACCACAAACCTTTAGCTGGGATCTCCTCCTTCTTTTTGTATCACCATTCTTTACAAACTGGACAACTAGTGAGATTAGCATAATCTTTGCGATATAATATGCAATCATTGGGACATGCATGGATCTTTTTATATTTCATGCCAATTCCCCTAAGTATCTTTTTTTGCCTCACATGTACGATTAGGAAGTACATTATCTTCGGAAAGCATGTCTTTAAATAATTCTAAGAGGTCGGTGAAACTCTTATCACTCCACCCATTTGTTACTTTTAAATTATATAGTTTAACAATAGCTGCCATTTTAGTGTGCTTAGAACTACTATACAAAGACATTTTAGAATCTTTTGATTTCTCCAATACAACACTTGTATCCTCCAAATCATTTTCATCAGGATCTTCATTAGTTTCATCTAGGATATCTTCATCGAAATTTTCATAAATATTACCTTCATGTTCATCCCCTCTGAACACATCTCCCCATGATTTATCTAACATATCATCACGCCCATCACCTGACTCAAAATTCATATCACAACCTGAACCTTCTAGTGATGAATTAGACTCATCGGGATCTTCATCATCACAGAGGTTGATCTCATTGGGGAGGCATTAGTACTGGCGGCTTGGCCAGTATCTCCTTAATCTTGCCAGGCGCCTTTTGATAGTCGTCATCCCATATGGTATGATATGTTTTCTTGAGCTTTTTGAAAATGGGTTCACAAATCATAGTAAGGTTCGATATGAATTAGCTTATATACTGCACTTTACCTAGAAATCCTCTAATTTCCTTCTCTGTCTGGGGTTGTGGAATTTTGATTAAAGATTTGATGTTAGACAGATCAATTTCTATTCCTCTCTGACTGGCGACATATCCCAAGAGCTTGCCTGACGTTACTCCGAATGCACATTTCTGAGGATTGAGCCTCATGTTGTACTTTCGCAGTCTTAGGAAGAATTTGCGAAGGTTATAAATATACCCTTTCCTGTCCTTGGACTTGACAATCATATCATCGACGTACACCTCTACTTATTTATGCATCATGTCATGTCGCAAAGTGGTCGCGGTACGTTGATATGTAGCTCCAACATTGATTAGCCCGAATGGCATAAAAGTATAGCAATATGTGCCCCATTGAGTAACGGAGGCTGTCTTATGCATGTCTTCTATGGGGATTTTGATCTTATTATACCCTGCATACCCGTCCATGAAGGATAACAATACGTGATCTGCTGTATTATCCACCAATATATCGATGTGTGGTAGAGGGAAGTCATCCTTGGGACTTGTTTTGTTCAAGTCTCTAAATCAACACAAACCCGGATTCACCCATCTTGTTTGGGTACGGGGACTATGTTAGCCACCCAGTCTGAATACTCGGAAACTTTGATGAACCCGGCTTTGAATTGTTTATCGACTTCTTCTTTGATCTTAAGCGCCCACTCGGAACTCATCTGATGGAGCTTCTGTTTCACAGGTTTGAAACCTGGTTTGATTGGAATTCGATGTTCTGCAATGTCCTTGTCGATTCCTGGCATGTCCATGTAAGACCAAGCGAAAACGTCCTTGAACTCGTGTAGAAGGTTGATGAAATTTGCCCTTTCAGTTGGGTTTAATGTCGTCCCTATCCTAAATTCTTGGGGTTCTAGTTGGGTTCCTACATTGATGGGTTCAATGTTTTCTATAACTGGTGCCCCCTCCCCCTCTTGTAATATTTCTTTAACTATATAGGGAGGTAATTCGACTAAGTATGGGTCAAGATCATCCTCATTACCATCGTAAATACAATTACATTCAGAATAACACAAAGAGTAAGCAGAATCTGATTTATTCATATTAAATTTTGAAAAGAGTTGAAACAGAGAAGCCATCTGTTCAGTAGTTAGTAGCGGTAAAGGGACAGCTCCTGGGACATTACCCAAACTGCTATTTCTATTTGATGCTAAACTAGGAGAAATAAAGGGATGGGGAGTGACGACAGAAGAAGACTCTCTAGCGGCTTCTCTAGACTTAGACTTTGATTCCGACTCCGACTCTGACTCTGACTCGAATTCGTCGTCTTCAGGTTCTCCTTTGAACATCTCTCCTTCTCCAGTGGTTACTTTGAAGAGCTCTTCTTGGTTGTTGGTCCATTTGATCGACTTTCTCCATCCTTTCTGCTAATTTGAACTGATGTCAGTAATTAGAGTTGTTGGGTTGAAATGGTCATCTTGAATATCATGGTAATGATCTCATCCTGCGCGACCCTGATGAATCGGTCCTCTCCAAACAGTAGGCTAACGGCCTGTTCGTCTAAACAAGGTGTTTGACGAGTTTTAATGGTAGGAAACCGTTTCCGGAGGGATGAAATAATAATCGTGGAAGACCTCGATTCCAACTAGTTGCATTCCTTTATAGTGCCAAGGTTCAGGAAACCCGTGAATGTACTCCTGACTCCCTTCTCTAACGAAGTATCCATTTAGGGTAGGGAGATATGATCGCATTTAGATTACTTTGTCCTTACGGTTCTGGAATTGGGTAAGCATTTCCAAGGCCTCTTCCTTCGTGGGTTTGTATCCCAACCCTAATGGTATCCTTTGAGAGTTTCCTTCCTTGTACAGTGCGAACGTATTTTTCTTAGCAGGATTCAATGGTATTCCCGGGAAGTATCCCTGGGACTTGAGTATGTGGTTAACCACTAAGTTGGAGTATGGGTTTAAGTATAAAGCTGTTATTTCGCTCTCCACAAGATTTATGCTCTGAAAGGCCCCAAGCTCATATACTGGGTCTATGACTATTTTGGTTGCTTGACATTTTCTCTATTACTGCCTTGATAGGTGACGAAGTGATCATCACTAATTTGCCATCTAGGGGAATCTTAATCTTCTGGTGCAAGATGGATGTTATCGCTTTGGAAGCGTGAATTCAAGGCCTTCCCATAAGTATATTGAATGATGCTTCGATATCCTCTATTTGAAAATTAACCTTTCGTTCAATTGGTCCTGTGGCTATAGTGAGGTTGATTAGCCCTACTAATTTAAATCGTGTTCCATCATATGCTCGAACACCTTGGTTGGTAGGAGTCCATCTGATTCTTTTATGCCCAACTTATATGCTGTCTTTAGTGGTATGACGTTGACTGCAGAGCCATCATCCACCAGGTCATTGGTACATTCTTGTTTAGGCATGTGACTGTAATATATAGAGCGAGGTTATAACTGGCGCCGAAGGGAGGCAAATCTTCATTTGAAAAAGTAACTGGGTTACTTAATTTAACTGAATCTTGGAAGACCAAGTTGACTATGTTATTAGGCCTAGAATTGTGCGCTACGTTCAATTTAGCCAATGCTTGCAGTAAAGCTTGACGATGGGGAAAAGAACTCGCGACTTAGTTGCCAGACTGAAAGATCAGCCTTCGTCTTCTGCAGTTGCTTTAGCAAGAGGTCAGTAGATGTATCTTTGCCATCATTTGGTGTGTTGACATTGGTGTTATTAACTGGACCATTAGTCGTGGGACCATTCTAAGAGACAATTTGATATGGGCGTCCTGAGCGAGTAAGGTGGTCTATATCTTGGTCCTCGCTAACCTTGACTATATCCTCACTGGCTTTGACTAGATAGTGTTCTGTGAGGTATTCGTCTTCATCGTCATCGGCCCATATTCTGTTGACGATACTAAGCTCTCTCAACCTGGTGATCTCAGCTTCTAGACTGATTATTTTCTCGACTAGGTTGTCAACTACCACGAATACCTCTTGTATAGTAGACTCTTGAGATAGACTTGGGGTTAGTGACACGTTCTCCCTAGGTATGGTGCCGGGATTGTGTAGAGATGCTAAAACAACTTCCAAGTCTAAAACTTGCCTACTCACACTTTTTGCCCATGCGATGAAATCGGCAATGGTAGGAGAAATGGTGGAATAACTCCCTTCCTCTTCTAGTGCATGAATCTCATCTTCGGCTGGAGAAATGATGTGTGAACAATCCAAGGTGGATTCTTCATCTGTGATCATCAGAACTCCAAGAGGATTCTGAGTATTGTTAGGCTTACCTCCGGGAGGTATGGGTAAACGACCATCTTTGATCATATCCTGAAGGACATGTTTCAGTTTAAAACATTTCTTTGTATCGTGTCCCTTGCCTCTATGATATTCGCAGTATGCATTCTCATACCAGAATTTAGACTTCTTTTCAGGGTCAGGTGTAGGTCCTATGGGTTGGAGCTTACCTTGTTTTATCAATCTTTTCAGAGCGTTGGAGTATGAATCACCAATGTTTGTGAACTTCCTTTGCGGGCCATTCTTCTTAGATGATTCGATAAGATTAACCTCGTCAGTCTTACTAGTAGAGTCATAAGAAAGGCTCGTTGAACCTTGATATCCACGACCTACCGTCTTGGACAAGAGTCCTTTACGGATTTCATCTTCAACTCTCGTTCCTAACACAGTGATATCTCTGAAGGATTTTATGTTTTGGTACCTCAGGTGGTTTGCATAAATAGGTCTCAAGTTATCTACGAACTTTTCCACAAGAGTAGCTTCATCTGGACGTTCAACAAGTTGTGTGCTAGTCTTACTCCACCTACTTAGGAAGTCGGTGTAACACCCCTGATTTTTGGCAAAATTAAAACTAACTTTTACGTATAAAACTGGCCGAAATACAGAAATATTATAATTAATATACAAAGTTTTTCTTAAAAAATGTCTCTTAAAACAAAATATACAAAGATAGAAAATGAAATAAAACTTTTACAAAGTCTTGAATAAAAACTTGACTTGAAAACAAATCCTTTTGAACAGCAGCAGAAGACCTGAAAGCAAAACCAGAAGACAGAAAGGAACTAACCCCATGATGAGTAGCCCCGAAGGGAGAAAATACGTCAGACAGAAATCTGAGTAACAGATAATACCTCAATATAAGCAGAATAGTTTTTGGTCATAGAGAATAATAAAAACACTCCCCATAAACTAATCTGAACCTCATACTAATTACATATTATTCTTTTAATATAATACTCATCTTTCGCCACCATATCTAAACAAATCTCAACTCACTACTCCGTCGTACACATTACTCCGTCTTACCCATAATATAATACTTTAAGGTAACCAAGTATCGTATTTTCATCGTCGATCCTAAACCAATGACAAGGGGTGAGTGAACTAGCTGATAAAACCGCGAAACAATATATCCATCTCAATGTCAATTCCAATCTCAATAACCAGGGTCACTCTAGACCAGAAACACAATATGGCACAACGACCTCATAACTTAATACCAGTAACCAATCTCAATCTCAATTTCAATTTCATCAAGTTCAAAGAACCGTGCTCAACACTTAGAGTATAAACTCTAAGCTACTCACCCACTTATCAAGGTCAAAGGAAACAACAACTGAAACACAATACCAAAATCCATAATCCGAAATAACAGTACAGTTGAAGCTAGCTAAACCAGTTGCCCAACTTTCTCGTACTCAATACTTAATTTAATTCACCAACTATCAACAAGTTATGTCTATCTACATCCTCCACCTCCTGTACACTCCCAATTATGATACTACCATACATGAATTCAGATTATCAAACTAATACCCAACCTTAGTTGACGTAATCATGAGAATATACTTTCCCATTAGCTACTTTCTCATATAGCACATACAAATCATTTCTATCTTGGTAACTAAACCATTAACCCCTTACAAAATTCTCTCGACCCATCTCACAAATAATGGAAACGATAGATAAATTTATAGCTACTATTACTATTATTAACAATAATCCAATGACAAACCCAGTTAAAAGTAACAATTAATTAACAAGGCTAAATTAACACATAAGCATACAACCCGGAACAATAGTAGTAATAATAGGATCGGTAGAATCGTGTTACCTTATTTGCAAAATAAACTCGAAAACGGTTTACTTCCTCGAATATCAACCCAACAAATAAATTAATATATAAGAAAGAACTATGAAAACAACGATGATGCAACAACAAGTATGTGGCTGAGAAACTTTTGAAGGCAAAAGCAAAGACGGACAAAAGGTTTGTCGGAGGAATCTTTTGAGCAGAGAAGATAGAATATAGTAGAAGCCATCAAATACTTAGACGTCTTAAAGATAGCCAAATTAGGAGAATTTGTAATTAGGAAATTAAAGAAACCTTAAATAAGAGTTAATCCTGATGGCTCTTTATTGAAACTAAATAAAATTTAAAACCAAGTTAAGTATTTATTATTTTTAATATAAAAATTATTTATTAAATATTATAAATATCTAGGGTATTACAGTCGGTGAAGCCTTCTTTTTCATTTTGGGTAAGAACCTCTAGAGTGCGCATATTAACTTGGATCTCAGCATTATCCGCGTATTGTTTGGTGAACTCAATTGTGGCATCATCCCAAGTGGCAATCTTCTTATCCTCCAAAGAGTAAAACCATTGCTTAGGAATGGTGTTGCGAGATGAAGGAAAGATCCTTAGGAACATCTCAGGTTTGATGCCTTTGATAGACATGTAATCTTTGAAAGCACGAATGTGGTTCAAAGGATTTTCATGCCCTTGAATTTTGGAATGTCAGTCATGTTGAAGTTGGTTGGAAATTGAGCATTTACGGCCACATACTTACGATTATTCTCCCTGTAGATGTCATCTCCTTTAAGGTACGTTAGTTGTTCCTCCAAGTATTGGAGTCGCTTTTTAGCTTCAGTAGGACCTAGTGGAGGGTTGATTTCTTATTGTCCAACAAAGGGTGAAATGTTATCATGCACGCTCGCGTCAGGAACATCATTCTCTGTAGGAGGAAGTCTAGTTTCTATGGCAACAATTCGGCCTTCAATAGCATTGAGGCGAGCATAAGCTTGGTCTTGGCTTGTTTAGAGACGAATGAGCGCAGCTAGGATTAGATCATTACCATTTCCGGGTTGTTGGGGTTGACCATTAATGCTTGCGTGACTAGTTCCAGGCATCTCGGAAACTGGCTAAGAGATCGAAGACGAATCAAAACGCGATCGACCATTTTAGCACACTTACTAAAAAAAAAAAAACTCAAATTGTGAAGTGGGAGTGTGCCACTGTGTTAAGTGAGGTTTTAGAAATGACAAAGTTTTGAAATGTTTGTCCTAAGCAACTGTAGTGTAGTTGTAGGAGTGTTGACTCGAAGTGAGGTTTTGAAATGGGTTTTGAGGCCCGAATTTTAACTGGACATTTGGACAGAGTTTCGACTCATTTTGCACTAATTTAGGCCATCTTTGAAAATATTTACATTTTGAAAAAGATTTTATTTTACAAGAATTTTGTCGTAGTTATATTTATAAAATGGTGATCACGTGTATGATACAGGCATACATACAATCATTATAACGGTATGCTGAGTGCATTTAAAGGGTTTTGGTTTAAAAAGGTGGGTTGCCATACCAAGCCATCAAACCCTGGTCTGTGGAGAGGTCCATGCCAAACATGAGTAAGGTCGGTTCCTAGTCCATTTCCTCGAGTAGTGAAAGCCCTTGATACAAGCAAGAATATATACCATGGTATGGTTGACATCAATCACTATCCATCTTTAGGCCCGGATAAGAATTTGGACCGTTTAGACGGGACGATTGGTCGAATGGGCTGGGTTAAGCCTAGGAAGGCCGAATAAAACGACCTAAGAAGGTCGAGTAATTAAAACCAACAAATGTCTTGTATAAACTATTCCCTAACATCGTTCAAGTTTCACCCTGGGTAACACGTAAGTGTATCATCCCCAGCGGAGTCACCAAACTGTGGACATGGGCCACCCGAGCCGCGCGCACCCGTGCGTTTCGTTTGTGAAATCGTTTAAGGCGGCGGCACTTCTCCCACGGAACCTTGGATAGCCAAATCACGTTATGGGTCGTTACCGATTTGTAAGGCATTGAAACCGGTGAAAGGTTGAATAAGCCTGCATTTGTGGAGTCGCCACCAAATTTTATGGGAAATTGGAACCATTTGAATACCTCGTGCCATGTTAGGACACAAAGTAGTGACATGAACACTAAGAACTCGTTATCCTTAGCATTCTATGTCTAGAATGACTCTCGTGGATGCCAACGAACACGGATATTCACAGAGATCTGGAGTAAGGGGTGAATCTACGTATTAGGAAGTCCTTTTACTGAACACCTAATCCCACCCGCCTCGATAGCGGCCTCTACTAATGATTAGGAAAATCATTCGTATTTGATATGTTGTCGATTATATGCATGCAATGCAACATCCAACGTTTTAATCCTAACATGTGAGATCAAACTAAGTCGGTGAACAAATAATTAGCACTTATTAATGTCGAATTAGGATTTAGAGTTAATTACATGTAAAAAAAAGAGTAAATAAATCATACATAATAAAATACAATAAATAAATAGCGATAATTGGAATTATAATAAATTACAAAGAATTAATGATTTACGTCAAAAATATTCTTAAGACGGACAATTTGATGAAAAGAAAGGAAAATAAATAAAGTTCGAAAATAAAATGATGAAATAAGGTAGATAAAGGGCGATATTATGGTTAATAGTCAATTAACTACTCAATTAAAGGATTAGGTCAAAGTGAGAACGGAAGTTCAGGGACAGAACTCATCTCGGAACAGGCGCAACACTGTTGTGTCCCTTGGAAGAGGCGCAGCTATCACTACGTCTATTCCTGGGTTGAGTTCTGGCTGTGAAGTCAGAACCGCGGGTTTGTTAATGTTCGTTAGTGTGTTTTATGCTTGATTATCGTTATTTAACTCAAGTGAAGGTGATTTAACATGTTAATTACATATAGAACCGTCATAAAAGCACTTAACACGAATTAAAACAGATCGAAACGAGTTAGAAATGAATTATAAACGAATTAAAACGAACAAGGTTTATTTACAAAGGCGGACACGAACTTGAAAGAATTTGATAAACTGGAAATAAGCAACGGAAACATATACGAAAGACGAATTACAGAAACTTGATATGAACGAATTGAGTCTCTAAAATCCGGGTTTGATTTAGTGACGAATACCGCGAATATTGTTTATAAGGGGTTTAGATCGGAATAAAACGTGATAATTAAAGGAATAATGTTAAAACGTGGCTTAATGTACAAAGAAAGAAAAATAAGGAAATAAAACAAAAAGAACGAAAACAACAGGAAAAATCGAGGAAGAAGAAGAAGAGCAGAAGCAGTTGCAGCCTCTAGAAGAGGCGCATCAGATGCTGCGGCCCTTTGAAGACGCGCAGCAGCTGATGCGTTTCTTCTCGACGTCTGGTTGCTGCTGATCCGTAAAAACGGTTTGATAAAAGGGATTTAGAAGTCGGTTTTAATCATACTTTTGACGTAAATCTTACAATAATAAGTACAAAAAACAAAATACAATAAAACGAAAGGGATTTACAACCTCAGACTTACATGATTGATGAAACGAGATTGACTAAGTTAACGTTAGTGATTGCTCGACTCGAATGTATGTAGAAAGTTCCCTCGTTAGAGGATTTAGATTAAATTGATTAATCTGTAGTGGTCAAATTGGTCGGTCATGCAACGTGACTGGAACTCAGAATGATCTGAGCTTACGTGATCGATTGATCAAGCACATAGGTGTCGAAAGCTTAGAGCACGGTCTTAGAATGCAAAGGGAGAAGAGAAAGGCGGACACTCGCGTGAAAAATATGTGGAACGAAGGTCCCTATTTATACTAAAAAATGTGAAGAGTATAGAAATGACTCAAACTTTGGAAAGAAATCACGAAAAAAATCTGAAAACAGGCAGAAACGAGTTGGGGAAGAGGCGCAACAGCTGCTGCGATCCTTCCAAGAGGCGCAACATCTACGGCGTCATTTTCCCAGAGGTTTCCTCATGCGGAAGAAAGATTTCCGTGTTTCTTTTATGGGATATATTTTACCAAATTATATAAAATTAAATTATGGAATACATATCTGGAATATTCTAGGACGTTCCAACTCGGCATTTTAAACGGTTTCTTAGAAAATGAAACGGTTTTTTACCCGGACTCCAAATGAACTCTAATTATTGTCAAACGACCGTGTTGGCGCGTAGGCGACTAAGGGGTAGACAGAAGTATTTGACCTATCACTTGAAGATAAATTTACGGACTGTCATAAATTGTTCCGCGTACCAAATATGTGGTCCAATCATCACTGGGTGGTTGGCGGAAGGTGTATAAATGAGGTATCTACACTCACACGTCTTCAACCCCATATAAGCACCAACTGATTACCTATCATTTATGTAAACATGAATGCCATTGTCAGTGGGGAGTAACTCAAGGATCCTCCCAACCACATTAAATCGATATATACATAGCAAAGAACTCAAATAGGCAAACACATTAAATAAGATGTGAATAACTTGAATCATAACCAAATATGGGATCATACATGTTGAGATAATAAAAAGGGAAACACGATAGAATGATAAATGAGCAAGTCATAGGCATATTCAAATAAGAAAAGAAAGGAAATATAGGACATAGACACGGTAACTTAATCGCGAGCATGAACTCCAATGAAATATGACAAATGCAATAATCCAAACTATATGAGATAGATAAGCAAGAGATCAATCAACACCATACACATGAATGGAAACCATAGCCATTTCTTTGAAAACCTTTTAACAAATATTACACGGGACGTGGCTACTAATGTCACATTCATACTTATGGCTTGCATCTCACCATTTGAACGGATGGGAGTATCAATCCCGACGATCATATCACAACTAGAAGGCTTGCATCTCACCTCTAGTATCCGATAGGACCAAGACTCTTACATTCAATTAATATAAGACGTATCTCTTACCTTGAATGACATATGCCAAGAACTATAACCAAGCAAGACCTTTACTACTCATTAGATATAATTCCCTTGGTAGGACGACAATAATGATCATAATAACTCAGTCCTAGTCTAAATCTGGCCAGACTCTCAGGACAGAACGGTTCCCGATTCGACATGCTGCAGAACAGTCCGTATCAAAGACTTGATCAATAGAACGGAAGTCAAGTACCCACATTCGGCAGAATGGCACGAAAGAGGCGGAATGAGCATATATTAATCAACTCCCGGCAGAACGGCACGAGAGCGGCGTAAACCAATACTTGGCAGAACAGCACAAGTAAGGCGTAAAGATAAGTCAAGCAATAGGCCTAGCATAATGGCATTTTCACAAGAATACGACTCAACCAAATAAATATTCAAAATGGCATGATTCAATTTGGAAATGGAAGAATAAATGTAATGAGCAAATAATCATCCAAGTAAGACGTTCCATGCCAAATTATACTCATAAACATGAATAAATAACTCATTTCTCAAATACTTGTCACTTGAATAAAAATGTAAATAAATGGAAATAGACCATTTATATTAAGAAAGGTAAGAATTGAACTATAAATTACCAAAATGCAAGATAAATCATTTATTACTTATAAAGCATGAATAAATAAATTGAACTCATATTATAATGAAAACATGTCATTTCATATATAAATGAACGATATTTAACAAATTACGTTATATAAAGCATGAGACGGAATTTAAATAAATTAAGACCGAATACATGTATTTCACGTTCAAAAATTAACCCAACCAAGGCTACGACCTAGGCATGACCAACCCAACCCGACCACGACCTAGCCACACCCAACCAAACCGTCACCAAACTGCCCAGCCACCCACGACATCCACTGTCCAGCCATGCCGTGGTCTGCTCACTGCCGAGCACACGCTGCCCAGCCCAAAATCCAACTTAAAACAACAAGTTTAGGATTCAACTAAAGTAAGGGTCAACTTCAAATGATCATAACTAAAGTTATAGATAAGAAAATGAGGTGAATCTAATTGGAGGTGATAGCTTATTTTCTTACGGTTCTAACGGTAGGTCATAAGCCAAAAACAGACAAGTAACGAAAGAGTTATGACCATTTTACCAAAACTGGTCAGGCTGAATTCGCAACCTGCTCACTCGTGAAACGGGTTTAAAACCTCGGCAACACAACTTACCCAATTGCACCAAAACATGTACTTAACAAGGATAATTTATACGTACAGATACTTGAGACGGAAAATAATAATTTGTCATTTCCGACAACGAAACCAACCCAAATTCGGCCTCCCTCCCAACCGTACAAAACAACCATTTCAGGACACTTTTAAGACGAATTCTTATACATGAATAAGACGGAAATTGTCCTATATAAACAAACCAATTCATACATATAACAACCATGAAACTATAAGGCAAGAAATTCCTTCAAACAAGTATAGAATTCATGTAGCATTCCGACACAATTAATCTCCAAAACAGCCCATTTTGAGACGAATTTAAGACGAATTTGTAAGCAAGAATGAGACGAAGTTTTCTCACATAAATAGCCCAATTCCTACAAATAACAAACATCAATATACAAAACACGAAATTTGAGCAATTAAGCATGAGAAACATGTAGTAATCCGTCACATAAAACCACCAAAACAGTCCCCATATACACGCCCAAACAAGTCCAATTCCGGGCAGTTTAAAGAGGCGAATTCAAGCTAGAATAAGATGAAATTCACACAATTAATTCACCACATTCATATACTGATTCCACCATGAAGTCAAGAGCATAAAATTACTTCACAAATAACAAGTAAATCTAGTATAAGACCGTCGCATTTAACAATAACTCAAAAATTGCATAAAGACTCAAGCATTAACACATGTAAGAAACAAACACTCAAGCTAACACACAATACCGACTTAATGCCAACTAATCCTATCACCGTTATCTTATTTAGCATTTAATCTTCTATGCAGTCGTCCATCACCAAGCTATCTTTCTCCAAGTTGTCTAACTTTGCACCTAGACACAAGAAAACACGATTTAGCATGGATTTTCGTTCCCTAAGAGTGACGGTAGACCTAAACCATGCTGAAATTTGCTTCCTTTCTTACCTAGAAAAAGGGAGGACGAAATAAGGAATAATTTGGCACAAAAATTGCTTGATTTGGTTGAGAAACGAGTGAGTTATGGTGATTTTAGTGTTGGATGAGAAATGGTATAACAATGGTGTTTATTTGTTGAAGAAACTTGCTGAAATTTTAGAGTAAAAAGAAGAAGATAGGGTTTAGAGTGTAGGATTGGTGGAGGGGAAGAAATTAAAGAAAGGCCCATTAGTCGTATTAGGCCCAATCACTTACATTGAGTCGCTTTTCCACTAAAACACGTCCCCAACCTACTACAATCTTAAGACAGATATTTTTATCAACATTAAATTATTATACATGTAAAGCAACTTTTTTATAAAAAAAAATTAAAATGTAAATAAAATAATAAAATGGGTAATTAAATTATAAATGCTAAAACGGAAAATTCGCGGGTGTTACAATGAATGAAACAAAAACATGCGAATAATTCATCAAACTTTAGCAAATTAGTGTAGATCTCTAGGAAAATCAAATTGGGGAAAAACTAATTAAAAAAAGAATGAATCACTTGCATTGTTAAAGAAGAAGGATTAGTGAAGAGTTATGGAGTAAAAATCTTGAATCTAACACCAAAGTGATGAAAATGGAGTTTGGGATTTAATTTTAGAGGATTTATGATGTAGGAGATATGAGGGTTGAAGAAGGTAAGAAGGAGATAGGAGATGAGTAAAATATAGATTTTCACGAAATAGTGCAGCCCGTGTAGGCACTCGGTCGAGTGCCCCAATTTCCAGAAAGTTTCCAGATTCTGGAAATTGATCCACTCGGTCAAGTGCCAAGCTCCACTCGGTTGAGTGCACTGTACTTGGACAAGTGTTGACTCTCACTCGCTAGAGTGATTGCTTATGGCTTGCAATTTCCGATCAAATTAGAAAGATGATGTCCCTGCAACATAAATAGAAGGTTCGGGAATTCACCGGCTATCGGTGACTCACCCGAGTATACGTCATCCTACTTACCTCCTGTGATACACTATCGTAGAACTAGTAGCTACTCTAACAACATCCATTAATAATCATACACTATCGTTAACACTAACAAGACATCAACTAACGTGCCACATGAACCCAAAGATCGGGATTATTGTCCTCCTCCTAACACATGTTAATCATTTCTAAAACATGTTACATACATCAACCCAATCATCCAACTCTCATACGCGATTTCACGTCATGAGAACAAGTATATCATACAATAAACTTAACAATAATCACACAGACATGTAATCACACAACATTCCACATAGCGTTTACCCATACTTATAGCTACCCACGTAGTGACCAACCGATACAATAGGCACTAGTTTTGATATGAGGGCACCTACTCATCCAATCGACCTGCTATTATACTCATGTCAGGTTAATTTCATTAGACACACCTAGGTTCATTTTGGTTCATTGCCTTAGGTTCCAAAATCGTCGCTCTGATACCACTTTGTAACACCCCCTTCTTACCCGGTCAAGGTAATGGGAGGATGTTACCATCTCGGTTTCCCGAGGCAGTGTTTCAAAACTCTAATTAAAGAACAACTTAAATAAATAACAAGTTTAGTAATTTACAAATGGTTAAATGATTAGTAAATGTAAACTATGACATATCTAACCCGACTACTACTAAGACATCTAACTAGGTAGCTCGACTCCAAGTCCAAAGCGCATCCCGTCTCCCGCGTGACACCAAATCAACCTATATTCAACCTGCTCCCCATATGATCGGAAATATCATATGGATCTACACAGGTCACCCCCGAAATAAGTGACAATTTACACACACACAAATAAACTCGTCAGGTTTAATAATAAGACACAACATGATAGATAAATATGCAACATGTCAGTGATATGAATGAGACACGATTAAACCAACATCATACCGGTACCGGGATACGCCCAGACGTACCCACCACCACACCGGTGCCAGAAACACCCCCACGACACCACACCTCATAAATAGGTACTCAGGACACGCCTGTGGTACCCGGTCCGGAAGCCAACCGAATCTTCTGTCAGACGACGTGCCTAAACCACACGAGTCCCTCCGTACTCAAGCCATTTATTTGTACATCCCTCTTGGAGTGGGAAGCTCTAAGAGGTAACTCAAGCGTAAGACGGTCTCCCAACCGTCTTACGTCTCCTCACCAACAACCACATCCTCAACATATACGACAATAACAAGATATAATATGCAACACAACATATCAAATAAGACTAATCATGAAACACACTTTCTAAACATGTCATGAACATCAATTCCTCATTAGTCATCATAAACCAAGATCAAGTAATTACATGATATAATTAGAAAAGTAAACAGAATAAACTCACATTTCCATGGTGTTCAATCGATGTGGCGATACTACGAACATTACCTCGGAAAGACCTCTTACCTAAAAGGAACAAAATGAAACCATAAGTTTCACATTTTCATGGGTTTGGGATGCTGATTGTATCAAGAATATGGTGCTCCAATATTTTCATGATCTTTTTGCAGGCCCGGTTGCTTCGATTAATCTCGATGGGCTCACGCTTGGTCTGTTTCCTCAATTAACAAGCCAGGAACGTGAGAAACTAGATGAGGATTATGTTATCACTGACGTAAAATGCGCGCTAAATCAAATGTCCCCGTTTAAGGCCCCAGGATCGGATGGTTTTCAAGCTTTGTTTTATTAATCCCAGTGGGATACAGTTTCTCCAAGTTTATGCAAGATGATTTTTGAAGTGCTTCATGATAATGTCTTACTTGAGGGTTTGGGTGAGACTTTTATTTCTTTAATTCCTAAGGTGGATCACCTCAGCCAGGTCCCACAATTCCGACCTATAGGGTTGTGTAATGTTGTGTATAAAATCGTCACTAAAATGATTGTTAACAGCTTGATGCTTGTCCTTCCTATACTCATTAACTCGGTGCAAAGCAGTTTCTTTCCAAAACGATAGATTACTGACAATATTATTATCGTCCAAGAGGCCTTGCATTCCATGAGGGGGGAAGAAAGGAAAGACGGGTATCATGGCACTGAAACTCGACCTTGAGAAGGCTTATGACAAGTTGAAATGACCTTTTATTCAATTTACCTTACGAGATATGGGGATTCCGGACAGGATGATTTGTACCATTATGTCATGTTTAAAGGCTGCAAAACTTAATATGTTGTGGAATGGTGAGAGGACGGAATCTTTTGCACCAACTCGCGGTATTCGCCAAGGAGATCCCCTTTCACCTTATATCTTCACGATTTGTATGGAAAAATTAAGTCAACTAATTGAAGAACATAGTTGTGGTGAGCAATGGAAGGGGTTCAAGATATGTCTAGGAGGTCCTACCTTAACTCACTTGTTTTTCGTGGATGATATCATCCTATTTGGTGAAGCAACAATGGAGAAAGCGAGGATTATTAACATGTGCCTGGATGCTTTTTGCGCGGCATTGGGTCAAAGGGTGAGTAGAATAAAATCAAAGGTTTTATTCTCATCGAATGTGGATGATGAAGTTATATGACGGCTATTTCGAGTGATCAACAAATAGTGAGTACTGATGATTTGGGAATGAACCTAGGCATGCCAACCTTGAATGGTCGGGTGACAAGGGAATTGTTTGAATTCATAGCACAGAAGGTTGACAAATGTTTAACAGGCTGGAAGTCGAAAAACCTATCTTTGGCTGGCCGTGCTACACTAGTCCAAGCCACTTTGTCATCAATCCCATCTTATGCTATGCAAACAGCTAAGTTACCACGATCGCTATGCGATGATCTTGATAAGAAATCAAGACGGTTCTTGTGTACTAGAGATGAAGAAAAATGCGCAATCAGCCTAGTTTCCTGGGACACGGTAACTAAGGAGAAAAGTAATGGCGGACTTGGTCTTAGATCGATACGGCAAGTTAACACCGCTTTCATGGCTAAGCTAGGGTGGTGAATATTGTTGGAACCGAATGCTTTGAGGGCACGGGTGCTGCGTCACAAATATTGTAAGGGTAGATGTGATGTTGACATGATTAAAAATAAATCTCTAAGCTCTATTTTGTGCAAAGGAGTGGTATATGGTTTTAATAGTTTGAAGTCGGGTTTCAATTTATCTGTTGGCAATGGCAAAAAGACTCTTTTCGAAGCATAGGTGGGCTATGAATGTCTCTCTGGAGACATTGACACTGCTGCCAATTCCTAATAATTTGGAGAAGGCGTTTGTGGAGGAAATGTGAGATCCGATGGTGGGGTGGAGATGGGAATTATTCGCTGATTTTTTCTCATCCGAAACTCTTCAAACTATTGCTGCGTATGAGTTCTATCAAGGGGAGGATAATGAGGATTTTTGGGATGCGTCCTCGTCGGGTTTTTTCTCTATTAAATCCGCTATTAGTTTATTGCTTGATGAATAGAAAGCTGAGGGAAATTCGATCTGGAATTTGCCTTTGAAAACATGGGTTCCGCAGCAAATACCGGTTTTTCTATGGTTAGTTTTAGATGATAGAGCTATGTCGAACTCGAACCATGCTCGACGAGGAATGACTGATGATCTCTGTTGTATTGTGTGCAATGATCTTGAAGAGTCTACTCTACATTTATTACAGGATTGTTCAATAGCAAAGAAGGTTTGGAACCTCTTCTGTACTACCAAGTCTCAATCTTTTTATGCAAGCACCGATGTAAGAACTTGGGTGTCGGATAACTTGTCTAAAGGAGGGACTGGGGGTGCAGATGGGTGGCCTTCAATGTTCTCGGTCATTGTGTGGTGGTTATGGCAATGGAGGTACTGTCGGGTCTTCAATAGGGCGAAGGATATTCCGTTCAATATCTATTCGTTCCTAATACAACGAGTCTGGGAGGTCCGTAATGCAAAAGAAAGTATCAATGTTTGCATTAAGGCTCGGAGGCATACGTTTCATGAAATATATGTAAGGTGGGTAACACCGCCAGCGGGGTGGATAGTTCCTAACATTGATGGGGTATCCAAAGGTAACTCGGGTTTAGCGGGAGCAGGAGGGATATTAAGGGACTCGGCTGGGCAGGTTCTTAGAGCGTTCTCGGAGAGACTTGGAGTTGAGACGGTAACAAGGGCGAAAATTATGGCTTTGCGGAGGGGGTTAATTGTGGCTTTGGAGCTTGGCATTAATCATCTTATCATTCAGACGGATTATAAGGTTGTTACAAATTTGATGGGGATAGAGGTTGAATTCACCACGACTCATTCACATATGATACAGATTTGTCAGGCGTTCATACGGGACAATCCATGGACAGTGGAACTTCATCACTTCTACCGCGAAGCAAATGTGTGTGCGGATTGGTTGGCGAACAAAGGAGTAGTTCAAGGACAACAGTTGGTCACTTATTATTATGATATGATCCCTAATCCTTTATTCCGTCTGATGGAGTATGATATTGGAGGTGTGTCAAGGCCACTAGTGGTTCCGTTCTACTCGTCATAGCTTTAGTTGTGTTGCAGTAGTGTAGTTTGTTTTGTTTGCGTCTTTTGTTTTGTTTTTCTTTCTTTGTTCGTTTGTTCTGTTTTTTTTCTCAAGGTTTCCTCCTTGCTCTTCCACACCAAATATATATATATATATATATATATATATATATATATATATATATATATATATATATATATATATATATATATATATATATATATATATATATATATATATATATATATATATATATATTGAGAGAGAGAGAGAGAGGGAGAGAGAGAGAGATAGTATAGATCAAGCAAGTCCTCCTTTCCATATTGAGTCCGTAAGTCCTCTTAGAAACCCTTGGATCTTGAGAATGGAGGGCTTAGATTCAAAGGCAAAATGAGGATTATGAGGGTGATTAAGACTCTCCCTCATCTATTCCCTAATTAAACACTAATCCCAGTACAAATACCCTCCTCCCTCTCTCTCTAACCTTATTCTTCCTCAACTTACTTCTCTCTCATCCTCTGGACATGGGCCACCCGCGCCGCACGCACCCACACGTTGATTTCGAGGCGGCGACACTTCTCCCACGGAACCTTGGTTTGCCAAAACACATCATGAGCCGTTACCGATTGGTGAGGCGTTGAAACCGGTGAAAGATTGAGTAAGCCTGCTGTAATACTCTGTATTTATGAGTCTTTGGGTACTCTATTGAGTAGACCTTACTCTGTCGAGTAAGGGTGAGTTGCGTTTTAAAATAGTTTCTGACCTGTTGGGTACTCGATCGAGTAACTAAGATACTCGATCGAGTAAGGGGGCACTCGATCGAGTACCTTAGCTACTCGATCGAGTAGCCGGTTTACGGGGGATGTTTTGTCGGGTTTTGTTAAATGATGCGAGATAAGTATAAAAGGTTGTACGTCACTTTTCTTAGTTTCTTTTATCTTTTCTAAAACCTAAGTGAGAAGAAAAGGAGTTACGTAGTTAAATCATCATCGCATCATTAGCAAATCCCGGAGCTAGAGGTGTCGGATTTCATCGTTGGTTATACCGTTGAGATCCTTGCGTCGAGGGTATGATCTATGTACCCTTTTTACTGTTTTTCCTTTAAGTTGGTTAAACCCTAATATGGGGATTTGGGGGTTTTGTGTAGATTGTGATTTGGTAGTGTTTATGTGTTTGTTTGATAGGAAGAGGTTTTTGTAGAAGAGCCTTTTTGATACAACTGTTGATACCGTCTGACTGTTGTGCTTTCCAGGTAGGATTTCCTACTCAGTATTAGTCCCATAATGGGATGATTGTTGATGTGTCGTGGTTGGTTGAATAATATAGTAATTGTATTGTGACGGTTTGTTAATTGTGATTGTTTGTCTCTGGTTCTCGAGGCGTGTCCTCGGCTGAGTGGGGTCACTTGCGGGAGTGGCTTCACGCCCTAGTTTCGCCCTTCGTGGAACCCGCCACGGAAGGGGATGTGCACATTAATGGACAGGGTTATCGCTCATTATGAGGAGAAGGGATTTGGTGGGTACGGCTGCGGTCCCCCATCGGCGGTGTCCAAAGGGACGATCGGTGATTGAGATTGTTGGGATTGGTGTGATTGTGTGTGTGTGACGTTAAGTCTGTCTGTTTATCTTATTGTTGATATATTGAGTTGTCGATTAGTCGACCCGTTTAAATGTTTTAAAAACTGTGGTGATCCATTCGGGGTGGTGAGCGATTATTGAGCGGTATGGTATGACGCGTATGGGATAGGCCGGATGAGTCATCACGTGGCGATTAGAAGTCTTCCATTTGTGTCGACGATGTTTTATAGCTTTAATAGTTTTAGCAGTAGACCGTCTGAGAGTTGTATTTCTTTTTATCAGTTTGGTATTGCTATGTAATCACTTTAAACTTTATTTTCTTTTAAAGTTGTTTCGTTATTGTCTTATGAATATCATGCCTCGGGTAACCGAGATGGTGGCATCCTTATACCTGAGTGGTCCTGGTAAGGCACTTGGAGTATGGGGGTGTTACAAATGGTATCAGAGCGACGATCTTGAAACCTGTAACCAATGAACCCAATGAATATAGGGAGTCAATTAAAATGAACCCGGGGTAAAGGTTGTAGGAGCTAATGCAAAGACTTGGGAGACGTCCTAAAGTCTCTAACTCGCCCTACAATTTTGAACCGGTCACCATGGGATATGAGTCGGGATCGCTATGTGTTTATCCTGTGAATGGTGTACCTATATGGTGATGTGTGGCATGAATCAGTGGATGTATGTATGTGGAGAATGAGGAATGTGTAGAAAAGATGGTGATAATGTGATTTCGTATGTTGTTGATTGAAAGTATGTTGCATGATAGTTGGTTTACCATGTTGGTTGGAATTGTTAGAAAAGTGTATGAGAATGATGAGTAATGTGTTGGAAATGGATGAATTGATTGGAAAAGATGGCGTAGCAATTGCATGAGAATATGAATTTTGTGATTATGAATATGTTTAAGTGACGAAGTGTATTTGTAATGTTGTTGTATTAGTAACATGGAAATAGGATTTGTAATGTATGAGAATGTTGTGTTACGAAAAGTTATAAAATTTAAAGTATGCGGTTAGTACATGACTAATGAGTTAAATAATATATGTGCATGATCGATGTTGTTGCTTAATTTTTGAAAATAGTAACATATGATTATGAATACTGGTTTTATGAGTTTTGGAATGGTTTTGTTTGCTTGGTTGTTGTTTAAGTTGTTTGGAAGTAAAATCAAGTAGTTGTGTTTTTTTCGATTATAAAGAGGTTGTCTTTAAACTATTATAACTTGAGATGCATAAATGATTTTGATGTGATTCTAATTGGAGGTGATAGCTTGTCCTTTTACGATTCTAACGATAGGTCACACGCCCAAAACGACCAAGAAATGAGCGAGTTATGACTGCTTTCTGGCCCGGACAGTCTTGAGAATTGGGGTACTCGATCGAGTATCCTCGGTACTCGATCGAGTAAGGGGGCACTCGATCGAGTACCTTAGCTACTCGATCGAGTAGCCCTGGTGATTTGTTTTACGTGCTTCTGATCTTCACCTACTCGATCGAGTAAGTCCCTTACTCGATCGAGTGGCCTGTACTCGATCTAGTGACCCCTGTTTTGGGTCATATGCTTATCTTTTGACATTCGTTGCAAATTATGTTTAATTCAAAGTTGTTATTTTACTTCTTCATGCATTGTTTTACATGTAAGTTGGTCTTGATACGTAAGTTACCCAATCTTATGTGGTTGTGCTGAGAAGTGGAAAAAGAAAAAGAATATTGATGAGCTGATTGAGGCATGGTGCAAGTTTTGGTGAGACGTGGTGAGTGATTTGTTCGCGAAATTGAGTGATGTAAAAGTAAGTGAAAGTGGGCAAGGGATTATGTGGGTCTAAGGAACGTGAGAATGAAAAGATTGAAAGGAAGGTTTGGATAGTGGCAACTTGAGATGTGTAAAGAATTATGGAGTGAGATGGTTAGGAGTCGTGTGGGTTAAGAATATACACAGTGAAAGTTCGTTTTAAAGGGGTTGAGAAGGGTAGTATATAGTGAACTTTATGGAGACATGTTGCGAGGTGGATTTGTAGACAGTGAGTGAGTTTGGGAGATTTGGTTTATTAAGAGGTGAAACTACGTGTGATTTCTTTGGGCATTTAACGGCATGAAATTAAATGAAGTTGTTTAAACAGTGAACGTTGATTTTATGGATAGGTTAGTGAGACGTGTGAGCGATAGCATAATAAGAGAAGATCCATGGTAAGAAAGAGTGAGATGATATCGACATGAAATAATGGGATTTGAGCTTTGGCGGAATGAGAAGGTAATTGGAGCACTAAAGGGTTAGGTAGAAGTAATAAGGAGTTGAGATATTAAATGGAATTGTTGAGTATAAAGAGAAAAGAAGGATAAAAGTAAGCTGAAAAAATTTTCACCGGAGTTATGTGATATAAAGGTAAGGAATCATCGAAATGTGTGATATTATCATGAGGATGTTAGTTAATGGTTATATGGGAGCTTCAGGACAACATGATTAATAATGAGTTTCGAGGAATTAAGGGAGTAGGAGTTGGTGGAGTATTTACACGATATGAGATTTTTGGTGGAAAGTTAGATGACGATACAATTAAGATAGTATTGGGAATAATGTTGAGGTAATTTTGTTGATGGGTTTGATGTTCTTTATTTGGGGATGTTAACCAAAGATAGGAGAAAAACCGTGTTGTTTTGATACGAGTGTAAGAGGTTTGATATACGAGCAGTGGTGGTATTGTGGTGTTGTCACTAGTGGTTAAGGGTGATGATAGATAAGAAAGACAACAATCCTAAAGAGGTTGATTTTACAAAGGCCGGATTGATATGTATGGTTGTAAAGGAGTATAAGATGTGGTTATACGAGGCGAGCACTAGTGGTTGAATATTAATGGTATGGCATGAGGTGATGGTTATGCGAATGGGAAAATATGTTATGAGGGGCATATGAGTTAAGCTCGGGCGACAGGTAACCTTTATCGAGTGGTAACTTACGTGATCAGGATTGACTAGTTGGATGTGATTATGGGTCTATGATGTGTATAAATGTTTGTGTGAGGTTCTGACCTCACGAGAAGCGGTATGGTGTGATAGTTATAAAGATGTTATATGAATATTTGTGATATATGTAGGGTACGACAATCTGTTGGAATGAGGCTAAAAAGGTAATAATTTGATTGATTTGGCATGGCTAGTTATAATTTTATGTGTATTGATAACACATGCGTATTCCGTGAAATGGTAGAGATGATGTTCATGAGGTGCTTATCTGTTTATCCATATAATATGTTGCGTTGTGATTTAATGAAGTGGATTTGAGTAAGTTTTTCTTGTCTGAGAAGTTATCTTTGAGTCGTGTTTATGGGTTTGAGTAAGTTGTGATGTCTATCGGTGCGGTTGTGGTGCCTCAGGTGGTGATCCGGGCACGGTATTTAGTGTTGTGATGCGGGTATTTTCGTAATGCGGTGTGGTTGTTGGTGGCGGTGTTGTGATGCCGTCACCGGTTGTGGTGGAGTAGGCGGGATGATTATGATTCGAGTTTCGAAAGTACATTCCAGTCATACATAGATTGTTGTTTTGTTTGATGTTGCTTTCTGTGAGTTTCAGTTTGTACAGATAGACAGTTGTTTTGTTATCGATATTTCTTACCAGTTAAGTTTTGTAATGAGGGTAGAGTATGATATGAAAGAGAGTTGTACATGGTTTCGTTGTTGTCATGGTATAGTGACATTCTGTTGATGGGACACAGTTGTGAGAAATTGTTACAGTAATTTCGATCTTGTTTTAAGATGAGGCATCGGTAGTCATAGTCATGGCAAGTGATTCGTAGAACATGTGTGGCAATGATCTGATATATGCAGGTAGTTCATAATCCTTTGTTGAGACAGTGAGTGTAGGGTGTTGAATAATAAGTGTCGTGTTAAGTTATGTATAAGTCTTGCAGTAATGAAAGAAAGGAACTTGAGGATCTAGTGTGAGTGTACGTAACAAGTGTAGATCGTGAGTTATGCTTTTGCCGATAAGCGTTTTAGATAGTTTATATAGAGAGGTGTGTCATGTTGCAGTAATAGGGAACAAGTGAAGCTTTGGGTTAAGCTAAGGATTTTGTGGTATAGGTTAGGTGGTGTGACGAGTGAAGTGAAGTATGAGAGTTGTTTAAGTAAGAGAGCCTTGGATATGTCCATGGCGAGTGTTTAGATTATAGGTGGTTATCTTTGACATGCGGTGGTGATGAGGATAATGAAAAGATATATCTAGGATTTAGTATTAGCGAGTTACGCGGACGTAACATTTATCTTAAGAGGAGTAGGATGCGATAAAAGAGATTTTGATGGGCGTGCATATGGTAATATATTTGGAAGTTTAAATCTTGATGTCGAATAAAAGGTTGATTCGTGTTGTGGTTAATTTTGTTAAAGGTCATGACCGTGCTTGTAGTAGTTCGATGTTTAGGAGTGTGAGAATATTTCACCAGTGTTGACAGTTGGATGATGATGTTTATGAGTGTTAGTAAACTTCGAGGACGAAGTTCCTTTTAAGGGTGGTAGAATGTAACATTTCGTTTGATGTCTATGAGTGTGTTGATTTTGGATTTGATAGTGGATGATACTATGGAGCTAGCAGCGTTAGAGGATAATAGTTGGTGGTGTTCGGAGTTGGTGTCGAGAGAGAATATGATGTAGTTGATACGATATCGTGAGACATGTTGTGGAGTTAAGTATAGTTGGTGGTGTTGGTGTTAAGCGTTCATGGTTTCATGTTTGGTCGGTTGGGGTTTTGTTTTGAGTTCTTAGTTGGTTGTTGTGTCTTGATCGAGTTAGTATGTTTGTTTTTGAGTATGGGTTGAACTTCGGGGACGAAGTTCTTTTTAAGGAGGGAAGACTGTAATACTCCGTATTTATGAGTCTTTGGGTACTCTATCGAGTAGGCCTTACTCTGTCGAGTAAGGGTGAGTTGCGTTTTAAAATAGTTTCGACTGTTGGGTACTCGATCGAGTAACTAAGATACTCGATCGAGTAAGGGGGCACTCGATCGAGTACCTTAGCTACTCGATCGAGTAGCCGGTTTACGGGGGATGTTTTGTCGGGTTTTGTTAAATGATGCGAGATAAGTATAAAAGGTTGTCCGTCACTTTTCTTAGTTTCTTTTATCTTTTCAAAAACCTAAGTGAGGAGAAAAGGAGTTACGTAGTTCGTCTGTCATCGCATCATTAGCAAATCCCGGAGCTAGATGTGTCGGATTTCATCGTTGGTTATACCGTTGAGATCCTTGCGTCGAGGGTAAGATCTATGTACCCTTTTTACTGTTTTTCCTTTAAGTTGGTTAAACCCTAATATGGGGATTTGGGGGTTTTGTGTAGATTGTGATTTGGTAGTGTTTATGTGTTTGTTTGATAGGAGGAGGTTTTGTAGAAGAGCCTTTTTGATACAGCTGTTGATACCGTCTGACTGTTGTGCTTTCCAGGTAGGATTTCCTACTCAGTATTAGTCCCATAATGGGATGATTGTTGATGTGTTATAGTTGGTTGAATAATATAGTAATTGTATTGTGACGGTTTGTTAATTGTGATTGTTTGTCTCTGGTTCTCGAGGCGTGTCCTCGGCTGAGTGGGGTCACTTGCGGGAGTGGCTTCACGCCCTAGTTTCGCCCTTCGTGGAACCCGCCACGGAAGGGGATGTGCACATTAATGGACAGGGTTATCGCTCATTATGAGGAGCGGGGATTTGGTGGGTACGGCTGCGGTCCCCCACTGGCAGGGCTGGTCCAGGGGACAGTCGGTGATTGAGATTGTTGGGATTGGTGTGATTGTGTGTGTGTGACGGTTAAGCTGTATGTTTATCTTATTGTTGATATATTGAGTTGTGTGATTAGTACTGACCCCGTTTAAATGTTTTAAAAACTGTGGTGATCCATTCGGGGTGGTGAGCGATTATTGAGCAGGTATGGTATGACGCGTATGGGATAGCTGGGATGAGTCATCACGTGGCAGTTAGAAGTCTTCCGCTGTGTCAGACGATGTTTTATAGCTTTAATAGTTTTAGCAGTAGACCGTCTGAGTGTTGTATTTCTTTTTATCAGTTTGGTATTGCTATGTAATCAATTTAAACTTTATTTTCTTTTAAAGTTGTTTCGTTATTGTCTTATGAATATCATGCCTCGGGTAACCGAGATGGTGGCATCCTTATACCTGAGTGGTCCTGGTAAGGCACTTGGAGTATGGGGGTGTTACACCTGCATTTGTGGAGTCGCCACCATTTTATTGTTGAAAAATTGGAAACCGTTCGAATACTCGTGCCACGTCAAGACACAAAGTAATGACACGGACACTAAGAACTCGTTACCCTTAGCATTCCATGTCTAGAATGACTCTCGAGGTGCCAATGGACACGGATGTCTAAAGATAACTGAGTAAGGGGTGAGGGTACGTATTAGGAAGCTCTTTAATTCAAACACAGAATCTCGCCCGCCTCGATAGCGGCCTCTACTAATGATTAGGGAAATTATTCATATTTGATATGTCGTCGATGTAATGCATGCAATGCAACAAATATAGATTAATCCTAGCATATGAAATTAGGCTATGTCGGTTAACACGAGATTTTAGCAAAGAATGTGGTCGAAGTAAATATTAGATTAAATTCATGTGAATGCCATACAATTAAATCATAGATAAAAATAATTACGATAAATGAATTACAATAATTAAAATTACAAAAATTACAAGGTATATTTGATCTACGTCAAAAGCACGCTAAAAGACGGGATTTCGTAGAAGAAAATAAAAGGGAAAATAAAATTGGAATTAAAAAAAATATGTAAATACGTCAGATTAGAGGTGATAATACGAATAATAGTTGATTTAAACCGTAATTAGAAGCTACGTCAAAGCGAGAAAGAGTTCATAGACAGAAACCAACCCTGAACCGGCGCAGCATCTGCTGCGTCCTCTGGAAGAGGTGCAACACTTCATGTGTCTATTCTTGAGCTGGGTTATGACTGTGAAAGTCAGACCCGTGGGTTTGTTATTTTTCGTTGGTTGATTTACGGCGATTATTAGCATCTAATTTTGTCGTAAAGTAAGAAAAAAAACGAATTAAAACGAAGGTTTATAAATTATGGTTATTAACGATGTCGAATCGATTTATATACAAAACATGAATTAAAGACGGTTGAAAGCAAAAGAAAACAAAATATGAAAAATAAAGAGATAAATGTACAAAGACGAATTCCAAAGACTTGATATGGATAAATCGAGTCTCTAAAATCCGGGTTTGAATTTGTGACAAAAAACTCGCAAATATTAATTATAAGGGATTTAAGCCGAAGAAGGTTGAAAAAATATTCATAAAAACTAATTTGAAAATTATTAGGTGAAGTAAGGGAAAGAACGAAGAAAGAAAAATAAAAGACGAAAGGAACAAAAACCTGTAGATACCCAGTATCTGTCAAGTCTCCAACAACACCCGATGATTATCAGACTACAACATGCTTAGGAATCGCAGCGTTTCATCGACAATTTTGTACAACTATACGTCGGAAAACATAAAACGATTTCGAAAATAAAACTTTTCAAAAGTACCTGGAGTGCTTAATGCATGACGACGGGGTCACAATGACAATAATTAGAGTCAAAACCGAAAAACCGGACCAAAAACCGACTCTAAAATTCAAATCCCGACTCCAACAATGAGTCAAATCGAGTCAAACACAAAAAATAAACTTTTCAAAGACTTCCATATTAATGTTTCCCGGAATCCTTAATGGTCAAGTACAAATCAAGTTTATCCAAAACATAGGATAAAACAAATCATGATTACACTTGCATGGTAGTGACAAGACACCTTGAAGACCCGCGAAATGGCTCGCGCCTCTTCGAGCAACCCATGCGGCCACGTCGCTCAAAACGCACACAACCATCCATTTTCCTATAAATACCCCTAAAATGCAACCATTTAAGAGTTACGTGAGTGTCCGCCCCCTTATTTCTCCCTTAAAATTCTAGTCTCCACTTCTCAAGTCACAAAACGACACGTGTTTCCGACCAACTGATCGAAAACACAAGCGTTACACATTTTTTGGTACTGTCATCGTGCATTAAATCACTTGACCGACCATCTCGACCATTACACCATCACTAAACTTAAAACACTCTTTTACATTGCTAAAACGGTTTCAAACAAGTTGATACACTTTCGTCGATTTATCGTCTTAAGCCTAGCATATAAGTATGAGGGTGTAAAACTCCTCTTCTATCATATTTTTTTATTTGTTTCATGACTATAACATGCTAAAACATGCATAACATGGTGCAAATATGGGATAAATGAGCCAAAACCGGATTTTTGGTTGAGGTAGGGGCTGCTTGTATAGCGACCAGGCTCGCGCCTAAACCCCCTCTCAGCCTAAATCCAACCGTGTTTGGTCTCTTCTTTCTCATTTAATTTCATTTCATATTTGTAATCGGTTTTTAACATTTCAAATATTTCAAATCATTTTTATGACAAACTTTTAACCATGAAACATTTTTCATCCTTGGTTCCTAATACCATGACGGTTTAATCTGTGTTTTGGTGATAATATTTGGTTAATTACATTTTAAAAGGTACTTTAAAACCTTTTATTTCATTTCTTTACATTTTCAAAACAAATGCATTAGTCATAAATACAAAATGATCCTTGGTTCTACATACCATGTCGGATTTTAGCCCGAGTACACTGATAAACATTGACTAAATATAAACAAATGAACTTAAAACAATTAGTTCATAATCACTTTCAAAACTATTCATGTCAAACTTACAAAACCGAACCCGACATCGAATATTGTCAAAACAATGACGATTATTCATGTCTCGTGATTCATATTAATACAAACGCGGCCTAAACGGCCTTTTCAAATCAAGTCGGGTTCAAACACCATCTTTTCAATCCATTTTACGAAATTTTTTAATGGTCAGACGATGTCCTTCAATCGTCTATTGACCTGCGCCTAAACAAGCCACTCATTTCTCATTTTTAAACCAGGACAAGCCTGCTTGCATCGCCCGATGGCTCGCGCCTATATTGGCTGCCTGATGCAGGGTCTGTTTCTTTCCCGCATTTGTCTAGGATGATCGCGACTTCAGTTAACCTGAATACAGGTCGGACTAGATGACAAATCTGCCCATCTTATATCATTTTGCAAAATGCCTTACTAAGACAAATGGATCACGTTATGCACCATAAACCTAACTTGGTAAATGGATGTTTAATTTTCGTCTTGCATGCAAATCAACTTTAAATCAAACTCGACATCAAATACTTGATACTTGGATTAAACAATCGACATAGAAAGCTCACATGTTAGGTTCAAACTCGTGGATGCGCATTCATGCATTTACCTGTTTTATTAACTTTTGAATTTAACCAACCAAGATCGATCAGTAGAGGCCGCTACCGCGGGCGGGATTGGGTGTCCGATTAAAGGGCTTCCCAATACGTACCTTCAAGTCTTATTTCAAAACTTTAGATAGTGGACGACCTTATCCAGGGCATACGAGAGTCATTCTAGAGATATGATGCTAAAGAGGGATGATTCCTTATCTTTAGTACCTATGTCAAACACCGCTTTTTGCCTTGCTTGACCTAGGTGTAAATTAAATTCGAACGGGTTCCAAGCATCCCACAAATGCTTGGTGGCGACTCTGAACATCTATTGCATCGTTTCGAGACCCTTGCTGCGATGAAACCGACTGATCTAAAACGATCCGGTCGAAAGCATTTTTATGCCGCCGAGCGTGGCTTTTAAAGAGACTGTTGCAATGCCCACAGATAGGCTGGGCGTCGCAGGTGAGCCATGTCCACAGATTGGCGACTCCGCTGGGGAAAACTAGGGTACTTGTGTCTTTGTGATCCCTAGATGATGAGACTCGAACGAGGTCTTGGTTCAAATACATTAATTGATATTACAGTCATAGTCGGGTTCCTTGTCCGGGCCCACAACCTAACCCTTTTCGACCAATTAGCTCGTCTCGTCGGCGTGATTTTTCTGATCCCCGCGTTTCGAATCCCGAGCGAGTCAAGCATACCTTTGACGTTACACATTTCTGTTTCGTCAAAAAGCTTTCATCACCTTCGAGAACGAGGCTAGGGCACCCTCCTTACATATTTTGTTTGGATTGGTATCCCTCTCAAAAATCGGGGTTTGATTGTTTGGTGTGTAGCTCACCTTTTTAAGCCAAAACCCGTGTCAGCATTATGCATAATATAATGAAACTGCGATTGAATATGTTTTATGTTATCATAAGTCCTTCCGTGTCATTTCAAAAAGACCCTTTTTGCACCGTTATAACGGCCGTTTAAAACCTCGGTCTTTTACCGACCATTGCATTTCAAACAACACGCCTTTCTAGGCCGTCGTAATGACGATTTTCAAACCCGGTTTTCTACAACCATTTCAAACAACACGCCTTTCTAGGCCGCCGTAATGACGATTTCCAAACCCGGTTTTCTACAACCATTTGAACACGCCTTTCTAGGCCGTCAAATGACGATTTTCAAACCCAGTTTTTCAACCATTTCAAAACACCTTTTTACGCCGTTATAATCGCCGCGTCAAGACACGGATTTTAACCCATCTCGCACCGACAATTGCTCTTTTAAAACCCGAGAAAGGCTCACACCCCTTTTTCAAGACGTTTTCAAAACCTGAGGACCATACACCGTCCCCGAGACCTTCTTAAACATTTCAAAACTCGATTTTCAAAATATACAATTTTGAATTTTAAAAACCGTCTTTGGGAAACAGTACATTGTTTTTCGAGCTGACTCAAGCTCAAATCGTCTTTTGAAAACAAACTTAAGACAACTCCCCAACTGATCAACTTTCGGAGATCCCTATTCTTCGGAAGCCGTCCATAAAGCGACAAACGAATCTTTTTGAAAATCTCTATTTTCGAAAAATTCAGTCCACCATTCCAATTCCGCCTCGTGTTTATCGAGTCCGAGAAAGCGTACTTATGGGTCTTTACATATGAGTTGTCTAACCACGAGACTCGTCCAAAGGCGTCATGCAACTACGTTGGACGCAAGTCAAAGTCCGGTCAACACCATCACATTATAAATCGAGTAAGCACTGAGGGACCACACACGGAATACCTCATCTTATTGAGTCTGATCTTTCGTTCCGTCCTTTGTGTTGTCTGCATTTAGTCATTAAACCGTGTCAGATTGAGATATAATGTGAGCCGTTTTTCTGCCTCAGAACCATGGCCCCGTCTTCAACTTCATCTAATAACAACAATGACAACAAAGATGTTACAACTGCCCAGCTAGCCAGCCTGCTCACTGCTCTTAAGGTCACCCTGGACCGTGTCGAGACCCGCATCGATAACCTGGAAAACAAGGAAACTGGAGAACACAACACTCTACCTTTGACTGAAACTGACAAAAGGCTCAAACTCTTGGAAGAACAACTCCTAGCCCTTGGTAATAACATCCACCTCCAAAACAATCGAAGAATCGAACCTGTTGGGGGATCAACTACCTGACAACTTTTCCTTGACTGATGTACCCAAATTCAAGGGAGCGGAGGACCCATTGAATCATATTCGGGCCTTCAAAGATTACATGGCCATAAAGGGGGTCAAATAGAAACTCTTCACCCAGATCTTTCCATTATCCCTGGAACCGATCCCTCGCCAGTGGTACTACTCCCTCGACCCGAAGAACCTTACTACCTGGGACGAAGTCGCCGTTGATTTTCTAAACAGTATGCTGACAATGTCGAAATCCAGGCTAACACCTGCACTCTTGAGGTCCTAACTCAGAATGATAAGGAAGGTTTCACAGAATTCCTGACCCGTTGGAGGAGGATAAGCACTCAATTGGTCAGTAAGCCGAGTGAATCAACTCTGGTGGAGAAATTTGTTAACAATCTCCGTCCGGTTTATGCCAACTTGCTAAGATACCAAAACATCAAAACATTCCAGGATCTACAAATCCTTGGGACCCGCATTGGAGACGATCTCCGCAAGGGTATCCTAGCCAAAACCACCGGTAGAGGCTATCAGGAATCTACATCAACCGGATCTCGCCCCTATGGTCAAACAAACAAAATTGATGAGGTCAACCTCATCGAACCAACCACAAAGAGAACCAAGCGTCCTCAAAGAGTATTCACCAACATGGGGTCAACTTATGCAAGCGCCTTAAAAAGGCTTATGGACCAAGGGAAACTACAACCAATTGGACCCACTCCGGATCCGTCTGAGGCTAAGAAAATCCATTTCTGGAATCCCAATGCCTATTTCCAGTACCACCGGGGGAAAGGTCATGACACTGAAGCCTGCTTCAAGCTCAAACACATCATTCAAGACATGATCGAGAAAGGAGAATTACCTTTACCTCCACCAACAAAACCAAATAATAAAACAAAACCCTTGGGAATCCTTGTTATATCTGATGATGAGCCAACCTTGGATTGCTCGCACCTCATCTTCCCAATTGATGACGAGGTGGACGCCTTGGAGAAGGATGCCTCGGACGGGGTATTCGTACTCAGCGCCGTAACCATGCTCTCCATGTTCCAATAAGTTGAGGAGGCTATAGCCAGTCTCTTAGAAAGAATTACTCGACTTGACGATGCTTACCATCGGTTAGTTTTCAACCCACCAACACCAACACCGCGCCCGAGGGAGGGTCCTCCAAACAACCGAAATTACCCTCACCAGGAAGGATTGCTCCCACGACCATTTAGGCAAGCACCCCACCATAATCAACCCCACAATAATCAACGTCACAAATATTACCCCCACAAAAACTTCCCGCACAAAAACTATCCACCGAGGAATACCCCTCCGAGGTACCCTCGAGACCCCGAAGTCAATGGTATCTAGAGAGACGACGCGGAGGATGTCTATATGGTTCCGGGTAAGGGCAAACAAGCAAAAGAGATCGGTCATCTTACCCGGTCTGGAGGCCCCTATCAAAACCCGAACAATTTAAAGGTCGTTCCAACAACGAATGACCAAGTCGTCCTGAACATGGACACTCAACCTAAGGTTCCCGAAAACTCGGTCCTCAAACAACTTCAAAAAGCAAAGGCCGAGATTTCAATTTGGCAACTGATTGCTACATCCTTCGAACATCGGCAAGCTTTGCTACAAGCCTTGGGAAAGTTGACAGTTTCCTCTACCTCCTCTCCTGAAGAAGTGGTAGCACACATGACAAGGGAGGTCCCCGACCTGAACAACCCAATCATCTTCTCTAATGAAGATATCCCTCCATTGGGAGCGAACCATAACTTGGCCCTATACATCACCATACAATGCCTTTAGAAGAATGTGCCTATGGTTCTAGTGGATGACGGATCTGCGGTTAATGTCATTCCACTCAGGACGGCTCACAAACTGGGTATCAAAGAAGCTGATTTGGTCCCAACCAATCAAGGAGTAGGCGCCTATGACGGCACTCGTCGTAAGGTTGCGGGGCTTGTCACCTTGACCATTGCATATAGACCCTTGGAAAGACAAACCAGTTTTCAAGTAGTCGACATTGACACCTCTTTCAATATGCTTCTGGGACGCCCCTGGATTCACGCCGTCAAGGCCGTCAAATCAAACCTTCATCAGAAAATTATGGTCCTTTTCAACGGGGAGACAATCACAATTCCCGCTTCTCCAATCAAGGCTATCATTAAGAAGGGAATAGCCTCCCAGACCATTGAGGAGGACGACATCGAAATGTGGGGATTCCAAGTTGTGAACGCCCTAACCGATTAACCTGCGCCTTTTGATTGTGACCCATTCTCCAACCTTGCAGTCAACCGCATCCTGATGCGCCAAGGTTCTTTCCCGGGCCTACCCCTCAATCCGCTGAAGAGCACCTTGCCTTGCTTGAAACAGGACAAGGACCTCAACTTCCCCTTCGGGCTAGTCTATGATCCTACCGATGAAGACATCTAGGAGATGAACCTCCTAATACGGAAGCGGAAGAAGCACAAAGTCATCCTTCGTCCCTATCACTTTACTCTCAACGGATACTTCGTCCTCGAGGGAGAATCTGAGCTCTACCATGGCTTTCTTGAGCCGAACTATGATTCCGTAGCCAAGGTCAGACACCCGGGTGTAGAAGTCTTTCAAGACTGCTACTTCATCCTCGACAACACTAAAGCTGCGTCGACCAAATATAAGTCAACCCAATGCCTCGACGGGCGAGCCGTCAGCCTTCCCTTCGGAGAAGACAACATCAAGCACCTCGGCTATGAGGACATCATCAACATTGCTCTGAAGGATAACTAGTTCGATCCCAATGCCTTAATCTCTGATACTAACCCAGAGAAAGCTGCACAAGGCTGGAGGAAAACTGTCAAGTTCACCGATCGTCAAGGCCGAATTCTCAAGATTAGAACTAGAGAAGGCCCTGTGTTCAAAGAGGGAAGTGAAGAAGAGTCTGAGTTTGAGTCTGAGTTAGAGTCAGAGTCTTTCTTAGCTCCTAGCGGTCCTGATGTTCCAGTCAGAGTCCCCTTCCCGCTGTTTTATTATAAACTCGTGGCTGCAGCAGAGACTGAGTCAACTAGGGTCATCCCCACTCAAATGGAAAGTAGCAACCCGGAGCTTATTCCACGGGCCACTTCATCATCTGCGCCGCCTCTGACTGCCCATGAGATGTCTGTCCTATCCGAAATTTTCGCATAAGTTGACTTAATGAACGCTAAGTTTGCTTATGACTCGTCTCAATTTATCTGCAATGCAATTCTGAACGACTTTGAGGAATTTGACTTCAGTGACTACCCACCTCACCCAGCAAAAGAACTTGAAAAACGTGAAACTTGGACCCCCATCATTGAGTAGACCAAACCTATTAACGTAGGAACCGACAACACTCCTCAAGAACTTAGGATAGGGACAACCTTTGACCCCTCGGAAAGACAACAGTTCATTGACCTCCTACACGAATACAAGGACGTATTCGCCTGGTCCACAAAGACATGCCTGGGATCGATAGAGAAATTGCAGAGCACAAGATACCCATTAAACCCGGATCTAAACCCGTAAAGCAAAAGTTGCGCCGAATGCGCCCTGAAAATCAAGGATGAGGTGGATAAATAGTTTAAGGCTGGGTTCCTCAAAGTATCCGAATACTCTGACTCGGTGTCCAACATTGTTCCTGTACCCAAGAAAGACGGAAGAATTCGGGTTTGCGTCGACTTCAGAATCTGAACAAAGCAAGTCCAAAGGACGACTTCTCTTTGCCACATGTTGACATCCTGGTGGACAACACCGCCGAGCATGCCCTACTATCATTCATCGATGGGTATTCTGGGTATAACCAGATCAAAATGGCCGAGGAAGACATGCACAAAACTACATTCACTACACAGTGGGGTACATACTGCTACATGGTCATGCCTTTCGGCCTAATCAACGCCGGAGCAACTTATCAAAAAAACGCTACCACTCTCCTACATGATATAATGCACAAGGAGGTGGAGGTATATGTCGATGACATGATCGTCAAATCCAAAGAGCGGGACGACCATATCAGCACCCTCCGGAAGTTCTTCGCTCGTCTGCGGAAATACAACATGAGACTGAACCCTCAGAAATGCACGTTCGGGGTCACCTCCGGAAAACTCCTGGGACACGTCGTAAGCAAAAGAGGCATTGAGATTGATCCTACAAAAATCAAGGCCCTTCAACAAATGCCTCAGCCTAAAAACGAGAAGGAGATTTGGGGATTTCTCGGCCAAGTTCAATACATCAGCTGCTTCAAAAAGCTTCGCGCTTCCGATCACACCGATTGGGACGAGCATAAAGGAAATCCTATCCAAACCTCATGTCCTCATGCCACCTCAACAAGAAATCCCCTTATCTCTTTACCTGACTATCACCGACACAGCCATGGGAGCAATGCTAGCACAAACAGTCAACGGCGAAGAACGAGCCATCTACTACATGAGCAAAAAGTTCATCGAGTATAAGACAAGGTACAACCAACTGGAAAAGATATGCCTTGCCCTAGTATGGTCAACAAAGAAGCTGCGGCACTACATGCTAAGCTACACGGTTCACATCTACTCCAAGATGGACCCGGTCAAATACATCGTCAAAAAACCCGTACTAAATGGAAGGTTGTCTAGATGGACACTCATACTATCTGAATTTGCTTCCAAGTTCATACCCCTCAAGGTTATCAAGGGAAGGGAAGTCACCGATTTCCGAGCAGAGAATCCCGTCAACAAGGATCCAACGACCGACACATGGTCAATTCCTGACGAAGACATCTTTTGTGCCGACTCTGACGCATGGGACCTATACTTCAATGGTGCAATAAATATGAGAGGCTTTGGGGTAGCAATCCTTCTAATATCGCCAGAGGGAGAACATGTTTCGATCTCAGTCAAACTAGACTTCGCCGTCACCAACAATGCCGCCGAATATGAAGCATACCGCATTGGCCTACAAGAAGCCATAGCGCTTGGCATCAAGAGACTGAGGGTCCATGGATATTCCTCACTCATCGTCAATCAGGTGTCTGGAACATGGAAAATCCAAAGCGACAGCTTAGCACCCTATTAAGCAAAAATCAATGAAGAGGCCGAGTTCTTCAACCAAGTCAACTACTTCCACTTGCCACGAGAGGAAAATCAATTTGTGGATGCCCTATCAAAACTTATCGCGCTCGTTAACATACCTGACAACATGACATCGATGCCCCTATGTGTCGAGAGAAGGAGCGAGCCAGCTCACATCTGCGCCATCAACAACGACGAGGAAAACCAAGTCGAACCTTGGTACCAAGCCATCCTCAACTACAAAACCAAAAACGAATTCCCTTCCAACACTGATACAAGAGGACAAAGGGCCCTCCGTTTACTTGTATCACAATTCGTGATAAGCTAAGAACACCCCAAGGGATTCTTCTCCTTTGCATTGACCATCACAATGCCAAAAAAGTCATGGGAGAGGTCCACAATAGAGAATGCGGCCCTCACATGAGCGCAATGATGCTGACCCGAAAAATCATGCGGTTAGGCAACTACTGGACCACCATGGAAGCCGATTGCAGAAACTACGTCAAACATTGCCACATTTGCCAAATCTTCGCAAACATACAACTTATACCACCTTAACTTTTATACACCATGACATCACCCTGGCCTTTCTCGACCTGGGGCATCGACATCATCGAGAAAGTCAACCCGATAGGCACTAAAGGGCATTGCTTCGTCATCGTCGCCATCGACTACTTCACCAAATGGGTGGAACCACAGTCCTATATAGTCTTGACCGCCAAACAAGTGGTCAAGTTCATGCAGGACAACATCATCTACAGATACGGGGTACCCCATGAGATCATCAGCGATCAAGGCTCTCACTTTCGATCGAAAATACAAGCCTTGCTTGACAAATACAAGATCAAGCGACACTGATCCTCCCCCTATCGTCCCCAAACCAGCGGAGCGGTAGAGGCAGCAAACAAAACTCTTGTCACCATCATCAAGAAGATGCAAGATAATTACCACGATTGGCCGAGCAAACTCCCATTCGCACTCTGAGGATATCGAACCTCCATTCGAACACCAACGGGAGCCACACCCTTCTATATAGCATACGGCATGGAGGCAGTTCAACTAGTAGAGTTAGAGGTCCCATCTCTACGCTTGCTACTGGAGAGTCAAGTCCCTGAGGCGGAATGGGCCTGCCGAAGGTTCGAACAGCTCACGCTTCTAGACGAACGGCGACTCAACGCCTTACACAACGTCCACCTATACCAACGATGTATACAACGGGAATTCAACAAAAAGGTTAAACCCAGGAAAATCAAAGAAGGCGACTTGGTCCTCAAGTCAGTTCGAGCAGCACTACCCAAAGATCCGAGGGAGAAATTCAAACCCAATTGGGTCGGGCCATACTGGTCAAGAAGATACTTTTGGGGGGCTTAGTGAGACTGATTGACCTAGACGGGGAGGATTTTACAAACCCGACCAACCTAGACCAACTATAGAAATACTACCCTTGAACCATAGCGACCAACAACCTCACCCTAGTTTTACAACTAGCGACCACCATATCCCTTTCAAGTTAAGTTCCTCGACGCGTTCTGATTTGAAATTGCATATTTTATCGAGTCTAAGTAGCGGCACCTTACCTCGTTTCAAAACGTCCTTTGATCTGTCAAAGGCAACATCCATTTGCACTCAAACCAAAAAACACCTGAACTACGAGCATGGTTTGATTTCACCTTTTTAGGTGGATACGTAGGCAGTCCTTTCTTACGCAAGAGGGATACAACAACAAAACCCAAATAAATTTACAATACTTTTAAAACTACGAGCATGGTTTGATTTCACCTTTTTAGGTGGATACGTAGGCAGTCCATTCTTACACAAGAAGGATACAACCAGCCCTATTATAAAAACAAAAACATCCCTACAATCAAAAACATCCCCGCAAATACAAAAAAAACACATCAACTTCAAAAAAAAAACAAAGGAAAAGGAAAAACATTCCCTTTTCCACAAAAATACCAAAAGAAGCCTTTCTTGTTGGAGTTTGTGTCCTCCACAATAGTGCGTTTACATAATAAATCTCATTAAAGGAATATCATCAAATATTTAATTTTTAGATCCTCGCCAGTTGATTAACGTAAATCGATAACGGTTGGCTGACTAGAGTTTGACGTTATTGTCGTGAGACGGCGGTGATCAACTGACCCCTTTCGGTCACACCTAAAGGAACGAACCCCAATTGACAACTAACTAATTGTATGAGATACAATTTATTTAGTCCCTTGATTTATAAACTAAAAAGGTTAGTCGATTATTTTTAGAGAGATTTCGAGCTGCGAACTCGAGGAGCGGCAGTTTTTTTTAATTACGCGATAATTAAATAATAAGTTTTATGAGACGGGTTTTAGTTAATTAATTGTTAATTCACTAAACTTGTACTAATTGATTAATGTGATTAATATTAGTACGTAAAATAATATGTGTAGCGGTACACGTATATTTACGGAGTGATTTGGACGAAATTAATTATGGAAGCATTTAAACATGAAAGGATGTTTAAATAAAATTTACACGTATTTGTGCGACAAATATAAGAACCAAAATGGACCCGTAAATGGGAAATGGGACCGTGTAAATAGAGTGTAGTGGATGATCATAATCATTTTATTTTACTAGATTTTCTTCCATAAGTTGTCATGTGATCATTATGCATGTCATAATGAATTGGACAGTAAAAATATAAAACAAAATCAACACTCCACCTACTACTACTCCACCAGTCCTATTCCCCTCTATATAGACCAACACATTGTTCTTTTATTCACCACTTCATTTTGTACACCATTTTGCATGTGTGAATAAAAAGTTGTTGCTCTTTCTCTCTAAAAACCAATAAAATCATTTACTAAGTTGTTAGTAAAATAAATATTATTACTAAGAGTATTAGCATTATTTACATATTATCAAGGGTAATCTTATTAATATCTAGTAAATATTAGTAAGGTTGTTGGGTAAGTTCTTGGGTGCTTAAGAAATGGGGTGTTCTTTCTGGACACTTGAAGATGGAGGATCTTGCCATTTATTTTAAGTTCAAGAACAACCAAGATGGGTGATCTTTTATATTAATATGTTTTTATACTACCATTTCTCAATGTAAGGAAAATTGTTTTCCTCTTCTTTTATATTAATATGTTTTTATATTACTTGCATGTTACATAGATCACCTAAATGATAAATTATGAGATAATTTAATTTTTATTAGAGAGTCTAATATGGATCTATGATCTTTCAAGTGGTATCAGAGCTTAGGCTTGTAATTTGTTTGTTGATTTTAAGCATATTAATGAGTTATGAGATAATTTACAAAAACTCAAAAATTGTGTTAGAAGAGGTTTTAGCACGAAATTTTTGGGACATGCATACCTACTGGTCTCAAAAGGTTTTTGGTATTTTTTGGGGATTTATGAAATTATTTTGCTATTTTTAATGATTTTTGGTAGAAAACCGAGTGAAAATGTCGTATTTTAGTTTAAAATTGACTAAAAATAGTTAAAAATTGATTCAGTGCATGGAGTTTTTATGGTATTTCATGCATGTTTTCTACTGATTGTATGCGAAAGATTGAAGGTTGGTTCGAAATTTTTGCATGTTTATTGATTTATGAGATAAAAGTTGATAAAAGTCAAATTAATTAATAATAATTTAGAGAAATTTGATTCTGCCCATGATAAATTTATGTATATTTAAAAATATTATTTTAATGTTAAAAGTGAATTTTAAAATGTGTTTTCACTTTGTTTTGATGTTTATTGGTTTTAGTGGTTAAAAACCGATAAATATCGATCTTTTTCTTCATAATATTTATCCGGAATTTTTGGGCAATTTTTATGACATTTTGGTGTTCTTTGGAGTGTTCCAGAATATTAAAAAGTTTTGTTTCAATTTTTTGGGTAATGTTTCAATTATTTTGGATTTTTACTTCAATTTTATGATTTTATTGATTAAATTAGTAAAATATCACCAAATCAAACTAATTATTTATCATAAAATTAGTGAGGACTAATTTTGAGGTTCAAAATAGTTTGGACAATGAGTTTGGACTTAAATGAGATTTAAGAGTTGATTATTGATTTTTACGTGTTAAAAATCGATTAAATCCACAAAAACCGAGATGGATACCAACGATTGATAGATAGGGCGATTTTGGCATGATTTTACAGCATTTTAAGCATATTTATTTAAGTTGAATGAATGATTGTCATTTATTTAAAGTATTTATTTTGTTGTACCTAGTATGGCCTAGTTTAATTTTAATCGTTATTACCCGAAATGAATGGGAATATCGATTTGTTTGTAATTAAATACGATCTCGTATCGTCGGTTTGTAATTAATTAATAGTTTTATTTAATTTTATTAATTAATGTATAATAGGAATAGCTATGTAATTCAATTGTAATAGTTATTTTTACCGGCGTTTCCAAAAGACGGATTACATCGAGACGGAGTCTATTTTTGGAAGGTGTTCCAAATCCCACAAGAATGAGCCACTTTTGGAATGAAGAGGCAAGGGACCAAGGAGTTGGTTTCCGAAATGTAATAGACTAGATTTTATTAACTAGGAGGCCATACTAGGATTTATTCATATCCTTACATGTTTGCTTGTTTTATTTTCGCGCATGCCAAAATCGCCACTCACATGTATTTTTATTTTACGCGGTTGTCAATTCACGTCATTTACATTCACCGAATTAATTCATTTATAAGGAATTTATGACTAAATTGACAAGATCTCTCACATAAATAAAATTGAGATTAGCCTTACCAATTAGTAACACCTATGAATCTCTTGTTCATTAGAGCCACGCTCGTCCAAGCGGAGTGTTCTCTTTATACCTTGAGTAAGTACGGTGGTAATTGGTTATCACATGCCAAAATTGGTTGGACTCAACAGGATATAAGACTGTCTTGTGTTCCGGGGCTAGTAAATGGATTTTAGCAAATTCGTCGACCAAGAGTTCTAGAGGTATAATTAGTCAACGTGACTTACCGAATTTACACAATTATGGGATGTTTGGCCCAAGCGATGCTCATTTTTGTTTAATATTTGGGTCTTGCAATCATTTATATAATTTACTGGGAGATCATTATATAAATGTTAAAACTTGTTAAAGATGTTTCAAAAGTAAAATTAAAATATTGAATGTTAATTTTTCCTATTTTTCGTTCATTCTCATAAATGTATGACATCGCGCACTTCATCCTCTTTTCTCTATTTATTGTTATACTTGTTTCATTCTTTCATAGAAAGCGGTTTTCTTGAAGGAATTAATGATTAGTAACATGATTTACCAATTCACCTACATAAGCTTACAACGATTTTGGCGATTATTATACAACTTAACGTCCATACATATTAAAAAGGGGTTTTATGTTGCAAACTCATATTACGAGTTTAAAAGGAAGTCACATTTTATCAAGAGAGTCTTGATTTCGAAAGTGACACCTCCGTCATGATGTTGACTTATTAGTTTTAATTACTCAAGTGTAATTCAAAAGTTTACGAAAAGAGTTTTCAAAAACACTTATAATACTCCAATATGATACCGTCAAATGGCTCACTTCGATAAAGGCCAAATCGATTGTTTATGCGCTAAAGAAGTTTAGGCATATGATGACAATTGAACGGTTAGGTAGTCCAATTTCGCAAGAAGTTGAGATTTTGCCACATGTTACACTCACTTTATAGTAATTCACTCTTACTAAGTGTATAAAATATCACGAATGACATGAAGAGAGGTCTTCATGAGATTCATTTTTGCTTGATTGAAGCAAAGAGGAATGTGAAAGTGAGTGGAAGTTAATAAGTATCAACCCTAGATGTATGCGATAGAATAAAGTTGAAAGAGACATCTACTCAATGGATAGGCTAGTTCCACTATCTTGGTATGAGATACCAAGTACGGGTCATTTTTTTGAAAAGAAGTTTACATGAATTGATAAAACGTAAGACGTCTAGCATAGGACATTTTGTATCGAAATGGTGCTAGAGTAGCAATAATTTCGATAGGGACAAATCTACCTAAATTTGGTTTTAAAGAATGTAATCATCTATGTTTAAACATAGAAGGCATCACTCATGTGATTTAAAACAAAAGGTTGTACCTACTCCTATGATAACTTAGTGGTTGGTTTAGACCATACAAGTTAGAGGAATTTTACATTCTTCACGAAAACTAAATATTAAACTATCTTGTAGATTTTAAAGTCTCTAATCCGGTGAACCCAAATGATCAAACCTCAAGTAAATTCGTTTAACGTATAAATGATTAGCACATCGTATAACCATTTGATTGAGAGTCTTATGGTATGTGTGCATGTATTATGTTTTTCTTTTGCAGAAAAGAAACAGAATAGTGAGGTGATTGACCATATACATACGGATGCTTAAGGTCGATAGTTGGTTATATATATACACTTCGTTACTTTTAACGTAATGTTAAGTAGATATGAAAACCTCATATCTATTTAATAAGACATAAAAGTAATTTTTGAAACGTGGAATATTTTCAAAATGAAGTAGTAAACCAAAAGCACGTCAAGATCAAGATTTTGATCGGAAGTTTCAAAGTAATGACTTTGAAGATAAAATGGGTAATATCAAGTAATGACCTTGATAATCACTAAGAAGATTGTGAACCAGTTCACATAATACCTTCTCCTTGGGACACCATAGAGTATGGTGTAGTCAAGTATATAAACCGAACTTTATGAGATATAGTTTGAGGTTTTTCGCAATTTTTAAAGCTATTTTCTCACTAAAAGTTTAAAACCCGACTATAATAGCCTAAATGACTCCATATGAGATATGGATAGGGAGAGTCCCTAACTTGTCTTTTTATACATTTGGGACCATAAATGTTTATGTTCAGAACCAATTTATGTATTTGTGAGGGTTATCCAAAATTGAACCACTTTTTTTACTCCTCCAAAACGAGAACAACGAGTTTGTGGCTCGTAATGCTGTCTTTCCAGAAAGATTTTCAATTTCTGGATGACAGAGTGGAAGAAATTTTTGAACTTACGGAAGTCCAAGACCCACAAACTGAGTACAATGCAAGAAGATGTTCTTCATTGAGGCTCAGTGGTGAGTACAATGCAAGAAGACGTTCTTTATTGTGGCTCAGTGGTTATAAGGAGATAATTTTGCGATAATATTGCGTTACTTTTCAAAAGTGACGAATCTTAAACCCTCATCAAAAGCTTTTCTATAGTATGAACTCTATGTGATGGCGTTTCGCCATGCAATTCGAATTGATCTCCTTGCACACGATCCGATAAGGAAGGAAACACGAGATGTTTTTGAGACTTGATTTAAGGTGAATACTTTGGTTGGTTACCTTGATATTGTCGTAATGGTTACATAAGATGTTTAAAATTTGGGGCTGTTATAGAGAGTTTGTGACAACCCAAATGCCTTTATCAATTCGTATGTTCTTAGCAATATAGCTTCTCATGAGGATGAGATTCGGCAAATAAATAATGAAACTTTCTCCTTGGGAGAAGTTTTGTTGATGTTGTCAATGCTAAGAAGCCTAGCATGCTTGAAAGATCCCTTTTGTGATCTATATACGTCAAAGAGTTGGAACTTTGGGTTCAATCATGTAGTCTATCAAAATGGTATTACTCGAGTGTCGAGGTACCATGATGATACATGGAGTTTAGTGGGAGCTAAAGTAAGTTTCTTAGTCTAAATATGTGCTTGACATATTAGTGACTAGAAATGTAGCTAAGGTGATGTTTCTTAGTCTAAATATGTGTTTGACATATTAGTGACTAGAAATATTCTCGGGTGAATATTTGAGAGTAGCATGGCGCATCATTAATATCTGGATCTAATGAGATTGATCTCCATGGATATTAGCATTATAGTCAAGAGACTTATGTGATAAGATTCTTGACTCGTTCAAGTTGTTGAACAATAAATATGATCTCTTGTGCTTCCGCTGCAGGATCTATTAAATATGCTAAATGCTTCTCTCATCGGGACTTATCATGTTGAGAATATGAGAAGTCATTACCAATAATTTCCTAGTGAGTGTCACTAGATGATTAATCAATAGCATCCTTGAGTACTTGAGAAGCACTGAGGATTTACTCTTGTTGTTTGGAGAAATTTATGAATTTCGTGTAAAAGGATTACACGGAAACATTCCTACGCTTATAAAGATGTTATGGGCCTCGTTAAGGAATGGTTAGCATATAAGAGTGCTATGTGCATAAAGAATAATATATATAAGAAGTTATACATATATGTATAAGAAGTTATACATATATAAAATAGATATGTATGAGGAGTCATACATAAAAGATGTCATATGAAGGATGTGTATGTATAAGTATTATATGTACAAATCATGAACGAAAGCTAAGTACAGTACAACATCCGATGTTGTAAGAGAGATACTTGATAACCGGAATTTAATGGGACTAGAGTAGTTTTGTTAGCCGAATATCGTCACCGGAGAGACTGTGAAAACAGTGGAAGTGTTTGACTGGCTATAGAACCAGAGTCTAAAAACTTATTTAGACGTGTACTTAGAAATGCTCTATGTGATGAAAAGATTGCATAGAACAAAGGAAAAAACAATGGAAATTAGAGTGATGCAACTGTTGCTAGTCCTCTAACCAAAGTCGTTGGCATAAGGTAGACATGATGGTTATTTCATCTCAATGTGAATTGAGGAGTATACCTTAATTGCTAAAGATCGTTATGTAAATATTGGATAGAGTATTGATATTTTTACATAAGTGATGATCTTATTCATTGTTAGAGTTTCTTTAAGAACTCAATTATTCAGTTTGACTGAAAACATTGAATAACTTATTTATCTGAATAAGTTGTGGAGACAATGTTGAACAATATTCAAGTGAATAAGATGAACATTGTATTTTGTCCCTAGTCACTTAATGAGGTGACATCTCGGAGTGACTAGATTGTGAGTCGATTGATGGTTGTTCAACACCATAAGGTCATACATGATGACTAGTCGATTACATAGGCAGAGTGTGTGACACTTTGGCGGACAGTGACCATTTAGAGAGTCCCTAAGTTCTATTATAGACGCCTGGTCGTGACGGGGATCTCTAAGATGTTCTAATGAGTTGATTCTTTTGACTGGAGACTATTATCTGAGCAAGTGCAGTTTCCGAGTGACTTTGGTTTTTGTCCTAGGTCGTGCCGTGAAAGGAGGCCAAAAGGGCTTTACTAGGTCATGGTGAGCTGTAATGTGCAATAGGATAGATAGGGCATACAGAAATTGTCCACCCACGCTGGGTAACTATATCTCAACGCCACTCGAGGAGTTAATGACTACAAATGTGTGGCCACACTCGGAAGTAATCTGTGAGAGATTTTCCGGTCAGGTAGTCACACTCCAGATCGAGAAAACCACTCGCGATATGTTCGTGTGCAAGTGCAACCTGAAAGACACCTTGTATTGAGTGAGAGATTAAAACGGACAAGAGAATTGGTAGCGCACACCTTGTGTCGGACAAGCGGGAGATTGTTGGAATTTGTGTCCTCCAGAATAGTGCGTTTACAAAATAAATCTCATTAAAAGAATATCATCAGATATTTAATTATTTGATCCTCGTCAGTTGATTAACGTAAATCGATAACGGTTGGCTGACTAACGTTTGACGTTATTGTCGTGAGACGACGGTGATCAACTGACCCCTTTCGGTCACACCTAAAGGAACGAACCCCAATTGACAACTAATTAATTGTATGAGATACAATTTATTTATTCCCTTGATTTATAGACTAAAAAGGTCAGTCGATTATTTTTAGAGAGATTTCGTGTTGCAAACTCGAGGAGCGGCAGTTATTATTTAATTACGCGATAATTAAATAATAAGTTTTATGAGACGGGTTTTAGTTAATTAATTGTTAATTCACTAAAATTGTACTAATTGATTAATGTGATTAATATTAGTACGTAAAATAATATGTGTAGCGGTACACGTATATTTACGGAGTGATTTGGACGAAATTAATTATGGAAGCATTTAAACATGAAACGATGTTTAAATAAAATTTACACATATTTGTGCGACAAATATAAGAACCAAAATAGACCCGTAAATGGGACATGGGACCGTGTAAATAGAGTGTAGTGGATGATCATAATCATTTCACTTTACTAGATTTTCTTCCATAAGTTGTCATGTGATCATTATGCATGTCATAATGAATTGGACAGTAAAAATATAAAACAAAATCAACACTCCACCTACTACTACTCCACCCGTCCTATTCCCCTCTATATAGACCAACACATTGTTCTTTTATTCACCACTTCATTTTGTACACCATTTTGCATGTGTGAATAAAACGTTGTTGCTCTTTCTCTCTAAAAACCAATAAAATCATTTACTAAGTTGTTAGTAAAATAAATATTATTACTAAGAGTGTTAGTAATATTTACATATTATCAAGGGTAATCTTATTAATATCTAGTAAATATTAGTAAGGTTGTTGGGTAAGTTCTTGGGTGCTTAAGAAAGGAGGTGTTCTTTTTGGACACTTGAAGATGGAGGATCTTGCCATTTATTTTAAGCTCAAGAACAACCAAGATGGGTGATCTTGGTTGTGCCCAAATACTACCATTTCTCAATGTAAGGAAAATTGTTTTCCTCTTCTTTTATATTAATATGCTTTTATATTGCTTGCATGTTACATAGATCACCTAAATGATAAATTATAAGATAATTTAATTTTTATTAGAGAGTCTAATATGGATATATGATCTTTAATTTCTCCCTTCCCACAAAAGCCCCATTCCCCAAGTGCAATGTTTAGGATAATTCCAACCGAATTGCCTTTACAAAACGGATGGAAGAAACAAGCGTTCACAGTTTCTTTTGACACAAGCAATCCTCTTATTTAATTAATAATTAGAAGGATTGCAAATTTGACAACAAATAAAGCTCAACAAGTCTACAATTTGTCAAAGCTAAGGTGTCGACTAAGACATCTCACCTAATAAAACTAGCACAAAACACACAATAAATATCTAGTACAACATAATAAAAATTCACAACACTAATACGACATAGTAATAAAACGGATAATAGAGGTCTTCATTCTTCCATTCTACCCTTGCCCTTTCCCTCGGAGTATATCTTCCCCTTGTTCTTCTTGTTAGCTCGCCAAGCATGAACTTACTCTTCGGAATGGATCCTCAAAGGATCTACAATAGAGAAGGTCTCAGGTCTCTTGTATGACCCCATACTCGGTCCAAGACGAGCCCATACACGGCCCACTACCTCTTTGGGACCCGAGCTTCTCCTCTTTGATGGCCTCATCACATCCGGTCTAGCTCCATCAACAAAATCGTCAAAAAAGGCATGATTGGCCTTGCCAACCTCTCTATACTTCAAGTCGACGAACTCGTCCTTACGAGATTTGGACCTTTCCTACACGGTTTGAGCTCTTGGCCACTTGACATAAGCGGGGGTTACCCATGTCGTGGCAACTGGGTTTGGTACCTCCCAAAGCAGCCAAGTGGCCCACCATCTTTCGAAGACCTCCACAAGCTCAGAGTTCCGAAAAACACTCTCTTGGACGAGAGTGTCTTGAGCGGGCACCTTTTGTTGACGCCCCATTTGCCTCATAAGCCTTTCATGATAAAAGAAGGAAGCAACCTTCAAACCCACCACCATCAAAGAGCAAGAACTAGCAACCGAAGCGGGCAACCCCATGAAGGACCTCAAGTGCCACCATGGCACCACCCAATGGATATCAGGACCACCCTCCTACACCAATCTTGAGGTCCAATAGGCCTCGGTGGATTCAAAACTATCCGAGTATAACTTCTTCCTCATAGTAATATGACGGAAGGAATAAGAAGAAGAATCGGCCGTAGGCACTATATACCTTAGCCTCTCCAATGGCCACACTTGGAGGATCCTTGGAGATCCAAACGAGGGAGCTTCTCCACAAGAGCCCTTCTTGTCCATAGCTTGGATGATCTCGCCAAGCACCAACCATGATGGATCCCTACAATGCCCCATTTGCACAACCACATGCACAAGGGTCATACTACCATAGCATTTGGACCCCTCCTTCTTCAAGGCATCGATAAGGAGGTATGCATGCACTAGGCAAAAAGCAAGAGCCCTTCTCCTAGCCACCTCCGAGACATTGACATCCAACCGGTTTGAAAAAATGTTGATAAGAGCCAACATATCTACACCATGAGGAGAAAGCAAAAAGTTGACTTAACTTGTTAACAAGCCCAACATTGAACGGGACTTCTCTTTATAACAATACCGAGTCAGGGGAAGCACTAGAGTACAACAAGGCCACCCACCAATGGCCCCTACTTCTTCGGCAAGAGGACAAATTTCACCTTTTGGGCAAACGAAAACATGATGTTTCGAATCCCAAAACCGAGAGCATGCTTCAAGAAACGAGGATTGCACCTTGACTTGACGAATCACCAACAACTGACCTACTCCTAAAACAACGAGTTGATACTTCTCGGGAGGCGACAAATCCCGACACCAATGTCGCAACCTACTTTTGAAAGCATCCATCAATAATTTTTTGGAGGAAGAAGAAAGGTTTTTGTGGAGATATTTTTCGTGTTTCGGATGATGAAACAATGAAGTACAAATGTCCCTATTTATACAAAACAATCAGCGCTTTTTTGCGAAAAAAGGAGAAGCTCCTTTCAATCGCCCAAGGGCTCGCGCCTCTTTAGGCTGGTCCTCAGGATCCTCACCTTGATTTGTCTCTTTCAAGTTGTGTTTTTTCCTGACACCTCAAACCTCCCGTCATAGGACTCGCGCCTCTTCGGGCCTATCCGGGATGTTTTTGTGTTTTCTCACACTCACATTCCCTTGTTTTCGCGTTTTACGAAATCTGACACGGTTTCCATGACGCAGCTTTAAACATACGGATGCTTTTTTCGGTTTTTAAGGGGGAAGGCCTAGTCGCCCCGATCCGCGACGGATCATTTCCATGGCAGTCAAAAATTCCGAATTTTTTTTCGCTTATTCGCATTTTTCACAAAATCGAAAATTGATAACACGACGTCAATTTTCTTCAAAAATTCAGGCTCTTGCAAATCCGAGTCTTGATCTCACAAAAATCAAATCAAATACACTCGCAAAAGTATATTTTAAAATTCACCCGTGACGGTTTGAGTTTTAGTTTTTCGAGTTACAAATCAATTCAGCAAAGTTCGATGCAATTTAATTCAGACACGAGTTAAATGCTCAAAATTTCAAATCAATTTCTTTTGAGAAATTCAAACGTGATGACCTGTCGCGGAATTTACAAAATATCAATTAAAATTCAATTTTAACTTCGAGTCATCGTAGTTATTTTTGTTTCCATCAAATGCTTTTATGTGTTTACGTTTATGTGTATGTGCTACCCGTTGCTTGTTTTCTACACTAACAAATGCAGAAACGGATGCAAAGCAAAAGGGGAACTAGCAGCCGATAGTGCTTCTCTGAAACACAACACAAAAAGCCAAAATCACAAATAAGCCACAATCCAAAAACACATATATACAAACCGCCTCAAGCAAAATGTAAATATGTACGAATAAGAGTCCAAAACACGGACAAACAACTACAACTACTCAACATCTCCCGGTGAACCAGTCTCGGTCTCACTAGGAGTCACAGCTAAGGAAGACACCACCTCTTGCTCGGGCCCCCTCTCCGGAGAACTCTCCAACGTCTCGAGCTCCATCGTGACGCGAAGCTCGTCCACCGCAGCCAGCTGAGCCTTGAGAGAGGCAATCTCCGCATCTCGGCTACGCAACCCGTCCTCGCGATGCCTCGGCTCCTGGTCCCGACTGATGATCCCCAGCTCCTGCCAATGGATCGTCGACCTCGCTGCGTCCAACTTAGCAAGGACCCGAGCAAGCTCTGCCGGATCCGCAGTACCCTGCAAAACAAAATAAAAGTCTTTGAGATCTAAAACGTGAAATGAAACACAAGCACACACTAAAACAACCTACAAAAAGTACATGTGCGAGCTGAGACTCCCTCGTAGCCAGGTCACCAGCATGTGCCTTCCACCGGTTAGCCATCCGCCACAAAGCCTGATGACTAGCGGTCGACACCTACAACCAGAAAGGTCCTTCAAAACAGTCAATCTCCACTCCATGCCAGCGTCGTTCACCTCGGTGACCGCAGGCTCTGGCAGGTGCAGCTGTAGCTCCTCACCACCCGGCCCCTGAAAGGTGGTCTGTGCCGGTAAAACTGGGGGATGGGTCCTCATCAGCGTATCAACTCCCTACAATATGGATACACATCGAAGGTAACAAACCCTTATATTAAAAGAGGCAATGAGAACAAAGAACAGAGGAAAACTTACCTGAATCGGATACCAGGCGAGCCTCGACAATCGGAAGGTATCGTAGTCGGCCTCCCGCAACAACAGCTCCTCGCCTCCGTGACCGTGAAGGTGCTCCTCGACCTCGTCGGGTGTCGACTCCTGGAACAACACCCTAGGCAGATCGACCAGTACCACAAAAGTCTCACTAAAGCACAGACGAGCTAAACGCTCGTCCAGGTACCAAACTGGCTCGATCGCCGTCTCAATGTACAAACGCTGGGAGCTGGGAGCTGCGAGGTCGCAGACGCTCCCTTAGAGCAGCCAGCACGCCTGTTTAGTGCTCCCAATGCCACCCGACAAACTGCACTCAAGGCAAAACTAATCAACTAGCTAGGGCCTTTCTAGGCTACCTAGTCATCCTATCTCTATCCATTTCTACGAAAACAAGAGAGGTAAGAAACAACAACTTACGTCAGCAACTCGTAGGGCGTTCACTCGATGCCTACAGTCCTCGTAAGTCGACTTGGTCGACTTCTTCCGAGCCACCGTCCAAGCCCTCATGGCAGGGTAAGCCGAAGAACCGCCACCAGTCATCCCCGGGCTCAGAGGGACGAAGTAAGCGTACAACCAAGCTTGTAACAAAACACATCAACCAAAGAATCAACCAATTTTTTCAAAATTTTTTTTGCCAAAATCAAAATCAAAATCAAATTACAAATTAAGATCAAAAATGAAAAATGAAAAAATGATCGTACCTCCAAGATGAGGCCGAGACCAACCAAAATGGGAGAACCCCCATCACCTCCGGATGCACCGCAGCGTGCAAGTACCGAGTAAAACTCGCCAAAGCCTGCGTCACCCAGTCAAACTGTCCCAAAGTGTCCAGGTCAGCAAGCAGAGGAAGTACCTTGGTCGACAAACACTCACCCTTGTCACCAAAGTACGTGGTGTTGGAATATGTGTCCTCCGACAATAATGCGATCACAACTGTCGATCATGATGATCACATGTTTAACTCTCATTTTAAGAATACATGTGGGAAGTAATATTTTACTATCAACTGGTCCACACATATCGATAATGATTGGCTGACTAGAGTTTGACATTACTATCGTGCGACGGTGGTGATCAGTTGATCCCCTTAGGTCATACCTAAAGAGTAACACTCTTAATTGAATATTTAATTGATCGTATGACGATACGAGTTAATTAAATTACTTAAAATTGACGGACAATTTTGGAAGTAATATTTACGTGTCTTATTGTAATTTGATTAGATAAGATACGGTCTAAGTAATCGAATTGTTTTATTACTTAGATGAAATTATTGTTTACGGAAACAATTGAATCTGAATGAATAATTTATTATAAATACAAGATGTTGTGATTTATAAATTGGTAAACCATTTGGTACAAGTAATTGTGAATTACTATGTTAATTTTTATAAGTGACATATTTTATTAATATGTTGATTTTTAATTGTTAAAAATACATTTTATATATAAGATGTCATGCAATGTGTCACATGTGACATATTGACAAAATCACAAATAAAATGGACTCATCCATTTTATGTGTGTGTACCGAAATGGAGGGTGTATTAGGATAAAAATTGTGTTGATTATTTATAAGTGGAAAACGTAATTATAAGACCTAAACATAGCCTTGCATACATAGCTTTCTCTTGGGAAGAAAAGGAGAGCATGCATTGGGCTTTCTCCCCTTCCCATTTTCCGGTTTTCCACATGAAAAAGAGCAAAAGTTTTTCTTATTTTTCCTACTCTTACACTACATGCAAAACTAGTGCATTATTCATTCATACATAAAATAACTTAAAGAAGTTTAGAAAGAGAAACAAATACTCCAAAATTCCTCTCCTCTTGGCCGAAAATTCAAGAGGACAAAACAATATTTTGGGTCAATTTTATTAAGATTAATATTGTTCTAGTAATAATAATATTAGTCTTTTAAGAGGTTATCTTGGGTATAATTCCTTGGGTGGAATTCTAAGCTTGAATCCTTGTTCATCCAATATTAGGAAGCTCAAGAACAAGTAAGAAGGAGATCTTACTTGTGCCCTTTTAATCCGAAAATCCATAGTAAGAATGAGGATTTCTTCTCTATTTCTACTTTTGTTTGCATGCATAAGATTTAAATTAATTTTATGACTAAATTAATTGTTATATATATGAATATGTTGTTTAATGAGATTGATAATTTCTAACACGTGGTACCCAAGAAGTACCACAACCACAACCGTGCCTCATGCGCGTCGGCTCTGACCTCAGCCTCCGGACTCGCCAACAGCGCCGGAACAAAACCCACCGCTCTCCCCTGAAGTGATCCCTCACACACGAGTTCGCGATCAAGTAAGGAGTGATGTCAGACGGTGCGGGCAAAACATTTCCAATCAAACTCGTGACCACAGGGGAAGACACTCTCTCCGGCATCTCCGGGAACTCAACCGGCGTTTCGCCACAGGGGAGGCCCGATATCATGGCAAAGTCCTCTAAGGTCACACCACCTCCCCAAACGCCATGTGGAACGACGATGTCGTGTCTCAGTAACGATCCAATATGCCGCGGGTTTGACCTAATCGAAGCCCTGTGAATATCACGCCAAGCAGCCACCAACGGCCTCATAGCCGACCTATCTATCAACGCCCTCGTATCGGCCCAGAGAATGTCGTAGAAACCCAAACAAGTCGAGAAGCCTGAGAAAGTTCTCATGGTAGCAATCTCCTGAAATTGGCAAACAAACAGCGTCAGAACACCTATTTAGGTCTGAAATAGCAAAAACATCAAAAACTCGATAAAGAAGTAAACTTACCAGGCCCTCTTGTGCACGGTACGAGAGGTGAGTGTCTAGCCGCAGAAACAGCTGGCTACCGTCAAAACCCTCAGCCCATGCAGGCGTCGCCCGCAGGTTCAACCCCTGCGGAGCTGTAACCCATCTAGCCTACCAGCCTGCGACGTGAGCAACATTCGCTTCCGTCTCTTCAACCCGCGAGACTCCACACGACGGGGAGGAGGCCTCTCAACGACCCTAACGTTGTTCTAAAGCTCTCGTCTAGTCAGCCGAGGACCCCTCTTCCTAACGGTACTAACCCTCCTCCCGGAGGTACTATCCTCAGACCCTGTCTGAGCCCTCCTAGCACCAGTAGCCTCAACAACAGGCTCCTCCCGAGCCATAACATCTCCCTCAACACCAACGGCCCCAACAACGGGCTCCTCATGAACCTTTGTGGCTCCCTCAGCCCTAACAACCTCTTCGGTTGGTTCCACCTCCCCGGAAGCGTCCTCTACTACCACCTCAGGTACACTAGCCGGAGTACTAACCGGCCCGGTCCCAAACAAGACGTTCAAGGTGTCGGCAACAGACCTGGTAGGCCCAGAACACTCCCCTACAAACAAGACATAACAAAAACTTCAGCCGAAATTTCGGCATTACGACGGCAAAAAATGGACAAAACCAAAAACAAACCTACAAAACAAAACAAGGGCTAACCCGCCCAAACCCATCCAATAAAAACACTTCACAAAATTGCACAAAAGACGACTCTCCCTTCTTTTCAGGCAAAAGACGAGTCAGAACGACAACAAAAATTTTCAAAAACCACCCAACACCTCAAGACCTACACAAGGTCCGTCAACAACAAAAAAATATTCCTGATGCAATTGGGTATTTTTCACAGCTCAAAAAGGCAATTTTACGCCAATTCGGGCACAAACAGATCAAAAATTCAAAACACGGCCACAACAAAGCAACGTCATTTATTCATGTCTCAAAGTGACCTAAAACTGCCATTAAGGTTCATTTCAAGACAAACTGACTCAGTTTGAGCTCAAACAGACGCTTATTTCGTCAGACATAAGACCGTTGCAAAAGAGCAAAGACTCAAAATTTTGCCCACAACACCCAACGAAAGTGCAAAATGGCAAACACGGTCTTCCCCGACTACAATATAACCTAGTGGGGCACACAACTGAAGCAAACAATTGTGAAATAAGAAGGTTTTACCGTCTCATTCACGTTTTTCGAGCATAGAGAGCGGGAATGGGGACCAAAATGCAAACTAAAAGCACCCCTATACTCCGAAACAATTTTCTAACCTAATGCAATCATCAAATTCACTCGAAAATGGTGTAATCAAAGATGCCCAATTCGATTTTTGAAGGTTTAGGGTTTCGCACTAATTCAATTAACACAAAGACAAACAAATTCAAATGGATTCAAGAGGATTTACATACCTTGAGATGACATGATGATAAGAGCACAAAGACAAGCAAGGGACGAGATAAAAAGAATGGCGATTTGTCGATTTTTTTGTTTGTTTCGAAGAAGACGAAGTGAAGAGGAGTCGTCCTGATTCTCGCGCCTTTTCTACAAAAATAGGACAGCTCCCTTCCTTCGCAAGGATGATCGCGCCTCAATGAGGTACTCCATGTTTCATTCAGTGAAATTTTGTGCTTTAGCCCAATATCCGTCATTTCAAATACAAAAACGAAATAGTGAAATTCAAATTCACTATTTTCTCAAAATGTCAACGACGGTAATAAAAACCGTCATTTCAAATACAAAAACGAAATAGTGAAATTCAAAATTCACTATTTTCATAAAATGTCGACGACGATAATAAAAACCGTCATTTCAAACACAAAAACAAAATAGTGAAATTCAAATTCGCTATTTTCTCAAATTTTCAACGACGGTAATAAAAACCGTCATTTTACAAAAAACAATGAAATTTAAATTCACTCTTTTCACAAAATGTCAACGACGGTAATAAAAACCGTCATTTCAAACACTAAAACAAAATAGTGAAATTCAAATTCGCTATTTTCTCAAATTTTCAACGATGGTAATAAAAACCGTCATTTTACAAAAAAATAGTGAAATTCAAATTCACTATTTTCACAAAATTTCAACGACGGTAATAGAAACCGTCATTTCAAATATGAGAACAAAAATATAGAAATTCAAATTCGCTATTTTCTCAAATTTCCAAATATGGCAATAAAAACCGTCACTTTTAAAAAATACTGGCGAAATTCAAAATTCGCTATTTCCACGAAATTCACAATATTTCGACGGCGGCATTAAGAACCGTCATTTCTCAAATACAAAAGCTAGATAGCGAAATTCAAATTCGCTATTTTCACATATTTCAACGACGGCATTAAAAGCCGCCATCTGTTACAAACAAATTCAATAGCGGAATTCAAATCCGCTATTCTCACAAAATTTTCAACAACATTTACAAATCTCAAACGAACACCATTAAAAACCGTAAAACCTTCAAAAAGGGACAGTGAAATTCGCTACCCTTCACGAATCTCAAATCATGGGAAGACGAAATTAAAATCATCCTCCCTAAACGCCCATCAGACGATAAAGTACACATATGTCCTTTTCCTACAAAACAAACGGCAATAAAAACCGCTATCTCTCTTCGAGATTCAAAATCAGCGCCGACTACGGGGGCTAGGCTTACAAACTTATCCCTTTCTGGTGCCACAAACATTCAATACAAACATCGAAATTCCCAATCACGATATCAGAGGCTTCCTCTCGAAGCCCGCTAATTCGAACAACTTCTCGAAATAGACCCGTCCAACGCGGCTATTTCCCACAGTCGGTCAATCGACATACAACATGGCTGGCGAGCCTCAAAACGCACATTCGCTATGGCTGGCGAGCCTCACAACGCACGTACAACATGGCTGATGAGCCTCACAATGCACATTCGCTCTAACTAGCGAGCCTTACAACGCACATTTAACGTGGCTGGCGAGCCCCTTTCATATACGCACCGCGGCTGGCGAGCCCTTTTCAAATACGCAACGCGGCTGGCGAGCCCCTTTCATATACGCACCGCGGCTGGCGAGCCCCTTCATATACGCACCGCGGCTGGTGAGCCCTTTCATATACGCACCGCGGCTGGCGAGCCCCTTCATATACGCACCGCGGCTAGCGAGCTTTTGTCCGCAAATAAAAAACAATTGGCGAGCCTTCAAACATAGTGTAACGGACTTTAAACAATCCGCACAGACAGTCGACATACTCTAACTGCACCCGACGACAAGTGTAACACACCCATACTCCAAGTGCCTTACCAGGACCACTCAGGTATGAAGACATTACCATCTCGGTAACCCGAGGCAATGGTAATCAAATAAACAATAAAGAAACAACGTTTAAATATAAATACTTAGTGAAGGGTTACAATTCTCAAAACCAAACCAAAAGTATAATAAATGTTCTCAAACCGATCAATTTTTCTTGTTCTAATAAAATGTAAAGAAACTACTAAGCTACAGCGGAAGACTTCTATCATCATATCGTGGTAATCCCAGCTATCCCAGTACTCATCTCATACCTGCTCAATATCTGCTCACCATCCCCGAATGGATCACCGCAGGTTTACAAAACAACAACCGGGGTCAGTATTAATCACACAACTCAATATATATCAACAATAAGATAAACAGACATGACTTAATCACACACACACACAATCACGCCAATTCCAATCATCTCAATCACCGATCGTCCACTTTGGACCACCACGCCAGTGGGGGACCGCAACCGTACCCACCAAATCCCCGCTCCGCATAGTGAGCGATAACCCTGTCCATTAATGTGCACATCCCTTCTGTGGTGGGTTCCACAGAAGGCGAAACTAGGGCGTGAAGCCACTCCCGCAAGTGACCCCACTCAGCCGAGGACACGCCTCGAGAACCATAAACAACAATCACAATCACAATCACAACCGTCACAATACAATTACTATATCAAACAATCAATCTCAACACATCAACAATCATCCCATTATGGGACTAATACTGAGTAGGAAATCCTACCTGGAAAGCACACAATCAGACGGTCTCTACTGCTGTATCATAAAGCTTCCTCTATGAAACATCCTCCTATCATAAAACATACAAATGCTGCCAAATCACATACTACTCAAAAACCCCAAAATCCCTATATTGGGGTTTAACCAAATCAAAGGAAAAACAACAAAAAGGGTACATAGATCTTACCCTCGACGCAAGGATCTCAACGGTATAACCGACGATGAGAACCGATCTTCCAAACTCCAGAAATTGCTAACAATGCGATTAGGATTAAGAACGTACTTGCTTTCTCTCTTAAACAGTAAATTACGTTTTGCAAAAGTGTTTAGAATAATGACGACGAAGGTTATATATCTTAATCGCATAATTAACAAAACCCGAGAAAACTCCCCGTAAAACCGGCTACTCGATCGAGTACCCAAGGTACTCGATCGAGTACCCCCTTACTCGATCGAGTATCCTAGTTACTCGATCGAGTACCCAACAGGTCAGAAACTTTTCTAAAACGCAACTTACCCTTACTCGACAGAGTAAGGCCTACTCGATAGAGTACCCAAAGACTCATAAATACGGAGTATTACAGTCTTCCCTCCTTAAAAAGAACTTCGTCCCCGAAGTTCAAACCACTACTAAACAAAGGTACTCCCATAACACTCCCGACTCAACAACCAAAACAAAATTCAACATAAAGCATGTTACTAACCCAACTCATCCCGACAAACATGCCGACACAACATACAAAAAGGGTGTAAAACTCTTAAAAACTGTTCGCGATCATCTCCTACCCCCCTAAAAGAAACAAGGTTACGTCCCCGTAACCACACATACCTGATCAAAAAGAAAAGGGTAACGCTCTTTCATAGCTTCCTCTGGCTCCCATGTAGCTTCCTCAGTCTAGTGGTTAGACCAACGGATCTTAAGCAAAACTATCTCGCCACTCCTAGTCTTCCTAACCTTTCGGTCAAGAATTTACTTAGGCACCTCAAGATATGATAAGGACTCATCTAGCTCTAAGCTCTCTGCCTCTAACACATGTGACGGGTCACTCACATACTTCCGCAGCTGCGATACATGAAACACATTATGCACTCTTTCTAACGCAGCTGGTAAAGCCAGACGATATGCAACTTCCCCAACCCGCTCTAAGATCTCATAAGGCCCTATAAACTTCTGACTTAGCTTGCCTTTCTTCCCAAATCTCATAACCCCACGCATAGGAGACACTTTCAACAGAACCTTGTCCCCAACTTGAAACTCTATGTCCCTGCGATGTAGATCCGCATAACTCTTTTGCCTATCCTGAGCTGCTCTCATCCGTTCCCTGATCATCTTAATCTGTTCCACCATCTCATGCACCATCTCCGGTCCTAAAACCACTGCCTCAGCACTATCGTCCCAACAGATTGGACTCCTACATCTCCTCCCATACAAAGCCTCAAACGGTGCCATACCAATACTAGTGTGATAGCTGTTATTGTAAGAAAATTCTATCAACTCCAACCTCTGTTCCCAGCTACCACCGAAATCCATCACACAGGCTCGCAACATATCCTCAAGAGTCTTGATTGTTCTCTATGTCTGTCCGTCTGTCGCAGGATGAAATGCTGTACTCATCTTCAAAGTTGTCCCCAACGATTCCTGCAACTCTTTCTAAAACCTTGATATAAATCTCGCATCTCTGTCAAACACGATGTCCTTAGGGACTCCATGTAACTTAAGCACGTTCTTTCGATAGGCCATAGCCAATTGTGCTTTAGTCCATGTATCTTTCATTGGAATAAAGTGAGCTGACTTGGTCAGTCGATCCACTATTACCCAAATCATGTTGTTACCTTGTTGACTCTTTGGCAAACCCACAATAAAATCCATGGAAATGGATTCCCACTTCCACTCAGGTACCTCTAAAGACTGAATCTTACCTTGTGGTCGTCGCTGTTCCCCTTTAACTCTCTGGCATGTCAAACAACGGGACACAAACTCAGTTGTCTCTTTCTTCATCCCAGGCCACCAAAACGTTTTCTTCAAATCCTTGTATAGCTTGTCACCACCTGGATGTACTGAATATGGTGTACAATGTGCCTCTGTCATGATAGTATTTTTCAACTCCTCATCATTAGGGACACACCACCTACCATCGAACCTCAAACTACCATCTGTATGAATAGAAAATCGGGATACTGTCCCTTTCTCTACTCCAGCTCTCCACTCAACTATCTTAGGATCCAACGCCTGCTTACCTCGAATGTCATCATAAAACTCAAGCTGTACTGTTATATCACCCATGGCATCTCCTTTCTGCATCATATGTATCCCAAACCTCGCTACCTTATCTCTCAGCCTCATCAAAGATAGAGCTATACACAGAGAATGTACACTCTTCCTACTCAAAGCATCAGCAACTATATTGGCCTTCCCTTCATGGTAGATGATTTCCATGTCATAATCGTCAATTAACTCCATCCACCTCCTCTGTCTCATGTTCAACTCCTTTTGAGCGAAGATGTACTTGAGACTCTTGTGATCAGAAAATACCTTAAAGATTGCTCCATAAAGGTAATGTCTCCAAATCTTGAGAGCAAACACCACCGCACCCAACTCCAGATCATGAGTAGGGTAGTTCTCCTCATAAGGCTTCAATTGCCTAGAAGCATAGGCAATCACTTTACCATTCTGCATCAACACACATCCCAACCCATTCTTTGAGGCATCTGTATAAACCTCAAAGTTCTCGCTCCCTTCAGGCAATGCTAAGACAGGAGCTGTGGTCAAACACTCCTTTAATGTTTGGAACGCCGTCTCACAACTCTTATCCCAACGAAACCTGTTCTCTTTCCTCATCAACGCTGTCATAGGTCTAGCTATCTTGGAGAAATCTTTCACGAACCGTCTGTAGTATCCAGCTAAACCCAAGAAACTCCTAACCTCAGCAACATTCTTTGGTGCTTCCCACTTAGTCACTGCCTCAATCTTCGCCGGATCCACAACCACTCCCTCCTTAGAGATCACATGCCCCAGAAAACCAACTTTCTCTAACCAGAACTCACACTTGGACAGCTTAGCATACAACTCATGCTCCCTCAAAGTTTGCAACACGATCCTCAGATGCTCCTCATGCTCCTCCTTAGTCTTAGAATATACTAAGATGTCATCGATAAATACCACCACAAACTGGTCCAAAAACTGTCTGAAGATTCTGTTCATCAAATCCATAAACACTGCCGGTGCATTAGACAACCCAAACGGCATCACCACATACTCATAATGGCCATACCTCGACGTGAAAGCTGTCTTTGGTATGTCCACCTCTCTAATCTTCACCTGATGGTACCCCGACCTCAAATCAATCTTAGAAAAGACTGATGCACCACTCAACTAATCAAACAGGTCATCTATCCTTGGCAAAGGATACTTGTTCTTCACCGTCACTCGGTTCAGCTCTCTATAGTCTATGCACAACCTCAGACTCCCATCTTTCTTCTCCACAAAAAGGACTGGTGCTCCCCACGGCGATACACTAGGTCTAATGTATCCCTTCTCTATCAAATCATCCAACTGCTTCCTAAGCTCCTCCATATCCTTAGGACCTATACGATACGGTGCCTTAGAGATTGGCCCCGTCCCTGGTTTCAAATCAACGGTGAAATCTATCTCCCTCTTCGGTGGCAACCCCGGAATCTCCTCAGGAAAAACATCTACAAACTCTCCCACCACTGGTATCTGATCAACTGTCGGACTCTCTATCCGGTCATCTCTCACATGGCACAAGATCAAAGGACATCCCTTCCTCAGATAAGACTTCAAGGTGACAGCTGCAATCAACTTAACTTTGGGTTTGACTAGAAACCCACGATAAGACACACTAACGCCCTTAGGACCTCTTAAAGACACTTTCTTTTGATGGCAGTCTATCTTAGATTTATACTTTCCTAACCAATCCATCCCGACTATCATCTCAAAACCGTCAAAAGGAAACTCTAACAAGTCTACAGGTAGATCAACTTGCCCAACTATCATAGATACATCTCTAAACAACCTCCCACATGATAAAGACTCACCCGAAGGTATAAAAACTTGCTCACTAACAGACTCATATACCCTCAAACCCAACCGTTTTACATGACTTGAAGATACAAACGACTGAGAAGCCCCCGAATCAAACAAAACAAAGGTATGAATACCATTAACAAGAAAAGTACCGGTGATAACGTGAGCATCCTCCTAAGCTGCTTTCTTCTCCATCATGAATAACTTTCCACTGGTCTTCTGTCCACCTCCCCGACAAGATGATCTTGGTGATGTGGTCGGCTTAGCACCCGACCCTTGATTGTTGTTGTTGTTCGTTGGTGGTTTCTGATAAGAATTACCGCCGTTGCGGTTGCCTCCACTCTGGTAACTCTGACTTCCCCGGTTTGGCCATGACCCAGCTGGTCTATTGCTTGCATAGCTCTGCGCAGGTCTCTGAAAAGTTCCCGGCGCACTTGTGCACTCATGTGTCTTGTGGCCTAAATGAACCCTGACCCAGAAGAAAACCCCTTAGACTGATTGTGGTTGCCTTTCTTGTGATTAGATTGGCCACCACCCTCGCTCTCAGACTTCCTTTTCTCACCACCTGCCCTCTCCTGAGCCATCTCCACCAACCTCTTAGCTCTCTCAGCCCTCTCATAAGCTTCCTTAACATCAGTAAGGATTCCCACGGGTAACTTATCCATAATCTTAGGGGTCAACCCCCTCTCAAACCTCAACGCCAGATTCTCCTCACTCAAAACCATATCCTCACCATACCTAGACTTCTCATTGAACTGCCTGTAGTACTCAGCCACAGACATCTCAGCGGTCATCTTAAAACTGTCAAACTCTTCTCTCAACTTACTCCTCACATCCTCCTACATTTAACTCCTTCCTCACAAATTACGAAACTCCTCCCAAGGTATAGCAGGTAAACCTTGGTTTGTATATATCTCCTTAGCACTCACTTTCACTGTATCCCACCACTTGCCAACTGCCTCCCTCAGATAGAACGTAGCCTGTTTCACTCTCATCTCATCAGGACAGTGAACCAAATCTAATATGTTGTCCATCTCTCTAAGCCAACTATCAAGAAGGTTAGGCTCCCCAACTCCCTTATACTCTTTCGGGTTAAACCTCGCTATATATAGGCTGATTTTAGAATGATCAACCTCTTTCTCCTTATCCTTATCCTTCCCCACGGTCTTTAAAGCCTCAGTGAGAGCATCCTGATGCTCCAACATCTTAACGATGTCATCTATGTTCATAAGCTCAGCTCTCGCATACAAAGCAGTCTTCTTGGGCGGCATCTTGAAACTATATCAGAAAAAGGGGTGGATATAAACATACGCGCCAAAACCTCAAAACAAGAAAACACGCTGCCCAGACCCCTACTCGATCGAGTGTCTATACCTACTCGATCGAGTAAGAGGCTACTCGATCGAGTGCCCACCATACTCGATCGAGTGCCCCAACATCAGACCCCAAACAGACCTTCTGATCTATAACATACTCGACCGAGTAGCTAGCTAGGCTACTCGATCGAGTGACCCCCTACTCGATCGAGTGCCCGAGGTACTCGATCGAGTGCCCAAAAACACGATTCTGGACTCAAAATCATCAAAAACCCACCTGATCAAGTCAGTCCCACTCGATCAAGTCATGCTAACTCAGAAACGCTACCCGCATGCTATATCATATGCTAACATGCTAAAACTTTATAAAACCAACCTTGTATCATAGCTAAGCATGTAATGCTACGCATCTTTTCATAAGATTCACGAAATCATTATATCATGTTATTAAACGCCACATTGTAAACATCCCACATGTTTTCATTCCAACAACAAGTCTACATATATCATTAACCTTTCTTTCACATTCTCAACTTTCTACTTCAAACATCCAACAATTACACACACTTCATCACATTCTTACACAAGCGAACCAAACAACACATACGACCTTGACATACACCCCCCATGTGACCGGTTCAAAATTGTAGGGCAAGTTCGCGACTTTAGGACGTCTCCCAAGCCTTTGCATTAGCTCCTATAACTTTTACCCCGGGTTCATTTTAATTGACTCCTATGTTCATTAGGTTCATTGGTTACAGGTTTCAGGATCGTCGCTCTGATACCATTTGTAACACCCCCATACTCCAAGTGCCTTACCAGGACCACTCTGGTATGAAGACATTACCATCTCGGTTACCCGAGGCAATGGTAATCAAATAAACAATAAAGAAACAGCGTTTAAATATAAATACTTAGTGAAGGGTTACAATTCTCAAAACCAAACCAAAAGTATAATACATGTTCTCAAACTGACTGTTTACTGTTCTAACTGAAATGTAAAGAAACTACTAAGCTACAGCGGAAGACTTCTATCATCACATCGTGGCAATCCCAGCTATCCCAGTACTCATCTCATACCTGCTCAATATCTGCTCACCATCCCCGAATGGATCACCACAGGTTTACAAAACAACAACCGGGGTCAGTACTAATCACACAACTCAATATATATCAACAATAAGATAAACAGACAGCTTAACTGTCACACACACACACAGTCACGCCAATTCCAATCATCTCAATCACTGACTGTCCACTGGACCAGCCCTGCTAGTGGGGGACCGCAGCCGTACCCAACAAATCCCCGCTCCACATAGTGAGCGATAACCCTGTCCATTAATGTGCACATCCCTTCTGTGGCGGGTTCCACAGAAGGCGAAACTAGGGCGTGAAGCCACTCCCGCAAGTGACCCCACTCAGCCGAGGACATCAATGAGTTGGAATCAATGATTTGATCATGGTATAAAAATTTTCCCGATAAGTCGAGAAGTTGTGTTTATACATGAAGTTTAGTGGGAGTTACGGAAATTTTAAAAGTCTTATATGTGGATGACATATTGATCATTGTGAATGATTTAAGACTTTTGGAATATCATAATACATCTTGAATATCCAGTTTTATGGAGATAAATCCACATGATATTAGCATCAAATAATAAGTCTTATGTTGATAAGATTCATGATTAGTTCAATCGAGTTGAACATATTTGATTGATTCCATTTGCTTCTGCTGCCGAATCAATTAAATAGGAAATGGTGTATAACACTTCATATACTTTGAGTATGATGAATTGTTTCAAATCGAATTTAAGTAATAGTCACCAAGTAAGCCATAAAGATTACCCTTAAGTGCTTGCAGAAGCATTAAGGATGTAATGCAAAGTGTTTTTGATGCAATCTTGTGTAAGGGTGTTACACAAATGACAATTGACAATTGAGATTACGCATGGTTTTCGACAAAAACATAATCAAAACACATTAGGATGGTTAAGATACCATTGTGGCTATGTTATTTAAGAAATAGATTTGCTAGAATCGTTCTAGGCAATAAAGAATAATGAGAGATATTTACAACGAAAATTGAGTACACTTGCAATCATGAGATGTGCAAGAGGATGGATCCCCGCACACTGTGAAAACAGTGGGAGCTATTCTAAGGCTAGAGGGCCAATGTCTATATTGGATCTAGACACATACTCAGAAAGTTTTGTAATGCAAATGTATACATTACAAAGGAAAACGAGTATGTAGTAAGGTTGAGTAAGGTACAAAAGGTTGATAAAACCTACTAACCAAAGCCTTCTCATAGGCTAAACATGATGAGTCATGTCATTTCAATTGAATTGAAATGAACAACTACATACATGATCAAATTGGGTTATAAAAATATGAAGTAGTAATCAGGTATTGACTATTCATATGTGATAATCACATTTGTCGTTCGAGTTTTTAAAATCTGAAAACTGCTTTATACTTTGTTACATCCAAACGGGTTGTATGACAATGTTGAACCCCGTTAAAGTGAACACGGACTAACATGGTATTTGCCCATAGTCAATTGTATGAGGTGACGTCTCGAAGTGACTAGAGTGTGATGCGATTAATGGCAAGTTCAAGTGCCATAGAGTCATGTGAGATGACTAGTCGATCACATAGGCAGACTGTTGGGAACACTCGTCGGGCGGACCGCTTATAGAGTTCTGGCAAATTTATATAGCCTGGTCGTGGCGAGAGCTACTATAGTATTCTAATGAGTCGATTCTTTTGACTAAAGACTGTTCGCCTAAGATGGCACAGTTTCAGATTAGCTTTGATTTATGTTACTATGACCTTCGTAAATGGGGTCAAATCGGCATATTTTGGGTTATGATGGTTGTGGCTAGTCGAAGGGAATAGTGCGATAGGAATTGTCCACCCCTTTGTCAGGGTTAAAACAATATCTCAGGGCCACTCGAGGAGTAATGAACTGGAAATGCGTGGCCACGCTCGGAAGGTATCTATGGTAGATAAATTCCGGTCAATCAGTTATTCTCCAGATCGAGGAAACCACTCTCGATATGATCACTTGCAAGTACAACCCGAAAGACACCTTGCATTGAGTGGGAGATAGTAATAGGACAAGAGAATTGGTGACGCACACTTGTCGAGGACAAGTGGGAGATTGTTGGAATATATGTCCTCCGACAATAATGCGATTACAATTGTCGATCATATTGATCACATGGTTAAATCTCATTTTAAGAATACGTAAGGGATGATTCATTTTATAGTCAACTGATCAACATTAATCGGTAACGATTGGCTTGCTAGAGTTTGACGTTACTGTCGTGGAACGGTGGTGGTCAATTGATCCCTTAAGGTCACACATAAAGGATGATGCCCTTATCTGTAAAGTTGATTAATTGTATGACGATACAAGTTGATCAATTCCTTAAAATTGAACAATTCATTTGTGAGAGAGAATATTGATATCTTATTGTAATGAGATTAAATAAGATTTATTTTAGTAATTGAAATGTCGTGTTACTAAAATTGTTTATTGTTTGAGAAACAATAGAGATAAGAATGAATGGTTATTTATAATTACAAGATGTTGTGAATTATAATTAAATGACCCATTTTAGTTATGTGATCAAGTATCACTAGTCAATTTGTTGTACGTAATTTAATTAATTCATGAAATGATATTTATGTGATAAATATGCATCAAATTAATTAATAACATGTATCATACTACATGTGACATATTGTGTGACAAGAGACAAATTGACAAAAACAATATGGAGGTCCATTTTATCTCATTTGACCGAAATATTGGAGGTAGTATGGCTGAGTGGGTGTTTTGTTTATTGGATAAATAAAACACCATGATTACCTATAATGTAGGGTAGTCTTACACCTACTTTACTTAATAAGAACAAAAGTAAAACAAAACAAAAATGCATTGGTCTTACAATACTCCCTCCACCGGTTTTGTGAGGATAGAAGGGAGAATTTTATTCTCTCAATTTTACTTATATTCATACACATGCAAAATTTGTCCTCTCTCACATATTCATCTTTTTCTTCATCAAAACATGAGATTTTTTATCCAAATTGTTCATAAAACATTACTAATATTATTAATGTAATATATGAGGATTAGTAATCAATTTTAAGGTAAACTACTAAAAAAATATCTAGCAAATATTATTTAGTGGGGATAAGGGATAATCTTGGGTGCAATCAAGAGAAGAATCTCTACTTTGGGATTTTTGGAGGATCATCCTAATATTCATTATAGCTCAAGAACAAGTGAGGTAGGAGACTTCATTTGTGCCCATATAGCCGAAAATACAATTGTAAGGAACCGTTTTTTCTTCACTCTTGTATTTAATTTGCATGCATAAGATCCTTAAGTTTTTATGACTAAAACTTTAAACTAAAATATGTGATATTTAAAATATGTTTTCCAACACTTCTCTGATTTCCTCTGGAATTCCCATGCTCAGCTTTATGGATGGCCATATCTTCAATAATTTCCCATCCCTTTGTTTCTCCAACATTCTCCTGGAATCTGTCATTAGCTGCAGCATCCAGGATAGCTCTCTGATCGTCATAAAGCCCATTGTAGAACTGATTACACAGGGACCATTGTTCGAACCCATGGTGCGGAATAGATCGCACCAGCTTCTTCAAACGGACCCATGCCTCATGAAAGTTTTCATCAGGACCCTGTTTAAAGCTTGTGATATGAGCCCTAATTGGATTGGTCTTCGAGGCAGAGAAATATTTCTTATAGAACGCTAAGGCCAACGAATTCCAATCAGTAATCCCATTGGCAGCTCGATCCAGATCTCTGTACCACTCCCTAGCAGCATCACGGAGTGAGAATATGAAAATTGTCTCTTTGATCTGGTCCTGGGTCACACCTGCTGGTGGGGGTATGGAACATCAATAGTCAATGAATATCTCTATATGCTTAGCTGCATCTTCATTTGCAGCTCCCCCAAATTGGTTTCTCTCAACCAAGTTGATGTAGGACGGTTTTGCTTCGAATTTTCTCTCCATCCCGGCTGGCAATGCAAATCCCTTATAGAGATTCTCAGCTTTTGGCTCGGAGTGACTGGCTATACTTGCCTCTTCAGCCATGTCTGGAGATGTGACGGTCTCAGCTGAAGAAGTAGAAATAGGAGACAAAGGTGGATCCTCCTCAAATAGCTCATTCTCGTAGTAACTGGACAGAGTACTCGGCTCTTCCTCTGTCGGCAATACTCTAGATGATCGTCTCAACTCACGCAAGGTCCTTTCGATCTCAGGATATAATGGTCTCAGTACACCACCCTGTGACCTGCGCATAAGTGGAAACTACAAGTAGAATATGAGAATCGTTTAAGGAACAGATGTCCCTTAAACTAAGGAAAAGACTAAGATAAAAACAACTAAAAATTTAAACAATTGCCTCTCCGGCAATGGCGCCAAAATTTGATACCGTCGTAGAGTACCAAAGATAAATTTATAATTTCCAAACTACTACTATAGATAGTGGCAGTCAGGGTCGAACCACAAGGAGACGAAGCAATTAATAGTTGTCTAATTTTAGTCTAAAGTAACGGTTTTAAGGGGGGGTTTGATTTTAATGAATCTATAACTAAAGGTAATAAAATTAAAATTAAACTAGAACAAGTAAAAGAGTGATTAAAGAAATAAAATGAAAACAAATATTAAAAGAGTGCCAAGATGGTCGGTTCACTATAGTTTCGGCGGCAGTATACTAGGTAAGTCTGAGATAATCACGTGAGACGGGAAAAATAAGAAGTCCTCTCCGTCCATTCTTAACAGGTGGCATCTTTCGATCTAGCTACGGGTCCCTAATATCACTAGTACTGACTCTCGTCCTGAAAAGTGATTTAAAAGTCTAAATTAACTTATCTCTCGATCTTATTAATTTAGTCGTCTTAATTAAGTAGTCTATTTCCCTTCCCTATCTTTCGATCTTATCGGGTCGGTCAATTCCTAAGCATTCAACTAGTCGCGTGCACTCGATTCGTCAAATATAGCAATTAAATTAATTAAAACGAAACTGATCTCACGTGAGTCGGTCGATCGACCAGGGTAGGCGGTCGATCGACCATGGCACGACTCAGGTCTACGAATTTCTATGCCGCCTACGCTACAGGTCCCCTACATTCTAGCACAAAGGGTTTAGCTACTCATGATGATGATAACAACAGCAATAAAATTAACTAATAAAGCAATCGAATTCATAATTAAACTAACTAGATAAATAACTATCATGAAACGATGAATTGGCTTCGGGAAATCTAACCTAGCAATTCTAATCTATGAATGAACGAAAACAACGAAACTGAATAAAAGAACAGAATAATACCGTAAGAATTGAAGAGGAAAGATCAAAACCGAATGCGGAAAGTAAACTTTATTGACGGAAAATATTCTAAACTAATAAATTAATCAAAGTTCAACTGTTTTGTGATGAACCCTAATAAATTCGATGATAAAGACTTGATGCCTCTTCTGAAAACATCAGGTTACGTTATATAGATAATCTACGTAACTTATTATTCCTAAAACCTAATTACATTGGGCTTCTAACTTCTCGTCCTTTTAATTTGCGTCAGATTAACGGTTTGGTCGATCGACCAATGGCACCGGTCGATTGACTGATATGCGCTGAACAGGAGCTTCTGATAGTCGTGCTCTAGTCGATCGACTGGAAGCACCAGTCTATCGACTGCTTCATCAGATAGTTGCTCCAAAAGCTTCGTGAATTCGTCTTTCAAGCCTTGATACGCGCACCAAGTTTGCTTCCCGAGTAAATAACTTCATGTCAAATGCAATGCCAAGTACTCGGGGACGAATTCGGTTCGATTTCCGCTGGATTCTTCACATTTCTGCAATATTACACAAAAACACAAAAGTCGACGGAAATAGGGAAAATTTATGAACTTTTTCACAACAAACAATCATACATTATAGAAATAATGTATAATAATTATTGGCCAAAACAAAAAACGAAATTTCTTTTTTATTTTATTTTCTCTCGGCATTCTGCCCTAAAAGTCGAAAAAAAAGTTTTTTTTTTTCGCTTTTTCACGAAAATCAACCCCTTTTTATGAGAACAAATTTGTTTAAAGTTGCTACTATAACAAGATTGGCATAATCATCAACTTTTTAATTTAAACATAGATCCAAACTAGATGATTCAATTTACCCTCTTAAAATGAATATCTAAATTATGATTAAATTGATTATCTGAATATTTGATTCATCACAATTGATTTGAACATTATTAAATTAATGAATCATGATTCTTAAACAACAATTGAGCATCATGTATGCCAAAACTATATAGCAAAAATGAACATCATCTATCAAAACAATTTCCATTTACATTTCAATTTAATTCTTATTAAATCAAAACATCAACAAATCTATCATATTATCATCTTAACATATTAAAACAACAATATCAATCAATCAAAATGGAAAAAGGCATCAAAAAATCAAAAATTGTCTCGGCAAAAAAAAATATTGATTCGGCCGAAAAAAAAATTTTAATTTTTTTTGTTTAAATCCATTTATAAAAATCATAGAGAAAATTGTTGATTACAGCCTTTTAAAAATCACATTTTGAAAATTACAGCCTTATAAATTTTTTTTTGAAAATTACATCCAAAATATTACTTTTCTTCTAAAATTGCACCAACTTGAGGTTTTTGGTGAATTTTGATGATGTTTTTATGATGTACCCTTTATTATTTGAGAGCCTACTTACCCAGATTTCTTACCTCTCCTTAACACAAACCAATTAATCACCCCAAACATCATAAAAACATCATCAAAATTCACCGGAAACCTCAAGTTGGTGCAATTTTAGAAGAAAAGTAATATTTTGGATGTAATTTTCAAAAAAAAAATTTATAAGGCTGTAATTTTCAAAAAGTGATTTTTAAAAGGCTGTAATCAACAATTTTCTCTATAAAATAATTTCATGGCATATGCTCGGATACCATTTGTGGGAAATATCGGTATATCTCATCAAGAAAATACGGATTATAACGAAATTATAGGATATGAAATAACGAGTCATAAACGAAATTGCATAAACAAAAAAATAGAGATTAGAATTAACCTTCGGTCCTAGCAATTTGGCCTAAGAACATATATCGAGATCGATATTCTCCTAATCGTTGCACCCAAGATGCTCCGAGAAATGCCTCTTTCTTGCTAGAAAGAAAACCCTAATTTCTAATTGTTTTTTTTAGGGTTTTTGTGATGAGAGTTTGAGGTCAAAAAAACAAGTGAGAAAATGATCTCTTTTCTCCTCTTTTAACCGTCCAAATGAGAAAAGAGGGGGAAGATCTTTTTCTTTCTTATTTTTCCAAAACCGTGCAACCCAAAAATAAGGAGAAAAATCTTCTTATTTTAGGTTGGTTTTATATTGTATAAAATGTGTATATTTATCAATTGTCATTTGTGTCGTCACGTATTTAATAAGTCCACACACAACAGTTTGTAGTCGATTTATTAATACCGGTCTGACAACATTTATTACGACAATTTCGTATAGTATATATTAACTATAAATATCGCATATTTATAATTTGCTAATTAAATATAACCGTTTACGTTTAATTATGAATTAACATCTTAATTCGATTAAGCTAACCTTATATACATTGATTTAAATATAACAGTTTATATTCAATTTACGAATTAACAATTAATTCGTCTCAGCTGATATTATTTAATTGTATTAAATAATCGTCTCATCATCACATTGACCAACTTTTTAGTCAAATACATGGACTAACGTTTTAGTCATATAAGGCATCAATGTGATTATCTTTTTCATATAATCACATTTCTCAAACACATCCTTTAGGTGTGACTTTTAGGGACCAGTTGATCACCGCCATCAGTATGATAATAACGTCAAACTTCTAGCAAGCCAACCGTTATTAGTAAACGTTAATCAACTGATAAAATACTAAGTATACCCTATGAACCTATAAGAGATTTATACACGTTATCACACTAACTGTGGAGGACACTAGCTCCAACAAGTTTCACATAGCTTATAGGAGTCAAGAGTTGTAACTTTATTTTATTTATATCACTTGTAATTTAATATAACCGTTCTATTATCGACATTTGATTATTACTGTCCTCGGGAAACCAAGATGGTAACGCCCTTATCTGCTATTGAAGATCTTGTTAAGGCTCCTTGGTAGATGGGGGTGTTACAAAGTGCTATCAGAGCGACGATTTTGGAACCAGTAACTAATGAGCTCAATGCGTAGTGAGTCTAATAAAATGAACATGGTGTATGTATGTTGGGAGCCTCAGCTGATGCTTGATTTCGGGTGAGAAGGAGCCCTCATTTCAAAATCATGGCCCCAATATGATTAAGCCAGTCACCGAGAATGGGGATATCGAGTCGGGAATTATGTGCATAGATGTGTATGATAAATAGGCTAGAAATAGTTGTAATGGAGTATGTGGTAATGTTGGTGCGTGTAAATAGTGTCGATGACCTGTGAAGATTTGTGAATTGTGGAAAGTGTGTATGGATGTGATCAGAATGGTAGAGGTACTAATAGTTGCATACGGATGTTGGATAATGTGATGATGATAACGAGTTGTAGTCGAGTCTCTATATGCGTTCTAATTGTATTGGTATAAGTTGGCAAGTAATGTTTGGGAATGCAATCGATGAATATTGTTGTGTATTCTTGTAGTATGGCATAATTATTATAGATATATGGTTAATGAATTAATGTGACATGTTTGAAATTTTGAGCAAACTTATGTAGTAAGTGGTAATTATGTTGCTAGATGGATACTTCAAATAAGTGTAAACATAAGCCGGATAATCGAATTTGCATCTGCGTAAGTAACCGTGAAATAATGTGTTAATTGTATATATATATGAGATGATATTATAGTGAATTGTCTTGCATAATGTTTGATGTAGGGATGGAATGATACGTGTAGTGTTTGAATGAGATAGTTGTGTTACGATTGAGTAGTAATAATGTGCCGTGATTGGATGAAATAATCTGTGACGATTTCCAAATATATTTTGGAATCGACACGAGTTGTTGTTTTGCAGGGATCGTTAACCGAATTCGCGACTTTCGACCTTGTTCCTAACCTTACTCGACCGAGTACGAGTGCCTACAGGACCGAGTAGACCTTACTCTATCTAGTAATGGAGTTATTAGGTCGAGAAAGTTGGAACTGCCAGCAAAAACTCGATCGAGTAGCTCCAACTCGATCGAGTATAGGCCACTCGATTGAGTACCCTACTTACTCGATCGAGTAAGTACTACAGTACCCGCAATTAGACGGGATTCTTATACCTTTCTCAATTCTTTTCTTCTCTTATTTCCTCATAATTCTAAACCCGAACTTCTATCATCTCTCTTCTTATCTCAAAGTTTGGGTGAATTTGTGTTAGATTTTGCTTATTTCTTCTTGCTTAATTCGTTCTATTCATTTGCTAATCAATCAAGGTAAGAATGTTCATCCTTTTCTTTGTTTTTAATGAATTAGAACTATATTAAGTGTTGTATTTTTCTGAAAATTCGATTTATATCCATGTATTCTTGCTTATAATTGTTGTAATATGGCATAATTGTTCTAGATTGTTGATTATTGATGCTAGAAGTAGAAAACTCGAATCCATATGGGGTTTATGTGGACCGAAATTTCTAGGGTTTGGGTTATAAATTGAATTTTTGTTTGTCTTTTGGGTATGGAATGGGAAAAATTGAGTAATGTATGTTGTGGATATCATGTTTGGTGTTGATTTTGATTAGTTTTGCCCAAAATTTTGTCTTAAAAGTGCCCCAAACTAAAATTTGCCCCAATTCTTTTGATGATTTTCTATTTGTAAAGCTATGATGAAAACATTAATACCTTAATTCGGTAATTGGTTTGTTAATTGATGTTACAACCTTCATAATTTGAAAACTATAAAGATCGTCTGTTATGAGATTTGGAAGCAGCATATTTAAACATTTTGGATTGTTTTGGTGAAAGTGTGTATATAGTCGTTCCTTGTTTCATAGATATGCATGAAAAGTTTATTTTCTTCAAGTAAGTGTCCATTTGTGTACCTAAAATGTGTGTTAAAACAGATGACGAGACCTGCAGTTGGTACCCGTCAGAGTAAGAGGGGGAGGACTTCTGAGCCTGAGGTCAGTGAGGGGAGTCAGGGAGCCACCATCCCACCCGTGTCCGAGTACCCCACCATTGTCTTTGCTGATTTTAAGCAAACAGAGGCCTTCATCGAGTTACAAAAACGTCGTATGAAACCAACCCGTTGTATCGATACCACAATATTAGAGGACCTTAAGGTAGAGACGGATGTGAGGAACATATTTGAGACCTTGGGGTTGACCGGTTTATATCGTTTTAGGAAACATTCCTACTTCTTCTTGAGCTTGGAGTTCATGAGCTCTTTCCTCTATGATGCGGCGGCTAAGACCGTACAGTTTCGTCTCATAAACACTAGTTTTCTTTTGACCTTGGATATGTTTTCTACCCACCTTGGCCTTGCTCGACCGGAGAAGGGATCCCTTAGGGATGTCCCGACTGAGTGTGGAGCCAGTAGTTACATGCCTTGCTTTACCGGTAATAAGAACGCCCCCACCTCTAGCAACATGTTGATAAACGATGTTCAACATGTCACCTTGAAGATCTTTCTTCGTGCCTTGACTTGTTTACTCTATGACCGGAAGGATGTAAGTAAGGTTAAATCACATGAGGTGATGTTGCTTGTTGCCTAACTTAACCCCACCCAAGCCCTGAGAGTTTCTTAAAGTGCCCCGGCCATAGTTTATGCTAGCCTAGCTTTGATGGCCACGTCTGGGACCTGGTACTTGAGTTGTGGCGCCATTGCCACACGGTTGGCTGAGAGGTTGACCACCTTTGAGGCCTCCTCAACCCTTACACCTTTGGCTCAGTCTGTGCCTACCCTAGACCGAGACTACTTCCTCGACCAGAAATGGTTGAGAACTTTGGAGGGTGGTGGGTTGGCTTGGAGAGTATGGGGGATGAATTGGAAGAGGATACCTGGCCCCGAGTACCTCCCTGTGACTGAGCCCTTGGCGGAGGCGGTAGTGGCAGCAGATTCCGATGATGATGAGGAGGTTCCTACTCGGCAATATTACCTCATTGATCCCGATATTTTGGAGGTGATGCAAGAGCCGACTAAGAAGAAGCAGGCTAGACCCGAGGATAGGCAGCCTAGAGTGGGGAGGGGACCAAGACGGGTGAGGGAGAGAGTTCCTAAGACCCAGCTAGAGCAGCCCGTGCCTCCATAGCATCAGTTTCCTAGCTATCCTTCATTCTTCAGTCCTGAGATGCGGGTTAGTAAGCTTACGGAGAGGGTGTCGGCCACCTTGATGCTCCGGAACCTGCACGAGATGGCTTATGTGTAGGGCATCGGGACCGCTTCGGCCCAACTAGTGTTGTGGAGAGGTGTTGGAGATGACAACGGAGTCTTCCATTCCTTTGGCGTGGATCCGACTACATGGGGGGACCCTAGGAGCTACCCCTACGGTTACTTGGCAGCATGGCGAGTGGGAGAAGATGGTGGCATTGGTGATATCGTGGGTGGGGGTACAGCTGGACCGGGCACATCCGGAGGAGATGGTGGCGATGCGGAGATGGAGGAGTCTGCCGTGGAGTGATGTTGTTTCTTTGGTTTCATATATGCTCATTTTCATGGATTTGTCGTAGTTAGTATTTGGTTTGTTGGTACTTTTGTTACATTTCGGTTTGTATTTGGCCATAAGGCCGTATTTTGGATGTTTTTAGAATTGTGATGCAGGTGGTTAGTGTCGGAAATAAAATTTCCGACTTATTATTTGTTTCTTTGGTTTTACAATACGCCCATTTGGAAGAATATGACCTGTGGCTACTCGATCGAGTGCCCCTCACTCGATCGAGTTACTATAGGAGGGATTTAAAAATACTCTCTGGACTCGACGTACTCGATCGAGTAGCTGATGAACTCGATCGAGTAACTTATGAGCTCGATCGAGTGCCACTTGATATTGGTTATTTCTTTCTAATTTTGTTTTGGGTCTTTATTCTTGTGTACCTTGTTGTATCATATGTTCCTTTATTATTGTTGGTGATCATGTGATTGTGTTTCAAGTACAGTTTTTATGATATCAACATGGTTTTGTGCTCTCACCCTTGTTGAGATTATATACTAATTTGCCTCAGGTAACATGTTGAACGGTGGTTTTAATTTTGTTGCTTATTTTGTAAGACCGCATAAGCAATTAATTGATGTCATGTATGTTAATGGATGGCAGAATGTGTAATTGTGTGGTTCACTATTCTGATGGTTTTCATATAAACGCATCATATCTATGTAATGTCAAGGAAGTATCATGGTCATTGTGAGTCTCAATGTATAATATAATTTGTTCATAATGTCAATGTGGAATAAAAAAAAAATTAACGCCTTGTGTAATTGTTACAGTTGTTTTGATGGTGAACTTCGGGGACGAAGTTCCTTTTATAAGGGGAAGAGTAATGTCGCATGAGAAAATGACTTAATTATGATAATCTTATAGTATTTTAAGTAGTTGTTTGAGTAATTAGTAGTGATTATTGTATAATTATTGGTAGTTGTTGATTAAATTATCATGTTGTTGTATTTTGTTTCCAAGTAATTGTTCACAAAGTTGTTATATAGTTGAATGGTAGTTATTAAATAATTGAATTATTACTTCATGGTTGAGTAATGACTTAAAGGAATTAATGTAAATCAATTCTATGTTGTTCGTGTGTAAGTGATCGATAAGCTATTGCTTTTGGGTGTTTTGATAACTGGTGATTGTTGACAAAGTAATTGATGGAGGAATAAACTGATAGTCGTGTTGGTTTATATTTGGGTAATGGCATGAGATAAGTGCTAGTGATAATCGAGTTGGTTGTTCTTTTATATAATGCATGTTTGGTCATAAAGGGGTGGTATTCATGAACGGTTGTGTTAGTCCTTGTCGGGATGGATAGTGGTAGGTTACCTTGGTCCCTTTGCCTTGTGTCGAGGGGGACGATGAGTTGAACATTGGGGACGAAGTTCTTTTTAAGGGGGAAAGGCTGTTGATGTGACTCTTAATTGCGCACATTTAGTCCCCTAATTGAACCTATTTCATCCGTCAAATCCTTTCTATTTTGCTTTCCTAGTGCATTTTATATGTCTTATAGCAAAGGAGATAATGAGCCGGAATTACCGTCTCTCGCGCATATTCGGAAGCTTGTTGACGATCTTGGATGGACTAGTATGAAGAGGAGGCAAGAATGATGACCAAGGATGTAGAATAAAGAGTATATAGAAGGATCATAGGCTTAAAAACAAGAAAAAAAGGAAACTGCAGCTCAACCCGCTCGAGTTGTCCTTCAATACGCTCGGGACAATCTCAACCCACTCGGGTTAAGGCTCAGGATGCTCGTATTTCACTCGGGACGAGCGGAGTCCCTTAGAGGACCAAGCATGCTTCAGGGTAGGTGATACCTGTCGAAGTGAGTACCAAAAATAATATTTATAAATTCCAAACTACAACTAGCAAGCGGTAGTAAGGGTCGATCCGCAGGGAGGTAGGGAGTTCTAAGTGTCTTATCTCGCCTATGAATTTTCCGGGGGTTTTGATTATTTCAACTGAACTAAAGAGACTAAGGAAAGAGAGATAAAAATAGAAGAAATTAACAATAGAGGGAAGGAAATATGCTAGGAGTCGGTCTACCGTGGCAGCTATACTATCGGTAATACTAAAGTGATTAAACTATTGATAAGAAGAGCTATGGTCGTCACCTTTCGGTCCTTAAACCGCCCTAGAGCGTAAACAGCTTAACTTTCGCCCTCACTGCAATACCCTATTGTAATTAAGCAAGTCTTCCCTTCCAATCTTTCGATCCAGGTCGGGGTTAACTAGATTTATGGTCTCCTGCATGCATTCATTCGACCGGATAACAATTAAATTGCCTAATACAATTCCTATCGCAAGGCTAATCAGAGAAAGTCAATTAAAACATTGCTACCACGGCTTCCCTAATCCTAACACACTACGGGGTTTAGCTAGACATAATTAAAGGGAAAACACGAAATAAAGGGAGAACAATAATCATAAGCATAAATTAAAGAGGAAAAGAAAGGGAAAGAATTAATTACTCAAATAGATCCGAAAGAAAGAACAGTAGCAAAGTAACAGTGTATGTTAAAAATAAGAGAGGAGAAGAGGGAGAGTAGTAACGTGTTCCTCTGCCTCCACCAAGTCCATGGAATGAATGATCCCCCTATTAGGTCTAAAACTATCTTATTTATACTAAGTAGTATTATTATTATTAACTAGATATAAGATAAACATAAGAATAAATCTAATCATACTCGACAATAACCTTCTCGCTGTAGCTAGTACTCGATCGAGTGATTTATCTACTCGATCGAGTACTTTTCCCCGCTTTGCGCACTGAACTTCAAACGGCTGCCATTTCTTCGTTACTTGGGCAAATAGGGCGATTCCGGTGGCGTTGGAAAGCTAAGAGGACAAACTTTCATCTCCAATTGGAATCACCTGAATATCTGTTGTAGAACTTGAGATATGGCTCTCCAAAGTAGGCACTAGCAATTTGAAGTTCTTCCTTTGCTTGCCTAGCTATCTTTCTTCTTTGCGCATCCCAAACTAGCTACATTCCCGCTCCAAATTCACTCTTCCTCCGAATGCATGCTAAATGGATGGTAAAAGGCTTGATTTCACTACTTTCTGGTTCATTCCTGCAAATAAGACAAAATAACCCAAAGTAGCATATTCGGGGCATTTCGTAGCATAAAACTACGATAAAAGCATGGAAATACGTGCATAAAATAGGCTAAAAAGACTATATAAAATGCACGTATCAAATCTCCCCAAACCAAACCTTTACTCGTCCTCGAGTAAACTCAAAACTATATGCTAATGGAACGGAAAAATAACTCAGAGCTAGCTTAACTTGTCTACTTGAACCAATTTAATGCAACAAAGATTAACAGTTTAAGCTAAGCGAACAAGACGCAAAACGAATTATAAGTCACATTCGTAAATATAGCCAACCTATCGACCTTGCAAGACCAACAAAATCGGACTCTCTCGTGGTCACTCTTCTCTCATGAAGCAAAGGGTGAATGTTTATATGTAAAAGAGAGAAGGAAAGACAGTCACTCACCTAATTACGACCTACATAGCATGCATGCAACAAAAATGAAAGACAATTCAAGTACTTATGCACACACTCCAACCAATAATGTTCGTCACAGCCGAGGGCTTACAAATAATATGGGAATAGTGAGGTTCAGGTGAGAAAAGGCAAAACAAGTTATGGTAATGTGGAGGTAAAAGCGTCAAGCTAGTTCCTAAACAAGACCATATAAGACCGTCCGAATCTCAACTGACTAAGAAATAAACACAAGTGCCCTTCTTTGGCACAAAACTCACTATCCAAAAACACTATCTCCTCAAAAAATATGAATAAAACGGAGGAGTGAGACCGTCACAAGATAGAAATAGGCACAGACGGACTCAAAAATCAAACCACCTCAAAAAATTTCCAAACTTTGCCTCCTCTGGTTTCTTCCTGTGAACGTGATATTTGATTTTTTTTTTCTTTTTTTTTTTCTTTATTCACGTCTTTCTCATCCCTTTTTTTTTCAATTCTTTTCATTTCTTCCTTTCATTCATCCCGTATCACGTTTCCAAATTTTGGTTTTTCTTTTTTTTTTTTTTTTCACTTTCACGTTTTCTTCTCTTTATTTTTTTCTTTTTCAATACTTTTTTTTTTTCATACTCCCTTCCTTTATTCTCCACCAACTCCAAACAAAATACACATGGGCCAACTGCAGACGGAAAATCATACCACAAAAGAACATACTAAACTAGCTTGACTAGGCAGGCTTAATTTGGAATGTAGCTAATGGGTCAAAAAGGCAAGTTTTGGCTAATGTGGAGCTAAATGGGTGAAAAATATAAGGAAAGGGAAATTTGCAAACACCTCCCTGCATGTGACACCAACCACAAACCCGAATATGTGCATTTGACAAGAAATTGAATGTCATAAAAGTGCAAAAGAGACGAACATGCTATGCAAGGAGTACTACTCTCAATTCCTAATGAACTGATCATGAATGTCACCATTATGGGCTCTAAAAACTCGAATTTATTAAGTAGTTTGCCAATTTATCGGTCAAGTCTAAACAAATCGACTATATTTGAACAGAAACTCGTAGATTATGCGTATGACAAAGCTAATAACTATCAATGAAAGTGCAAGGCTCAAGCAAAAAGACAAGTTATAGTGCATTATCATCATGGAAATCTACCGTTCCGACTCACCCTATATGCAAAAATAAACGTGAAATTTTTTTGGATTTTTTTAAATTTTTAAATTTTTATCAGATTTTTGATTTTTATGAAAATAAACAACAATGCATACTGAAATTAAACGTGATAACGGAAATGCAATAAAAACAAGATGCAGACACAGATATGGATGCAAAACCTCCCCAAACCAAACCGTACAATGCCCTCATTGTACCAAAACATGGAAAGGAAATGCAAACTAAAGGAAAAAGAGAGTAAATGCGGAAAACTCACAAGATTGCGCGAATAAAGGGACCTCCCCAAACCAGCCAGCAACATGGGAGGTCACTAATAGCTCCGAAACATCGTCACAAGAAGCTAAGTCGAGCAATGGGCGTCCAAAACAGCTCGATCGAGAGGAAAACCGGTCGATCGAGTAGAATAGTGGTCGATCGAGTAAATTTTATTTTATTTTATTTTTTTTTTATTTTTTTTATTTTTTTTTTGCAGGTACTCGATCGAGTGATATATGTACTCGATCGAGTGATTTCAGCAGCAAAAAGCTCTCGATCGAATACAAAAAGTACTCGATCGAGTGATCCTTAGTATATTCCTGCAAAAGACGCAACAAAAACAGCCCGCAAAACTAACAAAGCAAGCATACTGATATAGTCTATGGTACGAAGACCAATTATTACACACAACTGAAATAAAATGCAATGTTTGAAAAACAACTAAAAATAAATCTCCGGGTTGCCTCCCGGGTAGCGCTAGTTTCAGACAGGTCCCAGCTCGACCTCTTTTTTCAGCCAACTACTCCAATTGAACCCAATCAAAGCAGCTCAAAGCTCGCAGCAACCTGTCAAACTTCTGCGCATGTGCTACACAAAACTGTAAGTAGCACCATAATATAGTAATATCATAGGAAATTGAAATATAATAACATTTAAGCCTAACAAATTTCCTATGATAGCTCCTAAAATCATTCACAAAGTAATTCTGCCCTCCATTAAGGGCGGAATATAAAAGCTCAAATTATCCGCAGGTGGAAAATTAGAGAGCTCAGGAGCAATTAACTCAAAAATAACGCGAGTAGAATTAAGATGCTCAGACGGGTATGAACTGTGAGGTGGAGGAGTCTGGTCAACTAAGGGAGAAGGTGGATAATCGTCCCAAATGCATGGGGCGGTAAAGTCAATTGGGTCAATGGGGTCTCCTAAAATGGGCTCATCATCGATATCATCATAAGTATCCCATTTAGCCTCTAGACTATCACTCTCCTCATCGCTAGACTCGTCAAGATGGAGGTTCTCAAAGAGAGCCTCCGAATCGTCCTCACTAACATTACAAGAATCATAAAGGGGTTCTAGACTATCCTCATAAAAAGGATTGTCAACCACGCTAATGGTCTCCTCTATGTCTCCGTCAGCATTTCCTAGATTGGTTTCTAAGGTCTCACCCACCCCCTCATTTGAGTCAACATGAAGAGAAAAGTTGGGTTTAAGAGATTCAGCAGCAAACCAATTAAAGAATTCTAATACCTCATTTACGGGGATTCCTTCGAAATCCCACTTACCAAGAGATTCTAGGTATGCTCGCGTAGGGTCATTCATACCCCGGAAGATAGTCCAAGACAATTGGAGTTCGAAAATGCATCTCGTGCGGGCTCGAGCCACTCCAAAAACCTGGCTAAATAAGTACCAAAAATTTCGCTCTTCCTGCGGAAAGAGAAGAACGAAAGACATAATAACGGTCTCAAGGAACCGAAGCTCCTTGAGACAAGAAATAAACTAAATAAAAACAAATAAAACTACGATGCCTCCCCGGCAACGGCGCCAAAATTTGATACCTGTCGAAGTGAGTACCAAAAATAATATTTATAAATTCCAAACTACAACTAGCAAGCGGTAGTAAGGGTCGATCCGCAGGGAGGTAGGGAGTTCTAAGTGTCTTATCTCGCCTCTATGAATTTTCTGGGGGTTTTGATTATTTCAACTGAACTAAAGAGACTAAGGAAAGAGAGATAAAAATAGAAGAAATTAACAATAGAGGGAAGGAAATATGCTAGGAGTCGGTCTACCGTGGCAGCTATACTATCGGTAATACTAAAGTGATTAGACTATTGATAAGAAGAGCTATGGTCGTCACCTTTCGGTCCTTAAACCGCCCTAGAGCGTAAAACGACTTAACTTTCGCCCTCACTGCAATACCCTATTGTAATTAAGCAAGTCTTCCCTTCCAATCTTTCGATCCAGGTCGGGGTTAACTAGATTTATGGTCTCCTGCATGCATTCATTCGACCGGATAACAATTAAATTGCCTAATACAATTCCTATCGCAAGGCTAATCAGAGAAAGTCAATTAAAACATTGCTACCACGGCTTCCCTAATCCTAACACACTACGGGGTTTAGCTAGACATAATTAAAGGGAAAACAAGAAATAAAGGGAGAACAATAATCATAAGCATAAATTAAAGAGGAAAAGAAAGGGAAAGAATTAATTACTCAAATAGATCCGGAAGAAAGAACAAAAGAGCAAAGTAACAAAGTGTATGTTAAAAATAAGAGAGGAGAAGAGGGAGAGTAGTAACGTGTTCCTCTGCCTCCACCAAGTCCATGGAATGAATGATCCCCCTATTAGGTCTAAAACTATCTTATTTATACTAAGTAGTATTATTATTATTAACTAGATATAAGATAAACATAAGAATAAATCTAATCATACTCGACAATAACCTTCTCGCTGTAGCTAGTACTCGATCGAGTGATTTATCTACTCGATCGAGTACTTTTCCTGCTTTGCGCACTGAACTTCAAACGGCTGTCATTTCTTCGTTACTTGGGCAAATAGGGCGATTCCGGTGGCGTTGGAAAGCTAAGAGGACAAACTTTCATCTCCAATTGGAATCACCTGAATATCTGTTGTAGAACTTGAGATATGGCTCTCCAAAGTAGGCACTAGCAATTTGAAGTTCTTCCTTTGCTCGCCTAGCTATCTTTCTTCTTTGCGCATCCCAAACTAGCTACATTCCCGCTCCAAATTCACTCTTCCTCCGAATGCATGCTAAATGGATGGTAAAAGGCTTGATTTCACTACTTTCTGGTTCATTCCTGCAAATAAGACAAAATAACCCAAAGTAGCATATTCGGGGCATTTCGTAGCATAAAACTACGATAAAAGCATGGAAATACGTGCATAAAATAGGCTAAAAAGACTATATAAAATGCACGTATCAGTAGGACGCGCGAATTTCCTTGGGAGTTGCTACATGATCCGCGCATGTCCCTCGGGACTTGCAAAGCTCTATTCAACACTTAAGCATTGTTATTTACTAATATACCCTTGCTTAACCTTATGATGTACCACTATATATACTCCATTGTATTACCTAGCTAATTACCAAGTTTTTAGATTAAAATCAAGCTTCTTTAGATTAGATTAAACCTTATTTGGAGTAAATTAGTATAGATTAATCTCAAATATTCCACAAAATTACACATTAATATTTCCATAATTATTTTTCAAGCTTTATTATTGGGTAATTGAAGATTATTGGTTATTATTTGGCGATTTGACAACTATTCATGAATTAATCAAGTTCTCTTCTATTATTCTTTCATTTCCATTTGTTCATCTTCAATTTGGTTATTTCTTATTTCTTCACTCTTTTATCATGTTTATAATTGTTGTGATGATTGACACCATTGACTACATGTTTTCCATGATAATGAGTGAGTTGTTACTTAACTAGGATTAGTGGGGGATTAGGGGAGTTAATCATGGGATAAATTTATGCTTAATGAGTTCATATGAATGCTTGCTTATTGTTCTTCAACTTATGCACTTGTTATGTTTGATGAAATGCTAGACTATGAAACCTTGCATTTTTTACCTATCTCTTATCATTTCAATGAGGCTTGTAAGATATAAACCAACTCAAGCCTTATTAGACCATGTATAAAGTTGAATAGGGAAAAGCCAAGTCGACTTGTAGGTGTTGTAAAGTCTTAACCGACTCGGCTCCGAGACGTAAGTGTCCCTAGGATTTGGTTAATCATGCACGTGGTTTAATAGGAAGAATTAAGTCGACTTGTAGCTGTTGCAAAGTCACAAATGAATCGGCTCCAGGACCCAAATCTTCTTATGAATTATACGACATGAACTAACTTAATTCCAACAATAATAAATTGCTTGCATCTATATAACTCATTTATGCTATCTTACCGTGATTCCGCAATGATCTCATGACATCCTAGTATCCTTTATTATTTGTTTACATCTTTATTTGCTTTCACTACAAGAATTCCAGTCACGGGCAACCAAAATAGGCTACTGAAAATAATGGTCGCCAAAATGGCGACTGAGAAATAATTTGGGCGACTGATTTTCGTCGCCATTTTGGCGACGACTCTTTTCCGTACAATAATTGTATTTGGCGATTGAAATATAGACAAGGGCGACTGAATTCCATAGCCATTTTGGCGACCGCAATATATTCCGTCGCCATTTCACCACCCATTTTAATTTACCCAAACGAGATCCCACCTCCCCCATATAATTACTTATACACTCACCCTCTTTGGCTCTTTTATTATCTCGTTCAATCCACATAAATCCCACCTGCCCCACATAATTACTTCTCTCATCTTTTGTACTTTACTTTTTTTTTCTTCTTCACCAAATCCACCAATTACTTCATCTTTTTTTATCTTTACTATTTCCTCATCCTTACAAATCTTACCTAAACCTACAAAAATCCCAATTTCATCTGGTTTAGTTGCTTGTAATAATTTAAATTTGGTTTTTTATGTTAAATTTGATTGTTGCTGCTGTCTTCATTCTTCGCCGAAAATTCATCATCATCAATTTACGACTTCATTCGTCTCATTATTCGCCGATTATCTGCTCTTTTGCTGCAGTATTCGATGCAATTTGTGTCAAAGAAGTAGTTAATTTTCGCCTCTTTTGTTGTGGGTTCATAATCGGAGGATAAGATTTTCGAGTCTAATATTAGTATTGATTTTGTATTGTTTTCTTTTGTACTAATTTGTTAAATTTTTGTTTGAGAGGCCTTGTAATTTGAAGAAATTTGATATAGAAATTTCCAGCGGAATTCATGTGGATTTTTTTTACTTTTACCATTTTCTCATCAATTTTTGTTGTTATTTCGTGTGAAGAACAGTGACGAGTGAACAGGCGAAAATGGCATCTTTTTATGTGTATTTTCCAGATCTGGCACTTTTTTTTAGTTTTTTTTTAATACAAAAATGGCGACTGAATAGGCAATGGTCGCCAAAATTGGCTACTGAGTGTCAGACATTAGCTACTGACATCAGTCGCCAAATTGGCGACTACCATCAGTCGCTAATTTTCCTAATTGGCGACGAAAAGTGTGGTCGCCAAATTTGGCGACTGAAATCAGTCGCCCGTGTCTATAAAGGCGACTAGACGTTGCGACTGAGACCTGACCACTGATTTTAGTCGCCAATTTAGTTTTAGCGACCGAAATCAATCGCCTATTGTAGTCGCCCAAGCGCTAAATTCTTGTAGTGTTTATTGCTTATTTTACTTTATTGCGTTCATTAGTTTAGATCACAACTACAAATCCAAATCAATTGTGACAACCCTAAGTGCAACTACAATTAGATTGAACAATTTGAGTACCCCCGTCCCGTGGATCGACCCCGACTTGCTTGCTATGCTAGTAGTTGGGTATAAATGTGTTTGATGGCGGACAACGACACACTCCATCAAAATGGCGCCATTGCCGGGGACGATGTTGTGTATTTGAATCATTCTTTTGTCTAGTTTTAGTTGTGCTTCTTCTTGAGGAGCCCTGGTTCCTTGGGAATTTCATTTCTTGTGCTTTAACCTTGAGGAACTTGTTTCTTAAGGTTCATTCTTACCGTTTTATTGTAGTTTCCGTGCTTGTAGTTATTTCCTTGTCTTAACTATGATGACCCAAGACTTGACATATGGAGTATGTGGTGAATCTTTTGAGTATGACTATGGGTATGGGGAGTTTGATGAGCAAGTTAACACAAACCTACTTTACAACTCATACAATAAAAATCCTAAATACTACCCCAACTTTTCCCACCAAAACCCCCACATCCAATATCCACAACAACTACCCTCCCAATACCCACTTTACAATGAATTCCAAATGGCACAATACAACCACTCTCACACCCACCTACAACATGAAGATGAGCATGAATTTGACATTCAAAGAATAGTTTTCCAAAAGATGGGAAATCAACAAAATTTCTTCAAACAAGTGCTAGAGGAGAGCCAAAATAGGGACAATATTCATCAAAGCATTGTTACCCATGGTGAGGAGTTGGCAATTCAAATTGTCCAAATGAAGGAAGCCCAAGTAACTACTGCTCACCATTCCTTAGACATTGATCATGAATGTAAGTTTGAAGGAGTTACCTTTGATGAGAAGTGGGAGGAGCCAATCTCCTTGAGCTCTGGTGAGTATGAAAGTGTGATATTTGACAAAGAAGTTATGAGGTTGAGTAAGCCAAATACACTTAGCCTTTGTGAGTATTAGGGTGTGTCATTTGAAGTGGATGTTGAGGTGTTGGAGAAAGAGTTAATGAAGAGAAGTAAAGCCCCTATCTATGATTTGTATGAAGATAGCGATGATGACAAGCCTAATGGAAGAAGCTTATGCGGAACATGTGTCTTGCAAGGACTTATGGAATGAATAAGAGGAATGGAGTTGTGAGATTGCCTCACTTGAGGAGCCTATCCTTGAAAATTTGAGGTATGCTTCCATGGAGAAGATGAATGTCCCTTTCCTAGTGACTACGAAGACCTTTTTGGATCCACCATGGAACCTATGATTGTTGGAGATGATATGGTAGACCTTCTCCAAAAAGTCAAATTGTTGTATAAAAGGTACTTGTTGAAGAAGCTCAAGAACAAAGCTATGAATGAGCTTACTTAGGGAGACTTGGCACCCACAATCTCAATTCCTAAGGTGCCCCGTCATCAATACTATGAGAATTCTCCTTCTATTCTTGAAGGACTGATAAATCCAAATGCTATCATCATCACCATGTTTGAGGAAGACGGGAGAGAATGGAAGCCTCCCAATGACAAGAATTGTAAGCTTGCTAATTTGGAGAGCCAAAAAGGATATGATGAAAAGGCCAAGGTGAAGGGGAAAATTTCAATGAAAAGCCCCTTGTGGAGGATTGGCTCTATTCCATTTTGAAGTGGACATGGTTCTATCTTTTCTTATATGAGGATTGTGCTCAAGCCTTTGACCGTTTATTGAGGGCATTGAGCAACACGGACAACATCAATAACCAAGGCAACAAGGAATGTGTTTAGTGAAGTCCTCCCTCAAACCACCATTTGTAAGATATCCTATCCTTTGACTTTACATTACATTTACACTTGCATTTAGTTATATACATATACATTTAGCTTACATTTGTGAAATATTTCATATTGGATTTACATTAGTTAGTTCATATAGTATAGTTTGCATTGTAATATATCTCATATGTTGCATGTAGTTAGTTGCATTCATGTATAGCCACTAATGACCAAACCTATTCCTTTCTACACTAAAAATAGTGCTTAAATCGGTTTGGAAAGGTTTTGATCATAGGTGAGAACATGCATCATTTAGTGTAGTTTAGATTGCATTCATTTGTTATATATGTCATATAGAATTCCATTTAGTTAGATCATAAATTCATTCATATCATATCATTGCATCTGTACTTCAATTTCCATAAAACTTTAAAAATCCAAAAACATGTATTTCTTTTTCATTCCTACTCCTACATGTACATTGAGGACAATGTCTAAAATAAAGTGGGGGATGAGAATTTATATTCCAAAAATGAATAAAAAAAAATTAAAAAATTTCGAAAAAACTAAAAAATATGTCTTTTCATTTCATAAAAACGAAAACCATAAAAATTTGAAAATTTCAAAAACCAAAATCATGTTCTTTCCTTTGTAGTGTAGAATTATATATATTTGTTTGTTTGTTTGTCACTCTTATACCATTGGGTCGACTACACCACATTCGAGGCATAAAGGAAATAGACGACCGCATGGTATGATCTTTCCAAATCTAGATTATATGGCATAATAGTTAATAGAAGTATATGCATTAGAGTTGTATATATATGTTTGTTGCATCATGGCATGTAGTTGCATGGTTAGAAAATTTTGTGAAAATACCTATTTGGGAAGCTTGACAAGTGTATATAAAGCCCTTGTAGATAATTTTTCTTCTTGAAACTTTGTTTACTAGAATACCCTCAAGACACCCTAGGATGTGTCATACTAGTATCTTTTGACCCATGGACTAAGGCCTAGTCAAGAGTACCTTGTGGTGTGATAACTCCTTGGCTACCGTTTATTCCAAGGTGACCTTTGAAGCCATGCAACCGTTCGTACACTTCTATCATCATATTTTGTCAACAAAAAGGGAATGGGTATAAAAATCTACAAATTGAGTTCAAGTACCAAAATGAAAAGTCAAAAAGTTTGCACAAATTGCATCAAAGAAAAGAGGGGTACAAAAATAAACTCTTATGCTTCAATAAAACCACCCTCGTTACAAATTAGGGTGACTTTGAAAATGTTCAAAAATGCAATATTAAAAAGAATTGCCAAAGTATCAAAAATACCAAACATAAAAAAAAATGGCAAGAAATGTTCTCAAATGTCAAAATACCACAAGAAATTGGGGGGAAAAACAAATCAAAAAGAAAACTACAAATGTGAAACGCGAAACATCTTGAACCCTTTTATCCATTGATCTTATTTGTTGCATGGTGGAGAGGTGACGACCCTTCTTCATGTCTAGGCAAGAGGGGGGATTCTGTGATCCTACAATGTTTCTAGCTAACACCATAGGGAGCCTACTCTTGACAAAAGAATTTAGCGATTGAGGATAAAAGTACCCTAGTTTAACACAACTTGGAGGTGATTTGATGGTATCCTTTTAGACTTAGTAGCTTAGACAAATGATATCTACAATGGAGTGTGTACCCTTGAATTGCTTCCCCTTTAGATGATTTTTGCCACTTAGATGAGGAAAGTGGTTATTCTTTTCTAGATGCATCCATTACTTGTTTTATGTGCTTAATGCTTGGATGTATCGCCATTTTGGCAAGCCCCACCGTGCCTTACAAGAAGGCATCTAACCTCATGGATGTCTTGTTGTGAGTTAAAGGGGCGGAGTGAGACCCTCTAATTGTCTCACATCCGTTATATTATTAGGATAGTTTAATTAAATAAAGGTCTAGTTCTAGTCACTTCTTTACTCGGGACGAGTAAAGGTTCGGTTTGGGGATATTAGATGTGACTCTTAATTGCGCACATTTAGTTCCCTAATTGAACCTATTTTGCATACTAATATAGCATTTCATGGCCATTTCATCCGTCAAATCCTTTCTATTTTGTTTTCCTAGTGCATTTTATATGTCTTATAGGAAAGGAGATAATGAGCCGAAAATCCTGTCTCTCGCGCATATTCGGAAGCTTGTTGACGATCTTGGATGGACTAGTATGAATAGGAGGCAAGAATGATGACCAAGGATGTAGAATAAAGAGTATATAGAAGGATCATAGGCTTAAAACCAAGAAAAAAAGGAAATTGCAACTCAACCCGCTCGGTTGTCCTTCAACCCGCTCGGGACAATCTCTACCCGCTCGGGTTGAGGCTTAGGATGCGCATTTTTCACTCGGGACGAGCGGATTCCCTTACAAGACCAAGCATGCTTCAGGGTAGGACGCGCATATTTCCTTGGGAGTTGCTACATGATCCGCGCAGGTCCCTCGGGACTTGCAAAGCTCTATTCAACACTTAAGTGGGTTACTCGATCGAGGAAGTGGGTTACTCGATCGAGTAACGTGAGTCCAGCAGGGAATTATAAATTGCGAAACCCCAAATTATTTTCTCCTTTCTTCCTAAACCTATATACCGTCATATCACTCCTCCTTCACCATGGTTCATATCCTTGAGGTCTTTGATAGCGGTTATACCATAGGGATGGGATCCTTGAGTAGGGTAGCGGTCTTGACGCAGGATTGCTTTGTATATGTATGTTGTCATCATCTGTGACACCCCCATACTCCAAGTGCCTTACCAGGACCACTTAAGGTATGAAAACGTCACCATCTCGGTTACCCGAGGCAATGATACTCAAATAGACAATAACGAAACGTATTTAAATGATAATAAAGTTTAGGTGATACAAAAAAGTTCCAAAAATTGTCAAAAGGAATACAACTGTTCTCCAAAAACCAAAGTACTCAAACAACTAAATAAAACACAGCGGAAGACTCACCGGCGGTGACTCCGTCCCATCTATCCCTCACATAAGCCATCATACCTGCTCAACAACTGCTCACCATCCTCGAATGGATCACCACTGTTTTTAAAACAATTAACGGGGTCAGTACTGATTACATAAAACTAATGCCACAATGAAACAAAATCACAAATAACTCAAACAGCTTAAATCAATCTCTAATCTCCAATCTCCATCTCCAATCTCCACACAACAGACTACACACTAAAGTGTGTAGCCCTGCCAGAGTACCCATCGCAACAGGTACTCCTCGCCGCCAGTAGGGGTCCGCAGCCATTCCCACCTAAGCCCCACTCATCTCCATTGAGCGATAAACCTAAGTTCATTAATGTGCACATCCCTTCTGTGGCGGGTTCCACAGAAGGCGAATCTAGGGCGTGAAGCCACACCCGCAAGTGACTCCACTCAGCCAGGGACGCACCCCAAAGATCAAAGACAGATACACAACCAATCAACAATATACAACCAACAACCATCAAAATCAAAATCAAACCAACAATAAAATTAAACAATAATCACCATCACAAACACCACACATTATGTAGCCAATACTGAGTAGGGAAACCCTACCTGGAAAGCAAACACCAACAGTTGATCAAGCAGCTAAATCAGAATCTTTCCTCAATGAAACCTCCTCCTATAACATACATACATGCAATTACTATCACATTCATATAAATCACCCAAAACCCCCAATATTACCCAATTAGGGTTTAACCAATCTAAACTTAACATTATAAAAATTATATAAAATGCTTACCCTCGACACTAGGATCAATGGCATAAAGAACAATGTGATCCGACACTCCTAGCCTTGGGATTTGCTAAAAATGCGGCGAGAACAATCAACGTAACTTCTAATCTTCCCTTTGAAAGATTTTAGAGTGTAAAAGTGTTTTAAGAAAAGTGACGAAAGCTTTATATACTAATCCTGCATTATTAACAAAACCCGTCAATCATCACCCGTAAACTCACTTACTCGATCGAGTAAGTGACTTACTCGATCAAGAGCCCCTTACTCGATCTAGTGCCCAACTTACTCGATCGAGTACCCTACATGCAGTCTACTATTTTGCGTAAAAAGCTACTTACTCAACAGAGTAAGCCCCACTCGATAGAATACCTTAAGACACATAAAACCGTAGTATTAAAGTCTTCCCTCCTTAAAAAGAACTTTGTCCCCGAAGTTCAAACCACAAACAAAAACAAAACACACTAACATCACCCCGATATAACAACATCACCAAAACTGACCACAAAACTCAAAACACACCTCCCAAAACAAAACTCAACCCGACTCAAGACAACTACTAACTGTACTAAAACCAACATAAAACATGCAAAAACTCTATGCGGCCATCTCCTACCTCCCTAAAAGAAACAAGGTTACGTCCCCGTAACCACACATACCTGATAAAAAAGAGATGGATACCGCTCCCTCATAGCCTCCTCCGCCTCCCAAGTAGCCTCCTCAACCTTATGGTTGACCAAAGAACCTTAAGCAACACTGTCTCACCGTGTCTGGTTTTCCTAACCTTGCGATCAAGAATCTGTTTGGGCACCTCAAGATAAGACAAGGACTCATCCAGCTCGATGTTCTCTACCTCCAACACATGTGATGTATCACTAACATACTTCCGCAATTGAAACACATGAAACACATTATGCACTCTATCCAAAGCAGCTGGTAAAGTTAACCGATATGCAACCTCACGCACACGATCCAAAATCTCATATGGTTCTATAAACTTCTGGCTTAACTTACCTTTCTTACCAAATCTCATAACCCCACGCATAGGAGACACTTTCAAAAGAACCTTGTCCCCAACCTGAAACTCTATGTCACAACGGTGTAGATCTGCATAACTCTTTTGTCAATCCTGGGCCGCTTTCATCCTTTGTCTAATCAGCTTAACCCGTTCAACCATCTCCTGTACCATCTGTGGTCCCAAAACAACTGCTTCAGCACTATCATCCCAGCAAATCGGACTCCTACATCTCCTCCCATACAATGCCTCAAATTGTGTCATGCCTATACTCGTGTGATAGCTGTTGTTGTCAGAAAACTCAAACAAATCTAATCTCTTCTCCCAGCTACCACCAAAATCCATAACACTAGCTTGCAACATGTCCTCTAAAGTCTTGATGGTCCTCTCTGTCTGGCCATCTATCGCAGGATGAAATGTAGTACTCATCTTCAAAGTAGTCCCCATCATCTCCTACAACTCTTTCCAAACCGTGATATGAACCTCGCATCTCTACCGGACACTATATCTTTAGGCACCCCATGCAAACGAACCACATGCTTCCTATAAGCCTAAGCCAACAGTATCTTGGTCTAATTATCTTTCATCGGCACAAAGTGAGCTGACTTAATCAGTCGGTCAACTATAACCCATATCATGTTATTACCCTGTTGACTCTTCGACAAACCCATAATAAATCCATAGAAATGGACTCCCACTTCCACCCAAGTATCTCAAGAGACTGAATCTTACCTTATGGTAGTTGTTGCTCCCCTTTCACTCTCTGACATGTCAAACGACGAGCCACAAAATCAGCTGTTTGATTCTTCATCCCAGGCCACCAGAAAGTCTGCTTCAAATCTTTATATAACTTGTCACCGCCTGGATGTAACGAATATGGAGTGCAATGAGCCTCTGTCATGATTATCTTTTTCAACTCCTCATCACTAGGAACACACCATCTCCCATCGAATCTCACACTACCATCTGTATGAATAGAGAATCTAGACACTGTCCCTTTCTCTACTCCAGCTCTCTACTCCTCAATCTTGGGATCCAAAGCCTGTTTCCTACGAAGGTCATCATAAAGGTCTGGCTCCATTGTCAAATCCGCTCTAGCATCCCGTTTTTGGATCATATGTATCCCCATCTTCCCCACCTCATCTCTCTACCTCATCAAAGACATAGATGTGCATAGAATGCACACTCTTCCTACTCAAGGCATCTGCAACCACATTAGCTTTCCCTTCATGGTATATAATATCCATGTCATAATCCCCAATCAACTCCATCCACCTCCTCTGTCTCATGTTCAACTCCTTTTGAGTGAAGATGTACTTGAGACTCTTGTGATCTGAAAATACCTTGAAGGTCGCCCCATAAAGATAGTGCCTCCAAATCTTGAGAGCAAACACAACCGCACCCAACTCTAGATCATGTGTCGGATACTTCTCCTCATAAGGCTTCAATTGCCTAGAAGCATAGGCAATTACTTTCCCATTCTGCATCAACACACAATCCAACCCATTCTATGAAGCATCGGTATACATCTCAAAGTTCTCACTCCCTTCAGGTAATGCTAAGATTGGAGATGTGGTCAAACGCTCCTTTAATGTCTGGAAAGCCGTCTCACAACTTTCATCCCAACGAAACCTGTTCTCTTTCCTCATCAAAGCTGTCATAGGTCTGGCTATCTTGGAGAAATCTTTCACGAACCGTATATAGTACCCTGCCAAACTCAAGAAACTCCTGATCTCTACCACATTCTTCGGTGCTTCCCACTTAGTAACTGCCTCAATCTTTGTAGGATCCACAACTACACCCTTCTTTGGAATCACATGCCCCAGAAAAGCAACTTCCTCTAATCAGAACTCACACTTAGACAACTTTGCATACAGCTGATTTTCTCGTAAAGTCTGCAAACTATCCTCAAGTGCTCCTCATGCTCCTCCTTAGTCTTAGAAAAGACTAAGATATCATCGATAAAGACCACAACAAACCGATTCGAGAACTGACTGAAGACCCGGTTCATCAAATCCATAAACACTGTAGGTGCATTAGACAACCCAAACGGCATCACAACATACTCATAGTGACCATACCTCGATGTAAAAGTTGTCTATTGTATGTCCTCTTCCCGAATCTTCACCTGATGGTAACCCGACCTTAAATCAATCTTAGAAAAGTCCGCTGAACCGTTCAACTGATCAAATAAATCATCTATCCTCGGCAAAGGATACTTGTTCTTCACTGTAACTCTGTTCAGCTCTCTATAATCGATGCATAACCTAAAGCTCCCATCTTTCTTCTTCAAAAATAAGACTTGTGCTCTCCATGGTGATACACTAGGTCTAATGTATCCCTTCTCAATCAAATCATCCAGCTGCTTCCTTAACTCCTCCAACTCCTTAGGACCCATACGGCACGGTGCCTTAGAGATTGGCCCCGTCCCCGGTTTCAACTCAACGCTGAAATCTATCTCCCTCTTCGTTGGTAACCCCGGTATCTCATCTGGAAAGACATCTGGAAACTCTCCCACCACTGGTATCTACTCAACTGACGGACTCTCCACTCTATGATCTCTCACATGGCATCAGATCAACGGGCATCCCTTCCTCACGTTAGACTTCAAGGTCACTACTGCAATCCACTTGACTTTGGGTTTGACAACAAACCTCCGATAAGACACACTAATCCCCTTAGGACCTCTCAAACAACCCTCTTTTGATGATAATCTATCTTAGCCTTATACTTACCCAACCAGTCCATACCAACTATCATCTCAAAACCCTCCAAAGGAAACTCTAACAAGTCCACTGCTTCCCAACTATTATAGACACACCTCTATACAACCGCCCATAAGATACAGACTCACCCGAAGGTATAAAAACATCCTCTTTTACAGATTCATACTCACTCAAACCCAACCGCTTAGCATGACTCGATGATACAAACGCCTATGATGCTCCCGAATCAAATAAAACAAAGGTAAAGACTCCATTAACAAGAAAAGTACCGATGATAACGTGAGCATCATTCTCAGCTGCCTTCTTCTCCATCATAAACAGCTTACCACTGGTCTTCTGCCCACTTCCCTGGACAGTACTAGCTGAGGTAGAGGGCTTAGCAGCCGACCCTTGGTTGTTGTTGTTGTTCGTTGCCAGTTTCTGGTATGAATTACCGTCATTGCGGTTAGCCCCACCATTGTTGTTACTCTGGCCACCCCTGTTGTTCCACAACCCAGCCGGCATGTTACTAGCATAACTCTGCGAAGGACCCTGGGATAAACTCCCTAGCGATGGTCTCTAGAAACCCCCGCTCATAGCACTGGTGCACTCATGCCTCTTGTGGCCCATACCGCCACAGTTAAAACAAGTCATACCCCAAATGCTACTAGCACCCTCACTCTCAGCTTTCCTCTTCTCAGAAACTCTCTCCTTGGTCATCTCAACTAACCTCTCAGTGTGACACCCCCATACTCTTAGTGCCTAACCAGGACCACTTAAGGTATGAGAACGTCACCATCTCGGTTACCCAAAGCAATGATAATCAAATGATATTGAAGAAACATATTTAAGTAGCAATATAATTGATACCCGTCGTTGTGAGTACCAAAGATAAAATTTATAATCTCCTATTAAGACTAACCTAGGCTAGTGGTAACAGGGTCGAACCACAAGGAGGCAGTTGTAAATTTTAGTTGATTTATGTTCAGTCTAAGGTAACTATTGTGGGGGTTGAATTGAATTGGTCTACAGCTAAAATTGAACAAAGATAATAAACTAAATAAACGATTTAAACAGATAAAAGAAGGGTACTAGGATGGTCGGTTCATTATAGCTTCGGTGGCAGCAAACTAAGTCGGTCTGAATCAAACACAGGTAAGGCGGGAAATAAAGAGGTCCTCTCGGTCCACTCTTAACAAATAGCATCTTTCGATCTCGCTATAGGTCCCTAATATCACTAATTCTAACTTTCGTCCTGAAAAGTGACTAATGGTCTAAACTATACCTATCTTTCGATCTTAGCACAGTCTAGTCGATTTAATTGATGGTCAAATAACTTTCCCTATCTTTCGATCTTATGGGTCGGTCATAAAATGGGTATCTAACTCGTCGCATGCATTCGATTCGTTAAATACAAGATTAAATTCAATTAAAACGAAGGAAACCCTACGAGGTCAGTCGATCGACCGACAATGTCAGTCGATCGACCAACACGCGAGACAGTCCGTGTCAAATCTAATGCCGCCTTTGCCATAAATCGCCTACATCCTAGCACTATAGAATTAGCTACTCATGCTAAGGGTAAAAACAACAATTAAACTAATAATGATTACTGAATTCATGCTTAAAGTGGATAGCAAATAGCGATAATGCGATAATTGGCTTTAGGGGTACTAACTAGCAAATCTATACTAATAACGAAAGTAAAACAATAAACGGAAATTAGGGCAGAAGGAATACCGAGGTTTCAGAGGGAAGATAAAGAACAAGAACAGAAATCCAATGCTAAAACGATGTTCCAAACCCTAGTTACTCGAATAAACCAAAACTGAAAGTTACTGTATGGAATTGTGATAAAAACTGAGATCTAAAACTGAGATGAAAGCTTGATGTTTTATGTTACGTTATATAGCAAATAACGTAACATCTTATTTCCTAAACCTAGCATCATGGGCTTGCGCTTTCTTGGTCTTCTAATTCTCGTCTGGAATAGAAATCTGGTCGATCGACTGACAAGGCTGGTCGATCGACTGCTCCTCAGCAAACAGTAGCTTCTGGAACCCGAACATTGGTCGATCGACTGAGGGTGATGGTCGATCGACTAATAGAGCTGCTACTTGACTTCTTTTAACTCGTGGACTTGTCTTTTGGACCTTGGATTGCGCACCAAGCTCGTTCCTTAAGTGATTCCTTTACGTCATTTGCAATGCAGATTACTCGGGGACGGATTTGGCTTGATTTCCCGTTGAATTCTTCACATTTCTGCAATAATGTACAAAATACGGAAGTAGACGGAAATAGGGAGAAATGTAGCATAAACTACAAGAATGAGCTCTGAAATGCGTGTAAAATGGGATATAAAACATCATATAAAAGACACGCATCAATAATTTAAAATGATTACATGTCCAAATGCAAAACTGCTAAAAGCGAAATACAATGTTCTCAAGTCCAAAAGTGCTAAACAATAAGTCCAAAACAGCGGAAGACCTCTAAGACTGCATCGTGGTGACTCATCCCAGCTGACCCAAGCGCATCTCCTCATACCTGCTCAACAACTGCTCATACTGTTAAAAATTATTAATCTCATATTTGACATATTCTATATGTTTCAATTAATTTAGTCATAAAATTAATTTAGATCTTATGCATGCAAACATAATTAGAAAAGTGAAGAAATCGTCATTATTACATTTGAGTTTTCGGATATATGGGCACAAATGAGTTCTCCTACTCACTTGTTCTTGAGCTTTCCTTACTAAAGGAAGAACAAGGATTCAAAGGTAGAATCCCTCCCAAAGATGAATACCCAAGATAACCTCTTAAAGAATAATATTATTATTACTAGAACAATACTAATCTTAACAAATATGACCCAAAATATTGTTTTGGTCTCATGTTTTTCGGTCAAGAGAAGAAGATTTTGGAGTCTTTATTTCTCTAGTTTTTCTTAGAGAGTTTTTGTATTTCTTACACTAGAAATATTATGTGAAGTATGAATGAATAATAATAGAGAAAAACTCTCTATATTGCTCTTTGAAAACCGGTGGGGAGAGAGGAGAGGAGAGGAGAAGTGAGCCAATGCATGGGCAAGTAATTCTTCTCAAGAAAAACTAGGCTTGCATGGTTATAAGCTAGTTATAATCATTATGCTCTCCACTTAATAATTTAACACAAATTAAACATTATATTCCCTCCATTTTATTTCGGCACTTACATATAATGGATGGTCCATTTTATGTTTTGTCATTTGTCAATTGTCACATGTCACTAGTCATGTAAAATTGTCATGTATTTTTAACATATTAAAAATCAACGTATTAAAAAAAATACGTCATGTACAAAATCGACTTAGCAATTCATAATTACTTGTACCAAAACGGTTTACCAATTATAAATCACAATATCTTGTATTTATAATAAATTATTCATTCAGTTTTAATTATTTCCGTAAACAAATATTTCATCTAAGTAATAAAACAATTCGATCACTTAGACCGTATCTTATATAATCAAATTACAATGAGAACGTAAATATTACTTCCAAAATCGTCCGTCAATTTTAAGTAATTTAATTAACTCGTATCGTTATACGATCAATTAAATAATCAATTAAGAGTGTTACCCTTTAGGTATGACCTAAGTGGATCAACTGATCACCACCATCGCAGGACAGTAATGTCAAACTCTAGTCAGCCAATTATTACCGATATGTGTGGACCAGTTGACTGTAAAAATATTACTTCCCACATGTATTCTTAAAATGAGACTTAAACATGTGATCATCATGATCGACAGTTGTGATCGCATTATTGTCGGAGGACACATCTTCCAACAATCTCCCACTTGTCCTCGACAAGTGTGCGTCACCAATTCTTTTGTCCTATTACAATCTCCCACTCAATGCAAAGTGTCTTTCGGGTCGTACTTGCATGTTATCATATCTAGAGTGGTTTCCTCGATCTGGAGAATAACTGATTGACCGGAATTATCTACCCTAGATACCTTCCGATCGTGGCCATGCATTTCCAGTTCATTACTCCTCGAGTGGCCCTAAGATATTGTTAAAACCCTGATAAGGGGTGGACAATTCCTATCGCACGTATTCCGTTCGACTAGCCACAGCTATCATAACCCAAAATATGCCCATTTGACCCCATTTACGAAGATCGTAGTAACATAAATCAAAGTTAATCTGTAATTGTACCACCTTAGGCGAATAGTCTTTAGTCAAAAGAATTGACTCATTAAAATACTATAGTAGCTCTCGCCACGACCAGGCTATATAAATTTGCCAGAACTCTATAAGCGGTCATATGGCCCGACAAGGTGGTCCTAACAGTCTGCCTATGTGATCGACTAGTCATCTCACATGACTCCATGGCACTTGAACTTGCCATCAATCGCATCACACTCTAGTCACTTCGAGACGTCACCTCATGTAAGTGACTATGGGCGAATACAATGCTAATCCGTGTTCACTTTAACGGGGTTCAATTATCTCTACAACCCGTTTGGATGTAACAAAGTATAAGGTGAGTTAATAATAACTCAAACGACGAATGTCGACATCAAACTCGCGTAGTCAATACAATATTACAACCTTGTGTTGTATATCGTAAGTGTGTAAAGACTAGTCGATTTGCAATAGAAGTTTAACATGCCATGTGTCCATGTGTTTAAACTATTGAATTTCATTTTCCTTCATCTTCATTTTTGTCTCACATAGCATGAACCTTACCAAGTACACATTTAGGTTCCCAACCTAGGTTTAGGTTCTTTATCTTGAAAGAACTTTCTTGTTGTTTATCACATAACCAACAAATTGTGCTGGATGATATAACTTGCACTGGTCAAGTGTTCTACCAACTCGTAATGCACTAGGTATATGTTTTGTAGGGTCTTGCAACAATTGTCAAGATGATTAGCCTAGCACTTCAATATGTGCAACCTCTTGTCACATAACAGAGTGTTCAGTCAAACACTAGAATAGCTCATTAGTTCTTCTCGAGAATTCATGACGATTCTTCTATGGCTTGCCAATGAGTCATCATGTTCTTAAGCATATGATTAATTATTGGACATGTTCATGATTATTCTAATGGCGGAAATATTAGTAATTTATAATCATGTGATCAACCATTCTTAGGTTCAATGAACGACCATGACTGCTTATGGTAATTCCATTTTCATCGATATGAATAACCTACGTTTCTCGTTGATTTGATGTGTATATCTCAATACTTATCCAACATCCCATGATGTGATTGGATTCATCATAGTCCATTTTCATCTAGAATTGAAAACTCAAACATGTCTTTGTGAAAGATAGTACTAGCTCGTCATTCTCAATGAGTAATGAGTTATAAATTTTACAAGATGATTGCTCCCACTAAATTTCATGTCTTTACATGATAATTTCAAACTCCCACTCAATTCCACATGTTTCGCAATAGACTACTTAATCAAAACATTTCAAGAATTGTAATACATTTTGCTTTGCCAAGTTATTAAGATTAAAACCGTATATGTTCCCAGCATATCCTTTCAAAATACCTATTTTGAAAAGGTTTCGGTCTTAAACTTATGGAAAGAGATTTTGATCTCTAACTCATTCATTTTATAATGATGCGTAGCAGTGTCATTATTTAAATGTGAATTTCATTTAATACACGTCCTTCTCAAAATACCCTTTTCCGGAAAGAGGTTTAACCATTTCATTTTCATAATGAGGTTAAGTAATGACACTATCGTGGTTAACAATTAACTTAGCTCTTTTAGATATCGACATATATTTCTCTGCAACTTTTAGTCATAAATCTCATTTATTTTCAAGGATGCAACTTTGTTTCATTTAGGCTCTTAAGTAAATATCAATATTGAAACTCTTGGTCAAATGTTGTTCATAAACTAGCCAAATCTCTTATTAAGACTTTTCATTAGTCATAATCTTCCAAACTTTCTTTTGGTCTCCTCGTGTAGTTATATTAAGCACATATTCCTTTGATTACTTCACTTGGTCTCTTTTGTCATGTAGATGTCATTTATTCGAGACGATAGATCTCATCTATTCGTGTATACTTTTATATAGATCTCATCTATTCGTGTATACTTTCTATATAGGTATACAAATCATTCTTTCTTTTGTAGATATCATTTACTCAAGTATGCAAATTTTCTTTGTGTTCTTTGTGTCTTCTTCATTTTTCTCCCACTCTATCTTTAGAATAAATACACTAGAGATTCAAAGATAGCTTATGAGACACAAATAATGATTTCAAAGTACAAGGAGGAGTATCTCATGGATTGACTAATAGTTTTAGATTTGAAGAGTGTACTTGGTGATTGACATTCCTTTAGGAGAGTTCATCAACTCAACATCACTTTATAATTGATCATACACAAGCCTTAAGCTTGTGGACATATAATGAATCCCATCATTATAGTTGTCTATTGGATCACTTTAAGTGAATGATCATATGTTTCTATGTGCAAGCATATAAAGACGAATTTTTAGAACAAGGAGATATGATAAAAGGGGTGACTTGGGTTGCAAACCAAGCCACCAAAATCCAAAATACAACAATTGTTTAGAAAGGATCAACCATTTCCATGTCGAACACGGAAATTAAAATATTTCTAAAAATCCGAAACATAATTTAAATAAGACAATAATAAAAGTCAAGCTTCATTGGAAGCTACTCCTAGCTCCTTGATGATTTCTCAAGCTTGCTTTTCCTTTCCCTTGTATTTGCTTGGAGGAGGCCCTATTTACAATAAAAAGGGGATACGTTATCACAACTTTGTATCAAAATACCATAGTTGAAATGGAAACATAAAAGAAAGGATAGTCATTTACCTACTGGAGTAATCTTTCCAACTTTGATGTCACCAAGGTACTTGGAACAATTCCTTTTCCAATGTCCAACACCATTACAATAATGGCATTTGTCAAGAGGACCCTTCTTGATTTTGGAAGTGCTAGCTTCAAAAGTCTTAGCTTTGGTGGACATGGGAGCTTGCCTCTTACCCTTTTTCCCATTCTTCTTGAACTTCCCCTTACTTTTGGTGCTTATGTTAAGCACATCCTTAGGTGGGTTAACATTTAACTCCATGTCTCTTTCGGCTTGCACAAGTAACTTGTGCAACTCTTCAAGAGACATGTCCTTGTCTTGCATGTTAAAATTCACCCGGAATTGAACATACGCTTTGACTTTGGATAAGGAGTGTAGAATCCTATCTACAATGAGCTCTTTGGGGATTTTAACTTTTTGAATCATCAAAGTCTCGACTAGCTCCAACAACTTGAGCACGGAGGGCTAACCTTTTGGCCCTCCTTAAAATCGAGATCAAAGAATGCCGAGGCCGCCTCTTATTGAACGATCCCCGGTGTTTGTGAAAACATAGTCACAAGTTTGGAATAGATTTCATAAGCGGTGCCCATTTTAAAGGCTCTCCTTTGGAGATCCGCCTCCATCGCAAAAAATCAACACATTTTTCATTGTGGCGGACTCTTTGTGGTAAGCCTCATATGCTTCCCTAGTGGCGGCACTCGACCTAGCATTAGGTTCGGGTGGAGAGGCCTCGGTGAGGTAACAAAGCTTGTCGTCGCCTTAGGCGGCTAATTTGAGTTGGGCATCCCAATTGGAGAAATTTGACCCATTCTTTTCAAGTTTACAACGATCCATGAAGGATCGGAGGCATGAAGCATTAGTGAGAGGTGTGGCGTTGGTGTTTGGTGCGGCCATTTGTTATGAGAAATAAAAGTGGTCTACAAAACGAAAATAGAGGAATAAAACATTTGTTGTTTTCTCAAAAATAATAATACTTGTAAATTTAATTTAAACAAGTTTTATTGCATTTATCTAGTGACCTCTACCCAACTTTGATAAATGATTCCAAGACCCAAATTCATATTAACTTAGGCATCGGTAAAGCCGAATACAACCCTTATCAATATAACTCGGTGGATTAACTTTTTAATCGATTCTACTTTTAGAACTCTTGGTCGATAAATTTACATTAAAATTTATCTTTAGCCAGAAACAAATCTGGCAACCGTCGAGAATACTTTAGTTGAGTTCAACCCAAATTTCGAATAAATGTGTCCATGATCCAAATTTACATCAACTTGGGCATCGGTAAAGCCGAAAACAACCCTCATCTTGAAAAATTCGGTGGGTAGACATTTATCACCCACTTCCCCTACGTAACAAAGTTTGTACCCCGGTAAAGCCGAGTGCACTCCCTCACGAAATAGGTTTTCATGGTTTCTACTTTTTGGTAAGGCTAAGTCTCAATTGTTTATTTTTAGCGAGAGGTCATGTCAATTTATTATCTATCACATTTTAAGTGAACTACGATAATTGTAATTGACACGGTCGATAAAATGATAATGCATGTTTTAGTTATGGCGATTTAGCGATGCATGCTGATGCGTGTCCTAAAAATGTTGTTTTACGCCCAATTTTACATGCATTTCAGAGCTCATTTATGTAGTTTATGCTACTATTTGCCCCATTTCGTCTACTTTCGTATTTTTATTTAATATTGCAGATTTATACGGAAATGAGTAGATATTGAGCTAAATCCGTCCCCGAGTATCATGCATTGCATTTGATGTGAAGTATTTACTCAAGGAACGAGCTTGGTGCGCATTTCGAGGCCCGAAAGACAAACCTACGAGAATTTAGAAGTCAAGTATCAGCTACTTCAGTCGATCGACGGATGCCTATGGTCGATCGACCAGAGCACGAGTTCCACGAGCTACTATACACTGCAGTCCAGTCGATCGACCGGTCACAGTGGTCGATCGACCACACCGCTAATCTGTGTGAATTAAGAGATCGAGAATTAAGAAGCCCGTTGTGTATTAGGTTTAGGAATAAGTGTTACGTTATATTCCTATATAACGTAACCTGACATTATTCAGTTTTTATCAAGTCTTTTATCAGAAAACTTTAAGGAAATATTAGGGCTTGCATTTAGGTTTAATTATTCAATACAATCGGTATTATTGCTTTACTTCCGTTCGTACGTTCGGTTTCCTCCTATTTCATACGGTATTTTCTCTGCTTATTAATTCAGTTTCGTTTCCGTTCATAGCTTAGAAATTGCTAGTTAGAATTCCCATGGCCACAACTATCGTTTTATGTTATTTGTTTGTTTAATTATTTCAAGCATGAATAAAGTAGTTTTATTCGTTGATCTTGTTGTTGTTTCCGTCATAGTCATGAGTAGCTAAATACTTTGTGCTAGGATGTAGGGAATCTGTAGAAGTAGGCGGCATTAGAATAGTAGACCCGAATTGCTCCTTGGTCGATCGACTGGCCTACCTGGTCGATCGACCGGCCACGTGAGATCACCTCCGTTTTAATTAATTAAATTGCTATGTTTGACGAATCGAGTGCACGCGACTAGTTGAATGCCTAGGAATTGACCGACCCAATAAAGATCGAAAGATAGGGAAGGGAGATAGCCTACCTAATTAAGACGACTAGATTAATGAGATCAAAAGATGAGTTAATTTAGCCTTTTTAGTCACTTTTCAGGATGAAAGTTATTATTAGTGATATTAAGGACCTATAGCGGGATCGAGAGATGCTACCTGTAAGAATGGACCGAGAGGACTTCTTATTTTCCCGTCTCACGTGTTTGTTTTAGACCTACCTAGTTTACTGCCGCCGAAACAATAGTGAACCGACCATCTTAGCACCCTTTTAATATTTGTTTTCATCCGTTTATTTAGTTTACTTTTCTTTTATTGCCTTTAGCTATAGAACAAATAAAATCAAACTCCCACACTTGTTACTTTAAAGACTAAAACCAGACAACTATTGATTGCATTGCCTCCCTGTGGTTCGACCCTGACTGCCACTAGCTATAGTAGTAGTTTGGACTATAAATATTATTTTTGGTGCACACAACGACAGACAGCAAATTTTGGCGTCGTTGTCGGGGAGGCAATTGTTTAAAATTTTTTAGTTATTTTTATTTTTAGTCTTTCTTCTAGTTTAAGGGACATCTGTTCCTTAAAATATTCTCATATTCTACTTGTAGTTTCTTCTTATGCGCAGGTCAAAGGGTGGTGAATTACTGCCGTTCAATCCTGAGATTGAGAAGACCTTGCGTGAGTTGAGACGATCATCTAGAGTATTGCCGACAGAGGAAGAGCTGAGTACTATGTCTACTTACTACGAGAACGCTTTATTTGAGGAGGATCCACCTTCATCTCCTGTTTGTACTTCATCAACTGAGACCGTCACATCTCCAGACATGGCTGAAGAAGCAAGCATAGCTAGTCACTCTGAGCCGACAGCTGAGAATCTCTATAAGGGATTCGCATTACCAGGGACGGATAGGAAATTCGAGCCGAAGCCGTCCTATATCAACTTTGTTGAGAGAAACCAATTTGGGGGAGCTGCAAATGAAGATGCAGCTAAGAATATGGAGACTTTCATTGATTATTGTTGTTCCATGCCCCCACCAACCGGTGTGACCCAGGACCAGGTGAAGGAGACCATGTTCATATTCTCTCTTCGTGATGCTGCAAGGGAGTGGTATAGAGACCTGGATCGAGCTGCTAATGGGATCACTGATTGGAAGTCGCTGGCCCTGGCATTCTACAAGAAATATTTCTCTGCCTCGAAGACAAATGCCATTAGACCTCAGATCACGAGCTTTAAACAGGGTCCAGATGAGAATTTTCATGAGGCATGGGTCCGTTTTAAGAAGCTAGTGCGAACTATTCCGCACCATGGTTTTGAGAAGTGGAGCCTATGCAATCAATTTTATAATGGGCTTTATGATGATCAGAGGGCTATCCTGGACGCGGCAGCAAATGGTAGATTCCAGGAGAATGTTGGAGAGACTAAGGGGTGGAAAATTATTGATGATTTGGCCACCCACAAAGCTAAGTATGGAAATTCCAGGGGAAATCAAAGGAGAAGTGCTGAATCTCCTTCTGTAGCCGCATTAGAAGATCTCACGGCGAGATTTGATAAGTACGAGTTGGGAGGAGCTTCAAAAGGAGGGATCTATCATGTGAATGCTGTTTCAGACGGTCATTTCGTCTACAAGAGATGTGGAGGAGAAGGACATGTTTCAGACAACTGTCCTAATCCCTATGAGTCATGTGCTACCTTTTAACAGTATAGGCAAACAAACACTTATTTTGAGCCGAATGTCCATCCAAATTTGAGGTGGAGTAGCCAAAATGTCCTAAATCCGACTCCACCTCAACAGCAAAGCAGCAGCAGAATTATGTGCCCCCTCATAAGCAACAGCAGCCATATCAAAAGCCTTCGTATGTTCCACAGTAGCAGCAGCAGTCCCAAGGTTCCGAATTTGCCGAATTGAAAAATTTGTTGCTAAAGGAGTCTCAAGCTAGAGAGGCCGGGATGAAGATGTTAGGGAGCCAAATTGCTCAATTGGCTAGCAAGAGTGCAACTCGAGCTCCGGGGCATTTAACGTCTTAGACGGATCAAAAGGAAACCCTCAATGCTATTACTTTGAGGAGTGGGTCTACCCTTGATGGGCCCGCTATGGTCGAGGAAGCTACTGAAAAAGATGAGGCGGAACCAAGCAAGAAAAACGCAGTGACGAACAATGGCAAAAAAAAGACGTCTGCCAGGTATATCAGTCGATCGACTAACATACCCAGTCGATCGACCAGTTCGCGAAAAATTACAGCTACTGTTCCTGTAGACGTCAGTCGATCGACTGACATTCATGGTCAATCGACTGACGACGCTGCTGATGGTGAGTCTTTTCGTCCTCCAATGCCAAATAACTTGAGGGACCATTTGTTTCGGGGTACGACTACTCCGAAAATATTGAGGCAAGACCCAAATGTTGATGGGTCAGTTCCGGTTCCGAAATATGACCCGATGACGATTAATGGTTCATTTTTTAGACGGTCTGAAGAAGAGTCAAGCTACAACAAGGAGAAGGTAGTGGATTTTCAGCCTAAGTCCACCGATGCCGGCATGAGAGACCTAGAGGAGAGGGCTAAGTTACTTCTTTCAGCCCCTTATCCGGAGAGATTGGTGCCGACGAAGGAACAGGTATCGTTTAACAAATTTGAAAATGTTATTCGTAGCTTAAATGTACAAATTCCTTTTCTTGAGTTAGTTAATCAAGTGCCTGCTTACATGAAATTTATGACGCAACTTTTATCTAAAAAGAAGTCACTTGAAACTGTGCATTCTGTCGCACTAACTGAGGAGTCATGTTCTTATTTGACCCACACTGCACCTCATAAGCTAGAAGACCCAGGTAGTTTTTCAGTCTCATGTAGTATTGGCACCTTTTCTATTGAGAAGGCCTTATGTGACCTAGGAGCCAGTATTAGTGTAATGCCCTTGAGTCTTGCTAGGAAGTTAAAATTGACTAGGTTTGCAGTCACCAACATGACAGTACAGATGGCTGATCATTCTGCGGTCCAGCCTATAGGAGTCTTAGAAGACATTCATGTGCAAATAGGAAAGTTCTTTTTCCCTGTTGACTTCGTTGTACTAGATATGCCCGAGGATGCCCACATTCCCATCATATTGGGTAGACCATTTCTGCACACTGCTGGTGCAGTTATTGATGTTGGTTCAGGGACATTGACCTTCAAAGTAGGGAAGCACTCTATTGTCTTTGCCCAGACAGCTAAGAAGAAAGACCCCATGTGGCCCGTCACTTGTAATACGGTTTCTGAAAAGAAATTTTATTTTATGCTTCCTGATATGCCTACCTCTGTGCCTATTCCTGTTATAACACCTCCGCCCCAAATTGGGAGCAAGTTGGAGGAAGATTCTTCTGTTTTGGATGTTGCAGGAACTTGTTTGGGGAAGGAAGAGCCGCATGTTGCTCCAGCTATGAAGGAGCCAATCTTTCAAAGAGGTGGTCTAGGATGTCTTATCTATGGCACTAACGAGGAGCCTGATGAGGAGCCAGTCAAAGTGACGGAGTCCGATTTGGATTCTGATGAGCCGGACGAGGTCATTGATTGGGGAGATGCTGGAGTCGTTGATCCGTTGAGTTATGCGGATGTTGGAGTTGAGAAGAGTGCAGCTGAAGAGATGAGCACTGTAGAGGCTACCTCTTGTAGCCAGAGGCCGAGCAAGTGGGCCATTCCGTGGCCATTCTTGATCAACTATTAGTTGATCAAGACGTTTACAAAACCATTCATTTTATTGCTTTTGGACCTTTTAAGTGCTTTTGTGTGCGCGAGACTTCGCATTTTAATAAGTTCGCTTAGGATTTTATATACTTTAGACTGTTACTATGGGTTTTGCGCAATTTTGGGCGCGTTATTGTGTGTACTTGCAGGTTTATAGACCTTGATAGCTCAATTTATTGAGCTAATTGAAGAAGTCAGAAAGTTACAGCAGGTTTTTCAGTCGATCGACCTATAGCAGCGCAGGGTGGTCGATCGACCACATCACCCAGTCAATCGACCAGGGTGAACAGGAACAGAAGCTCCTGGAAGTCTTTTCTCCACTTTATTCTCCGACTCATTTCTGTTTTCTTTCGTTTCTTTATTTTACACATAATGTTTCATTTCAATAATTGTTTTCTCGGTTTTATGCGCGGTCCTTTTGCTTCTTTTGAGGTACTTATTGGTAGCACTGCTGGCTACTGAAACCTCCTAGCTCACGCTGGTTTGGGGAGGTTTCCTTTTGGTGCGCTAAAAGTCTTGTGAGTTCCGATTCCTTACTTCATGTCTTGTTTAGTTAATTTCACGCAAATTCCCGTTTTCCTTTTACTTCATTACATAATTTTGCACAATGGGGACATTGTGCGATTTGGTTTGGGGAAGGGTTTTGCGCTGTATTTCATTTGCTTGCATTCACGTTTACATTTTGTCTTGCATTGTTGTTTATTTTCTCTTATATATACATAAAATTCAAAAAAAAATGAAAAAAATTCAAAAAATGCACGTTTATTTTAGCATATAGGTTGAGTCGGAACGGTAGTATTTCAATGATGACATTGCATTTTCAGCCGTTTATGCCTAAGCCTTGCTAATTGACATGTTATTAGTAGAATCATTTGCATAGTCTACGAGTTTTCGTTAAATTTCTTGCTGGACTTGAGACTTGACTTTGATTTTCAGCAAACTACATCATATTCTGAGGTTTAGAGCCTATAACTGGTGTCATTTATGACCAGCTTATCTAGGATTGTGAGTAGTTACTCCTTATGAGACATGTTATATCAATATGCATAAATATGAACTTAATCTGCTTAATACCTGTATGCATTCGGTTTGTGGTTTGTTGACACATGTGGTTGAGGTTTCCCTTTTATTCATTTTGCCCATAAGCTTCACACTGCTAAAAATAGCCTTTTTGTCCCGTTACTACATCCTACACTTAGCCTGCCCTTCTCAAGCTAGTAGTTTATGTTCTTGGGATTGTTACTTCATTTTTGGTAGTTAATGCTCATTTTGAGGTGTTGTTGGGAAAATAAAAAAGGAAGGAAAGGAAGAAAAAAAAACAGAATTGAAAAAGAAAGAAAAAAAAGAAAGAGAAACGCGTGATGTACTGTATAATCCGGTCGATCGACTGGACTCATTGGTCGATCGACCGAAGCCCGAGAAGAAAAAGAAAATCAAATCGCATAATTCAAAGTATATATTAAATGGCGATTTTTGCTCCCATGTTGCATTCATATCTTATGGGGAGTTGATTAACTATGGAGACTGTGAGATTTGTGCTTGCTATTAGCACTCGTTTTATTGGAATTTTGAGCAAGAAGTTGGATGTTGTTATTAATTTGGTTCCCTTAGTTACTAGCTTGGCTTTTAACTCTGTTTTTATCCAAATTTATCTTAGCCTCTTCTTACCCATACCTCACATATCCATATTTACCTCGGCATGTGTCATGGTCATCTGTTTGGTCGGAATGCATATGTACGGTTGTAGAGATTATTTTCATATTAGATTGCAGGCATGTTCTTATAGGTCGTAGTTAGGTGAGAGTCATTAAATTTACTTCTTTCTATCTTTACATATATTCACCTGTGCTATGTTGTGATTTGAGCGACCCGTGAGAGTCCATAATGATAACTCTCTACAGTTGACGGTTCAGCAGTTTTTAACGACTACATAACTCGTTTGCATGATTCACATTGCTAATTGATTGTTGGTTATTGCATTAAATTGGTTTAGGCTTTGCAATTTGCTTTTCGCTCTGAGATTGAATTCGTCCCATTAGGTTTTAGGATCGAGTCTAGTTCTTGCTTGGGGACAAGCAAGGGTTGGTTTGGGGAAGTTTGATGTGTGTCCTAAATATGTTGTTTTACGCCCTATTTTACAAGCATTTCAGAGCTCATTTATGTACTTTATGCTACTATTTGCCCCATTTCGTCTACTTTCCTATTTTTATTTAATATTGTAGTTTTATGCGGAAATGAGTAGATATTGAGCTAAATCCGTCCCCGAGTATCTTGCATTGCATTTGGCGTGAAGTATTTACTCAAGGAACGAGCTTGGTGCGCATTTTGAGGCCCGAAAAACAAACCTACGAGAATTTAGAAGTCAAGTATCAGCTACTTCAGTCGATCGACGGATGCCTATGGTCGATCGACCAGAGCACGAGTTCCAGGAGCTACTATACACTGCAGTCCAGTCGATCGACCGGTCACAGTGGTCGATCGACCACACCGCTAATCTGCGTGAATTAAGAGATCGAGAATTAAGAAGCCCGTTGTGTATTAGGTTTAGGAATAAGTGTTACGTTATATTCCTATATAACGTAACCTGACATTATTCAGTTTTTATCAAGTCTTTTATTAGAAAACTTTAGGGAAATATTAGGGCTTGCATTTAGGTTTAATTATTCAATAATTATTCAATACAATCGGTATTATTGCTTTACTTCCGTTCGTACGTTCGGTTTCCTCTTATTTCATACGGTATTTTCTCTGCTTATTAATTCAGTTTCGTTTCCGTTCATAGCTTAGAAATTGCTAGTTAGAATTCCCATAGCCACAACTATCGTTTTATGTTATTTGTTTGTTTAATTATTTCAAGCATGAATAAAGTAGTTTTATTCGTTGATCTTGTTGTTGTTTCCGTCATAGTCATGAGTAGCTAAATACCTTGTGCTAGGATGTAGGGAATCTGTAGAAGTAGGCGGCATTAGAATAGTAGACCCGAATCGCGCCTTGGTCGATCGACTGGCCTACCTGGTCGATCGACCGGCCACGTGAGATCACCTCCGTTTTAATTAATTAAATTGCTATGTTTGACGAATCGAGTGCACGCGACTAGTTGAATGCCTAGGAATTGACCGACCCAATAAAGATCGAAAGATAGGGAAGGGAGATAGCCTACCTAATTAAGACGACTAGATTAATGAGATCGAAAGATGAGTTAATTTAGCCTTTTCAGTCACTTTTCAGGACGAAAGTTAGTATTAGTGATATTAGGGACCTGTAGCGGGATCGAGAGATGCTACCTGTAAGAATGGACCGAGAGGAATTCTTATTTTCCCGTCTCACGTGTTTGTTTTAGACCTACCTAGTTTACTGCCTCCGAAACTATAGTGAACCGACCATCTTAGTACCCTTTTAATATTTGTTTTCATCCGTTTATTTAGTTTACTTTTCTTTTATTGCCTTTAGCTATAGAACAAATCAAATCAAACCCCCACACTTGTTACTTTAAAGACTAAAACTAGACAACTATTGATTGCATCGCCTCCCTGTGGTTCGACCCTGACTGCCACTAGTTATAGTAGTAGTTTGGACTATAAATAATATTTTTGGTGCACACAACGACAGGCATCACATGCTACATATAAATAAAATGCAAAGCATAAATAAATAAATCCTAGTATGGCCTTCCTAAAATAGTAAATCTAATAAACTATTACAAATTCGGAAACCAACTCCTTTGGTCCCTTGAACTTCGGTCTTGGCACGCATCTCGAGGTAACACCGTCTTCATGGAAACTCCGGGAAATTACAAAGTAATAAATAAAATTATAAATGAATTACATAATTTCCTATTATACATTTGTAATTAAAAATAAAATCTATTAAATTACAAAACGGTGATACGAGATCACAATAAATTACAACCGAATCGATATTCCCATACATTTCGGGTAATATCAATTAAAACTAAGGCCATACTAAGTAAAATTACATAATTCAAAATTACATAAAATTAAAATTATGACAATCATAAATAAAATGCAGCATTATAATATGTATGAACATGCCCAATTTTTATGCTAAATCGCCTTGAGGAGCCAATATCGTATATTAATCGGTTTTTACGGATTTGCGTGATTTAACCTTTTATAATCACAATAATTACATAAATTCATATTTATGCACAAGTTAATTACCCTAACCATCTTAGGACTCAAAATTAGTCTCCACTAATATATTGACAATAATTAACTTACATTTCTTAATATTGTTCGTTAATGGACCCAAAATACAAAATTATGACATAAACTTCAAATAAATCATAAAAATTTCAAATAAATTCAAAAATTTGAAATTTAAACTCATGAAAATTCTGGAAATGATACTGGAGAAAAATCTGTCAAGTTAAAACCAGGCTATCAGAAGCTTACCAACAGCAGCTTTGGACTGATCAAGCGGGACATGATTATTCTGTTGCTAGGGGATATGAGTACATCAGGGATAAGGGTCAGGAAGTCAATTGGGCAAAGTTAGTGTGGAACAGATGGTCCATACCTAAACATAGCCTAATTTCATGGATCTACCAACATAATAGCTTGAATACTAATGGTAAATTACACAGATTGGGTATAAGCGAAGTTGATACCTGTTACATCTGTGAACCAGCTGAAGAAACGGAAGACCACCTATTCTTTGCTTGTGATTACAGTGTTAGGGTTATAAAGGAACTGGGGGATTGGCTTCGAGTCTCTTTGCCCAAGCATGATATCCTCCACTGGAGACTGACCAGGGGATCCTCTCTCATCAGAAGAGATCTAATCAACGCCACTCTCAATGCTTGCATTTACCATGTATGGCACCAAAGGAATTTGTGTAAGTTTGAACATTAAATCCTTCGTCCTGAACAGCTGGGAAAGCTAATTATTATCGAGATTCGGAGTAAACTCCTCGAACAAACTCGGGTAAGGGTAGGTGAAGGTGATCGGAGATGGATAGCGAGATTATTGAAGAAATGAGGTACGGTTAAAGGTGATAGGAATCAGTGACAGCGGTTGTAGGGTTATCTTGTTTTGTTGTCTTTCTGGTTTCGTTGGTATGTAATAGAGAATGGGCTTGTTCTTTTCTCTGATTGGAGATTGGCCCAACTCTTTTTAGAGGGGTGTTAATTCTTGTAATGGGGACGCTTTTTTGATCTAATATATCTTACATTTCATCAAAAAAAAACATTCTGAAAAAATACCATGACACTCATAATGTTCAAAAACTTAGGTTAAAAATTTCGAAAATTTATCGAGAAAAACAATGTTGCGGTTTATCGGATTTATCAATTATTACCATAAAAATATGAGAAAAAATATTTTTATTAACTTTTCACTTTTAGATCCGAAATATATGATAAAATGCAACATGTGACGTTTTTCCTTACTCATGAAGTATGTTTTAGCAATTTTACCAATTAAAGTCACTATTTATGTGATTTTTCATCAAAACTTCATAAATCATGCATAAAGACTTCATTATAGCCAATTATTTTACACACATCTGTAAAATTTCATGTGACAACATACTAAATTTTCATGACCAGATTCGAAATATAACTCATATTAACCTATTTAACCATTTAAATACGATTTTCAAATGAAAAATCCATATTTCGAGTATAACAACTCATTTTATTATGACAATTTACAGGCCACTAGTAGATAATATATGTGAAAACATATCTAAAAACCACTGGAAAAATCAAAGTTTAGCTATTTTTAGTCCAAAAATGACATTTTTATCATAAAATCACATTTTAATGCCATTATTATATAAATTGAACAATAAAAATCCATAAATAAACCAAAATATCCTAAATACATTTTAGGACCAGAAACTTTAACATGCATAATAAATTTCGTGATATTTCATAATAAACACAAATTTATAAGTATTGTTTGTTAATCGTATAACTCGGAAAAACAATAACCGATTTGCATGCAAACAACCTAAGGCTCATGATACCGCTTGTTAAAATAATCTCATATTCGACATATTCATATATGTTTCAATTAATTTAGTCATAAAATTAATTTAGATCTTATGCATGCAAACGTAATTAGAAAAGTGAAGAAATCGTCATTCTTACATTTGAGTTTTCGGATATATGGGCACAAATGAGTTCTCCTACTCACTTGTTCTTGAGCTTTCCTTACTAATGGAAGAACAAGGATTCAAAGGTAGAATCCCTCCCAAAGATGAATACCCAAGATAACCTCTTAAAGACTAATATTATTATTACGAACAATACTAATCTTAACAAAATTGACCCAAAATATTGTTTTGGTCTCTTGTTTTTCGGTCAAGAGAAGAAGATTTTGGAGTCTTTAATTCTCTAGTTTTTCTTAGAGAGTTTTTGTATTTCTTACACTAGAAATATTATGTGAAGTATGAATGAATAATAATAGAGAAAAACTCTCTATATTGCTCTTTGATAACCGGTGGGGAGAGAAGAGAGGAGAAGTGAGCCAATGCATGAGCAAGTAATTCTTCTCAAGAAAAACTAGGCTTGCATGGCTATAAGCTAGTTATAATCATTATGCTATCCACTTAATAATTTAACACAAATTAAACATTATATTCCCTCCATTTTATTTCGGCACTTACATATAATGGATGGTCCATTTTATGTTTTGTCATTTGTCAATTGTCACATGTCACTAGTCATGTAAAATTGTCATGTATTTTTAACATATTAAAAATCAACGTATTAAAAAAAATACGTCATATACAAAATCGACTTAGCAATTCAAAATTACTTGTACCAAAACGGTTTACCAATTATAAATCACAATATCTTGTATTTATAATAAATTATTCATTCAGTTTTAATTGTTTCCGTAAACAAATATTTCATCTAAGTAATAAAACAATTCGATCACTTAGACCGTATCTTATATAATCAAATTACAATGAGACACGTAAATATTACTTCCAAAATCGTCCGTCAATTTTAAGTAATTTAATTAACCCGTATCGTTATACGATCAATTAAATAATCAATTAAGAGTGTTACCATTTACGTATGACCTAAGGGGATCAACTGATCACCACCGTCGCACGACAGTAATGTCAAACTCTAGTCAGCCAATCATTACCGATATGTGTGGACCAGTTGACTGTAAAAATATTACTTCCCACATGTATTCTTAAACATGTGATCATCATGATCGACAGTTGTGATCGCATTATTGTCGTCGGACACATATTCCAAGACATACCACCCCCGAATGGATCACCACTGTTTTTAAAACAATTAACGGGGTCAGTACTAATTACACGAAAACAATGCCACAATGAAACAAGTACACAAACAGTTCAAACAACTCAGCACAACCCCAGTCTCCATATCCAATCTCCACATAGCCCTCCCAGAGTACCCAACGCAATAGGTACTCCTCGCCGCCAGTGAGGGACCGCAGCTGTTCCCACCTAAGCCCCGCTCATCTCCATCGAGCGATAAACCCAACTCATTAATGTCCACATCCCTCCTGTGGCGGGTTCCACAGAAGGCGAATCAATGGCGTGAAGCCACTCCTGCAAGTGACTGCACTCAGCCAGGGACACACCCCGAAGATCACAGACATTTACAAACCAATCAACAGTAGAAAATCCACAACCATCCAGATCAACCAACATTATACGTAATCAATAGTCTTAACAACACTCACCACACAATCATGTAACTAATAGTGAGTAGGGAAACCCTACCTGGAATTCAAACACCGATAATAGACGATCAAGCAGCTAACTCAGAATCTCTCCTCAACGAATACTCCTCTTTTGCATACATACATATAATCGCAACTATATTCACATTAACCACCAAAACCCCCAAATCACCCAATTAGGGTTTAACCAACTTTAACAAAACAATATAAAAGTTATATTTAAAGCTTACCCTCGACTCACGGATCACAAAGATGTAAAGAACGACGAAATCTGACACTCCTAGCTCCGGAATTTTTTAATTACGCGGCGAGGATGAATGAACGTAACTCTTAACCGTCTCTTGAAAGTTTTTAAGTTGAAACAGTATTTTAGGAAAAAGCGACTGAAGTCTTATATACCAATCCGCATTATTAGCAAACCTGTCAAAAATCACCCGTCAACCGACTTACTCAATCGAGTAAGTCACTTACTCGATTGAGTACCAAGTTTACTCGATCGAGTACCCATCAGACAGACTATTGTTTTGCGTAAACCATACTTATTCGACATAGTAAGCCCCACTCGATAGAGTACCCTAAGACCCATAAAACCGTAGTATTACAGTCTTCCCTCCTTAAAAAGAACTTCGTCCCCGAAGTTCAAACCACAACAAAACAAAAACACACTAACACCAACCCGACACAACAACATAAACAAAACACGACACCAAACTCCAAAACACACCTCCCAAAACAAAACACAACCCGACTCAAAACAGCTACTAACTATACCAAAACCCACATAAAACATGCAAAAACTCCATGCGACCATCTCCTACCCCCGCAAAAGAAAAAAGGTTACGTCCCCGTAACCACACATACCTGATCAAAAAGAGACGGGTACCGCTCCTCCATAGCCTCTTCCGCCTCCCATGTAGCTTCCTCAACCTCATGGTTAGACCAAAGGACCTTAAGCAACACTGTCTCACCATGTCTAGTTTTCCTAACCTTTCGATCAAGAATCTGTTTAGGCACCTCAAGATAAGACAAAGACTCGTCCAATTCGAGGTTCTCTACCTCTAACACATGTGATGGATCACTAACATACTTCCGCAGCTGAGATACATGAAACACATTATGCACTCTAACCAAAGCAGGTGGTAAAGCTAACCGATAAGCAACCTCACCCACACGATCCAAGATCTCATATGGTCCTATAAACTTCTGGCTCAACTTACCTTTCATACCAAATCTCATGACCCCACAGATAGGAGACACTTTCAAAAGAACCTTGTCCCCAACCTGAAACTCTATGTCTCGGCGATGTAGATCTGCATAACTCTTTTGTCGATCCTGGGCCGCTTTCATCCTTTGCCTAATCAGCTTAACCTGTTCAACCATCTCCTGTACCATCTGTGGTCCCAAAACAACTGCCTCAGCACTATCATCCCAACAGATCAGACTCCTACATCTCCTCCCATATAAAGCTTCAAATGACGCCATGCTAATACTGGTGTGATAGCTGTTGTTGTAAGAAAACTCAATCAAATCCAACCTCTGCTCCCAGCTACCACCAAAATCCATAACACAAGCTCGCAACATGTCCTTTAAAGTCTTCATGGTCCTCTCCGTCTGGCCATATGTCGCAAGAAGAAATGCAGTACTCATCGTTAAGGTAGTCCCCATTATCTCCTAAAACTCTTTCCAAAACCGTGATATGAACCTCGCATCTCTATCAGACACTATATCCTTAGGCACCTCATGCAAACGAACCACATGCTTCCTATAAGCCAAAGCCAACTATATCTTGGTCCAATTATCTTTCATTGGCACAAAGTGAGCTGATTTCATTAGTCGGTCTACTATAACCCATATCATGTTATTACCCTACTGACATTTCGGCATACCAACTATAAAATCCATATAAATGGACTCCCACTTCCACTCAGGTACCTCAAGAGACTAAATCTTACCTTGTGGTCGTCGCTGCTCCCCTTTCACTCTCTGAAATGTCAAACCACGAGCCACAAACTCAGTTGTTTCCTTTTTCATCCCCGACCACCAAAAAGTCTTCTTCAAATCTTTGTATTGCTTTTCACCGCCTGGATGTACCGAGTATGGTGTGCAATGAGCCTCTGTCATGATTATCTTTTTCAAATCCTCATCACTAGGGACACAGCATCTCCCATCAAATCTCACACTACCATCTGTATGAATAGAGAATGTAGACACTGTCCCTTTCTCTACCCCAGCTCTCCACTCCTCAATCTTGGGATCCAAAGCCTGTTTCCTGCGAATATCATCATAATGGTCCGGCTCCACTGTCAAATCCCCTATAGCATCCCCTCTCTGGATCATATGTATCCCCATCTTCCCCACCTCATCTCTCGGCCTCATCAAAGATATAGCTATGCTTAGAGAATGCACACTCTTCCAGCTCAGGGCATCTGCAACCACATTAGCTTTTATTTCATGGTAAATGATATCCATGTCATAATCACCAATCAGCTTCATCCACCTCCTCTGTCTCATGTTCAGTTCCTTTTGAGTGAAGATGTACTTAAGACTTTTGTGATCTGAAAACACCATAAAGATCGCCCCATACAGATAGTGCCTCCAAATCTTGAGAGCAAACACAATTGCACCCAACTCCAGATCGTGTGTAGGGTAGTTCTCCTCATAAGGCTTTCATTGCCTAGAAGCATAGGCAATCACTTTCCCATTCTGCATCAACACACAACCCAACCCATTCTTTGAAACATCTGTATACACCTCAAAGTTCTCACTCCCTTCAGGTAATGCTAAGATTGGAGCTGTGGTCAAATGCTCCTTTAAGGTCTGGAACGCCGTCTCACAACTTTCATCCCAACGAAACCTATTCTCTTTCCTCATCAAAGTTGTCATAAGTCTAGCTATCTTGGAGAAATCCTTCACGAACCGCCGATAGTACCTGCTAAACCCAAGAAACTCCTAATCTCTGCCACATTCTTTGGTGCTTCCCACTTGGTAACCGCTTCAATCTTTGCAGGATCCACAGCTACCCCTTTCTTTGAAATCACATGCCCCAGAAACGAAAGTTCCTCAAACCAGAACTCACACTTAGACAACTTTGCATACAACTGATGTTCTCGCAAAGTCTACAACACTATCCTCAAATTCTCCTCATGCTCCTCCTTAGTTTTAGAAAAGACTAAGATATCATCTATAAAGACCACCACAAACCGATCCAAGAACTGACTGAAGACCCGGTTCATCAAATCCATAAACACGGCAGGTGCATTAGATAACCCAAACAGCATCACAACATACTCATAATGACCATACCTCGATGTAAAAGTTGTATTTGGTATGTCTTCCTCTCTAATCTTCACCTGATGGTAACCCGACCTCAAATCAATCTTGGAAAAGACTGCTGCACCGCTCAACTAATCAAACAAAACATCTATCCTTGGCAAAGGATACCTGTTCTTTACTGTTACTCTGTTCAGCTCCCTATAATCGATGCACAACCTCAAGCTCCCATCTTTCTTCTTCACAAACAAAACCGGTGTTCCCTACGGTGATACACTAGGTCTAATGTATCCCTTCTCAATCAAATCATCCAGCTGCTTCCTTAACTCCTCCAACTCCTTAGGACCCATACGGTACGGTGCCTTAGAGATTGGCCCCGTCCCCGGTTTCAACTCGACACTGAAATCTATCTCCCTCTTATGTGGCAACCCCGGAATCTCCTTTGGAAAGACATCTGGAAACTCTCCCACCACTGGTATCTGCTCAACTAACGGACTCTCCACTCTATGATCTCTCACATGGCATAAGATCAACGGGCATCCCTTCCTTAGGTAGGACTTCAAGGTCACTGCTGCAATCCACTTGACTTTGGGTTTGACAACAAACCCCCGATAAGACACACTAATCCCCTTAGGACTCTCAAAGAAACCCTCTTTTGATGACAATTTATCTTAGCCTTATACTTACCCAACCAGTCCATACCAACTATCATCTCAAAACCCATCCACAAGAAACTCTAACAAGTCCACGGATACGTCAACCTGCCCGATTATCATAGACACACCTCTATACAACCTCCAAAAGATACAGACTCACCAGAAGGTATAAAACTTCCTCTCTTACAGACTCATACTCACTCAAACCTAACAGTTTAGCATGACTCGACGATACAAACGACTGTGACGCTCTCGAATCTAACAAAACAAAAGTAAATACTCCATTAACAAGAAATGTACCGGTGATAACATGAGCATCATCCTTAGCTGCTTTCTTCTCCATCATAAATAGCTTGCCACTAGTCTTTTGTCCACCTCCCTGGACAGTACTATCTGAGGTAGACGGCTTAGCAGCCGACCCCTGGTTGTTGTTGTTGTTGTTGTTCGTCGTCGGTCTCTGGTGTAAATTACCGCCATTGCGGTTAGCCCACCGTTGTTGTTACTCTGACCACCCATGTTGTTCCACGACCCAGCCGGCCTATTACTAGCATAGCTCTGTGAAGGACCTTGAGAGAAACTCCCCTGTGTCGGTCTCTGGAAACCCCCACTCATAGCACTGGTGCACTCATGCCTCTTGTGGCCCATACCGCCACAGTTAAAGTAAGTCATACCCCAACTGCTACTACCACTCCCACGACCACGCCCAAAGGCAGCCCAGCACTAAACCCTGAACCCGATGAATATGCCCTTACCTGGTTGTGGCCACCCTTCTTGTTACTGGATTGACCACCTCCCTCACTCTCAGCTTTCCTCTTCTCAGAGCCTCTCTCCTTGGTCATCTCAACTAACCTCTCAGACCTTCCAGCACGCTCATAAACCTCCTTCACATCCATAAGAGCTCCCACCGATAACTTCTCCATAATCTTGGGGGTCAACACCTTCTCAAACCTCAATGCCAGCAAACCTCGACTTCTCATTAAACTTATGGTAGTAGTCAGCAATGGTCATCTCAGAGGTTGATACCATCGTCAGGTACAAAAAATAATTACCTATATACTACTAACAGAAGTCAGCGGTAAGTAGGGTCGATCTCCACAGGGAGGCGGTCACTATCTACTCGTCAATTCAGTCTGTCTATGGTCACTAATGGGGTTTTGAATTGTTTTCACTAAACTAATGAGATTAAAAAGGAATAAGAGAAATTAAATAGAGAGAGAAAACTAGGATGTCGGGTCATCAATGAACGTCAGTCAATCGCAATTAAGGTCACAGATTAGTCGATGTGTCAGTCTAAGGGGCAATGAATATCTCCTTCCGGTCTCAATTTGCCCTAAAATACTATTAGCTTAGCTTCCGCCCTCACTAAAGAATTCTATTGTTCACTGCAGGTCTCACCCCTTCCAACCTTCCGGTCTAGGTCACGGCTTACCAAAATTAAAAAGGTTAATTGCATCAATTCAATCAGCAGGATACAATTATAGCAGTGATTAACAACATAGTCATAACAACAACGACAAATCTATGAACTAATTAACAATTAACATTCGTTCACCGAATCCCTTAATCCTAGCAAAGAGAATTAGCTAGACATAATAAAGGGAAGAACAGAAATAAAGGGGAGAGAAATAAACATTAAACATAAATAAAGGAGAAAAGGGAAAGAAAGAAAGTTACAGTAGATCCGGGAAAAGAGAGGAAAGAATGTTTACAGAGAAAATAGTAAAATAAAGTATCCAATAGTGTGTGAGATAAGAGAAAGAACAGAGTTCCAAAATGACGTATCCCCTTCCTATTTATAAGAAAATAGGATTTTATTTAACCTAATAGCGAATTAATAGCTAAAAAGCCCGAGCCCAATAAGGAATCACCCGATCGAGCTCTTTAGAACTGCTTGATCGAGCAGAATTAAGCTCAAACCAATCGATCGAGTAAAATTACTACTCGATCGAGTAAACCCTAAAATGAAATTATTCGATCGACCATAGAAAGTACTCGATCAACTTCTTATTCTATCCAAAAGCACTCGATCGACATGTAAAGCACTCGATCGAGCGATATCTGACTTCAGCAACCACTTATTCCGTTAGTTTCAGCTTTGACTTGATTATTTAGCTCCCGAAATGGCTTCACGCATCCTGTAACAGCAACATTTCCGCTCCAAATTCACTCTTCCTTCAAATGCATGCAAAACGGACGGTAAAAGGCTTGATTTCACTACTTTCTGCTCCATTCCTGCAAAAAGAACAAAACAAACCAAAGTAGCATATTCGGGGCATTTCGTAGCATAAAACTAGGATAATAGCATAGAGATACGTGCATAAAAAGGCCAAAAAGGACTATATAAAATGCACGTATAAAATCTCCCCAAACAAAACCTTTACTCGCCCTCGAGTAAACTAAATGAAAACTAAGGAACGGATACAAAAACTCAGAGCTAGCCACAAATGCCCACTTAAACCAATTTAATGCAAGCAAACTAACACTTATAGCATAGCAATCAAATGCAAACGAGTTATGAGATGTTTATAAAATAGCTGAACCGTCGACCTTGCAAGACCTTTAATAATGGACTCTCACGGGTCACTCTTCTCTCATGAAGCAAAGGGTAAGCATATGAATCTAAGAGAGAAAGAAATATAGTCGCTCACCTAAACTACGACCCACATAAACATTCATGCAACTGATATGATACACAATTCTAGCTACCGTACACACATTCCAACCAAACAAGGTCCTGTCACAGCCGAGGGCTTACAAAAATATGGTAATGTGAGGCAATGGGTAAGAAAAGGCAGAACATTTATGGAAATGTGGAGGTATAGGCGGCCAAGATAGTACCTAAACAAAACCAAATATCAACATTCAATTCAAATTCAATTATAGAATTAAGCACATGCGCCCTTCATTTGGCACAAAACTCACCAAACCGAACTGAAAATACTCCTCAATAAATACAAATAAAGCATAGGAGCGAAACCGTCTCATCAAACAACATCTTTTTTTCTTTTTCTATTTCTCACGGTTTCCTTTCTTATTCAAATTCTTGTTTTTCTTTTTCTTTTTATTTCACGTTTTTTTGCTTTTTCTGTTTTTTTTTTTCTTTCATCATCCTCCTTTTCTTCATAAATTACCAACTCCAAATCATCAGATACAAGCTAAACTTGGCACAATAAACAATATACCGCAAAACATACACTGACTAGAGTGACAAGGCAGGCTAAATTTGGAATGTAGTTAAGGGTCAACAGGCAAATTTGGCTAATTTTGAGTTAAATGGGTAAAAATGAAAGAAAGGGAAATTGTAAGCACCTCCCTGCATGTGACACCAACCACTAACCCGAATGTATGTAGGCAAAAAGCAATTGAATTTCATATATGTGCAAATTGATGAACATGTTATGCAAGGAGTAACTACTCACAATCCTACATGAAACTGGTCACAAATGACACCAGTTTATTAAGCTCTAATTCCTTAGAATTTATAAGTAGGTTGCCAAAATTTCAGGTCAAGTCTATTCGTTCAGTTAAATTTCAACATAAACTCGTAGATATGCAAAAGACAAAGCTAAAAGAATATATAGTTCAATGCAAAGCTTAAGCAAAAAGACAAATTATAGAGCAATTTCATCATTGAAATCTACCGTTCCGACTCAACCTATATGCTAAAATAAACATGAAAATTTTTAATTTTTCGAATTTTTTCTATTTTTATGAGATTTTTGAATTTTTATAAAAAATAAGAAACAATGCATACAGAAATTAAACATGACAACAGAAATGCAATAAAAACAATATGCAGACACAGATATGGATGCATAACCTCCCCAAACCAAATCGTACAATGCCCTCATTGTACCAAAACATGGAAAGGAAATGCAAACTAAAAGAGAAAGAGTGTAGATGCGGAAAGCTTACAGCAGTACGCATATAAAGAACCTCCCCAAACCAACCAGCAACGTGGGAGGTCACTAAATAGCCCAGAACGTCATCACACGAAGCTAATCCAAGCAAAAGGCACTTGATCGGGAGAGTAGATTACTCGATCGAGTGACTTGGGCATCTAAACAGCTCGATCGAGGAAGTGAAAGCTTTTGATCGAATGATCATCTTTGGCAGGCACTCGATCGAGTGAAAAATAGCAGCAAAAGTCTTCGATCGAGTACAAAAAGTGCTCGATCGAGCCATCTTCAATAAACACCTGCAAAGACACAATAAAAACAGCCCGCGAAATTTAACAAAATAAGCATAACTGATCTAGCCTATGGTACGAAGACCAATTATTACAATTAAAATGAAATGTTTGAAAATTAAAATCTCCGGGTTGCCTCCCGGGTAGCGCTAGTTTCAGTCAGGTCCCAGCTCGACCTTCTTTTCTTCGGGCCTCTCTAATTTAGCCTGGTCAAAACAGCTCAAAGCGCGCAGCAACCGACCAGACAGCTGCGCATGTGCTACACAAAACTGTAAGTAGCACCACAGTAGAACAGAAACATAGGAAAATAAAATGTATAAACGTTTGAGTCTAACAAATTTCCTATGACAGCTCCTGAATTTATCAAAAAAATAAAGGAGCTCAGGAGCAATTAACAATAATTTAGGGTACCGTTTCAAATTAACAAAATTAAGATGACAAGAACGGTGAAAAACTGTTAAATTAATTGACCAATTGGGAGGAGGTACATCATTAAAATGCGAAGCATAAGTCAAATGAGCCAATGTACTACTGAAACAAACAATAATAAAATTATCGTTAACTACCTCGGATTGGTTGCTCTCAATGACGGAATCATTGACAAAGGAAGATATTACCTCTTCCGTGCTAGGATCAATCACTGACTCAACTACCTTCTCGTCACCCTCCTCTGTGGAATCCGTCCCGTAAATCGCAGCCTCAAGCGCATCCAACTCGGCTTTGAAAAGGGGCGATTCACCGTAACCTTTATCATTGTCAAAATTGTCATCTAAGACGAACCCAAGTGACAAATCATTGCTCTTACTGGCCAAATCAGTCGATCGAGTGGAAATATTACTCGATCGAATGCTTTCCTCATGATTTTCACTCGATCGAGTATATGAAACAGCTCGATCGAGTACCTCCTCTAAGCAGTTGTTCGATCGAGTGATTTATTGTTCTCGATCGAACGTTTCTTCAGGTATTTCACTCGATCGACCGATATAATCTATTCGATCGAGTGATTCTTGTTGATCAGTGCATATATCTTCGCGTGAGGCATCATTATCTGACAGAACTTCGTAATCCGAGTCATCCCAGTCATCAGCAACACTAGGCAAGACATGTCCTTCATGGGAAAGACCACTCTCTATGTAGGTAACACAAGCTTCCTCTAGTTGCCCAATGTTCGACTCAGCAGCTAACTAAGCAATTTCGGACTCGAGCTCATCAATTTGCGCAAAAATTTGTCTATCGTGTTCTTGCTTTTTGAGTGCAAGTTCCTTCACCAAAGACTTCAGTTCAGCAAACTCCTTTTTCCACTTATTAGGAGGAGGAGCTTGTTGTTGCGGTGGCCAGATAAATGGAGGCTGTCGGTAGCCTCGTTGACGGGTCAAAGGTACTCAAGCCTTCCCTTTGACGATCTTTTACCTAGAACTGTCTAGGTAGGACCTATCAAAATAGCACTAAAGAAAAAGATGAGAACGGCCTCAAAGGATAAATCCCTTGAGGCTAAAGACAGACAAAATTAAACAAATAAATAAAGTAGTTTCCTCCCCGGCAACGGCGCCAAAATTTGATACCGTCGTCAGGTACCAAAAATAAATACCTAGATACTACTAACAGAAGTCAGCGGTAAGTAGGGTCGATCTCCACAGGGAGGCGGTCACTATCTACTCGTAATTCAGTCTATCTATGGTCACTAATGGGGTTTTGAATTGTTTTAACAAAACTAATGAGATTAAAAAGGAATAAGAGAAATTAAATAGAGAGAGAGAAAACTAGGATGTCGGGTCATCAATAAATGTTAGTCAATCGCAGTTAAGGTCACAGATTAGTCAATGTGTCAGTCTAAGAGGGAATGAATATCTCCTTCCGGTCTCAATTCGCCCTAAAATAATATTAGCTTAGCTTCCGCCCTCACTAAAGCATTATATTGTTCACTTCAGGTCTCACCCCTTCCAACCTTCCAGTCTAGGTCAAGGCTTACCAAAATTAAAAAGGCTAATTGCATCGATTCAATCAGCAGGATACAATTAATGCAGCGATTAACAACATAGTCATAACAACAATGACAAATCTATGAACTAATTAACAATTAACATTCGTCCACCGAATCCCCTAATCCTAGTAGAGATAATTAGCTAGACATAATAAAGGGAAGAACAGAAATATAGGGGAGAGAAATAAACATTAAACATAAATAAAGGAGAAAAGGGAAAGAAAGAAAGTTAAAGTAGATCCGGGAAAAGAGAGGAAGGAATGTTTACAGAGAAAAGAGTAAAATAAAGTATCTAGTAGTGTAAGAGATAAGAGAGAGAAGAGAGTTCCAAAATGACGTCTCCCCTTCCTATTTATAAGAAAATAGTATTTTATTTAACCTAATAGCGAATTAATAGCTAAAAAGACCGAGCCCAATAAGGAATCACTCGATCGAGCTCATTAGAACTACCTGATCGACCAGAATTAAGCTCAAACCAATCGATCGAGTAAAATTACTACTCGATCGAGTAAACCCTAAAATGAAATTATTCGATCGACCATAGAAAGTACTCGATCGACTTCTTATTCTAATCCAAAAGCACTCGATCGACATGTAAAGCACTCGATCGAGCGATATCTGACTTCAGCAGCCACTTATTCCGTTAGTTTCAACTTTGACTTGATTATTTAGCTCCCGAAATGGCTTCACGCATCCCGTAACAGCAACATTTCCGCTCCAAATTCACTCTTCCTTCAAATGCATGCAAAACGGACGGTAAAAGGCTTGATTTCACTACTTTCTGGTCCATTCCTGCAAATAGAACAAAATAAACCAAAGTAGCATATTCGGGGCATTACGTGGCATAAAACTACGATAATAGCATAGAGATACGTGCATAAAAAGGCCAAAAAGACTATATAAAATGCACGTATCAGAGGTCATCTTAAAATCATCATACTCTTCCCTCAGCTTACTACGCACATGTTCAGGCACAAACTCATGCCTCATCGCTTTCTTGAACTCATCCCAAGGGATCACAGATAACCCCTGTTTCTGATATATATCCAAAGCACTCACCTTTACCTTGTCCCACCACTCACCAGCTGCCTCCCTCAAGTAGAACGCAGCCTGTTCCACTCGAAGCTCATCTGGGCAATGAACCAGATTGATTATATTCTCTATCTCTCTGTGACACTTATCCAGTAATATTGGAGCCCCTGTCCCCTTATACTCCTTAGGGTTGAATCTCGATATGTGAATGCTGATCTTGGAAGGATCAACATCTCTATCCTTTCCCACCCTTTTCAAAGCCTCTTTAGAGCATCCTGGTGCTCCAACATCTTCACTATGTCATCAACGGTCATACTCTCCGTTAGAAAATATTAATCTCATTATTTAACATATTCATATATGTGAGAAATTATTTAGTCGTAAAATAATTAAAAAACTTATACATGCAAACTTAAATAAATAGAGAAGAAATCATCAATCCTTACTATGATAGTTTCGGATTTTTGGGCACAAGTAAGATCTCCTTCTTACTTGTTCTTGAGCTTCCTAATATTGGATGAACAAGGATTCAAGCTTAGAATCCCTCCCAAAGACGTATACCCAAGATGACCTCTTAATAGATTAATATTATTAATACTAGAACAATATTAATCTAACTAAAATTGACCCAAAATATTTGTTGGTACTCTTGTTTATTCGGCCAAGAGTAGGGGAAGATTTTGGAGATTTTCTCTCTTATCTTTCTATAAGTTTTTATGAGATATTGGAATGAAGGTTACACTAGCAAATATTGTAGTGTAAGAGTAAAAATATAAGCAAAACCCTTTGCTCTTTCTTATGGGAAAACCGGTCATGGGGGAGGGGAAATATCCAATGCATGCCTTCCTTTTCTTCCCAAGATAAAGCTATGCATGCAAGGCTAGGTCTAGGTTATTATAATTGTGTTTTCCACTTATTATACAACACAATAAAAAACTCTAAAAGACCCCTCCATTTCGGTAGACACACATAAAATGGATGAGTACATTTTATTTGTGATTTTGTCAATATGTCACATGTGACACATTACATGACATCTTATATATAAAATGTATTTTTAACAATTAAAAATCAACATATTAATAAAATATGTCACTTATAAAAATTAACATAGTAATTCATAATTACTTGTACCAAAAGTGTTTCCGAATTATAAACTACAACATTCTGTATTTATAATAATTTATTCATTCCGTTTCAATTGTTTCCGTAAACAATGATTTCATCTAAGTAATAAAACAATTCGATTATTTAGACCGTATCTTATTATAATCAAATTTCAATAAGACACGTAAATATTACTTCCAAAATCATCCGTCAATTTTAAGCAATTTAATTAACTCGTATCGACATACGATCAATTAAATAAACAATTAAGAGTGTCACCCATTAGGTATGACCTAAGGGGATCAACTGGTCACCACCATCGCACGACAGTAATGTCAAACTCTAGTCAGTCAATCATTACCGATATGTGTGGACCAGTTGACAGTAAAATATTACTTCCCACATGTATTCTTGAAATGAGATGTAAACATGTGATCATCATGATCGACAGTTGTGATCGCATTATTGTCGGAGGACACATATTCCAACAATCTCCCACTTGTCCTCGACAAGTGTGCGTCACCAATTCTCTTGTCCTATTACTATCTCCCACTCAATGCAAGGTGTCTTTCATGTCGTACTTGCAAGTGATCATATCGAGAGTGGTTTCCTCGATCTGGAGAATAACTGATTGACCGGAATTATCTACCATAGATACCTTCCGAGCGTGGCCACGCATTTCCAGTTCATTTCTCCTCGAGTGGCCCTGAGATATTGTTATAACCCTGACAAGGGGTGGACAATTCCTATCGCACTTATTCCCTTCGACTAGCCACAGCCTTCATAACCCAAAATATGCCCATTTGACCCCATTTACGAAGGTCGTAGTAACATAAATCAAAGTTAATCTGAAACTGTGCCACCTTAGGCGAACAGTCTTTAGTCAAAAGAATCGACTCATTAGAATACTATAGTAGCTCTCGCCACGACCAGGCTATATAAATTTGCCAGAACTCTATAAGCGGTCATAAGGCCTGCCAAATCGTTCCTAACAGTCTGCTTATGTGATCGACTAGTCATTTTCATATGACTCCATGGCACTTGCCATCAATCGCATCACACTCTAGTCACTTCGAGACGTCACCTCATACAAGTGACTATGGGCGAATACTATGTTAATCCATGTTCACTTTAACGGGGTTCAATTGTCACTACAACCCGTTTGGATGTAACAATGTATAAAGAAAAGATAAAAGACAAATGTGATTATGAACATGAACAAAAATAACACTTTTTATTTCATTTCAAAATCTAACACAAACTAGGTACACGTTTAAGACCCATGGACACCATATGTCTGTTGTGTTTAGCCTGCGATAAAGGCTTGGTGAGTGGATCGGCTATGTTGTCATCCATCCTAACCTTACATATCGCAATTTCCTTTCTTTCAATGAAATCTCTAATTACATGATACTTTCTAAGTACATGTCTAGATCTATTAGTAGACTTTGGCTCTTTAGCTTGGAAGATCGTCCCACTATTATCACAATAGAGAGTGATGGGATCATTTGCGGTAGGTACTACTCTTAGACCTTCCGTGAATTGCCTGATCCATACAGCTTCTTTGGCGCTTCGATCTTTGCAATGTACTCGACCTCCGTTGTTGAATCCATGATCCACAGACTTCCTTGAAGCTTCTCCAATAACAAAGACCACCAATGAGCATGAAAACAAAACCAGCTTATGATTTCATGTCATCTCTATCCGTTTGAAAACTTGAGTCCATGTATCCATTAACACGAAGCTCGGTGTCTCCTCCAAACACTAAGATAGAATCTTTAGTTCTTCTCAAGTACTTAAGGATGTTCTTGACGGCTATCCAGTGACTCTCACCTGGATTTCCTTGATATCTACTCATCATGCTCAAGGCATACGAGACATCAGGACGTGTGCATATCATGGCGTACATAATTAATCCAACAGCGGAAGCATAAGGGATCAACTTCATGCATTCAACATCATGGGGTTCGGAGGGCGATTGAGACTTGCTCAATATCGTCCCAGTTACCATAGGTACCAATCCCCTTTTTGATTTGTCCATGCTGAAACGTCGAAGAATCTTATCAACATAAGACTCTTGACTTAGTGCCAATATCCTCTTGGATCTATCTCTATGGATCCGGAAACCTAATATGCGTTGCGCCTCTCCTAAATCCTTCATTTGCAAATGGTTACCTAACCACTTCTTAACAGAAGACAACATTGGAATGTCATTTCCAATGAGTAGTATGTCATTGACATACAAGATTAGGAACACAACATTGCTCCCACTAAATTTCATGTATAAACATGGTTCCTCAACACTTCGAGTGAAACCATGCTCTTTTATCACATGATCGAATCGATGATTCCAACTTCTTGATGCCTGCTTAAGACCATAAATGGATCTCTTAAGCTTGCACACTTTGTTAGGATTTTTAGAATCGACAAAACCTTCGGGTTGTATCATATACACCTCCTCTTCAAAATGCCCATTTAGAAAAGCGGTGTTGACATCCATTTGCCATATTTCATAATCATGAAATGCGGCAATAGCTAACAAAATCTGTATGGATCTTAGCATGGCTACTGGGGCAAAGGTTTCATCATAATGGAGACCTTGGACTTGGGTAAATCCTTTTGCCACTATCCTAGATTTGTAGACATCATCATGTCCTTCTATGCCATTCTTGACCTTGAAAATCCATTTGCATTGAAGAGTTCTTGCCCCTTTAGGCAAATCCACCAAGTTCCAAACTTGTTTTTCATGCATAGAATCCATCTCGGACTTCATGGCTTCAAGCCATAAGGAGGAATTTGGACTAGAGATTGCGGCCTTGTATGTGGCGGGCTCGTCACTTTCTAAAAGCAACACATCGAGTGTTCCATCTTCTTCGATAAGTCCCACATATCGATCGGGATGGCGAATAACTCGGCCCGTTCTTCTAAGAGGAGGAGGGACTACCGCGCTAGATGACGAAGGAACATCTTCTTGCGTCTCTACCTCGGTTTGTGGCTCTTGAACTTCATCAACTTCAAAATTTCTCCCACTCTGTCTCTTAGAAATAAATTCTCTTTCTAAGAAGACAGCCTCGCAAGACACAAACACTTTGTTTTCTTGAGGCTTGTAGAAGTAATATCCTCGAGAGGTCACGGGGTAACCTACAAAGATGCATTTTTCGGATCTTGAGGCAAGCTTGTTGTCGGTCTTTGCCTTAACGTAAGCATTACATCCCCAAATCTTCATGTAGGATAGATTAGGAACTCGTCCTTTCCATATCTCAAATGGAGTCTTTTCGGTTGTCTTTGTGGGACTATTATTCAAAGATATAATTGCAGTTTTGATTGCAAATCCCCAAAACGAGTTCGGTAACTCGGTTTGACTCATCATGGATCGAACCATATCAAGTAAGGTTCGATTTCTCCTTTCGGCAACACCATTGAGTTGTGGTGTTCCGGGTGGATAAAGTTGTGATATAATACCACAACCTTTCAAGTGTGAATCGAATTCAAGGCTAAGATATTCTCCAACACGATCGGATCGTAGTGCCTTTATCCTTTTGTTCAATTGGTTCTCTACTTCGTTTTGAAATTCCTTGAATTTCTCAAAACCTTCACTTTTATGCTTCATTAGATAGATATAACCATATCTACTCAAGTCATCGGTGAAGGTTATGAAGTAGTCATAATTTCCTCGAGCGGTGATACTCATTGGTCCACATAAATCGGTATGTATGAGTCCCAATATTTCACTTGCTCGAGTTCCTTTACCGCTAAAAGGATTACGAGTCATTTTGCCAAGAAGGCAATATTCGCATGTTCCATATGATTGATAATCAAATGGTGTAATCACATTAGTCGAAATTAATCTTTTAATGCGATTCTCGTTTATGTGACCTAATCGACTATGCCAAATGAACGATTCATCTGGATCACTTGATTTGAGTTTCTTTGATTGAATGTTGTAGATGTCATTAGTCGGATTCGAGGTTTCTAAAATGTAAATGCCATTAATGGAAGGAGCTTGGCCTATAACCAAGTCGTTCCTTGAAATATTACAACGATTGTTCTTAATGACAAAACAAAAACCGTCCATGTCCAACATAGCGATTGAAATAATGTTTTTAGAAAGTGTAGGCACATAAAAACAATTATGTAAATACAACTCAAATCCATTAGGCAAAGCTAATACATAAGTTCCCTTGGATTCGGCCGCTACTCGAGCTCCATTTCCAAGGCGTAGATCCACATCTCCTTTGCTAAGCCTCTTCACGTCTCTTAACCCCTGTAAATGATTACAAAGGTGAGAACCACAACCGGTATCCAGTACCCATGTCGTAGTGGAAGTATAATTTACATCAATAACATAAATTTTCTTAGGAATTTTACCTTTTGGAACGATGATTCCTTCCCTTATATTTCGCAAATATACGGGACAATTCCTAAGCCAATGTCCCATGTCATAGCAATAATGGCACTCATCTTCAACTTTCTTGAAGTTTTTCCCTTTCTTTCCCTTCTTCTTAATTTTTTTGCCCTTGGAAGCAAGAACTTGATTGCTTGAGCTCCCACTAGTTTTGGCATCTTTCTCTTCCAAAGACAAAGATCCTATAGATTTTATGAGGCGGTCTTCTTGAGACCGGCTCACAAGAGATCTATTAGTAGTAGGAGGTTTAGAAGAAGTGATGAAGTTTATGTTTCCATCCGAACCTATCCCAAAAGAAAGTTCTCTAGTAGTGTCGAAATCATTGTTGAAGTAAACGTCGTCAAAAATATTGTGGCAAGACTCAATGGTAATCGGTGTAGTAGCGTTTGATGGATTCATTGTAATGAACTACAAGTATGGAGGAAAAGGAAATATTAACATTTGACTTTTTAAATCATTCTTGTAAATAATTTAACAAGATATGAGCATTTATATAGCGACCTCTACCCAACTATTATAAATGATTCCGAGATCCAAATTCATATTAACTTGGGCACGGGGTAGCCGATTCATCCCTCATCAATATAACTCGGTGGATTAAATCTTTAATCGATTCTACTTTTACAACTCTCGGTCGATAAAATTACTCTAATATCTATCTATAGCTCGGAACACATGCGACTACGGTCACGAATACTTCCGTTGAGGTCCATCCAAATTTCAAATAAATGTGTCCATGATCCAAATTCACATTAACTTGGGTACGGGGTAGCCGATTCATCCCTCATGAACATGAATTCAGTGGATAGACATTTATCACCCACTTCCCCTACGTAACAAGGTTTGTACCCCGGTGTGGCCGAGTGCACTCCCTCGCGAAATAGGTTTTCATGGTTTCTACTTTTTGGTAAGGCTAAGTCTCAATTGTTTATTTTAGCGAGAGGTCATGTCAATATATTATCTATCACGTTTTAAGTGTACTAAAGCGGTGAACTACGATAATTGTGATTGACACGGTCGATAAACTCGATAAAAATGCATGTTTAGTTATGGCGATTTAGCGATGCATGCAACATATAAATAAAATGCAAAGCATAAAAAAATCCTAGTATGGCCTTCCTAGAATAGTAAATCTAATAAACTATTACAAATTCGGAAACCAACTCCTTTGGTCCCTTGAACTTCGGTCTTGGCACGCATTTCAATGCAACACTTTCTTTAATGGATCGCCTTCTCGAGTGGCACCGTCTTCAAGGAACTCCGGAAAAAATAAATTACATAATTTCCTATTATACATTTGTAATTAAAAATAAAAATAAATCTATTAAATTACAAAACATTGATACGAGATCACAATAAATTACAACCGAATCGAAATTCCCATACATTTCGGGTAATATCAATTAAAACTAAGGCCATACTAAGTAAAATTACATAATTCAAAAATTACATAAAATTAAAAATGACAATCATAAATAAAATGCAGCATTATAATATGTATGAACATGCCCAGTTTTATGCTAAATCGCCTTTAAGGAGCCAATATCGTATATTAATCGGTTTTTACGGATTTGCGTGATTTAACCTTTTATAATCACAATAATTACATAAATTCATATTTATGTACAAGTTAATTACCCTAACAAAATTAGGACTCAAAATTAGTCTCCACTGACATATTGACAATAATTAACTTATATTTCTTAATATTGTTCATAAATGGGCTTAAAATACAAAATTATGTCATAAACTTCAAATTAAATCATAAAATTTCAAATAAATTCAAATTTTGAAATTTAAACTCATGAACATTCTGGAAAAGAAAACCATGACACTCATAATGTTCAAAACTTAGGTTAAAAATTCGAAAATTTATCGAGAAAAACAATGTTGCGGTTTTCGGATTTATCAATTATAGCCATAAAAATATGAGAAAAATTATTTTTATTAAGTTTTCACTTTCAGATCTGAAATATATGATAAAATGCAATATGTGACGTTTTTCCTTAGTCATGAAGTATGTTTTAGCAATTTTTACTAATTAAAGTCACTATTTATGTGATTTTTCATCAAAAATTCATAAATCATGCATAAAGACTTCATTATAGCCAAATATTTTACACACATATTGTAAAATTGCATATGACAACATACTAAATTTATATGACCAGATTCGAAATATAACTCATATTAACCTATTTTCTCATTTAAATACGATTTTAACTTGAAAAATCCATATTTCGAGCAATACAACTCGTTTTATTATGAAACTTTACAGGCCATCAGTAGATAATATATGTGAAAATATATCCAAAAACCACTGGACAAATCAAAGTTTAGCTATTTTTAGTCCAAAAATGACATTTTTATCATAAAAATCACATTTTAATGCCATTATTGTATAAAATGAACAATAAAATCCATAAATAAACCAAAATATCCTAAATACATTTTAGGACCAGAAACTTTAACATGCAAATAAATTTATGTACATTTAATAATATTATTTAAATGTCAAAAGTGATTTTGCATGTGTGTTTTCACTTTGTTTTGATGTTTATTGGTTTTAGTGGTTAAAAACCGATAAATATCGATCTTTTTCTTCATAAAATTTATACGGAATTTTTGGGCAATTTTTATGACATTTTGGTGTTCTTAAGAGTGTTCCAGAATACTAAAAATTTTGTTTCAATTTTTGGGTAATTTTTCAATTATTTTGGATTTTTACTTAAATATTATGATTTTTTCGATTAAATTAGCAAAATATCACCAAATCAAACTAATAATTTATCATAAAATTAGTGAGGACTAATTTTGAGGTTCAAAACAGTTTGGACGAATAGTTTGAACTTAAATGAGATTTAAGAGTTGATTATTGATTTTTACATGTTAAAAATCGATTAAATCCACAAAAACCGAGATGGATACCAACGAATAATAGATAGAGCGATTTTGGCATCATTTTACAGCATTTTAAGCATATTTATTTAAGTTGAATGAATTATTGTCATTTATTTAAAGTATTTATCTTGTTGTACCTAGTATGGCCTAGTTAATTTTAATCGTTATTACCCGAAATGAATGGGAATATCGATTTGTTTGTAATTAAATACGATCTCGTATCGTCGGTTTATAATTAATTAATAGTTTTATTTATTTTATTAATTAATGTATAATAGGAATAGCTTTGTAATTTAAATTGTAATAGTTATTCTTATCGGCGTTTCCAAAAGACGGATTACATCGAGACGGAGTCTATTTTTGGAAGGTGTTCCAAATCCCACAAGGAAGAGCCACTTTTGGAATGAAGAGGCAAGGGACCAAGGAGTTGGTTTCCGAAATGTAATAGACTAGTTTTTATTAACTAGGAGGCCATACTAGGATTTATTGATATGCTTACATGTTTGCTTGTTTTATTTTCGCGCATGCCAAAATCGCCATTCACATGCATTTTATTTTCGCGGTTGTCAATTCACGTCATTTACATTCACCGAATTAATTCACTTATAAGGAATTTATGACTAACTTGACAAGATCTCTCACATAACTAAAATTTAGATTAGCCTTACCAATTAGTAACACCTATGAATCTCTTGTTCATTAGAGCCACGCTCGCCCAAGCGGGATGTTCTCTTTTTACCTTGAGTAAGTAGGGTGGTAAACGGTTATCACGCGCCAAAGTTGGTTGGACTCAACGGGATATAAGACGGTCTTGTGTTCCGGGACTAGTAGATGAATTTGAGGAAATTCGTCGACTAAGAGTTCTAGAGGTAGAATTAGTCAACGTGACTTATCGAATTTACGCAATTATGGGATGTTTCGCACAAGCGATGCTCATTTTTGTTTAATATTTGGGTCTTGGAATCATTTATATAATTTAGTGGGAGGTCATTATATAAATGCTAAAACTTGTTGAACATGTTTTTCACAAGTATTTTTAAAAACATTGAATGTTAATTTTTCCTATTTTTCGTTCTTTTTCATTAATGTATTTACTATGACATCGCGCACTTCATCCTCCTTTCATCCTCTATTTATTATTATACTCGTTTCGTTCTTTCATAGGAAGCGGTTTCTTTGAAGGAATTAATGCTTGGTAACATGATTTACCAATTCACCTACATAAGCTTACAACGATTTTTGCGATTATTATACAACTTAACGTCCATACATACTAAAAAGGGGTTTTATGTTGCAAACTCATATTACGAGTTTAAAAGGGAGTCACATTTTATCAAGAGAGTCTTGATTTCGAAAGTGACACCTCCGTCATGAAGATGACATATTAGTTTTTAATTACTCAAGAGTAATTCAAACGTTTGCGAAAAGAGTTTTCAAAACACAAATGATACTCCAATATAATACCGTCAAATGGCTCAATTCAATAAAAGCCAAATCGATTGTTTATGCGCTAAAGAGTTTAGACATATGATGACAATTGAACGGTTAGGTAGTCCAATTTCGCAAGAAATTGAGATTTTGCCACATGTTGCACTCACTTTATAGTAATTCACTTTTACTAAGTGTATAAAATATCACTAATGACTTGAAGAGAGATCTTCATGAGATTCATTTTTGCTTGATTGAAGCAAAGAGGAATGTGAAAGTGAGTGGGAGTTAAGAAGAATCAACCCTAGATGTATGCGATAGAACAAAGTTGAAAGAGACATCTACTCAATGGATAGGCTAGTTCCACTATCTTGATATGAGATACCAAGTATGGATCATTTCTTTGTAAAGAAGTTTACATGAATTGATAAAACGTAAGACGTCTAGCTTAGGACATTTTGGTATCGAAATGGTGCTAGATTAGCAATGATTTCGATGAGGACAAATGTACCTAAATTTAGTTTTAAAAGAATGTAATCATCTATGTTCATACATAGAAGGCATCACTTATGTGATTTAAAACAAAATGTTGTACCTACTTCTATGATGACTTAGTGGTTGGTTTAGACCACTCAAGTTAGAGGAATTTTACATCCTTCACGACAACTAAATGTTATACTATCTTGTAGATTTTAAAGTCTCTACTCCGGTGAACCCAAATTGATCAAACCTCAAGTAAATTCGTTTCACGTATAAACGATAAGCACATCGAACAACCATTTGATTGTGAGTCTTATGGTATGTGTGCATGTATTATGTTTTCTTTTGTAGAAAAGAAACACAAATAGTGAGGTGATTGACCATATACATACGGATGTGTAAGGCCGATAGTTGGTAATATACATACTTGGTTACTTTTACCGTATTGTTAAGTAGATATGAAAACCTCGTATCTATTTAATAAGACATAAAAGTGATTTTTGAAACGTGAAATATTTTCAAAATAAAGTAGTAAACCAAAAGCACGTCAAGATCAAGATGTTGATCGAAAGTTTCAAAGTAATGACTTTGAAGATCAAATGGGTAATATCAAATAATGATCTTGATAATCACTAAGAAGATTGTGAACCAGTTCACATAATACCTTCTCCTTGGGACACCATAGAGTATGGTGTAGTCAAGTATATAAACCAAACTTCATGAGATATATTTTGAGGTTTTTCGCAATTTTCGTAAGCTATTTTCTCACTAAAAGTTTAAAACCAACTATAATAGCCTAAATGACTCCATATGAGATATGGATAGGGAGAGTCCCTAACTTATCTTTTTATACATTTGGGATCATAAATGTTTATGTTCAGAACCAGTTTGTGTATTTGTGAGGGTTATCCAAAATTGAACCACTTGGTTTTTACTCCTATAAAATGAGAACAAAGAGTTTGTGGCTCATAATACTGTCTTTCCAGAAAGATTTTCATTTTCTGGAAGATAGAGTGGGAGAAATTTTGAACTTACGGAAGTCCAAGACCCACAAACTGAGTACAATGCAAAAAGACGTTATTTATTAAGGCTCAGTGGTGAGTACAATGCAAGAAGACGTTATTTATTGTAGCTCAGTGATTATAAAGAGATAATTTTGCGATAATATTGCGTTACTTTTCAAAAGTGACGAATCATAAACCCTCAACAAAGGCTTTTCTATAGTATGAACTCTATGTGATGGCTTGTCACCATGCAATTGGAATTGATCTCTTTGCACACGATGCGATAAGGAAGTAAACACGATATGTTTTCGAGACTTGATTTAAGGTGAATACTTTGGTAGGTTACCTTGATCTTGTCGTAAAGTTTACATAAGATGTTTAAAATTTGGGCTTGTTATAGAGAGTTTGTGACAACCCAAATGCCTTTATCAATTCGTATGGTCTTAGCAATATAGCTTCTCATGAGGATGAGATTCGGCAAATGAATAATGAAACTTTCTCCTTGGAAAAAGTTTTGTTGATATTGTCAATGCTAAGAAGCCTAGCATGCTTGAAAGATCCCTTTTGTGATCTATATACGTCAAAGAGTTGGAACTTTGGGTTCAATCATGTAGTCTATCAAAACGGTATTACTCGAGTGTCGAGATAACATGATGATACATGGAGTTTAGTGGGAGCTAAAAGTGAGTTTCTTAGTCTAAAATATGTGCTTGACATATTAGTGACTAGAAATGTAGCTAAGGTGATATTTCTTAGTCTAAATATGTGTTTGACATATTAGTGACTAGAAATATTCTCGGGTGAATACTTGAGAGTAGCATGGCGCATATTAAATATCCGGATCTAATGAGATAGATCTCTATGGATATTAGCATTATAGTCAAGAGAGTTATGTGATAAGATTCTTGACTCGTTCAAGTTGTTGATCAATTAATATGATCTCTTGTGCTTCCGCTGCAGGATCTATTAAATATGCTAAAAGCTTCTCTCGTTGGGACTTATCATGTTGAGAATATGAGAAGTCATTACCAATCATTTTCTAGTGAATGTCACTAGATGATTATCAAGAGCATCCTTGAGTACTTGAGAAGCACTGAGAATTTACTCTTATAGTTTGGAGGAATTTATGAATTTTGTGTAAATGGATTACACGGAAACATTCCTATGATTATAAGATATTATGGGCCTCGTTAAGGAATGGTTAGCATATAAGAGTGTTATGTGCATGAAGAATAATATGTATAAGAAGTTATACATGTATAAAGCAAATTTGTATGAGGAGTCATACATAAAAGATGTCATATGAAGGATGTGTATGTATAAGTGTTATACATATAAATCATGAACGAAAAGCTAAGTACATTACAACATCCGATGTTATAAGAGAGATAGTAGATAACCGGATTTTAATGGAACTAGAGTAGTTCTGTTAGCTGAATATCGTTCCCGGAGAGACTGTGAAAACAGTGGGAGTGCTTGACTGGCTTTAGAACCAGAGTCTAAAAACTTGTTTAGACATGTACTTAGAAAGGCTCTATGTGATGAAAATATTGCATAGAAGAAAGGAAAATTGCAATGGAAATTAGAGTGATGCAACTGTTGCTAATCCTCTAACCAAAGCCATTGGCATAAGGTTGACATGATGGTTATGTCATGTCAATGTGATTGAGCAGTATACCTTAATTGCTGAAGATCGTTATGTAAATATTGGATAGAGTATTGATATTTACATAAGTGATGATTGCATTCATTGTTAGAGTTTCTTTAAGAACTCAATTATTCAGTTTGACTGAAAACATTGAATACCTTGTTTATCTGAATAAGTTGTGGAGACAATGTTGAATAATATTCAAGTGAATAAGATGAACATTGTATTTTGTCCCTAGTCACATAATGAGGTGACGTCTCGGAGTGACTAGATTGTAAGTCGATTGATGGTTGTTCAACACCATAAGGTCATATGTGATGACTGCTCGATTACATAGGCAGAGTGTGTGACATTTTGCCGGACATTGACCATTTAGAGAGTCCCTAAGTTCTATTATAGACGCCTGGTCGTGGCGGGGATCTCTAAGATGTTCTAATGAGTCAATTCTTTTGACTGGAGACTATTATCTGAGCAGGTGTAGTTTTCGAGTGACTTTGGTTTTTGTCCTAGGTCGTGCCGTGAAAGGAGGCCAAAAGGGCATTTACTAGGTCATGGTGAGCTGTATTGTGCAATAGGATAGATAGGGCATACAGGAATTGTCCACCCACGTTGGGTAACTATATCTCAAGGCCACTCGAGGAGTTAATGACTACAAATGCGTGGCCACGCTCGGAAGTAATCTGTGAGAGATTTTTCCGGTCAGGTAGTCACACTCCCGATCGAGAAAACCACTCGCGATGTGTTCATGTGAAAGTGCAACCTGAAAGACACCTTGTATTGAGTGGGAGATTAAAATGGACAAGAGAATTGGTAGCGCACACCTTGTGTCGGACAAGTGGGAGAATGTTGGAGTTAGTGGCCTCCACAATAGTGCGTTTAACATAATAAATCTCATTAATGGAATATCATCAGATATTTATTTATTTGATCCTCGTCAATCGATTAACGTAAATCGATAATGGTTGGCTGACTAGAGTTTGACGTTATTGTCGTGAGACGGCGGTGATCAACTGACCCCTTTCGGTCACACCTAAAGGAACGAACCCCAATAGACAACTAATTAATTGTATGAGATACAATTTATTTAGTCCCTTTATTTGTAGACTAAAAGGTTAGTCAATTATTTTAAGAGAGATTTCGAGTTGTGAACTCGAAGTACGGAAATTATTATTTAATTATGCGATAATTGAATAATAAATTATTTGAGACGGGAATTAATGATTAAGCAGTTAATTATTAAATTGGTACTAGTTGTGTTGGAGCTTATGTCCTCCACAAATTAGTGTGATAACATTTGTAAATCTCTTACAGGTTCACAAGGGTATACTTCGTATTTTATCAGTTGATTAACGATTACCTAATAACGGTTGGCTGGCTAGAAAGTTTGACGTTATTATCATACATATGGCGGTGATCAACTGGTCCCTAAAGGTCACACCTATAGGATGTGTTTGAGAGATGTGGTTATGGAAATGTAATCACATTGATGCCTTATATGACTAAACAGTTAGTCAATGTGTTGATGAGACAATTATTTAATGAAGATTAAATAATATTAGTTGAGACGAATTAACTGTCAATTTGTAAATTGAATATAATAAGTTATATTTAATCAAATGTATGTAATGTTAGCTTGGACGAATTAATATGTTAATTCGTACTTAAATGTAATCAGTTATATTTAATCAACAAGATGAATGTGTCATAGTGGTAATAGTGAGGGTACTCAAACCAAGAGGTTGTGGGATCGATCCTCACTAGATGACAATTTATATTTAACACATTTTATACATTTTTGGAAACCGAAAATAAGGAATTAAAACTCCTTATTATCTCGATATATGGGCCGAAATTAGGAGATGAGAAATCTCCCTATGGACTTCTCTTTTTCGGTTATAAGAAAAGGAGAAGGGAGAATTTTTCTGACCTAATATTCTTTTTCCAATTCTTGCCTCCTCTTTTTCGGTTATAGTCCTTAAATTTAAAGGGATGCATACAGAGAAATCCCACAAGTGGTATCAGAGCCAAGGCCACAAATTTATTTTGATGATTTTCATAAAAATTGGATGTTAACAACATTAGGGTTTCGAAAATAAGAAACAAAAAAAAAAGGTGCGGCTGAAAAAAAAAAAAAAAAATTTGCCGAGTGAAAAAAAAAATTTTGCTGTTTATTTTTTCTGTTTTTTTTTTGGTTTTTTTTGTTTTTATTTCCATTTGATTCATACATATTGTTGTTTTAATCAGTTAAGATGATAATAAAATGAATTTGTAGATGTTTTTTTTTTTTTGCAAGAAAAGCAAGCCATATTATTCCTCCATATAGGGAAAGATGGCCAATCTTACAAAAGAATAACCACAAGTTTTCACAGCTACTATCCGTCTAGAGCAACTACAATCTCACCCTCTTTAGAGGGGTGAGTTACATATAATAAGCGTACTCTAACTAAATATTGGATTCGTTTCACTACATAATCAACCTGATGCTCATGTCCAGAAAAAATCCTTGTATTGCGCTCTTCCCAAATGCAGTAGCCAGTAGCATCCAAACAACTGATGTACCATCTAGCCTTCCAATGTTTGCAGGTTCTTCTACTAGCAATCCAGTGCATTTCCTTATTCATTTTGACAGTTCTATATTGCATATTCAACCAATGGAGAATTTGCCCCCATATCAGAGCAGAGTAGCTGCATTGAAAGAACAAATGCTTGTGGCATTCATTATCCATCTTGCATAATATGCAGCGATTAACCATGCACAATCCCCTAGCATTCAACTTATCAATAGTAGCCAGTTTCCTTTGCATAGCCATGACCAGGAAGAAACTATGCTTAGGCAATAGAACCCGATTCCAAGCAACCTTAGCCCAACTCAATTTATTTCCACGTTGCCTGAAATGATTATATAACAGGTGAAGCTGGAGCTTCCCCCTCTTGACACAGCTCTGCAGCAACCCTGTAGCATTATCACCAGATCCTGCAATAACTAATAAGTCATCCCTGACATGCAGTATACTTCTCCAACTCTCAGAATGATTACTTTTCTTCTGCAGAGTCCAGAAATCTCCATGCTTGATATTATAAGTGTGATTCCAAGTGACCCAAAACCCATCAGACTGAGTAATGAGTGCCCAAATCCACTTACAGATCACACATTTGTTCCATGACAAAATTTCCTTGATATTAAACCCACCCTCCTGGTAAGGATAGCAACATGAGGCCCAGCTTTTCATGATCATTTTCCTTTGCCCTTCCTCGAGTTCCAAAGGAAATTTTTGCGAAATTTGTTAATTAGCCTTGAGCACACCCTTTGGAAGCAGAGAGTGGAGCACCGAATCGCTCCAAACCAAAAATAACAGAGTTGATGAGGCTAATTTTCCCAAAGATAAGAAAGTTTATAATTAGTCCAGTGATTAAGAGCCCCCGAACCTTAGAAAGGAGATCAAGAAACATGGTTTTGTTCAGCCTGCCTTCATTTAGAGGGACACCAAGATATCTGAAAGCAAAATTCCCTTCAATATAACCAGTAGAAGTCAAGATTTCCTGCTTAATGTTCTCCCTTATACCACCCATATAAATGTTAGTTTTATCAGGATTAGCAACTAATCCAGACATTTTAGCAAAGGAGTCCAGAGAGGAGGTAATAGCTCTGACAGAGGGAACATCACCCCTGACAAAGAGCATTAAATCATCAGCAAAGATCATATGATTTAGTCCAATCCTTCCACATTTAGGATGATAAGAGACTTGGTGCAACTTATGTATACCTCTTAAAATGCGTGACAAAATCTCCATACTCATGACAAACAGAAAAGGAGATAAGGGGTCTCCTTGCCTGAGTCCACTAGCCCCTTTGAAAAAACCAACATGATCTCCATTCACCTTTAAACTGAACCAGGTGGAAGTTATACACCCTATGATCCACTTCCTAAACTTCTCAGGGAAATGAAAGTGCTGTAGCATCTTATAAATAAACTCCCATTGAAGGGAGTCAAATGCTTTCCTAATGTCAACCTTGATTAAACATCTAGGAGAAACACCCTGTTGAGCATATCCTTTAACCAGAGATTGAGTTAACATAATATTTTCAAATATACTTCTCCCAGTAACAAATGCCCCCTGCCCCTTTCCCACAATATCTGGCAAAAAAGGTTTAAGCCTGGAACATAAGATCTTGCTTACAGTTTTGTAAAATACTGTGCAGCAAGCAATGGGCCTATAATCCATGACAGTCTCCACCACAGGCTTCTTTGGGATGAGGGCAAGCAAAGTTGTATTAGCTTGCTTAGATATATGACCTGTATGAAAGTACCTCTTGACAGCTTTGCAGAAATCAAATTTTATAATTTCCCAATTGGTTTTGAAAAATTGAGCTGAGAACCCATCTTGCCCAGGACTCTTGTTAGGAGCTATTGAGAATAAAGCATTCTTAATTTCTCTGTCATCAATCTCCTTGCAAATCTCCTCACTGCCAGAAGCAGGAAACCTAGGACCATCCAGTGAGTCCATATGAGAGGTATCCACAGGACTATGCTTCCCTAAAAGCCACTGATAGTATTCAACAAAGGCTTGGTTTACAGCAGAGATCCCCTCCCTGTACATTCCTTGCCTGTCTTTCAACTTCCCAATAATACCCTGATGTTTCCTAGAAGCAATTCTAGAGAAGTAATAACTAGTAGGGGCATCATTAAACTTGATACTCTAAACCTTAGCTCTTTGAAGTAGAGAGCTATGTTCAGCTTGCTTGAGAACCAAATAAGCCTGCAACAGATCCCTTTCCTTAACAATTAAGGCCTGGTTTAAAGGATTACCCTGAAGACAGGATTGACAGTCATGCAACTGCTGCTGAGCTTCCTTTATTTTCTCAGAAATTCCAGCATAAGAGAGCTTATGCAACACTATAAGCTTTTGCCTAACATTTTTTAACTTTAAGAACAAGCTATACATAGCATTCCCTTTGACAGGCATATCCCAAGCCTCACTGACCCTAGTACCATACTCCTCATGAGCTTCCCAACAATTTAAATAACTGAATCTTTTTCTTGGGGCATTTATATCAGCAACAGTAACCAAGAGAGGAGAATGATCAGAGACCCTTGCAGGCAATACATGAACCTGAGTAGTGGGGAAATGTATTAACCATAAGGGGTTAGAGAGCACTCTATCCAGTCTTGACCAAACCCTAGTGGCAGCATCCTGTTTGTTAGTCCAGGTATATTCACAACCCAAACTATGAAGATCATCTAACTGGCAATCCAGAATGCATTGATTAAAAGCCAGCATATCTCTAACAGAGGGTGGATTAGGACCAATCCTCTCCTCCATACTTCTCACAATGTTCCAGTCACCCATAAGAAGCCAATTGGTAACCTTTGAAGCAAAACCTGTCAATTCCACCCATAATCTTTCTCTATGCTCAGCATCATTACTACCATAGACAAAAGAGATATGGAAAGTCTTATTTGAAGCATTATGCTGAAGCTCTAAATGAATGAGTTGATCATGGACATAAGAAGAAACCAAAGTGACTCTCCTAATATCCAAAAACACCCAAATCCTACCATTGTAATGGTGGGAGTAATTATTGATAACCAAATAAGAAGGAAAAAGCCTACAAATAGCAGCAGAATTATTTATTTTGACCCTAGTTTCTAGCAAACCCAGAACCTCAATTTTATTATCCCTAAGATAACCCCTAACCTCCTGCTGCTTTATTGGGTCAGTAAACCCTCTAATATTCCATGAAGAAACTCTCATGTTTTAGGGTCAGGAGGCTCCTCTTCCAGAAGAACCACCTCTGTGTTAGTAACCAATAAAGTCCCCTCATCCTGCAGAATAGAGTAAGAGTTCTGAACTGAAACACTGTAATTAGGGTTCACAGAGATATCCCCATCTGCACTTTCTTCTCCATTCTGCACATCCTCTCCTGCAACTGTGTGGGATCCTGAGCCTGCTTTCTGACTGACAGAGGAAGAAAGAACCTCTGAGTTGGAAAGAGAAGAGCCTAGCCCCAGGCATCCTGAGCTCTGCTCTTCCTTCTCATCAGGCTTCTCTGGCCCTGCAGCAGCAAGACTATGGCCTACCCCTAGACCGTCATCTACAGAAGGAGGAGTAGTCTTCTGAGAAACAGCTCTATACTCTTGAACCATCTTAGTTTTCCTCTTTTCCTCCAACTGTTTATTGATTTTAGTAAACTTGCAATGCTCCTTAGTGTGGCCTAACTTCCTGCATCAGTGGCAGTAGTAGGGCAGCCATTCATAGATAATGCGTTGAGTGGTTGTTCCATGATAAGGAGTGGCCACTTGAATGGTATTAGGTAATTCTTCAGCAACATCTACTTCCACCAAAACTCTAGCAAACAATAACTTAGACTTAAAAGTGGTAGGTAAATCAGCAAAGAGTGGCTTCCCAATGGTACTAGCCATCTTACTGAGTACCTTATCAGACCACAAAAAAGGATCTAAGTCAGGAAAAAGAACCCATGCTGGAACCTGAGAGACAGAATCCATTTCCTTGGAAAGAAAAGAACCCATAGGTTTATTATGTAAATTTATTTATTGTAATTTTCGAAGAAGACTAAAGATGGAGATTGGAGCTCACTCCCGCTACATGGATCAAGATGGAACATCGAGACAAGCATCTCGGGTCCAAGGATGGATTCCAAATTTGTATTTAATGTTCATTTTGATAGGATAGGCCACACTAGGACTTTTTATTGTTTTTACGTTTTTCATTCCTATTGCTTTTCATTCACATGATAGTTTTTGCATCATATTCCGCCTAAAACCAAACCACCTACTAAAATGCATGAAAATTGACACATATAGGTTGTATGTTAGTTTTCATAGACATACAGATGTCACATGTTTATTAAGCCATCATCTTAGTTTATTCATTCACGCATGCTAGATATTAGTTCACTTAAAATGAATTAAAATAAAGTTGATGGGATCTTCCTCTAAAACGGAAATTGAGATTAGTCTTTATAAGGGCAAACAACTATGAATCCCTTCTTCGTCGGTAGGCATAATATGACCCCTTCTACGTTGGGTAAGTAGTTTGTGTTGACTTAGTTTATCTCAACATTATAGTCCGAAGAGTTTCTCGTGATTATGATGGACTAAAGATAGAATTTACAGAAATTTATCGACCAAGAATTCTAACAGTAGAATTAGCCAATAGGTTGGCTTACCAATTTACAGATAATTGAGTCTTGGGATCATTTATATAATTCTTGAGGAAGGTCAATTGTATAAATGTTTTGAGTCTTCGCGTTATGACACTAGTTCATTAGACTTAAATTAAAATCGATGCACATGCTCATTATTTATTCTTCTTTTCGAGTGTAGAACACGTTTATTTTACTGTTACAACAAATGGCTGGAAATAACGAAATCCCAATGCCAAGTGCCACACTTGGACGCGAGTCCTGGCTGAAAGTTTTTACGGACAACATGAATCGACACGCGATCAAGAATGATGGGTCCAACTTTGCGGATCGGGAGGCAAAGACTACGGAATGCTTTGCCATTGCTTGACGGTAAGCTCAAGTACTTAACTGAGCCAATACCGGTAAACCCAGGCCCCAATGCGGGAGTTAACGAGTCACTTGCTTATAGTGATTTCGTTATGGAAGCGGGTGCGATAAAGAACGTACTCGTCTTTGCAATGGAAACCAATTTGCAGAGACGCTTCATCGCCCAAGGTGCGAACAAGATTTTCACCACGCTCACTAACGAGTTCTCAAAAGCACCGAGGATCGTTACTTATGAGCATACATGTCGCTTCTTTGATGAGAAACTCCAAAAGGGCCAACCGGTTAGCCCACACATTCTTAACATGATTGAGAATGTCGAGAAGTTGGAGTCACTTGATTGCAAAATCAGTGAGAGCATTGTCATTGACCGAATGCTTCATTCTCTTCACGACGGTTTTGCCCTTTTTCAGGGCGAACTACTACATGAATGACTTGAAAAAGAGTCCTCATAAGCTACACTCCCTTCTCGTACAGACCGAGAAAGATATGAAATTGAGTGGGAGCATGAAGCAGGATGTTCTCACGATTTCCAACAAGGGTAAAGGTAAGGGAAAAGCTCCAGGTGACCTAACTGTGGGTAAGCCAAAATTCAAGAACCAGGAAACGGTAAGAGTGGGCCCGGTGAGACTAGTGGCTCACAGGGCAAGGCAAAGAGCAAGGGCGGTGACATTGAGTGCCACCATTGTCACAAGTCTGGACATTGGAGGAGGAACTGTCCCGTCTACCGTGAGGACATCAAAGCAGGCCGCGTCGTTCCTGTTGGTATGTCATCTTATATTCATATGATTGAGATTAACCATGCAAGTTTCGAACTTGGGTACTTGATACTGGTTGTGGTTCCCATCTGTGTAATCATTTGCAGGGCCTAAAGAAAATCATACCTCTCGAAAAAGGTGATGTGGACCTGCGAGTCGGGAATGGAGCACGAGTTGCTGCTGTCTCGAAGGGAACATATGTAACCCAACTCCCTAGTGGTTTTGAGTTATTTTTAAATAACTGTTACTATTTACCCAGTTTGTCTAAGAACATTATTTCTATTTCCGTACTTGCTAAAGACGGTTTTGCATTTTCAATAAAGGATAATAGCTGTATTTTCTCTTTCAATGAAATGATTTATGGCAAAGCAGTTTCCATGAATGGAATTTACATCTTAGATCAAACCACGGAAGTATTACACATGAATAATAAGAAATTAAAGGTTGTTGACAAAGATCAAACCTATCTATGGCATTGTCGAATGGGACACATAAATGAGAAACGCGTAAAGAAACTCGTCGATAATGGGACTATTCCCGCATTCGATTTTTCTACATATGGCACGTGTGAATCATGTCTCATTGGCAAAATGACTCGAATTTTCTTCAAGGGTGTTGGAATGCGCGCTAGTGACCTATTAGGACTCATACATACTGATGTTTGTGGACCTATGTCAATTACCGCTAGAGATGGCTATAGATATTTTATCACTTTCACGGACGATTTGAGTAGATACGGGTATGTCTACTTAATGAAGCATAAAAGTGAGTCCTTTGAGAAATTCAAGGAATACCAGAACAGGGTTGAGAACCAACTGGGTAGAAAGGTTAAAGCACTCCGTTCAGATCGGGGTGGCGAATATCTTTCAAATGAGTTTGATCAACACCTTAAAGACTGTGGAATCGTTCTACAGTTAACTCCACCTGGAACACCTCAATTAAATGGTGTGTCCGAACGGAGAAATCGATTCCTTACTTGATATGGTTCGATCAATGATGAGTCACACGATAGTGCCTGATTCATTATGGGGTTTTGCTCTTTTGTCAGCTGCTCTTATACTTAACCGAAGTCGGACTAAAGCTGTCGACAAGACTCCATATGAAATGTGGAAGGGAATAGTCCCTAACTTGTCCTTTATTCGGGTTTGGGGCTGCGAGGCTTATGTCAAGTGGAGACACGAGGATAAGCTCGGCCCACGATCGGTCAAAACATACTTTATAGGTTATCCAAAAGGAACATTTGGTCATTACTTCTATTCACCTACCGAACATCGAGTTTTTGTTGCAGCTAGTGCGACGTTCTTAGAGAAAGAATTTCTCGAGAACAAGACGAGTAATAGAACCTTCGAGCTGTCGGAGATTCCAGAACCAACAACCGAGTAACGGATGGAGGAAGTTGTTCCTCCAACTGATGACATGGTTAATATTCCGGAGGAACCTAGGAGGTCGGGTAGAGTCTCTCATCCTCCGGACAAATACATTGGTATGGTCGAGGAGAATGACGTTTTACTCCTAGAGAGTAATGAACCCGCTACCTATAAAGGTGCTATGGCCTGTTCCGACTCAAAGCTATGGCTCGAAGCCATTCAATCCGAGATGGACTCCATGTATGAGAATGACGTATGGGATCTATTTGATTTACCTAATAAGGTAAAACCTCTACAGTACAAATGGATTTACAAAATAAAGCGTTCTGTAGACGCGCAACCAGATACCTATAAGGCACGACTTGTGGCAAAAGGTTTCACTCAAGTTCACGGATTGCATTATGATGAAATTTTTGCACCTGTAGTCATGTTACGTTCCATTCGAATAATCTTAGCGATTGGCACATTTCATGATTATGAAATTTGGCAAATGGATGTGAAAACCGCCTTCTTAAACGGTTATTTGGAGGAAGAGTTGTACATGGTGCAACCCGAAGGTTTCATAGATCCTGAACATCCTAAAAAAGTATGCAAGCTTAAGTGTTCCATTTATGGACTTAAGCAAGCTTCTCGGAGTTGGAATCATCGTTTCGACCAGGTGATAAAAGAGTATGGTTTCACTCGATCGGTCGAGGAACCATGCTTATATATCAAGTCGAGTGGGAGCAAGATTGTATTCTTGGTATTGTATGTCGATGACATACTCTTGATTGGGAATGACATTCCTCTCCTATCTTCGGTTAAAGAATGGTTGAAGAACCATTTCCAGATGAAAGATCTGGGTGAGGCACAACGCATATTGGGAATCCGTACGTATCTACCGAGATAGATCATGACGGACGTTATCACTTAGTCAAGAGTCTTATTTAGATAAGATTCTTGATAAGTTCAGCATGACCAACTCCAAGAAGGGGAATCTTCCAATGACGTCTGGGATGCAGTTGAGCAAGTCTCAGTCACCCACGACGCCTGAAGGGGTTGAGCGCATGAGTCGTGTTCCTTATGATCAGTTATAGAATCAATCATATATGCCATGATATGCACACGTCCAGACGTGGCATATGCATTGAGTATGACGAGTCGGTACCAAAAGAATCCATGTACCTACGGAGGACTAAGGATTGGGTATTGACTTATGGAGGAGATACTAAGCTATGCGCAACCTTGATTCTGTTACGAGATGCTAGCTTCCAAACGGATCGAGATGATTAGAAATCTCGGTCTAGATTCGTTCTTACTCTTAATGGTGCTTGCGGTCACCGGAATAGTTCCAAACAAGAAAGTTGTAGCATTCTACTCTTGAGCCATTGAAGTATGATAAGCATGGAGGGCACGTTATTTCCATGAGAATTAAACGTGTTCCTGAGTTGTAATAGTTGATTATGAATTTGATATATTATCTTTTTCATATACTATTTATAACTTCATCGTATTAATATAATATTTTGTTTTTCATGTGGATTGTCGACAACTTTGAACGCCACAAAAAGTGAATCTGAATTACATTATATTTTGTTTTGGTCCGTAATCGCCTATAAGAGCCGATAACTCGGCTATTATATTGTGCGGTCGATTGATGGTGGGTTCAACGAGCCATAAGTCAAACTGTTGACTGATCGATCACAAATGCGAGATTATAACGATACCTCGTAGGACAAATTTTTGTGACAACGTAATGGAGTCCTAAATGTTTAAAAACATTCGGTGCCAGGTCGTGGATAGGACATCCATTGTGTTCCTAGAGTCGATTCTTTTGACTATCGACTGTCTCTTGAGATTAAGGCAGTTTTTGGGTGACTTTGGTTTCTTTCTCACGGTCTGCCGTAACTGGAGGCTAAGTAGAATTTTTCTGAGTCATTTCATACTGTGCTTACATCTGCAGGATTCGAGTTGAGGAAAATATCCAACCTTTATCAGGTATAGTTATTTCTCAGGGCCACTCGAGGAGTAGTAACTGAAATGCATGGCCATGCTCAAATGTTGATTCGTTTATCAGTTAAGTTACTCTCTAGTCGGGGAAACCACTATTGATAATGATCGCTTGTAAAATACGACCTTTGTGAATACGGATTTGCAAATTGTTTTACATTGAGTGGGAGAAATTTTAGGATATGAGAATCGGTTATCGCACATACACTTGTGAGGACAAGTGGGAGTTTGTTGGAGCTTGTGTCCTCCACAAATTAGTGTGATAACATTTGTAAATCTCTTACAGGTTCACAAGGGTATACTTCGTATTTTATCAGTTGATTAACGATTACCTAATAACGGTTGGCTTGCTAGAAAGTTTGACGTTATTATCATACAGATGGCGGTGATCAACTGGTCCCTAAAGGTCACACCTATAGGATGTGTTTGAGAGATGTGGTTATGGAAATGTAATCACATTGATGCCTTATATGACTAAACAGTTAGTCAATGTGTTGATGAGACAATTATTTAATGAAGATTAAATAATATTAGTTGAGACAATTAATCAATCAATTCGTAAATTGAATATAATAAGTTATATTAAATTAAATGTATGTAATGTTAGCTTGGACGAATTAATATGTTAATTCGTACTTAAATGTAATCAGTTATATTTAATCAACAAGATGAATGTGTCATAGTGGTAATAGTGAGGGTACTCAAACCAAGAGGTTGTGGGATCGATCCTCACTAGATGACAATTAATATTTAACACATTTTATACATTTTTTGAAACCGAAAATAAGGAATTAAAACTCCTTATTATCTCGGTATATGGGCCGAAATTAGGAGATGAGAAATCTCCCTATGGACTTCTCTTTTTAGGTTATAAGAAGAGGAGAAGGGAGAATTTTTCTGACCTAATATTCTTTTTCCAAATTCTTGCCTCCTCTCATCGGAAAAACACAAAAAACCTAAAATTAATCTGTTGATTTGGGGATCGATTCTAGTAAAAGAACAAGTGCATATCTCATATCATCTTGGGTGCAACTGATAGGAGAATATCATTGCGATATTGTTCATAGGCCATATAAGCTAGGACCGAAGGTTATTTCGTCATCTCTTTACCCCCTTTTGTTTATGCAATTTAATTTATAACATGCTTTCATCATGATAAATTCGTTATAGTCCTTAAATTTAAAGGGATGCATACAGATAAATCCCACAAGTTGACTAATGTGATTAGTATTGGTACGTAAACTATATGTGTAGCGGTACACATATATTTACGGAGTGATTTTGACGAATTTAATTGGATGTATTTAAGCATGATACGATGTTTAAATAAAATTTACACGTATTTGTGCGACAAATATAAGAACCAAAATGGACCCGTAAATGGGACATTAGACCGTGTAAATGAAGTGTAGTGGATGATTATACTTGTTGTTTCTTTTCCATAAGTCATCTTATGATCACTTGCATGTAATATAAGATTGGACAAAAATTAAAACAAGTGGACTCCCTCACTAGATACACTCCACCCGCCACTTCTCCACAATATACTCCATATTGTTTGTTCATTTTTGTAAGCTAGCTCATTTTTCCACTCATGCATGTGAACAAAAATTTGGTACATCTCTCTAAAAATAATAAGCATCATTTTACTAAGTTGTTAGTAAAACAAAAATTTAATACTAAGAAAGTTAGTATTATTAACATATTATCAAGGGTTAAATTTTACTAGTATCTAGTTAATACTTGTAAAATTATTTGGGTAAGTTCTTGGGTGCAACAAGAAGGAGATCTTCTCTTTGAAGATTTGTAAGGAGGATCATCCATTTGGTATAAGCTCAAGAACAAGCTAGTAAGATGAACTAGTTTGTGCCCATTTTACCATAAAATCAATGTAAGGAAATTGTTTTTCCTTAAACTTTCATTTTCATGCTTTTATATTGCATGCATGTTATATAGATCACTAAATGAACATATTATGAGATAATTTGTTTTTAATTAGAGAGTCTAATTTGGATCTATGATCTTTCATATTACTCCTTTAATAATTACTCCCATTCCAAGTGAGTCCTAAGAGTTAATAATTGTTAGTTAGGCTACTAATTTGATCAAGTAAGAGATAAAATGTGAGGTAAAAAGCGAGTAAAATAAGGTGTTATCAATGTGTATGATAAATAGGCTGAAATAGTTGTGATGGAGTATGTGGTAATATTGGTGCGTGTAAATAGTGTCGATGACCTGTGAAGATTTGTGTATTGTGGAAAGTGTGTATGGATGTGATAAGAATGGTAGAGGTACTAATAGTTGCATACGGATGTTGGATAATGTGATGATGATAACGAGTTGTGAGTCGAGTCTATATATGCGTTCTAATTGGTATAAGTTGGCAAGTAATGTTTGGGAATGCAATGCATGAATGTTGTTGTGTATTCTTGTGGTATGGCATAATTATGTTAGATATATGGTTGATGAATTAATGTGACATGTTTGAAATGTTGAGCAAACTTATGTAGTAAGTGGTAATTATGTTGCTAGATGGATACTTCAAATAAGTGTAAACATAAACCGGATAATCGAATTTGCATATGCGTAAGTAACCGTGGCATAACGTGTTAATCATATATATATATATATATATATATATATATATATATATATATATATATATATATATATATATATATATATATATATATATATATAGAATTAGGATCACATGAGTCCACCCTATCTTTTTGAGTCCGTGAGTCCATAATACAATATTACACGTTATATTAAACAATATCACAGCTTATACTCAAAAAACAAAATCATGATATTATTTTGTAATATAATATCACCCGTTATGCTACACAATATCACAGCTTACAGTATCACACGTTACACTAAATAATATCACAGTTGAAGAAAAAAGTTTTTGAAAAAAAAAAATTTGGAAAAAAAAAATCGTGATACTGTTTTGTAATACAATATCACACGTTATACTAAACAATATCACAGCTTACATAAAAAAAAAAAAAAAAAAAAAAAAAAAAAAAAAAACAACTTTTTCGAAAAAAAAAATTTGAAAAAAAAAATTTGAAAAAAAAAATTGAAAAAAAAAATTGAAAAAAAAATTTTGAAAAAAAAAATTCGTGATATTGTGTTGTATAGTGCATGATATTGTTTTATGGACTCATGGACTCAAATATATAGGTGGACTCACCGGATCTTGCCTATATATATATATATATATATATATATATATATATATATATAGTAATAAGATCAAGTGAGTCCACCTCTTACATTTGAGTCCATAAGTCCCATTATGGGCCATTGGATCTTGGAAATGGAGGGCTAAGATGAGAACCCAAAAATTAAGGTTAATACTCTAATTTTGCCATCTTCCTCTAATTTTCTCATTAACTACAATAATCCTCCTCATCTTTCATTCATCAATTCATTATCACATCTCCTTATTCTCTCTCTATATCTCACTTCTCCATATTCTCTCCAAAAAAACCAAGAAAAAAAAAACCCAAAAAACCAAACAAATAAAAAACCCAAAAAATCCAATTAAATCATTTACTCATCTTTTCCTCATTCACCATCCACCTACCACCACCCGCCTACCACCACAGTCGCCAACCGCCACCGCCACCACCACCACCGCCACCGCCACCGCCGCCGCCGCCCGACGTCTTTTTTTTTTTTTTTTTTTTTTTTTTTTTTTTTTTAAAAAAAAAACTTGATGTTTGGGTGTTCTTTTTATTTTCTTTGTTGTTTTTTTTTCTCCTTATATCGTCTTGCTATATAATATTGTTTTAAATTTGTGAGTTTTTTTAAATTTTAATCTTAGATCTACTAAAGTAGATCAATTTTCTATGACCCGTTTTTTTTTTTTCATTTTCGTTTTTTTTTTTTTTTTTCAATTTTGATGTTTTGGTCTTTTTTTTTTCGGTTATTGACATTCTTACAAATTATAGTGTGATTTTAGTACTAAATCTATTAGTTATGAAATCTCATTTTTTACTTTTTTCTTGTTGATATCACTTTGTTAATATCCGTTTTGTTATATATTTGCCAAATTTCGTATTTAAAATTTTGTCTTGGTATTGTGTGATTTAGGATCCATTAAACTTACTTGTTCGGTTAAAATTACACTTTTTTTCGTTAAAATTACACTTTTTTCCGATAAAATTACACTTTTTTCCGTTAAAATTACACTTTTTTTGGGTTAAAATCACAGTTTTTTCCTTGTTAAAAACACACTTTTTTCCGTTTAAATTACACTTTTTTGTGTTAAAATTACACTTTTTTTTCCGGTAAAAATTATAGTATTAAATCTATTAGTTATGAAATCTCATTTTTTACTTTTTTCTTGTTGATATCACTTTGTTAATATCCGTCTTGTTATATATATTTGCCAAATTTCGTATTTAAAATTTTCTTTTGGTATTGTGTGATTTAAGATCTATTAAAATTATTTTATCGGTTAAAATTACACTTTTTTCCGTTAAAATTACACTTTTTTCCGTTAAAATTACACTTTTTTTTTGTTAAAATCACAGTTTTTTCCTTGTTAAGATTACATTTTTTTCCGTTAAAATTACACTTTTTTCTGTTAAAATTACACTTTTTTCCTTTAAAATTACACTTGTCTTCATTAAAATTACATTTATCTCTACTAAGGTTATCTCCTCAATGACTAAAGTTACGCTTTTGGACTAAAGTTAGAACAATTTGGACTGAAGTTACACAAATTTGGACTAAAATTACACAATTTGGACTAAAATTACACATTTTGGACTAAAATTACACAATTTGGACTAAAGATACACAAATTTGGACTATAGTTATACATTTGGATTAAAATTACACTTTTATGGACTAAAATTACACTTCCGTGGACTAAAATTACACTTTTGTAGACTAAATTTATACATTTGTGGATTAAAGTTACACATTTGTAGACTAAAATTACACTTTTTTGTACTAAAATTACACTTTTGTGGACTAAAATTACACTCATAAAATGATAAAAGATGCACACACTATCAATTTACTAAGTTACACTTTAGTGGACAATGATTGGAATTGCACAATCTAAATGACTCAAAATAAATGAATTGTGTAACTTTAGTTATAATTGTGTAATTTTACTCTAAATTTAGTTGTAAATAGTGTATTATTAGTTCAAAATTATTCGTAAGTAGTGTATTTTCAATCCAAAAATGTATTTTTAGTCCAAAATTGTATAATTTTAGTCCAAATTTAGTTGTAAATATTGTATTCAATTTAGTCGTAAACTCCATTAGTTCGTCCAAATAGTCCAAATAGTCCAAATTAGTTAGTCCATATTGTCCAAAATGTCCAAATTAGTTAGTCCATATTGTCCAAATTGTCCAAATTAATTAGTCCAAATTGTCCAAATAGTCCAAATTGTCCAAATAGTCCAAATTAGTCTGTCTAACTTTAGTCCAAGAGTGTAACTTTAGTCATTAATAGAGATAAGTGTAATTTTAACAGGAAAAAGTGTAATTTTAACCGAAAAAAGTGTAATTTTAAAGTAGAAAGGTGTAATTTTAAAGGAAAAAAATGTAATTCCAACAAGAAAAAGTGTAATTTTAACAGGAAAAAGTGTAATTGTAACAGAATTGAGTGTAATTTTAACATAAAAAGTGTAATTGTAACAAACAAAGTGTAATTGTAAGAAGAAAAAGTGTAATTGTGACAGAGAAAGTGTAATTGTAACAAGAAATAGTGTAATTCCAACAAGAAAAAGTGTAATTTTAACATAAAAAGTGTAATTGTAACAAAAAAAAGTGTAATTGTAAGAAGAAAAAGTGTAATTGTGACAAGAAAAAGTGTAATTGCAACTAAAAAAATGTAATTTTAACAGGAAAAAGTGTAATTGTAACAAGAAAAAGTGTAATTGTAATAGAAAAAAGTGTAATTTTAACAGGAAAAAGTGTAATTATAACCGAAATAAGGGTAATTTTAACCTAAAAAGTGTAATTTTAACCAAAAAAAGTGTAATTTTAACCAAAAAAAGTGAAATTGTAACAAAAAAAAGTGTAATAATAAAAAACCGAAATAAAAAGTAGATGAAATAAATGAAAAAACCAACCGAAATCTTAAATACAACCGTTCACAAAACGGAATTGTTACTAAAAAAACGAAATCCGACACAACCAAACACCGAATTCAAATTATATAAACCATAGAAACTCCAAAACAAAAACAAAAAATTGAAAGCAAAAAAAAAAAAAAAAAAAAAAAAAGCAGTGAGCAAAATTCAACCGACAAAATTCCAAGTCTAATAAACACCAGTACACTATGACACTATGACACTATGACACTAAAGAAAACAAATGCAACTGACAAAATTCCTCGCATCATTAAGCAAAGTCCAACATAGATTAAAGGCAACCAAACACCACAAATACAATAAACAACAGTACACTGTGACGATCCCGATTGCCAAAAAGGGCTAACAATATACTCTCCATCTCAATCATTTGTTCGCCTTGTTTATTTTATGGGTATTTGATTCAAAGATAAACAAATGATAAACAAAGGGGAAAAAAAAATACTGAAAAAACCGAGATCCAAAATGAAACAACCAACAACAATAAATATCAAATCAGAAAAAGAAAAATAAATAGGAAACAAGATCTCAAAAAAAAAAGAAAAAAAGAAAAATAAAGACGACAAGGTGTGCGCGCGGATCCGGGCGTTTTGGTGGGGTGGCCGGAGGTAGTCTTTGCGGCGTGCGTGCGGCGGCCGTGGGGTGTGTGGTGACGGTGGGTGGTGACAGGAGGCAGAGGAAGGAGGAAGTATAGGGATAAGCGGAGTGGTAGGTGGCGGTCGGTGGTGGTGGGTGAGGAAGTTTGGTTTGATTTATTTGGTTTTTTTGGTGGTGGTGGTTTTTGGGTTTTTTTTTGGTTTTTGGTTTTTTTTTGTTTGATGAGAGAATGTGAGAATGTGAGATATAGAGAGATATGAGGGGTTTGTGATAATGATTTAATGAGGGATGAATGATGATTAGGGAGGAATTTAATTGAGTTGAGTAGCTAATTAGAGGAGATTGGTTTATAGCCATCCATTGAGATGTAATCTCATCCCTTCATCCCCTTCATCCAAGAGTCCTTATAAGGACTTAGGGACTCAATTGATGGAAGGGACTTAGAAGAACTTATCACTATATATATATATATATATATATATATATATATATATATATATATATATATATATATATAGAATTAGGATCACATGAGTCCACCTTATCTTTTTGAGTCCGTGAGTCCATGATACAATATCACACGTTATACTACACAATATCACAGTTTACAGTTTCACACGTTATACTAAACAATATCACAACTGAAAAAAAAAAGTTTTAGAAAAAAAAAATCGAAAAAAAAATCGTGATATTGTTTTGTAATACAATATCACACGTTATACTAAACAATATCAGCATACATTAAAAAAAAAAAATTTTTTTAAAAAAAAAAAAACTTTTTCGAAAAGAAAAATTTGAAAAAAAAAATCGTGATATTATTTTGTAATACAATATCACACGTTATACTAAACAATATCACAGCTTAAAAAAAAAAAAAAAACTTTTTCGGGGAAAAAAAAAGAAATTGGGAAAAAAAAATTGAAAAAAAAAATTTTCGATAAAAATTTTTTTTTTTTCTAAAAAAAAAAAAAAAAAACTTTTTCGGAAAAAAAAAATTTGAAAAAAAAAATTCGAAAAGAAAATTGAAAAAAAAAATCGTGATATTGTTTTGTATAGTGCGTGATATTGTTTTATGGACTCATGGACTCAAATATATAGGTGGACTCATATATATATATATAGAGGCAAGATCCGGTGAGTCCATCTATATATTTGAGTCCCATGAGTCCACTTATGTATCACGCACTACACATAACAATATCACGAATATTTTTTTTTCAATTTTTTTTTAAAAATTTTTTTTTTCGAACTTTTTTTTTTCAAATTTTTTTTTTTTTTTTTTTTAGTGTAAGTTGTACAATATCACAGATTACACGAAACAATATCACAAGATTCACAACTTACACTATGCAATATCACGAATCTTGTTTCTAATGTAGTTAAGGAAAGCAACTCAAGAAGGCTTAATCAGGCCATTGGCTCACTCGACTTGTTGGCTTTATGGGAAATGTGAGTTTAGTTAGCTTTATGGACCCAGAATTTGGTGTTTTCTGACTGTTTTAGACTTGTGATCTCGGTTAAACTCACTGACAAAATCAAATACCAAGTACTCCGTAAGTAACATCTGCAACCCTCCATGTGTACTACCACTAGTTTTGAGGTATCTTTTGATAATGGAGTAATTTCTTCACCAAATAATCCATACTTTTCTGCTTGCTTCTAATAATGTATGGTCACAGACTCACAGTTACGAACGATAACATTGGAAGTAGTAGTACTGCAATACACCCACCCATTATTATTTAGTACTGGTAACAATCCGTATGTCGTATGATATGATTGTCCTATTAATAACCATGATTGTGTCACTTGGCGTAAAGCATTAGCTATGTCGTCCTTGTGTACTCTCCAGGCGCTATCAATAAGCTGTTTAGTTGGGGTTTCAAACAAGTTACGAGTGCAGTACAATACAAGCTAAGGAGATTTGCAATCTACTGGACTAATTCCGTCACTCCAATACAAGCTAAGGAGATCTAGATTTGCTAAACAATATCATAGCTTACAAGAAGTGTGAGATTAGTTAGCTTTATGGAAAATGTCACTGGAAGCCATTTGTTCATTTTCTCATTAATAAAGAAGGGAATTGATGAAATCATCGAATAAGTTGCAAGATCTTTTAGTGTACATTAGTAATTTCAGAATAGGGATTGTAGTTTTAGTGTACTGTATTATTTTTATATGTATTTTTTTAATAGGAGTCATGTTTTTTACGTAGTTAAAATAATATTTTGTGGTGTGATATTGTATAGTATAACCCGTGATATTGTTTAGTACAACCAGTGGTATTGTTTATTGTAAGGTGTGATATTGTTTTGTATAACTTGTGATAATTTTTTTTTTTTTTTTTTTTTTTAAAAAAAATTCTTAAAAAAAATCGTGATATTTTTGTGTAGAGCGTGTGATACATAAGTGGACTCACGGGACTCAAAAAGATAGGGTAGACTCATGTGATCCTAATTCTATATATATATATATATATATATATATATATATATATATATATATATATATATATATATATATATATATATATATATATATATATATATATATAAGCCGGATCCTGAGGCACCTCATTATGGCGAGGCGGCCGGTCTCACCAAATTCCTCATTATGGCGAGGCAAGATCCGGTGAGTCCACCTATATATTTGAGTCCATGAGTCCATAAAACAATATCACGCACTATACAAAACAATATCACGAATTTTTTTTTTCAAATTTTTTTTTTCAAATTTTTTTTTTCGAATTTTTTTTTCAATTTTTTTTTTCGATTTTTTTTTTTTTTTTCAAATTTTTTTTTTTTCAAATTTTTTTCCGAAAAAGTAGTTTTTTTTTTTTTTTTTTTTGAATCTCATACCTATTTTGTGAATCTCATACCTTATTCAGTGAATCTTTAAGGCTTGTTTTGTGAAACTTGATCATCATAATTGGTTAAAATCACTTATTTCGCTCTTTTCTTTATTAGGTGAATCTCAGACTTTGTTTTGTGAATCTCAGACCTTGTTCAGTGAATCTTAGAACTTGTTTTGTGAAACTTGGTCATCATAAGTGGTTAAAATCACGTTTTTTCCTCTTTTCCTTATTTTGTGAATCTCATACCTTAGTCAGTGAATCTCAAGACTTGTTTTGTGAAACTTGATCATCATAAGTGGTTAAAAATCACCTATTTTGCCCTTTTCTTTATTAGGTGAATCTCAGACTTTGTTTTGTGAATCTCAGACCTTGTTCGGTGAATCTTAGAGCTTATTTTGTGAAACATGGTCATCATAAGTGGTTAAAATCACGTTTTTTGCTCTTTTCCTTATTTGGTGAATCTCAGACCTTATTTTGTGAATCTCATACTTTATTCAGTGAATCTTAAGGTTTGTTTTGTGAAACTTGATCATCATAAGGGGTTAAAATCACCTATTTTGCTCTTTTCTTTATTAGGTGAATCTCAGACTTTGTTTTGTGAATCTCAGACCTTGTTCAGTGAATCTTAGAGCTTGTTTTGTGAAACTTGGTCATCATAAGTGGTCAAAATCACGTTTCTTGCTCTTTTCCTTATTTGGTGAATCTCAAGCCTTATTTTGTGAATCCCATACCTTATTCAGTGAATCTTAAGGCTTGTTTTGTGAAACTTGATCATCATAAGTGGTTAAAATCATCTATTTTGCTCTTTTCTTTATTAGGTGAATCTGAGACTTTGTTTTGTGAATCTCAGAGCTTGTTCAGTGAATCGTAGAGCTTGTTTTGTGAAACTTGGTCATCATAAGTGGTTAAAATCACGTTTTTTTGCACATCTGAGTACGGATTTCGCTAACTCATCCTCAATGTTAATGTATTTAAGTTTAATACACTAAATTCTTAAATTAACTAGGCTATATGAGATTCGAACTCATACCTTTGTGCAAGATTTGCACATTGCTCTCCCATTTGAGCTAATAGCCTTTAAGATATACGAGTACATAACAAAGATTAAATAAGGGGAACCTTAAACTAATACTCCGTAGCTAACAAAGATATACGAGTACATATAGTATGTTCATCAGATGGCTGGAATTAGTGAGCTAGTACCAAATTGGTAGCCAACATGCCTTAATAGTTGGAAAACAAATATTAGGTGGTTGTTTGAAAAAGCGAGTTATAAGGTAATAGTTTGCTACTTTTTTCGTTTAAATTAGCTTAATTAGAAGCAAATTAAATCAACAACAAATACAGAACTAACTGAACATCGAAAAACTGAACATAATCGAAATCGAATCGCATAAACTATCAATCAGCTACGTCAATGCATCATCCTAGTCAACTTCTGGAAAATCAAGAATATGCAAATTCACTAGAACATCAAAAACTATGCTGATAGTGCAAAAAAAGAAGAAATCGATTTCGATTATATCAGTGCTTATTACAGTTTCGAATGTCAAAAACTATGCTGATAGTTTTTTGTATCAGGGCTTATTACAGTTTCGAATGTCAGTAGATAATGCCTTAATTTTCAGTTGACATAGCATTTGACAAGCACAATGCTGAATCAAATACCTTAGGTAAACCGTTTTTGCCTAGTTTGGTTTAGAGTTTTCTACCAGAGCAGATTTGCAACTTATTAACATGAATAGTAGCAATCATTGCTGTAAGAAACGTAATTCAGAAGATGTTGAATCTTACCGCAGCTGAACCGGATTTTTCACTTTTAGAAGCCTTAGATATTTGCTGTTTGGCTTGGCTTGTTACAGCAGCAGCAACTTCAATGTTAGAACTTATATCATCTGCAATAACCTCAACACTTAAATGGAAGGGCAGCAGTTGATTCCAACCATACAATAACCTCAACACACAGAAGTGAAACAGTCATAAATACGACGTTTCCTTTTCATCCAAGTACACACCGCGATAATTATCAAGCAACAAGATCAAGGTGGTAACCAGCTCACACAGAAGAGAAACCAAAATACAGCTCAAAGAATTATCGCATCACAATTAAAGATTTGGTAACACCACTATTCCAGACTTACCCAGTGCATGGTGGCCCCATGCTGGATTTTGAACATTTGGTAACACCTCTGTGATCATAAATTCTCCTGCATAATAGAATACATATATAAACCATTTGAAATACTTGTACATTATTGAAGTTTACCGAAGAAAGAGAGACTTGATTTGCAAACATACCTGTGAAACCTCTTTGCCTTTTTTACGAACGATGAATACGATGATGTATTTCGTTGAGTTGGGGTCTAATCTTTGGTGGGATATATGTAGTCCCTCTTTTTTCACGATTTCCAGGTACCTAAGACAAGAGTAAGATGACATGACACGGTAGATATTACATAACGAGACACCCGGAAGAATTCAGGTTTCAATCAATTAAACCCCAACTCTAACATTATCAAGTACCAAGATACAGATTTTCCCGCCCTCCTATCTTTTTTGGTCGCCATTTTTTGTCATTATTTTTACCGGTCACACGACGGTTTGATTCTTGACTCATGTTGGCCAACCCCAAACTAGGATTAAGGCCCTATTGTTATTATTTTCTCAAAAGCAAGCAAAACTCGAGCAAGATTTTGCTATTAATCCATAGTTCCATACCGAGAGACGGTCTTGACTTACACAATAGCTCTTGAAAAATGAAAACATGAAAAATGGATGTACATGTCTTTAATAAACATAACAAGCATAATGTTGACAAAACTTCATATATTCACCACAAAACCTCTTAACCGATTCAAGTGTTATGCAATTCGGTTCCCGAAATATATGGAAACAAAAGTGTACGGAAACAATAGAACTAACATACCTCCCGGGATCGAAGTTGTCCACGCCTAAATCTTCATCCCACAGAAAAATATAGTCATAGATGGAAACAACATCTGGATGTAGAAACCGTTTTGCAAACCACCTGAAAAATAATTGAAAGAGGATAGGGTAAGTGGACTAAGCACCAAACCTCCAACACCAACTCATAAGTATGGTCAATCATATGTTAGCACAAACAAATCCACGTGCACTGAAGAAATATCTTTTTGCACGAAAAAATAAACAAATGAATTGTTCAACGATAAGATTATTGATGAATATATGACTGCAAAATGTGGCAGAAACCATTTAGGCTAAAGGTTTACCATTTCGTTTGGTTACGGCGATTATATGAATGGCCTTGTTACTCCAATCCAGATCCCACCATCCGTTCATTTCACCATCATAATGAAACAGCACTATAGTAAAATTTTCTGCAAGAAACTGAAACGAAAAATAAAAATAAAAAAAAATAGTAAGATAAGAACAATAGCAAAAATATATACACACAAAGAGCATGTTTAAAAGTATATATACCTTCTGAACTATAACGTCAACATTTTCTTTTTGTTTGATACCAGCAGCAATAGCAAGCAAGTTGTTACTACTGGAAACTTCAAGCTAGGAAATCAAACAAACATAAAATTAGTAGCAAGACATATAGGTGGATAAAGTGTCATGTACCGAAACATGTTCCAGGAGTAGCAGTTATCCATATGACATAAGAATCAGATGAACATTATTGATTAGTGACAACAGAACTTTGATGAAATAGAATTTAATATATAATGGACCGTATGTCTATGACAAACAGATGGTAAGTAACAAACAATAGGATTCTAACCTTCGCCGTAGAACGGGACCATAAGGGTTTTAGCTCTAAGTCTGATCTAGCCTGTATGATGCCTTGAGGTAAACCATCCAACTCAAACATTGCCGAATCCTAGATTCCAAACACAAAGCCAAGAAATATTAGCATGAATTTGGAAAAAGCAGGGTCAAATAGCACTCGTGCACTAAGAAAAGATCGGTACTTAAATTAATATATACTCGTATATACATAAATGAATACATATGTACACCGATATATATACCCGGGGAAAACGAGTACTATTTGAAAAATGTAAATGGGCACATCGGCCATCATATTCTTCAAGGAAAGATCCAAAAATTACCTCTCGTTGTCAAGGGTCGCTTTCTAGCATCTATCCGAAAAACAAAAAAAATATCAAATGGATTTGAACATTGAGAGAACTAATGACCTAACCGCCTAAGCCACATGAAAAATCTATTATCGAAATTTCATTTAGATGATTAATAAAAACACTAAACGAACATAATGACAGGCATATCCTCCAAAAAAAATCATGGATAAAAAGAAAAGCAAGTTCGCAACTTATGCGTCACCTCTCACCATTATTCAAATGAGTAAATAGCCATGCGCGGCATTTAGAAGCCGTAAGAAGCTATGTTAAACACAGTCGGAATTATCAAATAGGGTACATGTCCAAGCATCGGGCTCAGCTTTTTATAAAAAAGATCACATATTTTCGGTCAAAATGATGTGTCCTAGTATCATACTCATGTATCGGGTATGAATATATATAGAGCAGAAGTAACATAAGTGACAAGGAGAGACTACATCCAAAATGGTCATGCAGGTAAAGAAGAGGCGATTATAACAAATCAAATGTAACAATGAAATAAGTCACCAAACCTCTGTCTGTTGATACTTTGGTAGTGGTGACTCAGTACACAATAACCAACATCGCTATTAACACAACTGCCATGAATGTAAATTTTCTCATCCGGAGTCCATGAGCTCCATGTGGTCCCTACAACACAATGGATGTCACATATTCGGAATCAGTATGCAATTTACTTCATAAGTTCCCGCTTCGACAGTCCTTAAAAGTGAAGTTGTAGTCAACTACGTCAAACTTACCCCATCTGAAAGGGTACTCTTCTTTCTAGACAACCATCTCCATGATTTGAATGTCTTCATAGACATTCAGCCTAAGCTATCTGCTTCTCATAACAAACTGTATCAAAGAATCAAAGAAAAAAATAACTTTTTTTTGTATTTTGAGAGAGAATAAGTTATTATCTAGCAAATATACAACACTTCAAATGCACCTTTTTTTTTTTAATTTCTATCGGAGATAATATGAATACAAAGGTGTGCTGGCGAATCAATGAGTCTTGTATGAGACAGCCTCGTATGTGAGGCCAACCTAAATCTTTGTGAATCCCTCATTTAACTATGAAACACGTTCTAAAGAAACGGCAACAGCAAAAGTCAGAGTAAGAGGTATATGTTCACAAACCTAGGCATTATGATAAGCATTTCATAATGAGTGTTTCGTCAAAAACCTAGGTTACATAAAATCGATCATAACTAACCGTGAACAATAACACTGAAACTTAAACTGCGGGCGTAATCGAGCAGAATAGAAACGCAAAGAAATCGATGAAGTCAAGTGAACGAAAATAGTAAAACAAGAGCAAAACTCAGTAATTAAACTAATTAAATAAGATTCTAACCAAAATTTAATAGATTAAGCAACAAAAAATCGAAATCTAGTAAAGAAAAGGAAAGAAACATACGAGAAGCGAAGAAATCGATCAAAACCAGCATAAACATTAGCGAGAATCACTAACTAAATGAGTTGATAGAAGATTGAACAAATTAAATAAGTTGATCGAAGTTTGATTGAAGCGGAATGAAATCGAATGAAAATTAGGGGATCAAAATTACCTAGATCCGAAAAGAAATTAGGATGATGATGACGATCAAGATCTGAGTAGTAAAATGGAGATCGAAATGCGAGTGAACGGCGAAGACGAAATTTGAAGAACACGAGTTGAAGAAGGAGAGAAAGAAAGAGAGAATGCAACTGTGCGAGTGAAGGATGTCGAGTAAATGAGTGAAATGGAAAGGACGAAATGTGTGTTTGATGGGGGTTTTGTTTGGGGACACGTGGCATCATCTAAGACATCCGTATTTTTTTAATCGACGGTTTAGAAGGTGTTCACCGCCAATTCCACCCTAAGAAAGGTCTCTCACATTATTCAATCTCTATATATATATATATATATATATATATATATATATATATGCGGGATCTCGTGAGTTTGGTTCTTACGGTGAGTTGTGAGTTTAAAAAATCTGAACCATTGAATAAATATAAATACACGGCTGATATTCAACCCTTAAACAAAACAAAAATCACGTTTCCCTAAAACTCTCCCTCCCTCCATAAACCCAACTCTCTGTCAAAAAAAAAATCCCAAAAAAAACTTCACATCTCAACTATGGCGTCCTCAACCAAAGACAAAGCCAATAATTCATTGAAATCTTCGCCTTCATCCACCTCCTTGTACGTTTCCGACAACCACAAAAATAAGTTAGGAATTAACTTTTAATTCAACGATGAAAACGACAATCACACTCGAAGTCGATCTGTCCGACAACGACGGCGAAGCAGACGACATCACCGACATACAGTTCGAGCTCGAACTGTTCGACAACAATGGCGATTCCTCCGCTTTATCCTCCTCTTCCTTTATCGTCGTCGTCTCCTTCTCAGTACCAGATGAGGACGGCGAGTGCGGTGGAGAGAACGCCATCTCCGGCAACGGTGTCGACGCTAATTGTTATATTTAAGAACATTCTCTGGCGACCAGATCGGTGCACCACATGTATCCATTCGAAAATCAATTTATACAGGTGAGGCATTAGATTACCGGCTATTTTTGAATTTAGGGAAATTGATTAGGGAATTCCATGATTTGGGGGAATTAATCGGAAATTAGGGTTTGTTGATTGAGGTGAAGATTGATGAATTTAGGGAAATTGATTAGGGAATTCCATGATTTTAATCAAATTTCTGGTCCGTCACTTGGTGCAGTGTTTATGGAAGATAGAGGAAGTTAGACGAAGTGGTTAAGATTTTTGATATGGTACAGAACTTGGGTGTTCCTATGGACGAGAAAGCATATACTAATCTGATAAGAATATATGGGAAATCTGGTGTGTAGTATGCTTATTTTTAACATTTGTATCTTGAATAGGAAATGTGATCTCATTAAACATGTCGACACCTTTGCAGGAAAGGTTGAGGAAGCGTCTGCATTTTATCAGAATTTATTATTTCACCTGGAACATGGGTTGCTAAATCAATTGAGAGTCTTGATTTGCCAGTCCCTGTTGCGCCCATTACAATCACCACCTTTTTTTGATTCTGAAAGTTTATGGAGCTTGTAATCGCCCCTGGAAAACTAAGGAGAGCTTGTGCTTGTTTCCACATGGAGAATGTGCGATTCATTTTGTGCAAATAGTGCTTGCAAGTTGCCAATTATAGCTTATTGAGTTGTAGTATATTGTACTCCCTCCTATTCATTTTAACCTTCCCCTTTTAAAAGGGCACGCAAATTAAGGGTAGGATTATTTTATTGTAAAGTATTGTGGTGGTGTAAGGTAATTGGAGAGATGGAAGGTATTATTGTGGGGTAAGATGATTAAAATAAGTATTGTTGTGGGGTAAGGTGATTAAAATAAGATAAAGTATGAGTATTGTGGGGTAAGGTGATTAAAATAAGTATAAAACTTTACTAAATAAGGAAAAGGGGAGAGTTATATGAATAGATGAAAAAGGAAAGGGGGAAGGTTAAAATGAATAGGAGGGAGTAATAGCTAGTCTTGCTATAGACGGTTATATCCGTCTATAGCTAAATACGGGTCAAATAGCTTGAAAGTGGTAATATTTTTGGCCCCCACGATCCCACTTGTTACTAATGTGGTATTGTATTTGGTCCGTTTTTAGTTATAAACGGATATGTGCCGTCTATAATGAGATTTTGTGATATTGTAATATAAGAGAGAGTGTTTTTTTTTGAAGATGAGATGTTCAGTTGTGAAGAGTGAATGTGTCAGGCTCAAACGCTCATAGATCAATATTAGCAACCGGGATAGATGATGAAGCACCGCCACCATTATGGTTTTTTTCCAGGCGGAAAGGAGTAGACTAAATTGTGGTTTTTTTTCAACTGCTATAGTGCTTTTGTTTCTTTCTCCAGGCGGAAAGGAGTAGACTAAAGTTAACGCTTATAGATTTTGTACTGGGGACAAATCAAAAGCATAACAACCCGATTTAAAGCCTCGAAGGCAGCAGAAAAGTCTCTTAATAAGACTCTAGCTGCTCTTAAGTCTTCCTCGTACAACCTAATTAAAGCGCATTTTTTTTCCTCGCTTATTTTCACCTTATTTCGATTGATTCATTCTATTCGATTCGATTCAATTCGATTCGATTCATTCAATTCGATTCGATTGATTCATCCATTCGATTCATTCGATTCGATTCACTCATTCATTCGATTCAATTTCAAATTTCACCACTCCATTAAATTAAATTTCATTTCGATTTTACTAATTTAAATAATAGTTATTATTAATTTTGTTAACAATAATACTATTTTTTTAATATTAATATTATTTTTTATTATTATAATTATAATTAATAATATTGTTAATAATTTATTTATTTATTTATTATTATTACTATTATTATTATTATTATTATGATGATGATGATGATGAATATTATTATTAAAATGAATAATAATGTTATTAATGTTAATGTTAATGTTAATGTTGTTGTTGTTGTTGTTGTTGTTGTTGTTGTTGTTGTTGTTGTTGTTGTTGTTGTTGTTGTTATTATTATTATTATTATTATTATTATTATTATTGTCGTTGTTATTATAATTATTATTGGTATTATTATTATTAAAATTCATAACATTTATTGGTATTATTATTAAAATTCATAACATTTATTATTAATATTATTAATGAGGCACACCGAACCGACTTGACTCACTTGCCAATAGGGGGTCTTACAAGTCAACACGCTTGCCAACATGGTTACAAATTAGCTTGGTACCCTACGAATCACAAATCGTTAAAAGCGAATTCTATCAAGTTGATTCATCGAAAATACATGTAACACATTTTCTATAAGCGATTCGCGAATCGGTAAGGCGTATTCATAGCGAATATGGTAACCGTGCTTGCCAAACCATCATTTGAGGTACACATAAAACCTTTAAATATCTCACTATTCACCAATCAATGGTAACAACTTCTCACCAACAACTTCCTCTCTCTAGAAGTAAGACTAATCGAGCTACTACAAGAGGGCAGAGAGACTTTAGTTTCAAGCAATGTCCCGACTAACCACCATTACCATAAGACATCAGAGAAGGACCTTTTGCATACCCTCTGAGGCCTTTGTTACGCGTGAAAGATCCATCCGAAGAGAGCAAGCATAGGCTCGAGATACCATATGAGAGTAGAGCGTTGACTCAACCTGAATTCGAGCAACGCTTACTTGAGTGTTTTTATTCTAAACAATTATTTTACTAATATCATTATTAATATGACCTTATTATTTATTATTGTTATTAAAAATATTCTTAGTAGAAAAATACTATTTTTTCATTATTATAATTTATGATTATTCATATATAATATTATAATTTTTTTCTTATAAATATTAATTTTAGTATTACTATTATACTATGAATATTAATATATTATAGTTGATAATAACAATAATATTGAATACTAATATTATTATTAATATGATTATTTCATTTAATTACTCAATTGACTTTATTCGATTCGATTCGATTCGACTCAACTCTATTCGATTCGATTCACTCCATTCGATTCAGATTATTTCGATTCGATTCGATTCGGCTCAATTGATTCGATTCCACTCTATTCAATTGATTCACTCTAAAAAGCCAGAAAGAACAGGGCCTAAGTGCTCTTAACTCTTCATAATTAAGTGATACTCACTAATACTGTTGGGAAATATGTCCTCAACAATAGTGCGATCACATGATTTAAATATCATTATTAAATCTCATTTCAAGAATGCGGAAGGGATGATACATTACATATATAGTCAACTGGTCCACACATATCGGTAATGATTGGCTGGCTAGAGTTTGACATTACTGTCGTGCGACGGTGGTGATCAGTTGATCCCTTGAGGTCACACCTAAAGGACGATTCCCTTAATTAAAAAGGTTAATTAATTGTATACCGTCTGATTAATTAATTCCTTAAAAATTGAACAAATTCAATTTGTGAGAGAGAATATTGATATCTTATTGTAATGGGATTAAATAAGATTTATTTTAGTAAATAAAATGTTTTATTACTAAAATTGTTTATTGTTTGAGAAACAATAAAGATAAGAATGAATGGTTGATTATAATTACAAGACATTGTGAATTATAATTATATGACCCATTTTATTTACGTGATCAAGTATCACTAGTCAATTTGTTGAAAGTAACTTAATTAATTCATAAAATGATATTTATGTGATAAATATGCATTAAATTAATTAATAACATGTATCATACTACATGTGACATATTGTGTGACAAATGACAAATTGACAAAATAAAATGGTAGTCCATTTTAAGTATATGGACCGAAAATGGAGGGTGTGTTAGTGGGTTTTGGTTGTTTTATCTTATTTGATAAAATAAACATAATGATGCCTACCTACTACTAGTCTTACACCTCTTACACACCTACTATTTTTGAGAAGAGTAAAAGGAAAAGAAATGATGCCAATTTTGGCTCTTCCAACCGTGACACTCCCTCTCTATTGTGGGTTGTTGGTTATTTTATTTTCCTTACACACATTCATATGATGATATAATTCATTCTTACAAAAACATGCAAAAAGGTTCATGCTTTTCTCTCTTCTCTCTCTTTAATCTTCATCAAAAAGATGAGATTTTAATCCAAATTTGTTCAAAAGATTACTAAAATTACCAAAGTAATATATGAGTATTAGTAATCAAATTTAAGGTAAACCACAATATAAACATCTAGTACATGTTAGTTTGTGGGATTAAGGGATTGTCTTGGGTGCTACTAATTGGAGAATCTCTACTTTGGGATTTTTGTATGTTCATCCATTATTGGAAAGCTCAAGAACAAGAGAGAAAGGTGATCTCTCTTGTGCCCATAAACCGAAAATCCATATGTAAGAATAATGCTTCTTCCTTATTTTGTTTTAAAGTTTGCATGCATAAGATCAACCTTTAATTTTATGACAAATTAAATTATAACATATATGAGTATGTTTATGTATATAGATCTACATTTCTTTCAATCGGTATCAAGAGCCACGGTTGTTTGCATGCAAATCGGTTAAAAGTTTTTCCGAGTTATAAGAATAACATATAAAACTTGCAAAATTTGTGTTATTATGAGATATCACGAAATTAATCCATGCATGTTAATATTTCTGGTCCTAAAATATTTTAGGATATTTTGGTTAATTTTACGGATTTTTATTGTTCATATTATACAATAATGGCATTCAAATATGATTTTATGAGTAAAAATGTCATTTTCGGTCTAAAATTAGCTATACTTTGAATTTTCCAGTGATTTTTGGATATGTTGTCACATATATTATTTTGAGATAACCTGTAAATTTTCATAATTTTTGGACTTGTTATGCTCGAAAAATGGATTTTTCATCATTAAATTCGGATTTAAGTGAAAAATAGGTTAATATGAGTTAAATTTCGAATCTGGTCATAGAAATTTAATATGTTGTCACATGCACATTTACAAGATGTGTGTAAAATAATTGTCTATAAAGAAGTCTTTTTGCATGATTTATGGATTTTTGAAGAAAAATAGCATAAATAGTGACATTATTAGTGAAAAATTAATAAAACATAATCTATGGCTTAGGAAAAACGTTTAATGTTGCTTTTTATTATCTTTTTCAGATCTAAAATTGAAAAGTTAATGTATATAATTTTTCCATGTTTTTATGATTATTTTAGTTAAAACCGATAAACCGCAACATTGTTGTTCCGGAAAAATTTCGAAATTTTTAACCTAAGATTTTGAACATTATGAGTGTCATGGTATTTTTCCATAATGTTCATGAGTTTAAATTTCAAATTTTGAATTTATTTGAAATTTTGTGATTTATTTGAAGTTTATAGCTTATTTTTGTAATTTTTAGTCCATTAATGAACAATTTTATAAATACGGGTTAATTATGGTCAAATTATTAGTGAAGACTAAATTTTGAGTCCTAAGAGGTTAGGGTAATTAACTTATGCATAAATATGAATTTATGTAATTTTTGTGATTGTAAAATGTTGAAATCACGCAAATCCGTAAAAACCGAGTAATATACGATATTGGCTAATTAAAGGCGATTTAGCATAAAATTGAGCATGTTCATACATATTATAATGCTGCATTTTCTTTATGATTGTCATAATTTTAATTTATGTAATTTTTGAATTATGTAATTTTACTTAGTATGGCCTTAGATTTTAATTGGTATTTCCCGAAATGTATGGGAATATCGATTCGGTTGTAATTTTATTGTGATCTCGTATCACCGTTTTGTAATTTAATAGATTTATTTTATTTTAGTTACATATGTATAATAGGAAATTATGTAATTTATTATGTAATTTTATTCATTCCGGAGTTCCCAAAGACGGATTTCTTCAAGAATGGCGATACATAAAGACGGTGTTACCTCGAGATGCGTGCCACAACCGAAGTTCAAGGGACCAATGGAGTTGGTTTCCGAATATGTAATAGTTAAATAGTTTTTCTATTTTAGGAAAGGCCATACTAGGATTTATTTATCTTTATGCTTGCATTTTATTTTATGTCACATGCATCGCTAAATCGCCATAACTAAAACATGCATCCTTATTTTATCGAGTTTATCGACCGTGTCAATTAGAATTATCGTAGTTCACCGCTTTAGTTCACTTAAAACGTGATAGATAATAAATTGACATGACCTCTCGCTAAAAGAATTAATTGAGACATAGCCTTACCAAATAGTAGAAACCATGAAAACCTATTTCGCGAGGGAGTGCACTCGGCCCTACCGGGGTACAAACCTTGTTACGTAGGGGAAGTGGGTGATGAGTGTTAATCCACCGAGTTCATGTTAATGAGGGTTTCATCGGCCATACCGTGCCCAAGTTGATGTGGATTTGGATCATGGACACATTTATTCGAAATTTGGATTGAGCTCAACGGAAGTATTCGCGACCGTAGTTGCATGTGTTCCGGCTCTGAGATAAATATTAGAGTAATTTTATCGACCAAGAGTTCTAAAAGTAGAATCGATTAAAGCGTTAATCCACCGAGTTATATTGATTAGGGTTTCATCGGCCATACCGTGCCCAAGTTAATATGAATTTGGGTCTTGGAATCATTTATCATAGTTGGGTAGAGGTCACTATGTAAATGCTTTACTTGTTATTTACAAGTATTAATAAAACGATAAATGTCAAGTTTTCCATTATTCCGTTATCATATTGTTCTATTTCTTTACCACAATTCATATACGATATCATTTCGATTTTGACTCAAATATCCGTTAAAACATCGTAACTAAAGACAAAAATTTGAATTTGCTTCTAAAACCTCATATGAACCATTGCTAAGGATCTCTTGTAAAGAGTATAGATTAAAGTTATTCATTATCAAACAGGTTTTTGATTCTTGACTAACACATCTACTTACAATGGATTGTTATTCATATACTTAATTGAATCAAGTACCTTGAAGCGATAAATTGTTTTGGTAATTAGTTTTGTCGAATTAAGTAATTGACCAAAATAACGCAACCACTTCAATGAAAGTTTTAAGACTAAAACGATTGAATTGAAGAGTAATCTTTATAAAATTCACCTTTGCTTCTCTAAGTAAAGACTCATTGAAATGAGTGGGAGCATTCTCTTAAACCGTTAAGATGAGGACGAGGTTAAAGAAGTAAAATTAGAATGGAATTGATACAAGGTTATGTTAAAGGTAAAGTTGTTGAGAATGACGATACTAAACCTATCAATCCCGACCGATAAAGTTTCCATTGTCTTAAATGTTGGACACGAGAAAGGAAACTACCCCAAATTATTGAAGAATCAACAAGTTAGTTGTGGGACATCTAATGGGATCTTCTTCTTTAAATGTTTATATGATTGACATAAATTTTGCTAGTACTACTTCGTCAATATTAGAAACTGGTGGTGGTTTTCATCATTATGTTTGATACATGGGATGATAAGAATATGACGACTAGCAACAATAATGTCGAGAGATAGAGTAATTGTGTACTCAATCTAGTTTTTGGATTTAAAGTGGTACTTAATTGTGACTATTAAGTGCATAAACTCTAAATAAGAATATATACTTGTTACGATACAAAAGAGGTTTCACTTTTGTGACCCTATACACCACGGTTTGATGTATGGCTAGCCCATTATCAAGATGATTATATTCTAAACCAAACTAGTATAATATATATCATGTAGATGATGTAAGACTCAAATTGGTAACCCAAGATTAAACCTTAAATTTTGGAATGATGAACGCAAAGAGTTATCGAGTACTCTTGAAACCATTAGATTGTTAATGGTATATGCGTATCTTGTATTCAAAGCAAGATGTCTCGTGCCTTTTGGTTGAAAAGGAGATCGAGGTTGTATATCATCGATCCAAAATAGGTTGATCATTTTCTTTTACCAACGATATAAGTTGACGCTAATATGTTCACTTAATAAGGTAAAAGGAGAAATCTTTGAAGAATTTCAAAGAGTTCAAGGAATCACGATTTAGTCGTGATGGAATTATCAAAGTGAAGACTTTGATATAAGCCAAAGGAAATGTGATATAGTATCGCAAGTTAATCTCTCTTAGCACGCATTATGAAATAATGTGTGATTAGATAAGAAATCAAACGCTATTCGATATGGTTTGGATTTCAATCAAGTTACTTTGAGTTACTTGATCCTTTTGGGGATTTTATCATTTTTGTCTAAATTATTTTTCCACTAAATCGAATCATATGAGATATGAAATGGTAAGGGTACCATGGTTATAAGTTTTCACAAGAAACAAGCGCTCATTTTTCTTTTTCAATTATCACGAGTACGACGGGTTTGCGGCTCGTGAAACTGTCTTTCTAAAATACAAGTTTATTTCTAGAAGACAGAGTGGGAGAAATTATTCAAGAGCCACAAAGAAAGCCACAAAGAATGTTATGTCGCAAGAAACTGGTCTTTCTTGGTACATGAGACGTTTTGTGTAAGATGTTGTTTCTTTAACACCTAGGAGGTTAAATTCGTCACTTGTTGAAAATGATGAATTCATGTTACTTTTAAGAAAGTAAAGAGCTTATAACTTACAAAAGAAATTGTTTCATTTAAGTTGATTACTTCCAGAAAGTAATGAACATATGACTTACATAAGAGTGTTTAAAGTAACAACTCAATACAAGGCTTAGAGCCATGAAAATCCGAAACGAAAGGGCTTGATTAGTGACAAAGGGTCTTGCACTAATAAAGAGATATTTCAATGCAAGATTAGTTGCAAAGGGTTTTGCACTAATTGAAATGATTAAGTCTACTTGGATTTTCTTAGGGATTGTGTTTCATTATGAGGATATGCATACAACAAGTGAATCTAAAACCCACTTCTTCAATAGAAGGAATGTATTCAATACATGTCATAAGTTTTATACATTCTTGCAATCCTAAGATAATGTGAAACTTAAGAGAGAATCTTAAGTAGGACATCAATGAGTTGGAATCAACATTTTGATCATGTGATAAAACATTTCTCGATAAGTCGAGAAGTTGTGTTTATACATGGAGTTTAGTGGGAGTTACAGAATTTTTTAATTAGTCCGATATGTGGATGACATATTGATCATTGAGAATGATTTAAGACTTTTGGAGTATTATAATACATCTTGAATATCCGGATTTATGAAGATAAATCCACATGATATTAGCGTCAGTAAGAAGTCTTATGTTGATAAGATTCATGACTAGTTCAATTAAATTGAACATATTTGATTGATTTCATTTGCTTCCGCTGCCGAATCAATTAAAAAGAAATGATGTATAACACTTCATATGCTTTGAGTATGATGAATTGTTTTCAAAAATCGAATTTAAGTAATCTTTACCAAGTAAGCTATAAAGATTACCCTTAAGTGCTTGCAGAAGCATTAAGGAAGTAAAGCAAAGTGTTTATGATGCAATATTGTGTAAGGGTGTTACACAAGTGACAATTGACAATTGAGATTGCGCATGATTTCCGACAAAACCATAATCAAAACACATTAGGATGGTTAAGATACCATTGTGGCAATGTTAATTAAGAAGTAGATTTTCTAGAATCGTTCTAGGCAATAAAGAACAATGAGAGATATTGATAACGGAAATTGAGTACACTTGCAATCATGGGATGTGCAAGAAGGAAGAGTCCCGCACACTGCGAAAAACAAAGTGGGAGCTATTCTAAGGATAGAAGGCCTATGTCTTGATTGGATCTCGACACGTACTCAGAAAGTTTTGTAATGCAAATGTATACATTACAAAGGAAAACGAGTATGTAGTAAGGTTGAGTAAGGTACAAGAAGTTGATAAAACCTACTAACCAAAGCCTTCTTATAGGCTTAACATGATGAGCCATGTCATTTCAATTAAATTGAGACGAATAACTACATAAAAGATCAAATTAGATTATAGAATATGAAGTAGTAATCAAGCATTGACTATTCATATGTGATAATCGCATTTGTCATTTGAGTTTTACTCTAAAACTCTTCTTTTATACTTTGTTACATCCAAACGGGTTGTAGAGACAACATTGAACCCCGTTAAAGTGAACACGAATTAGCATTGTATTCGCCCATAGTCACTTGTATGAGGTGACGTCTCGAAGTGACTAGAGTGTGATGCGATTGATGGCAAGTTCAAGTGCCATAGAGTCATGTGAGATGACTAGTCGATCACATAGGCGGATATTAGGAACACTTTGTCGGGCGGTGACCGCTTATAGAGTTCTGGCAAATTTATAAAGCCTGGTCGTGGCGAGAGCTACTATAGTATTCTAATGAGTCGATTCTTTTGACTAAAGACTGATCACCTAAGATGGCACGATTTCGATTAACTTTGATTTGTGTTACTACGACCTTCGTAAATGGGGTCAAATGGGCATATTTTGGGTTATGATGGTTGTGGCTAGTCGAAGGGAATAAGTGCAATATGAATTGTCCACCCCCTTGTCAGGGTTAAAACAATATCTCAGGGCCACTCGAGGAGTAATGAACTGGAAATGCGTGGCCACGCTCGGAAGGTATCCATGGTGGATAAATTCCGGTCAATCAGTTATTCTCCAGATCGAGGAAACCACTCTCGATATGATCACTTGCAAGTACGACCCGAAAGACACCTTGCATTGAGTGGGAGATAGTAATAGGACAAGAGAATTGGTGACGCACACTTGTCGAGGACAAGTGGGAGATTGTTGGGAAATGTGTCCTCAACAATAGTGCGATCACATGATTTAAATATCATTATTTTATCTCATTTCAAGAATGCGGAAGGGATGATACATTACATATATAGTCAACTGGTCCACACATATCGGTAATGATTGGCTGGCTAGAGTTTGACATTACTTGTCGTGCGACGGTGGTGATCGATTGATCCCTTAGGTCACACCTAAAGGACGATTCCCTTAATTAAAAAGGTTAATTAATTGTATACCGTCTGATTAATTAATTCCTTAAAAATTGAACAAATTCAATTTGTGAGAGAGAATATTGATATCTTATTGTAATGGGATTAAATAAGATTTATTTTAGTAAATAAAATGTTTTATTACTAAAATTGTTTATTGTTTGAGAAACAATAAAGATAAGAATGAATGGTTGATTATAATTACAAGACATTGTGAATTATAATTATATGACCCATTTTATTTACGTGATCAAGTATCACTAGTCAATTTGTTGAAAGTAACTTAATTAATTCATAAAATGATATTTATGTGATAAATATGCATTAAATTAATTAATAACATGTATCATACTACATGTGACATATTGTGTGACAAATGACAAATTGACAAAATAAAATGGTAGTCCATTTTAAGTATATGGACCGAAAATGGAGGGTGTGTTAGTGGGTTTTGGTTGTTTTATCTTATTTGATAAAATAAACATAATGATGCCTACCTACTACTAGTCTTACACCTCTTACACACCTACTATTTTTGAGAAGAGTAAAAGGAAAAGAAATGATGCCAATTTTGGCTCTTCCAACCGTGACACTCCCTCTCTATTGTGGGTTGTTGGTTATTTTATTTTCCTTACACACATTCATATGATGATATAATTCATTCTTACAAAAACATGCAAAAAGGTTCATGCTTTTCTCTCTTCTCTCTCTTTAATCTTCATCAAAAAGATGAGATTTTAATCCAAATTTGTTCAAAAGATTACTAAAATTACCAAAGTAATATATGAGTATTAGTAATCAAATTTAAGGTAAACCACAATATAAACATCTAGTACATGTTAGTTTGTGGGATTAAGGGATTATCTTGGGTGCTACTAATTGGAGAATCTCTACTTTGGGATTTTTGTATGTTCATCCATTATTGGAAAGCTCAAGAACAAGAGAGAAAGGTGATCTCTCTTGTGCCCATAAACCGAAAATCCATATGTAAGAATAATGCTTCTTCCTTATTTTGTTTTAAAGTTTGCATGCATAAGATCAACCTTTAATTTTATGACAAATTAAATTATAACATATATGAGTATGTTTATGTATATAGATCTACATTTCTTTCAAATACTAGTACGCAATAGCACACTTCAATAAGTAAGCAGTAGCAAACTTCAATTTTAGTGTATTTCGGATAATATCAGAGTAACAGTACAAGAACACTAGGCTAATACGAGACTACATTAATAATAGAATAATACCACAATAACAAGAAATTGTACCATTTAGTTTTGTCGAATTGTAAACATTTGACAATAGAGTAACATTGCATTAATAATAGAATAATACCATAATAACACTACAATAACAGTAGAGTAACACCACAATAACACCAGAATAACAGCACAATAACATGTGATAAAAAAAGAGTAAAAAATCAAAGTGACACCGGAATAACATCATAATAACAGCAGAATAACAGTAGAATAACAGCACAATAACACGTGGTAAAAAAAAAAAAAGAGAAAAAAAATCAAAGTCGTAAAAAAAATGAAAGTGAAACCGGAATAACATCACAATAACAGCAGAATAACAGTAGAATAACAGCACAATAACACGTGCTAAAAAAAAGGAAAAAAAAATCAAGGTCGTAAAAATAATTAATGTGGCACCGAAATAACATCACAATAACACCAGAATAACAGCACAATAATATGTGGTAAAAAACAGAGTAAAAAAATCAAAGTAGTAAAAAAAAAATTAAAGTAGTAAAAATATCAAAGTGACACCGGAATAACATCACAATAACAGCAGAATAAAAGTAGAATAACAGCACAATAACACGAGGTAAAAAAAAGAAAAAAAATTAAAGTCGTAAAAAAATTCACAGTAACAACAGAATAACATCACAATAACAGCGGAATAACAATAACAGCACAATAACATGTGGTAAAAAAAAAAAAAGAGAAAAAAAATCAAAGTCGTAAAAAAATCCAGGTAAAAAAAAAAGCACAATAACAGCATAATAACACGAGGTAAAAAAATAAGAGTAAAAAAAATTTCAAGTAAAAAAAATCCGGTATAAAAAGAAAAAGAAAAAAAGGTAACATAATGACTAAATTAAAGAAAAACATAAGAGAGAAAAAAAATCAAAGTGGTAAAAAAAAAAGCATAATAACACGAGGTAAAAAAAGAGAGAAAAAAAAATTAAAGTAAAAAAAAAAAGTAACATTAGAAAAAAGAGAAAATAAGTAAATGACAATGGTTTTATATGACACGTAAGATTAGATCTTGGCCATTCATCTCTAATATAATTTAGTGGTTGAGATTTCAAATCACAAAACTCACAACTCACCATAAGAAACCAAACTCACAAAACCTCAGCCATTGATTTAAGGGAAACCAACGCTTGAGATTAAAACTAAAAAGAAAAAAAAAAATCCTGACATAGTATATGTCTTTCTTCCCCATAATTCTATCTTCATCTCCCCTCCACCTCCAAAACCAAAAAAAAAACTAGATTTGGGTAAAAAAAACGATTCTTCAATCATCAATCAAATACAGAATTAAAAAAAAAAAAAAAAAACTTTCTTCAATCAAATACAGAATTAAGTTCCTGACATTTTTAATGTACAGCAAGTACGGATTTGAGTTAGTCTCATATACGAGTTCTGAAACAAGAGACTATTTATTTGATTGAATTATAGGTCACGTCTGAGATGTGTTATACTCGGGATTTCAATTACTTATCTGGCATTCTCCTCTTTATTTGGGTATTATTCCTTAGATTGTGTTGTTTTCCATCTTTGGTAGGAAGTGTTCTTCCTTCTGAGCATCCGGAGACGCTGTTAAAGATGGCTCCTACTGCTGAAGAGGAATTGAAACTGAGACTTTTTACCGGAGAGACTTCTCAGCAATTACATATCTGGCATTCTCCTACGCTGTTAAAGACGTTGTTTATGGTAGCATTCCGAGATCTGTCAAGCCTGAAGATCGGACTCGGCTATCAGGCCTCTATTCAAGCGGAGCATTCCGAGGAGTACAAATGGGGGGAAACAGTTGAAACTGAACAGAAAATTGAACCTCAAACGAGATCCCGCATCATCAGTTCAGAATCAACCCCCAGCGTTGCCCCCGCAACCCAGCAACAATTCCGCTCCAGCTAGGAATGAAAACCCGAGCCAAATTCCTTCAATCCTCTTCAAGCAGGCCAGAGATCGGCCGTTGAAGTCACCATAACCTCTCAATTCAACCACCATTAACACACAAATGTTCGATCACCAACTCCGAGATGCCGTCGTTCATCACGAGTGCCAGCCTCGTGTTTGATTATTTCAGTCAAATGTTTTGCTGGTGAGTTGATTGATTTTTTGAAGAATGAAAAGAAGAAGTGAAAAGACGCTCCTACCCCTCATTTTTATTAAATTTGAACCCCTGTGTTTTGTGCTTTTGGGGATATCGTTTTGTTTATTTCATTTTGAATATAAAAGACACACAAACTTTAGACGGCAAACTAGTTTTAGACGGTAGCTGGAGAATAAAAATAGTAGGAGTAAGATAGAATAGATTAGAAAAACCCTCCCAATAACATTTGGTAAAAAAAAGAGAATAGGAAATAAACTTTTGTAACTACAATAACATGTGGTAAAAAAAAGAATAACAGTAAAAGAGAGGTAGGAGGGTGGTCTTTGAATTTTGTGTGTATCTGAAGTCGTGACAACGGTATTTCATGAGGAGGGCATATGAGACTGACTTGGTGTCTTTTGTCATTTATTGGGCGGCAATAACATTACAATAATACCAGAATAACAGCACAATAACATGCGGTAAAAAAAGAGTAAAAAAATCAAAGTGATAACGGAATAACATCACAATAACAGCACAATAACACGTGGTAAAAAAAAAAGAAAAAAAAATCAAAGCCGTAAAAAAAATCAAAGTGACACCGGAATAACATCACAATAATGTTAGAATAACGGAGAATAACAAAGACAATAACACGTGGTAAAAAAAAAAATCAAAGTCGTAAAAAAAATCAAAGTGGCACCGGAATAACATCACAATAACACCAGAATAACAGCAGAATAACATGCGGTAAAAAAAGAGTAAAAAAATAATAGTAAAAAAATCAAATTAGTAAAAAAATCAAAGTGGCACCGGAATAACATCACAATAACACCAGAATAACAACACAATAACATGCAGTAAAAAAGAGTAAAAAAATCAAATTAGTAAAAAAAATCGCAGTAGTAAAAAAATCAAAGTGATACCGGAATAACATCACAATAACAGCAGAATAACAGTAGAATAACAGCACAATAACACGTGGTAAAAAAGGAAAAAAAAATAAAGTCGTAAAAAAAATCAAAGTAACAGCAGAATAACATCACAATAACATCGGAATAACAATAACAGCACAATAACATGTGGTAAAAAAAAAGAGAAAAAAAAAATCAAAGTCGTAAAAAAAATCCAGGTAAAAAAAAAAAGCACAATAACAGCATAATAACACGAGGTAAAAAAATAAGAGTAAAAAAAATTTCAAGTAAAAAAAAAAATCCGGTATAAAAAGAAAAAGAAAAAAAGGTAACATAATGAGTAAATTAAAGAAAAACATAAGAGAGAAAAAAAAATCAAAGTGGTAAAAAAAAAGCATAATAACACGAGGTAAAAAAAGAGAAAAAAAATTAAAGTAAAAAAAAAAAAAGTAACATTAGAAAAAAGAGAAAATAAGTAAATGACAATGGTTTTTTATGACACGTAAGATTAGATCTTGGTCATTCATCTCTAATATAATCTAGTGGTTGAGATTTCAAATCACAAAACTCACAACTCACCATAAGAAACCAAACTCACAAAACCTCAGCCATTGATTTAAGGGAAACCAACGCTTGAGATTAAAACTAAAAAGAAAAAAAAAAGCCTGACATAGTATATGTCTTTCTTCCCCATAATTCTATCTTCATCCCCCCTCCACCTCCAAAACCAAAAAAAAACCTAGATTTGGGTTAAAAAAACGATTCTTCAATCATCAATCAAATACAGAATTAAAAAAAAAACTTTCTTCAATCAAATACAGAATTAAGTTCCTGACATTTTTAATGTACATCAAGTACGGATTTGAGTTAGTCTCATATACGAGTTCTGAAACAAGAGACTATTTATTTGATTGAATTATAGGTGACGTCTGAGATGTGTTATACTCGGGATTTCAATTACTTATCTGCATTCTCCTCTTTATTTGGGTATTATTCCTTAGATTGTGTTGTTTTCCATCTTTGGTAGGGAGTGTGCTTCCTTCTGAGCATCCGGAGACGCTGTTAAAGATGGCTCCTACTGTTGAAGAGGAATTGAAACTGAGACTTTTTACCGGGGAGACTTCTAAGCAATTACTTATCTGACATTCTCCTACGCTGTTAAAGACGCTGTTTATGGTAGCATTCCGAGATCTGTCAAGCCTGAAGATCGGACTCGGCTATCAGGCCTCTATTCAAGCGGAGCATTCCGAGGAGTACGAATGGGGGGAAACAGTTGAAACTGAACAGAAAATTGAACCTCAAACGAGATCCCGCATCATCAGTTCGGAATCCACCCCCAGCGTTGCCCCCGCAACCCAACAACAATTCCGCTCCAGCTAGGAATGAAAACCCGAGCCAAATTCCTTCAATCCTCTTCGAGCAGGCCAGAGATCGGCCGTTGAAGTCACCACAACCTCTCAATTCAACCACCATTAACACACAAATGTTCGATCACCAACTCCGAGTTGTTGTTTTGCAGGGATCGTTAATCGAATTCGCGACTTTCGACCTTGTTCCTAACCTTACTCGACCGAGTACGAGTGCCTACACGACCGAGTAGACCTTACTCGATCTAGTTATGGAGTTATTAGGTCGAGAAAGTTGGAACTGCCAACGAAAACTCGATCGAGTAGAGGCCACTCGATCGAATACCCTACTTACTCAATCGAGTAAGTGCTACAGTACCCGCAATTAGACGGGATTCTTATACCTTTCTCAATTCCTTTCTTCTCTTATTTCCTCATACCGTATTCTTTGTTTTCATATGTGAGTTGTAACTTCTTTCCACAAAAGTTGGCAAAACGTTTGGGAAATTTTGCTGATAATAATTAAATAATTTTTTTTATGTAATGTTAAGTTTCTAAACTACCTTTTTGCTAGTGAGCTTAAAATTCAAATTTTAATGGAGAGAAATGAAATCACCTATGTACTTTATAATATCCTCGGTCGCACCCAATTTGAGTACCACCTGACGGCGTCATCTCATTATTCATTTTTTATTCAGTAAAACAGTTCACTAAAGCTTAAACATTAAACAGTTGAGAATAAAACCAGAGTAAGGGAAAAGCTGAACACAAACAAAATACAGTGTCTAATACTAGAACCACTTGGAGGATCTTCATACAACGGAAATATAGGAAATGAGCTTAAACCACCAGATGGAATTAATGGCAGTACTAAATTCAGCAGCATCACGATAGAACCCGCTGTTTATTCGCATAGGTACTTAGGCCGGTAATACCAGCACCGATAGAAGCTCGCTCAAGGCTTATATAGAAACACTGTTTGGAACACCCATACCAGTAGTACCTGGTGTCGAGAACGGTTTAAGCAGTTCATATGGAATAACTCCTGCTCCAGTTCTATTATTTAACTTCTCGTCTGCATTCCTTGCATCAATTGTAGTATCTAACTTCTTCAAATTCAAATGAAATTTTTCAAATGACTCTTTTGTGGTCGGATCTTCAGCCCATGATGGCTCAAGTTGTTCACCTATATACTCCTCGTCGGGCGAATGGCTCGACAAAACATTCAAGATGGTCATGACTTTAATCCCTTGAGCTCTTGATGGTAATGTGTTTAGCAATACATTACATGGATTTTTCACAAAGTATTTCCACTCTTCTTCAGTTGGGTCTTCAGTAGGCATTTTGATTCGAGCAGTTGTTGGTCGATTTGGGAAGTATCCTCCGTAAAGGTATTGACCAAAATTCACTGCAGCGTGGTGCCCTGACGCTACCCATATCATAGTTGTTAGAATCTCAATCAGGACGTGGGAAGTTGTAAGAACGGGCCACCATTTTTCGTCTTTCTTATCTCCATGGCCTTTCTCACGGATTTCGGCCCACCACTGTTGGAGTTCTGTATCAGACTGAACCTCTTCTTCATTTTGGTAGTAGTGCTTGACGTAGTCAGTGATCCATTGCTTCACAGCATCCCATAGGAGAAGTCCATCGTTAGCATATGGGTAATCCTCGATTGCAAGCTTAAGTCCGTGTGGTGATGATTCATCTTCAATAGCTATGCCTCTATTAAATCAAATTTAAAAACCAATGAGTAACTACAAACACTTGTACAAGGTTTGTGATCGAATTTTTGTACCATATATCATACGTATAAAGAATTTATATCATTAAGTCACAATATCTTGAAAAACAATGTACCTGCTGATTAGATCAGTTGGTAATGCTTGATGGTCGAACCTCCACTCTTTGTCATAAACCAAAGAGCCAAATTCCATGGAATATTTTTCAAGCGAGAACGTTGTTTCAATAAACCCACCGGCATTCACAAGGGATCCACGAGCTAGTGAATTGATCTCCATGGTGTATCGAAAATAAGGATTCAAGAGTCTATAAATTGGATGCACAGCACTTAGTTGTCGGTTTGTTGCAATTACGAAAGGCTCAATACAACAATGAGTCCTTAACCTATCATGGAAACAACATGGATTAGTTCAAAAACCAATTGACCAATCAACAATGAGTCCTTAACCCAAATTATTATGCAAGGAAAATTACCAATGGCTAACAATTTGGTGATGACCAGAGTCATGAGCAAGAACATGAGCTTTAGCAAGCCTCCAAAGCCAAGTGCTAGTGGCATCATAGCCAGGTGTGTATACTTGTTTCCACTGAGGCTTACCGTTTGCCATTGGCGGCCTTGTTAACTCGATAGCCAGAGGCCTTAAAGTTCCTTTTGGAGTTAGAAAGAACAATGTACGCGACCCATATAGGGTAGTACCTTGGATCTCTCTTACTTTGTTCACAAAAGGTAGAAGCACATCATGATAGTCTAGTACAAACAATTTCTTTTGCTGCAAAGCCTGTGATAAAATAAATTCATAAATGAAATCATATATTTTCATTACGATTGAAACGGTAAAGAAGGCAGAAGAAAGAACCCGAAGACTTATGTACAACCCTTGCAAAGACAGTACTTGGGTCGACTTCAGGTCCAATGTGTTTGATGTCAATTGGGTTAGACTTTCCATTAGCCATGACTATTTTGGGGTCATACAAATATAAAGAATAAAGATTTATGAACGTATTTGCTAAATCCAACACACCATTTTACTAAATCCCGCATAATTATCTTTATTATTCCAATCCTACCCTTCATCCAAAGAAAAAAAAAATCCCTTCTTTCATTCTCAAAACCTTAATAGTTCATTAATAATTTGATAATTATGGATCTAATCTGTATAATCAAAAGTAATTTAGTCATTTCATCAACAATTTTATGAATACACTCGTCTTGTAATCGATTGAATGAGTTTTTTTTTTCCTAAAAGGTTTTTACAATTAGGGTTTATAAAAAATAGAACAGTTCCTTAAAAGACAAACATAATTATAATGTTGAGATGAATTTTGGGGGGCATTATTATTCATCAATTGGGCATTTGCTTTTATCAATACCCAGCCACCCAATCCCCTTCCCCTTCCCCTTCCTCCTTCGTCAACAACCAATGGTCGTCAACCACCATCGTCGTCGACCTTCCATCGCTGACATCTCCTTCTCCTCCCTCCGTCATCAGTCAGTTCCCAGGTCAGTTCCCAGGTCAAAGGTCGATCGTCTATCGTCTATCGGGTATTTTTAGGGAATTTTTTCTTGGGTTCTTGGTTTGTCTCTATTGATGGGGTGAGAAATGAAAGGGTCAAACTCGGAAGAAGACGGAAAAATGTGTAGGATTAAGTAAAATTGTGTGCGGGATTTAGTATATATTAATGAATTGAATGCTTGAATATTATTGATGACAAAGGCCGCTTATATAAAAATTACAAAAGACGATAATTAGAAATATAATCTAATTAGAATATATCTTAGAGATCTATTGGGCATAATATAGAAAACTATAACTAATAGAATATGTAAAGGTAATTTCTAAAACTATTACATTCTAAGACAATTACAATATTAACATATTGTGATTTATATTATTAGAGTAATATTATATTCGTTATAATAAAGTCATGTTGCATCGTGTTGTATTGAGATAGATATGGGTAGTTGGCAACTCAGCCATATGCACTCGGACCAGCGTTGGGTTCCACTAAATACGGATAGGGCGACATTACTTTTAAGTTTTAGACATTTCAATATGTGTTTATCGACGCTCATTTAGTTGATCAACTTTGCATAAGAAGGTCCGGAGAGAAGTAAATACCTCATCGAAGGACATGACGCCTTTGATCTCTTGCTCAACTAGTTCAGTAGTAATTTTCGATTCAGGAGAGCCGTAGATTTCAGAGTCAAGCTTGCTCATCAAAGGCCACTCCTACACAATGTTTATTGGCTGTATTCTAAGAAAATTGCATTTTCAACTCAACAATGTAATTGCAGATAGAACATTAATGAGATCGCCTTAGAGAATTGTCTCTGTCATTATAAGTTATTGTATCATACCGTAACTAGTTTAATGCTGGATGGGTTTGGACCGGCAAGAGTCTCCCTAGCAAATTCCTCGTCTCTAAACCATGAAAATTGATCTCCTACACACACGAAAACCAGACATATCCCCATGAATTAGATGCAAATGTTCATTTTTAAGTAAAACAAATTAACCATATAATTGAAAATCAAGAGGAACATAATATTTGGTGACTTACTCTGTAACATATCAGGGGTGGGAAAACGTAAAATACGTTCAGTTGGATTGATTAAATTAGGCATAACTGTTAACAAGGACTTGAGATCTTGAATGTTGGACATCTCAATTCCTCGATGGAACAAGTCATTAATCTGTCTGAAGTTAAAATGTCCAAGACTGGTATCAATAACAGCATCCTCTAGAGTCGGAACTACTGTATGCAAGACGTTATTTAGGACACTGGTCCCAAATGTTACCGTCTTCAAATCAGCAAATACTTCATCCCTTGGTATGTAAAAGCTGCTCAATGTTCTTGTTTCCGATAATGGATCTGTGTGGGACATATACATGTAATACATGCTTTAGATTAACTTAGTAACTATAATAAGGCAATCCTTCAAAATTGGACTATGTGATGATTTACCTGATTTGCAGGGTGGGCGGCCCGTTCGACAACGCCTTGGATATGGAAGTTGGTCGCCTCCAAGAACCGGTCGGGGGTGGGCCGGCTTGCTGTCGGGCTCACCAAGATCATTGTAAACATCATAGTCATAAATACGGTCGAAGGACTTGCGTTTCCCTTGACCATTGCCTCTCATATTTTGAAGCTCCTTCTCACGCAAACTAATCAGTCCCGGTGGAGTGTTTGATGTTATGTACGACTGCTTGTTCGGATATTAATCAAATGTTACATAGAATCAAAACACATTAGAGAAGAAATGATTAAGTAAAGTTAATACTACTAGAAGCTAAAACACATATTAAAAAGCTAGATTGAAAGAATTGTTGTATTTACCTGATTAGTAAAGAAAACTCTCTTTTCACGATTGTCATGACTCGAAGCGATCCATGAATTACAAGTGACCTCGACAGTCCCTTCAGGCAAGCCCATAATAACAATGGTTTTCACATACAATTCTTTACTATGTTCATTTTTAAGCAATACTGCTCCCAATTTGCCAAAATTGTCATTGACATGAAATTTTGCTTCATATTTCACTTCATTTAATCCTTTTGGAATTAATACGTTGAGTTTTGCCTTTGCTTCAACTGGCTTTTGCTCTAAAACACAGCCAACAACAATGTTAGAAGCTAGGAGTTGTACAATAAAAGTACATAAATTAACTCGTCAAAATCACAAATGCACAATAGCGGATCTATGTAACCTTTTGACGTCCAAAATGATAATTATAATAATAATACATAATATTAACAATGCTTTCCCTGTCCTAAGAGATTTTCATTAGAGCAGGCAAACCGAGCCTCGGCATGATAAGCGGCCCGAGCACGGCTCCGGCCCGGCATGACGGGTCTTACTGCGGGTCACATCGAGGGAATTAGTGCTTTGGAACAAAAACGATGGCCAAGCACGATGAATTAGGAGTGAATAATTTAAAAAAACACCCCAAGCACGACACAACATGACTCCGATCAAGCGATCGCCCGGGCCACGGCGAGAGGAGATGAGTCGGGCCAGGCACGGGACAGCACAATGGCCCACCAACACGTGCCTGGACCGGGCTTGGGGGAGGGTTGGGCACGAGAGGCCGGCACGAGGCACGGCCTGACCCAGCCAATTTCCGGCTCTAATTTTCATGTCCAAAATTTGAGAATGTCTTTATTGCTAATCAAGTAGTCTCATTGTGGACGGGTTATCCGTCCAAAGTTGTAGACGGGTCAAATATGTCACCACTTTCATAATAATACAACCTCAATCATCCCACATTCGCACCACTTATAGTTTGTCTTATTTTGAGAGTGATGACATATTTAACCCGTCAACAACTTTAGACGGATAATGTCCGCTTAAATCGAGATTTTGTGATTGCTAATTAAGTACATATAACATAAAAAGTGAAAAGATCAACATAACATACCAAGTTGTGTACTAACAAGCTCCAAATGGAGTGTACCGACTGGTAGAACATTAAGTGGAATGCCTGAAACAATATCGGATACAACGTCGGTCACTTGACCAATTCCAACATTTTTTACAGTCCCACTTACAGTTAACATTTCAGTAACCACAGCGGAAACATTAGGATGTGAAAAAATATTCATTTTGGTTTGTAGTGTAAGTAAAAATTAAGTGAGGATATGTTTTTAGTTCAACAATAAGGCCGCTCCTTTTATAGAGTTCTACAGTTCAAATAATACAATTGCTTTCAAATAAAACATGAAAAAACACGTTATTCAGCTCTACAGGCTACAGTGAAGTTGATAATTGAGATTGGGGCTGCCGGCCACGTCAGCTCGTCTTTGCTTGAATAATGAAACCTTATCACGATTCTATGGTTCAACTCCCTGCAGACCCTACTTTACAGTATACATACATAATACACGAGTTAAATAAGTGAGAAAAAAATGGTCGGTACTCATATCGCCTATTGAATGTCCATGGGACCATGCGGACAATTATTGAGTTACCAGGTAATTGATTACCAGGATCTTCTTGTTATACATGCCACGTGAGGGAAGGCCAAGAGCCCAATATTAAACTTCAAGGAGAAAACAAATGTTGGAGATTGAATATATTTTGATAGATCTCGGCTAGGAGTGATAATGAGCTGAGCTGAGCCGAGCCAACGTTTGCTTGGTTTGAGTCGTTAACTTATCGAGCCGAGGTTTGATCAAGTCAAATTCGAGCTACTCGCGAGCAGTTTCGCCTCATTATCACCCCCTAAATTCTCGGCCATCTATTTTTGTCCAAACAAAATCTCAACCATACATTAATAATTATTGGGTGGGACAGTCCCATTATGTAAAGAGGTAACTTATTTATTAGTATTAAATGAAAGGAAAAATATAGAAATAAATTGTCTCATGATTTAAACCGTCTTACTCTATAATTTGTGCATTATTGAAATTATTGCAAAAGAATTAAGAATATTTGAACATGATCAAACAACGCCGTCGTTGGAATAAATCTCTGGATACATTATAAGGTTTGGCTTTCCGTCGGCAAGGCATCAAGGCCGTCGTTGGAGTAAATCTTGGGATATGGTATAGGTTTGACTTTCGGGAGGGGTCGCCTGCCGAAAAGCTAAACTTATACCTTATCCCGGGATTCTTTAGAACACATTATTTGCGGTTTTTTGAATGGGTGTTTGGTGCTCCAGCGAAGGTGGAGGCGTGGCATATGGCTTATGAAATAAATTGGGTAATAGTGTGTGTTGTTGCAGGTTGCTGAAGGATTTGTTATGTACTCGTGTTTAGAGGGCAAGGGTAGAATGGTAAATGAAAAATGTTGACTTATTAATATCACAAATTCTCACTTGTGACGGACACTATCCGTCAAAAGTGAGTGACGGTTCACTTCCCGCTCATACAAATGCAAGTGGTGTGGGGGGTGTGGGGGGGGGGGGGGGCAAGTGAAATAAAATAGAGCGCCCCACTTACCACCCAGGCACCCACTTGCATTTGTGTGAGAGGGAGGTGACCCGTCACTCACTTGTGACGGATAGTGTCCATCACAAGTGAGACTAGCCGTATTAATATCTAGGTGGTAATGTGTTTGGATAATGCTTATTATGTGGCCATGATAGAAAAACCATTACTATATGTAAGGGATTGATTGAAATTATAACTTTATTTTTGCAGACTTCATGGACCGCCGAGACTTGGAAAAAGGCAAGGCTAGAATAGGGGAGGATACACGTTTGTTTTGTAGACGAAAATTATGGAAATTACTAGGGCCACAAACGTGGAAAATCCTTGTGTGGAAAATATTAACTAATTCTCTTTCGGTCGGGAAGAATTTTAGAAAAAAGGAATATTGGGGTCGAAACGGGTTGTAAGCTCTGTTTGTCAAACAATATGAAAATGGAAACACTTATTTCGTGACTGTCCTGTGTCACGAAGACTATGGACTTGTTCAGAGCTGGGAATACGTACTGATTTGGGTTCGCATTTGAGTATTGCGAAATGGCTTTTTGAATGGATCTCTTACCTAGGAACCTTGGAAGGAGCGGAAGCTCGGGTGGTTCGGTTTTTGGCTATGTTTTGGTGCTTATGGAGTATCCGTAATAAAATTCTTTTTCAAGGAATGGTTTTTCATCCTTTCATGTTTTATAATTTATGGGAACAAGTGATTGGGACGGCGGATCAGGCGGTGGATATCCGAAAAAAGGAGTTAATTACTACTATGGAGTTCACAGGTGCGTCAAGAATGGATAGTATGCTTTGGATTCGAGAGAGTAATCCATTTTGTATCGTGGGTGAGATAAGAAATTGTGACTATATGAGGATTATGGTGGATGCTGGATGGCGGGGGGTTGCGAAAGCTGGTATTGGTTGGGAAGGTGTCTTAGGGAATGGACAAAGATGTTGTAGTGGGGTGAGAAAGATTAGAGCTGAGTCGCCACTACAAGCTGAGGGAATGGGGGTGTTAACGGTTATGCTATGGGCTCAAGAGCAGGGTATAAGACACTTGGAGGTTTCTACGGACTGCATTTCTATTGTTTATCAATTAGCTGGTATTGAGCGACCGCATCATCTTCTTAAAGCGATCCTACAGGATATTTTTGGGTCCGCTGCTTCTTTTCATTGTTTAGCTATTAGTTACATTCCTAGATCGTTTAATAAACAAGCCCATGGTCTTGCATGTAAGGCTATGGATAGTTAGGTATACCTCTTTTTACAGCTGCCAAAAAAAAATATATAACTTATTATAAAAGTAACTAGTTTTTATTCCCGTAAGAATCACATGTGTATTTGATTCTAACTATGTAAACTCACTACTCATAAACATATAGTCTTATTAATCTGGAATACGTTGATATCTTTGTTGCCTTATGTTATATACAGTGGGATGTAAAAATGTGTGATTATATTTTTATGAAAAGTTAAATAACATATTGATATTCAATTTCACGTGAATCTATAAAATCTTATTAAAATGCCACCCTCAAAAGGCCACGCAGACAATGCCACGTAGGATAAGGAAAAGCCACGTATGCATTTGCAATGCCACATCTTAATCCTCGTGTCACTCTAATCTATAAAATTTTATTAAAATGCTACTTGGAACACCTATTAAATGTCACGTAAATATCGACTAAAAGCCACCTAGGATTATAAATGTCACGTAGACATCGACTAAAAGCCACCTAGCCATAAATTATTTTTTAATTCACTCTTTTTTTCCCTCTTTAAAGATAAAAAACCAAAATCGGATTAATAATCTCTGTTCTTTTACTCACTCACGAATGAATCAACTACACATACAAATTTCAAAATATCATCTTCCCCAATTTTTTTGCCAAAATGTCTTTGAATTGCCGATGTCCGCGTTAAAATATATTTCTATCTATACAATATAGTTAAATGACTAGCTAAATTATCTATAAAATACCATTAAAAGACTAACTTGAGTAAGATTTAATTGTCATGTGACAACTCTCAAAAATCTCCTAATATGTTATAATATTTCATATCTAATTAAGTTCTAATAATAATAATAATAATAATAATAATAATAATAATAACAACACATTCAAGATGTTTTATTATGCATTTACTCCACTTTTGTTTTTCCTCTTCTCTCATTCATTGTAAGTTCGTAACCTAATTTCAACATTTCATCTTACTCTTGAATTCTTAATCTTAATGAATATTATAGCATTTTTTTTATAAATATATACTTAATCTCTTTAAGTGAAATTACATATCTTTTGTGTATATCTTGGTATTGATTTTTTTTTTGTGGTTTTTTTAACAGTTCTATTAATCAATTAAGTATAACCTCTTTATTTTGTTGTGTTTTATAGGATTCAATGTCATGATCTTCTTTGATGTGAACACTTTATTGTTATGTTGTAAGTTACTACTTTCGTCTAATGTTTTATTTTTCTATTTTTTTATTTGTTTAACCCTTTAATTTTCATATATGTATAGTTTTTATTCTTACCAACTTTGAGTTCAACATGACAAACAAAACCTTATATTTCACATCATTCATAAATTTTTTTTTTTTAAAAAAATATAAGTTGCAAACACAAAAAAAAAAAAGGAAAAAAAAAGAAATTGATACAAACCTTTTATCTCCTTCCCATAACTTTATTATCTTCTTAATGATGATCTTTTTGCTTTCCTCTCAACATTATATAATAATCATAATTTCCATGTTATTGAAAAAATTGATATGTAAAGTACAATATTATAAAAAGGCAAGACTAAATATTTCACTAAGTCATCTCACTAAGCCATGTGTCATAAAAAAATTTATTTTTTATTATCATGTGTCACATGCTTATTAGTAAAAAAATTTAAAAAAATATAAAGTCTCAAACATACAAAATAAATTAAAAAATTGATTCAAACTTTTTATCTCCCTCTCATAACTTTAGTCATCAATTTACCTTATTTATTTAACTTTATTACTTTATTTAATTATGATCTTTTTGCTTTCCCCTCACCATTATATAAAATTTCCATTTAATTCACCATTATATAAAATTTCCATTTAATTCCAAAAATTGGTATGTAAAGTTTACATAGATAACTAGAATATTTTTTTACTTTTTTTTTTCTTTATTGTATATTGCATTAACTAGAATCTTATTTTTTATTTTTTTTGTGTTTTCATATTGCAGGAGAATGATACATACTCACATAATTTAAAAATATTACCTTAAGCAACTTTTTATTAGTTGAATATGCAACTCTTTTCACTATGAAGTTTCATGCGGCAGCCCTAAAATCCCATCTATAATCTATACAATCTAAATAAATGGGTACTTAAAATGACAAATTTAATTAAATGTAACATGAAAATTTTAATGTGATGTGGATTATCAATTTATAGTTACATGACATTGATTTCATTCACTCATCTATAAATAAATCTATACAATTGAATTAAATGGTACCTAAGGGGTCGTTTGGTTGCCACTTAGAAAACATAAGCATTGGAAAATCCCATGATTTTGAAAAACATGGGTTGTTTGGTTGCCATAAATTTTAGAAAATGTAGGAATTAGAACTTCCCATGAACTTCCAATGCCTACATGATGTGGAAAGTTGTTTACCTACTCCCTCCTTGGTCATTGGAAGTTCCTGTGTAATTTAATTCCTACATGAGTAACCAAACACTTTTCCGAAATTCACCTGAATTGGATGAGGGAACTTAATTCCCATGAATTGTATTTTCCTAGGAAAATTAAGTTCTCTCATCAACCAAACAACCCCTAAAATGACAAATTTTAATGTGACAAAAGAATGTAAATGTAATAAACTTTTTAGTTTCATCTTATCTTCATACCTATTAATAATTAATACATTCTACTAATTTAGCATATCACTTTTTTCAAAAATGATGAATTGTTGGCTTCCCTCCTCATTTATAGTTTTATACTACCTATACACATTGCCATATTTTTGTCTACGATTATCATCTATTGTTTATCACAATATCTCTACTTGTTTATCTTAAACACCTTTGAGATTTTATTTTTTCGGTTTAAACACTCTAATTCATTCAATCAATAAAGAGAACTTAAAATAACGCTTAAATTTTTGTTGGAAGATAAACGTTCATAGTCCATAATCTTTAAGCTGATTAAAACAATAAATTATTAACGATCCCGTGATTTTCACGGGCTCCAAAACTAGTTAAGATATTAAACAGGTAAATACATGTAATAACGTATAACTATAACCTCGAATTACTTATTTTATTAGTGAGAATTGTGTGCAAAATTAACCATGTTAAATGATGAGTGTTCGATACGTGTAAAACTTAATTTCATCATAGACCGATACTCTTTTTTATAGTATACTATACAAATATGGTTGTATAAACAAATAAAATTTCACATTTTTCATATTATCTTATATAAATCTGAGAATAATACAATCTAAATTTACATTAAGTAACATAATGTATTTATATAGTACCTTTTTCATTTGCATATATTAGTTTAAAAAGACTATAACCATTATTTTTCAAGTTTATTTAATGTTATTGATGATGTGAGTATGTCATTCTCTTGCAATTTCAGCAGAAACACGAAAATAATAACTGAATAAGATTGTAACTATTAATTTAAAACATAATAAAGATAAAAAGTGAAATAATTTTTTAGTTCTTCATGTAAACTTTACCTAATAATTTTTTGAATAAAAATGAAAATTAGGATTATTAAATTATTTATATGAGAAATTTTTTGTAATTAGTTCTCGCATTATTTTCAACAATTTATTCGAGAGAAGAAGAAATATTTTGTGAGTGAAGGGAGATAAAAAAAATTATGATAACATAAATACAAAACATAATACTGTTGAGGGAAAACATAAAGGTTAGCCCATTAAATTAAAGAAATAAAGGTTAAATAAATAGGGTAGATTGATAACCAAAGATATAAGAGGAAAATAAAATTAAAGTTTGCATTATTTTTTTTTGTGTGTTTGCAACTATTATTTTTAAATATTTTGTACTTATTTGTATAAATAAATGTGTAATTTTTAAGTATCATGATTTTGGAAAATAAAAAGCTTGTATTAATTTACGATTTTTTTTATTTGTGTGTTTGCACCTAATATATTTGAAAAAAAAAATCCGTACTTATTTGTATAAATTTTAAATAAATAAATGAATTTATAATTTTTTAAGTAATACATTTTTGAAAACTTAAGTTTATCAATTAACAAAGGAAAAATATATAACGTTTTCAATCAAAATTTCATTATATGAAACCAGTTAGTAAGAAAATTACGAAAAACCTTAATCAATTCATTAACACGCTTAATTATGAAAATTTCATTTAAAATGTAAATTTTAATTATAAAATATGAAACTTAGATGTGATTTGTATAGTATCGTGGGTGAGATAAGAAATTGTGACTATATGAGGATTATGGTGGATGCTGGATGGCGGGGGGTTGCGAAAGCTGGTATTGGTTGGATGGTGTCTTAGGGAATGGACAAAGATGTTGTTGTGGGGTGAGAAAGATTAGAGCTGAGTCGCCACCACAAGCTGAGGGACTGGGGGTGTTAACGGTTATGCTATGGGCTCAAGAGCAGGGTATAAGACATTTGGAGGTTTCTACGGACTGCATTTCTATTGTTTATCAATTAGCTGATATTGAGCGACCACATCATCTTCTTAAAGCAATCCTACAGGATATTTTTGGGTCCGCTGCTTCTTTTCATTGTTTAGCTATTAGTTACATTCCTAGATCGTTTAATAAACAAGCCCATGGTCTTACATGTAAGGCTACGGATAGTTAGGTATACCAATTTTTACAGCTGCAAAAAAAAAATATAAATTATTATAAAAGTAACTAGTTTTTATTCCCGTAAGAATCATATGTGTATTTGATTCTAACTATGTAAACTCACTACTCATAAACATATAGTCTTATTAATCTGGAATACGTTGATATCTTTGTTGCCTTATGTTATATACAGTGAGATGTAAAAATCTGTGATTATATTTTTATGAAAAGTAAAATAACATATTGATATTCAATTTCACGTGAATTAAGATATTAAACAGGTAAATACATGTAATAGTGTATAACTATAACCTAGAATGACTTATTTTATTAGTGAGAATTGTGTGCAAAATTAACCATGTTAAATGATGAGTGTTCGATACGTGTAAAACTTATTTTCATCATAGGCCGATACTCTTTTTTATAGTATACTATACAGATATGGTTGTATAAACAAATAAAATTTCACATTTTTCATATTATCTTATATAAATCTGAGAATAATACAATCTAAATTTACATTAACTAACATAATGTATTTATATAGTACCTTTTTCATTTGCATATATTAGTTTAAAAAGACTATAACCATTATTTTTCAATTTTATTTAATGTTATTGATGATGTGAGTATGTCATTCTCTTTCAATTTCAGCAGAAACACAAAAATAATAACTAAATAAGATTGTAATTATTAATTTAAAACATAATAAAGATAAAAAGTGAAATAATTTTTAGTTCTTCATCTAAACTTTACATAATAATTTTTTGAATAAAAATGAAAATTAGTATTATTATATTATTTATATGAGAAACTTTTTGTAATTAGTTGTCGCATTATTTTCAATAAATAAATGAATTTATAATTTTCAAGTAATACATTTTTGAAAACTTAAGTTTAACAATTAACAAAGGAAAAATATAAAACGTTTTCAATCAAAATTTCATTATATGAAATCAGTTAGTAAGAAAATTACGAAAAACCTTAATCAATTCATTAACACGCTTAATTACGAAAATTTTATTTAAAATGTAAATTTTAATTATAAAATATGAAACTTAGATGTGATTTGTATAGTTTACATTATTCTTTAAATATTTTTAACTCATGAAATATTTATTGTACACAATTAATTTTGATATAGATATGACGACATTTTTGTAAGGAATCTGATTAGTTAATTTATGTATATTCGGGATGGTTAGTTTAGTAATTTTACATGGTAATGAAGTATCATCATAATATGCTAGGAAAAAACCGTTTTTTAATTATAGATTCATAAAATTGACAGTACAATATGTTTTTTATTCGTTTATTAGAAACTATGATCAAATAACTGTTTTTATTTTTTTCTTTATTTTAGTATTTATTTCTTTATTAAGGGTTGCTTTCGTTTGCCGTTGTTGTGGAAAACTTAGCAAAAAAGACAGTGTAGGAGGGGCATGACGGGTAAGTGGTAGGGTGTACATTTTTTTTTAAAAAAAAAACCTTTATGTAATGCTCGATGTATTTATTTTTTATATTTTTTTCCATTTACTTTTTCGCAATAAATTTTTGTTGTTGTTTTCTTTTTATTACTTTTATTTAATTTATTTATATTATAGAATAACGTAACTTTAGAAAAGGTTACATGGAAGACTCTATATATTATCCATGTAGTACGATATACAGTATTGATTTTGCCATGCTATTAAAATATTTGAAGATATATGAAAAAATATGTTAAAGATCTCGCTTTCCAATCTTTTTTTTTTTTTTTTTTTTTTTTTTTTTTTTTATGTATGCAACTAAGTTAAATTAAGGGTATATAGCAAAAGTATGGATAACAATTCAAATAACGCAAAAATTAGAGTGGTGTAATGTGAATTTTATTTGTCGTATTACTTATTCTAACAATAAAACCACAAAATTAAAATTTCGTATTTGATTTGGTACTTAGTTGTTGTTTAGTTTATCTTTATTTGGGTACAGTTAGTTTAGTTTACTCTAGAAGGCCAAATTTGTTCTTTAATGTGTGTTTAATGCAATAGATTTATTTAATTTTTTTTCCTTTTTATTTTATTAAATAATAGATGGTGATGTGGCTTGATAAAATGAAGTTAAATATGGGGATGATGAAATATGGTGCTTCTGATTGTCTTTTTATAATATTTATATCTAATAAGAGGTTTCCTAATTAAATTATGAAATATTTTTGGGATTTTAGTACAACTCAATCTCTAGGTAGCATGTATACTTCTCCTTAACTAGCCGTGTTAGACATTTTTCATTTATTTGGGCAAGTGTCTGACACGTATCCATGGAATTTGGACTCATCTCGGACATGAGTCCATGATATTTGGACACATTTTACGCACAATTTTAAACGAAATCAAGTTGATGTTGTTTAGACGGGGAATAAAGGGTCAATAGAGATTCATTATTAGAACATAGATTTGGGTAGGAAATGAGAGTGAGTTATAGTCAAGGTCAAGTTTTACCTTCATTTATTTAAATTTAATATCAAATATTTTTACAAAAATAAAATCGTACGTTTATAACTATGAAATATATATTTTATTAAATTTAAACAACGTAATCCGGTCCTAAATTTCATAAGATATCGCATCAAGTGTTCGTTTCGTGTCCGTGTTCATATTCGTATTCGTATTCGTATCCGCTTTGGTGCTACTTATCTCACAATTACCTATTTTGTATTTTGAAAATAGAAAAACCTAAAATCTATAGATCTAGGTCATGGATTAATTATGTATAGCTAGGTTGTCCTTGTTTATGTTTTGGGTTAGACAAATAAGGTTGATGTGGTAAGTCGGCTAATGTTGTAATACCTCGCATTTATAAAGACTGCAATTGACCTAGTAGACCATCTACTCAGCCGAGTGGAGTCCACTCGACCGAGTGGAGGACCGAGTGGAGGACCTAGTGGATTTTGTTTTAAGGCTGGAAGTTCCTGAAATTTGGTCACTCGACCGAGTGGAGCCCCACTCGATCGAGGGGTCCGGGCACTTGACCGAGTGCCCGGTCGAGTCCGGTTTTACGCGAGATTTTGTTGGCGTGGTGTCGTTTTCGAACCTTATCTTTTCATATTTTCCCAACGTAAAATCATTCCCTAACCTAATACTACCACTCTCTAAACTATCTAAAAACTCTCTAAACACTCACCAACAACCACCCTAACATATCCTCTAAAAATCTAGCCTCCACAATTGAAGAGTTTTTGCCATCCTTCCTCCTTAGTTCATTTACATTATTTGTAAGTCGATCTATACTTTGTTTCCTTAATATTATCTTAGTAAACCTTAATTTATCCTAGTGGATTATCCCATATTTAACTAGGGTTATGGGTAGTTAAGATGAGTAATGTTCCGGGTGTAATTCCGGAGCAGGATTTGTGACCACGTAAGCTTGTTGAATGATGTCTTTGCTTGACTCTTCCTTTCGGTCTTTCCTGTTTAAGATGAACAAACTGAGGGCTCGGCTTGGTACCGAGCGTACTCACTCCGACGCTCAAGTCAGTAAACTTAAAGAGATTAAGTTGTGTGTTACTTGGCCAAGTATATTGTAGAGAGATAAGGGAGTTTATACCAGATTAATAGTGAGTTTTGGGATAGTTTTCGGATCCTTTTCTCAATTAGAGAAGTGGAGTATTTATAGGCTTTCACCTTTTGTCACGTAGTGGCCAAGTAGCCAAGTGGCTAGCAGGTGGAAAGACCGTTCTACCCTCGGCCGAGTGACCCATGGCAGGCCGGCAGGCCTGGTTGACTCCATGCCGAGGGGACTTGGATGTGAGTACGCGGATATGCCTCTCGGCCGGCTAGATGTCGAGACCGAGACCCAAGTGACAGGCCGACAGGCTGTGTCGGTTAGGCTGTTAATACGTTGACTTGCTTTGACCTTCCTCAAAATGTTGACTCGGTCAGCGGGTGCAGAATATGCCCCATCAGTTTGCCCCCAGCGTAGTCTATGCCGTGGTATGGACTTTCGATGAGTGTTGAGCGTATTCTGCGCATGTTGGACTCCTTCCCCGGCTTCTTCTTCCTTGGCTTGGTTCTGTTCAGGCCGTACCATATCCCCCCTCTACATGGATGTGTAATGGACATCAAATGTGGAAAAGAAAATGGCGCTGGCCGAGATCAAGGTTGAGAGTGCCGGAGCTTTTGATTGCCCCCGGCCAGTGCTGCCTTTGCTTTGTTGATCAGCTGGCTGTTAGCAAGTAGATACCAAGGAGCGTGTTGAAGAAGATTTGTAACTGTATGTCGATTGACATTCCGTGGCTGCATGCTTGACACGTGGCTTGGCATTGATTGGTGGACGTTTCATGGGCTTTGCCCTGATTGGTCCGCCTCATGGGCTTTGCTCTATAAATAGAGCAGTTACCCCCTCATTTTGGCCATCAAAACTTCGTTTTCTCAAAAAAATTTCTCCTTCTTAGCTTTTTCGAAGAAATTTCTCTCTAGTCTTCAAAGCGTTACTCGGCGTAACACTTTCTTCCAAGGTAAACAAAGAAATTTTTTCCAACTTTTTACTTGTTTAAATAATTGTTGTCACCATGTCTTCCGCTGATGTTATGCCTAGTACCTCTGCGCCGGGGGGCGAACCGTCGCATCCTGATGAGCAGGAGCCACTGGTTGTCATCCCGATAGGGTTCGGGGGCCCCAAGTCTCCTTCTCCTGAAATTGATCCCCAATTTTTGGAGGGTTTTGATGATGACGATGATGAGGCGACCCCTTCTGTCGTAAAGAGGCCGCATGTCTCGTGGCACAGCGACGCCTGTTCGATCAATCCTGATCGTGCTTGGACGAACAAGTTCGCTAGTTGTTCCGGTTCTGACCTTTTTGAAGATCATTACTCCTTCGGCGAGGGGTATAGAATAATTGTTCCTGAGGGTGATCAGGCCGTCTGTTGCCCTCCCGAGGGTTGTATCGGCGTGTACATCAGACACCTGGAGTATGGGCCCCGGTTTCCTCTTAATGAATACGTTGCTGCCATCATTAAAGCCATGAATGTCGCCGTGGCCCAACTGCATCCGTTGGCCATCAGGACGATTGTTGGCTTTGTATGGTTATGTCTTTTCAAAGGGGAGGCCCCAACGGTGAACCTCTTCCGCCGGCTCCACCATCTTCGGCAGACTATTCTAGGTGGCACGGGGTGGTACAGCATACAGACCGAGGCGGGTTACGTTACCGTTTCCAAGTTGACATCTTGCAAGGACTGGAAGGGGCAGTGGGTATACGTCGAGGTTCCGGAGGACTATCCGCTGCCCCGGTCCTTTCAGAGCCGCGTCAATTTGCGGTGTGAGAATCAAGGGGAGCATGACAGATATGTCTCCCGGAATAAGCTTAAGATGGACGCCTTGAAGGTCTATCTTAATGAGGACGAAAAGCGGGCAATGAGGCTGTTTGAGGCTGAGAAGGATGGCACGCCGAAGGGATGGATGCCCCCGATGCAGATCGTTCTTCAGGATGAGCTGCTTTGCCACGTCGGCCTCATACCGGCCCTCAGCCAGGGTGAGTGGGGTCGGTATGAGGCCTATCTTTGCTTTTTACGTTTCTGTGTTTGAGCCTTGATTTATTTCTTTTGCTTAACTCCTGCTTCGTTTCTTTTGCAGACCGATTTGGCCGGGAACTGCCTGTCTCCGTCCTCGAGAGGTTGGGACTTGACGAGAACGAGAGAGTTGTTGAGCTGCATCCTAAGGCCGTGCCACGTGATCGCAGACCGGCCCCTCACGAACTTATGGAGCAGCAGTTGAAGGCACTGGATGTGGCGGCGGCTCAAGCGCAGATTGCTGGTAACGTGCCGCGCCGGAGACCAAATACAACGTCTACGGCGGCAACGGCGTCAACTCCAGCTCAATCTTCAATCCCCGTAGTCGAAAAGGAGCGGGTGGTCGTCGATGTTGAAGAGGAGGTCACCGTTGTGGAGGGTCCTCCTCCTTCAAATAAAAGAAAAGAGGCCGAGCCTGCCGCTGCTGCTGTTACCGAGGCCGGGAAAGGAAAGGGACCAGCCGGCCCTCTACCTAAGAAGGCTAAGACTGGTACGGATCTAACCCACGGCTCGGATTTAGCAGGTTCATTGGGCATTCCTGATGACAGGCTGTCTGACATGTCAATGAATGTTGACATGGATGCTTTGTCTGGATTTTTTGTAGATCAGCCGTCGCCGGCTGTCGTTCTTACTGAACGGAAATTGGAGAAGCGGCCTGTGCAGAAGGGTGATCAGAATGTCACCGTCGACTCCTCATCCCAGAAGGTTTCCCCCGCTCAGCTTGTGGCGGAAGGCAGAAGGTTGTCCAAGAGGCTGGGGAAGTGGACCGAACTAGCCGCCAATCATATTATGGAGCAAGAAGAGGTCATGGCTCAAGCTGGCCCTGTGCTTGAACGGCTTAGAGTCGAGCTTGCTGCTTCTAAGAAGGAGGCCGAGAAGTCGAAGAAAGACTTCCAGGCCGCCATGAAGGACTTCCTTGCTGAGCGAAGGCTTAAGGAGGAAGCTGATAAGGCGGTCCTAGCCGAGAGAGCCAAGGCTGAGGCTTCGGTGGCTGACGTTGCCAAGCTGCGGGAGGAGAAAGACAAATTTGAGGGCGGCTATAACGCCGTGGTTGGGCAGAAGGAGAGATGGAAGACTCTGCATTCGGCTGAGGAGAAGGAGCACAAGAACACAAAGGCTATCCTTGCCCAGAGGGAGAAGGACATTGAGACGCTGAAAACCGTCATCATCCCTAACATGTGTGCCCAGTACCGGGACCAGGCCGAAGATGCCACCAGGAAGGTAATTACAGAGCTCCTTCCTGAAGGCTCCTTCCCGTGGAAAGAGTTTGACCGGCTTCTGGATGAGAAGGCTGCTGCTGCGGAGGCCAAGGCTGCGGATGAGGCGAAGGCTGCTCAGGAAGCCGAGGAGAAGGCGGCCCAGGATGATAAGGTGAAGGAGGCCAGAGAGGAGACTGAGAGGGCAAAGGCAAGTGAAGCTGCCAAGCTCTCCTCTGCGCCGTCCACCGTTGGTGATGCTGCTACTGCTACCGGTGACGAGCAGCAACAAGCATAGGGAGACGGGCGGTCGTCACCAAATTCACCCGGCCCTTCTTACAACTTCAGCTGTTCGGGGGCCAACTATTAAGCCTTTCCTCCCTGCCATCCTTTTTGGCGCTTCAAGTCTTATGTCTGTAACCTTTTGTTGTACCTTTTGTTTTTGTTAAACTTTGGCAGGTTGTGTTTAGGCTATCCCTATGGGGACGGCCGTCGACTTTGTTTTGCCTCAACCTGTAAACATTTTTTTTCAATAAAGTTTGTTTATTTTGCCTCCATTAAGTTGTCCTCTTACGTTTCAACATATTGAGTGCTTTTTCGTTTTTACTTTCGGCTTGGCCGAGGCAATTAGAAGGCGCATCTCAATTGTACTTAAACGTTGTTAAACATGTTGGCATGTCGGTCGCTTCCTCCTCCACTCCCGGTCTTAGCCGAGGCGGTCAGATTTGCGCTTCCCAACCGCTGTTGTGAACATGTTAGCGTATCGGTCGTTGTGTCCCCGTCACTCCCGGCTTTGGCCGAGGCAATCAAGGTTATGGCTCGACAGCGTTCGTATCTGTAGACATATTGATCGCTTCCTCTGCCACTCCCGGATTGGCCGAGGCGGTCAGATTTGCGTTTCTCAACTGTACTTATACGTTCCTAAGCATGTTGGTCGCTTTCGCGAGTATCAACTGCTGTTGGCAGATCGGTCGTTTCCCTCGTCACTCCCGGCTTTGGCCGAGGCAATCGAGTTTACGTTTCGACTGCGTTCCGTATCTATGGACATATTGATCGCTTCCTCCGCCGCTCCCGGATTGGCCGGGGTAGTCGAATTTGCGTTCTCAACTGTACTTATACGCTTTTAAATATGTTGGTCGCTTTCGCGAGTATCAACCGCCATTGTGGTGACTGCCCGGCTTTGGCCGTGGCGTCTACCTTGGTACGACTACGGAGGGGACTCTTCACTTTGATAGAAAACTTGGATCACTCTTCATTAGATATAATCAAGCGTTGGGGTGCCCACAACGGTATCGGACACCTCCGCCGCTATATGAAGTATTTTCTAAGGTTGTCAATGTTCCAGTGGCTCATTAGAGGCACTCCCTCCATGTCTGTCAGCAGGTATGTCCCCGGCCTCATTTCTTCAACCACTTTGTAGGGTCCTTCCCAGTTGACCGTCATTTTACCATGGATGTTTCCTTTGTTTGTTGCGGCCGACTTTCTTAGGACTAGATCTCCTACTCTTAAGTCCCTTTTGTGGACCCTACGGTTGTACGCTCTTCTCATCCGGTTTTGATATACTGCCAGGTTTAGCCGTGCCGTGTCTCGACTTTCTTCGACCAGGTCTAGGGAGGCTCTCAGGCCTTCCTCATTTTCGACTGGGTCAAAAGTTCGCGTTCTGAATGTCGGCACCGCTGCTTCAATTGGCAGGACGGCCTCAGACCCATAGACTAGGTGGAATGGGTTGTATCCCGTTGCTTTTTTCTCCGTGGTTCGAAGTGACCACAGGACGCCGGGTAGTTCATCAGCCCATCTTCCCTTTAGTTCTTCAACCTTCTTTTACAACCCGTTCAATATTGTTTTATTAGCCGCCTCCGCCTGTCTGTTGCTCTGAGGGTGGCAGATGGAGGAGTATGCGAATTTGATACCGAGCTCTTCCAGCCAATTCATCACCATGTCACTCCAAAATTCTCGGCCGTGGTCAAATACCATGACTTGGGGTAACCAAAAACGAGTTATGATGTTCTCCCAAATCACCTTTCTTACGGCCGCCGTGGTCTTGGCAGGTACCGCGACAGCCTCGACCCATTTGGTGAACTAGTCAACGGCGACGATCAGGTATTTCCTTCCTCCGGAGGCCGTCGGAAATGGTCCTAGTAAATCCATCCCCCATTGTGCAAATGGTAGGGGACTAAGTACCGGTTGCAGGTCTCGGGAAGGTGCATGTATTACCGGAGCATGAATCTGACAATTCTTACACTTCTTGGTCTTTGCTCTGGAATCTTTCAACATGGTAGGCCAGAAGTAGCCGGCTCGGAGAGCTTTGTGGGCCAGCGTTCTCGCCCCCATGTGGTGTCCACAGATGCCTTCGTGAATCTCTGTCAGTATTAGCTCCACGTCGGCTGGGCCAACACATTTCAAAAGTGGTCTTATTACGGACCTTCTATACAATTCTCCTTCAAATACCAAGTACCTTGCGGCGATCCTTCTTATCTTCTGAGAGAGACTGCGGTCCTCCGGTAACTCTTTTGTAAGTTTGTATTTCATTATCGGAGTCATCCACGTTGTCTCGGCTTCGATGTCGCCCACCATGCCGACGGTCTCAGTGATGCTTTTAGCATTCCTGATATCCACCAGCACGGTTCGACTGACATTCTTGATGCTTGAACTGGCAAGTTTTGAGAGAGCGTCGGCTCGGTTGTTCTCAGACCTGGGGATGCACTGTATTTGGAAAGATTTCAATTTTGCGGTGTCGGCTTTTACCCTTTCCAGGTACCTCACCATCCCGTCGTCTCGAGCCTCATACTCTCCTCTGATTTGGTTGGTCACTAGGAGTGAATCTGTCTTCAACACAATATGTTTCGCCCCGGCAGCTCTAGCTAACTCGACTCCAGTTATCACCGCCTCATACTCGGATTCGTTGTTTGAGGCCGAGAAGGTAAACTTCAAGGCGTACTCAAACTCGTCCCCGTTAGGGCTGGTGATAAGGATGCCGGTTCCTGAGCTGTTCGCCGTGGAGGACCCGTCGGTATACACTTCCTATACACCGGGAGGCGATTCTTCTTGATATGTGCACTCAGCTAGGAAGTCTGCAAGCGCTTGCCCCTTTATCGAAGGCCTCGGCTTGTACTGAATGCCGAAGCCGGAGAGCTCCACTGCCCATTTGATAAGTCGGCCGGATTTTTCGAATTTTTCCAATGCTTTTTCCAATGGCTGGTCGGTTAAGACCGTCACGGGATGTGCGTCGAAGTAGGGTTTTAACTTCCTTGCGGCAACGACGACGGCGAAGGCCGCTTTTTCAATCAGTGGGTAATTTCTTTCGGTGGGCAGCAGTGTATGGCTGATAAAGTAGATTGGGTGTTGCTGCTTATTTTCTTCCCGGACAATTACGGCACTGACCGTGGCCGAGGTAACTGCTATGTATAGGTATAGCGTCTCCCCCAAAGATCGGCCAGGACGGGGTCGGCGATGTCGAAGGTGAGCTTTCGATTGCACGAAAGTCCGTGCTCTGTTGCTCCCCCCAGCTAAAGTCTTTATTCCCTTTTAGCACTGTAAAGAACGGAGTGCTCTTGTCGGCCGACCGAGAGATGAAGCGGGCAAGAGCTGCCATTCTCCCGGTCAGCGTCATAACCTCTTTTCGATTCCTCGGCTCCGGCATGTCTAGTATTGCTTGGACTTTCTCTGGATTGGCATCAATTCCCCAGGCGCTGACAAGCACGCCGAGGAACTTGCCGGCCCGGACACCGAAGTTGCATTTCATCGGGTTAAGCTTTATCTTATATTTCCTTAGTGAACAAAATGTTTCGCTCAAGTCGGCCAAGTGCTCGCTGTCAGACTTGCTTTTTACAATAGCATCGTCGACGTAAGCCTCGATGTTTCGCCCTTTTTGATCTTGAAACACTTTGTCCACCAGCCTAGTGTAAGTTGCGCCAGCGTTTTTCAAACCGAACGACATCATTTTATACATGTATGTGCCGTTACCGGTGATGAATGCGCACTTAGGCATGTCTTCTTCGGCCATAAACACCTGATGATACCCTGAGAAGGCGTCTAGCAGGCTTAACATGGTGTAGCCTGCCGTTGCGTCAATTAAACTATCTATTCGAGGCAAGGGATAACAATCTTTAGGGCACGCTTTATTAAGATTGGTAAAATCAACACACATCCTCCACGCCCCTGACGATTTCCTCACCATTACAACATTGGCTAACCACTCGGGGTAAGTACAAGGCATGATAAAGCCTGCTTCTAATAATTTGTCTACCTCGGCCTTGATGGCCTCATCCTTCTCGGCCGAGGAGTTCCTCATCTTCGCGCGGGACAGGCGGCGGTGGAGAGTACGTTCAGCTTGTGAACGATCACCTCCCGGCTCACGCCTGGCATCTCGGCGGCTGAGTACGCGAAGACGTCTTTGTTCTTCCTCAGCAGGTCCAGGAGATCGGCTCTGAATTTTGGCTCCAGGTCGACACCGATAGTTACGGTGCGCCCTGGGTCAATTTCCACTTCCTCGGTCTGGGCTCCTTCGACCATGCTGACGTTGTTGGTGCTCATCGGATCACCCTCATGTTGTAAGGATGGGCTCTTCCCTTTCTCTGATTTTTTCGCCACTTTGAGGGATTGCATGTTACACCCCCTGGCAGATACTTGGACATTGACTATTTCGTCTCTTTCGTCTTTTGAGACGAGCTTTTGCGCTTCCCCCCGGTCCGAGACATACATCAATGTCAGGGCCCGAATGGACATCACTGCGTCGGCCTCACTCAAAGTGACTCGGCCTATGAGAACATTGTAGGCAGATGAACCATCAATGACCACGAACTCAGATAAAACATTCTTGGCCGCATCGGCTTGGCCAAACATCACCGGCAGTCTGATTGACCCCAGGGGTACCAGGCCGGCCCCGGAGAAGCTGTATAGTGGGTTGGTGCAGGGGCTCAGGTCTTCGATCTTCAGACCGAGATTGAAAAAGCACTCCCTGAACATGATGTTTGTGTAGGCGCCTGTGTCAATCAGGCACCTTTTGACCAAGTGGTTGGCTATGTCTAGGTGGACTACAAGCGGGTCGCTGTGCGGAGCGACGACTCCCTCGTAGTCCTTCTTCCCAATGGTTATATCGGGGATTGTGGAAGCGGGGATCGATGTTTTGGGTACAAAGTTGATGGCTTGGTATAGCTCATTCAGGTGCCGTTTGTTCCCATTAGCTGACCCACCATTCTCGTTCCCCCCGATGACAACCTGGATCACTCCCATTCGCTGGAATACTGATTTTCTATTCGCCCCGTCGGAGCTTGTTTCTGGGCCTCCAGCTACATACTTGCTGAGGGCCCCCTTTCGGATCAGCTCCTCGATGGCGTTCTTCAGATGCCGACAGTTGTCGGTCTTATGGCCGGCTTGGCCATGGTAGTCGCAAAACTGGCTTATGTCACCGTCCCCCCTCGCCTTGGGGGGCCTTGCCCATTTCTGCCCTTCATTCTTGCTTAGGGCAAAGACCTCGGCCGGTGATTTGACCAGGGGGGTGAGAGCTGGCATGCACCGCTTCTGGGTGTATGGTCCCGAATTCCCCTCGGCGCCCGCCGAGTTCTGCTTCCTATTAAATCTCTCAGGCCGTGACTGATTCATGTCACGGCGACCTTCACCAACATTCTCCCGGCGGCTCTTCCTCTCTGGGTGCCCAGATTCGCTGTGGCCTACCCAGGTCTTGTGATAGTCCTCCACCTTTATAGCTCGGTCGGCCATCTTTCTGGCGGTGTCGAGGTTGAGGTCCTCGCACTTGATCAGCTCGTTCTTGAACTCGCCTTTCGGGAGGCCTTTCATCAGTGCGAAGGCCGCCAGTTCGGTGTTCAGCTCTTGGATCTGCTGAACCTTTGCGTCGAATCTCTTCACGTAACTCCGGAGGGACTCGTCCTCCCCCTGTCGGATAGTGAGGAGATCTGATGTCTCCACGGCCCTTCTCTTGTTGCAAGCGTACTGGGCTATGAAGTTGTCTCTTAGGTCGGCATAGCAGTATACCGAACCATTACGTAGCCCCTTGTACCAACTCTGAGCCATCCCATGGAGGGTGGTTGGGAAGACTCGGCACCACACCTCATCGGGCTGTTCCCATACCGACATGTACGACTCGAAAGCCTCGGCATGGTCGGTTGGGTCGCTATCCCCTTTGTATGATAGGGGCGGCAGCTTCAGTTTAGTCGGCACAAAGACTTCGAGGACATAGGCACTGAGGGGCTGTCTGACCACGTGTCGAATGACACGCGGCGATCGGCTCCTCGCAACCTTAGTCCGGCTTCTCTCCCTCTCGTGGGAAGGGCTTCTTGTTGTCCGACTTTGGAAAGTCGGACTTCTTTCGTTTCTTCAGGGCGGGCCTCGTTGTCGCCGCGGCGACGCTGTCCTCCTGCGAGTGGGGGAAGGACTTAGGTCTGCCACTGGCAGCACGGGCTCCGCCGGCGTCCTAGTATGCACGGCTCCTTGTATCGCCCCAGACAAGTTGTTCGGGGTCACTTTATGGGCCCTGGTTACCTGTGGGTGCGCTGCCGTCACCGTTGTTGTGGCGGGGGTGATCGGCGTACTACCCATCAGGTCCAGGAATAGCTTTAGCTTGGCTGCATCGACCACATGTCCCATGACAGTGACTTGGCCGTGACGCGCGGTGTTCTGTAGTATCGGCATCCGTCGCGCCGGTTGAATGACCCGGCCGGTGGGGGACTGCCCGATTTCAGAATTAGGGAACGCGTCATCCTGGTAGAATGCGGTTTCGTCACTCACAACTATTTCTTGTTGTTTTGACATCTTCTTAGCTTGCTGAGTGGGTTTTGTTTTGTTTTTTTTTTGTAAGGGAGGTGACTAGCTTTTAGTATCTAATCCCCACAGACGGCGCCAATTGTTCCGGGTGTAATTCCGGAGCAGGATTTGTGTCCACGTAAGCTTGTTGAATGATGTCTTTGCTTGACTCTTCCTTTCGGTCTTTCCTGTTTAAGATGAACAAACTGAGGGCTCGGCTTGGTACCGAGCGTACTCACTCCGACGCTCAAGTCAGTAAACTTAAAGAGATTAAGTTGTGTGTTACTTGGCCAAGTATATTGTAGAGAGATAAGGGAGTTTATACCAGATTAATAGTGAGTTTTGGGATAGTTTTGAGATCCTTTTCTCAATGAGAGAAGTGGAGTATTTATAGGCTTTCACCTTTTGTCACGTAGTGGCCAATTGGCCAAGTGGCTAGAAGGTGGAAAGACCGTTCTACCCTCGGCCGAGTGACCCATGGCAGGCCGGCAGGCCTGGTTGACTCCATGCCGAGGGGACTTGGATGTGAGTACGCGGATATGCCTCTCGGCCGGCTAGATGTCGAGACCGAGACCCAAGTGACAGGCCGACAGGCTGTGTCGGTTAGGCTGTTAATACGTTGACTTGCTTTGACCTTCCTCAAAATGTTGACTCGGTCAGCGGGTGCAGAATATGCCCCATCAAGTAATTAAGGGGATTAATTAATATGTTTATTATACTGTATTATGGTAATGAATGTAGTAATTAATTTGTGTAGGAAGCTTCATTGAGGAGCATTTATAGGTCCTAGCTTTAGGCTTTGTGAAGATAAGCTTGAGATAGAGTTTTCCTTACTTAGCTCTAATAATATGAGTGTTTAATTATGCATTTATTGTCATTAATTACACTTGTCTCATGGTAGTTACATTATAACATGTTTATTGGTAATTAAGGTTTATGACATAATATGATATCATGTTAATTATGCACATGGTGAAAGAGTAAGTAGGTTAACTGTCATATAAATGATTAGAATGCATTATAACATGTTAGGAAGCAATTACATGAAAAGAGGTGAATAATCATGGATTGAGCATTGTGACATATATTATGTTTGGTCTAATTGCACGATTAATCTTGTTGGATATTAATTGTGTTGGTTGTTATTTGATTGGTGTTGGAAGATGGTGGAGTATACTTGGTTGTTGTTGTGGAGACGAAAGGCGGTTAGGAAACCGTCTTCCACTTGAGTCACCCCTTGGAGCTTCCCACTCTAAGGGAGATGTGCACATTTAGTACTTGAGTTTTGGAGGGACTCGTGTGGTTGAGGCACGATGTCTGGCACGGGAGTCGAGTCGCTCTCGGACCCGGTAGCACGGACGTGTTCCGAGTACCTAGTGTTGGTATGTGATGTCGTGGCGTGTCCCTGACACCGGTCATGTGGAGATGAGAAACTTGGAAGATGGTTGCCATGCATCTCATACATTTGTTGGAGCTATGGTTTATTGTCTTAGCATTTGTCATATGAGCATTTAGTCTTTCTCATTAGCATTTATTGCGCATTTGTATTATTAAGCTAACACATGGGTTTTTAAATATATGTGGTGAATCATATGGTGATTTCCGCCCATATGGGGAGCAGTGATTTGACAGGTTAGCTTCCTTAGATATTGAGGCTTGGGAGCGGTCTTCACTAGTTGTCATCACTTATGCTTGTCTAGTTTTTGACTCTTTAAACTCCACTTTTATCTTCGATTTGGTTGTACTAAATGAGATGGTATTTGTATCCCTTAACATGTAGCTAATTATTTAACTACACTTATCTATTTAAAGTTTATCGTCTTAAATCCTTCTTTAATCGTTTGTTCACACTAGAAGCTTGGGAAACCAAGTCTTGTGACACCTCCATGCGTTGGGATTGCCTTGAGGAAGGGTCCCGACTTATGGGGGGGGGGGGGGGGGGTGTTACAAACGGTATCAGAGGGACGATTTTGGAGCCTAAACTAATGAACTAATGAACTTAGGTGTGTCAATCTAAAATGAACCCGGATTGAGTTATAGAGAACTCGTGACAAGCTTAGGAGACGTCCCAAGGTTGTACTCTTGTCCTCTTAGCTTGTGTCGGTCACAATGCGTGGGGTAATGGGACGTTCTTATTGCATATGGTTGTTGCATATTCTTGTTTGATGCTTGTGAACTAGCTTCATCCTTGGTATATCTTGATGTGGTAACATGGATGGCTGTGGTCAACTATAAAGGAACATGTTGGATGTTTATGTGTGATCATGTTGAAGTGTTAAGGTTGGTAACTTTTCAATAGGAATGTAAATCACATGTTAATTATAGTCATATGTGGATTGTATGTCGCATCCATGCTTCTATTTTCCCCGTACTTGCATTTAGGAACATGCAAAATTGGGTTCTATGTGGACTTGTGTGAGTCGGAATGAGTATATGGACTTATAAGAGGTTCACTCGGCCAAGTGGAAAGTGGGACTCGGTGGACTTGAAGGCACTCGACCGAGTGGATTGTTTTCCAGATTTTCGAAATTTCCTGTAAGTTGTAACACTCGACCGAGTGGAGGACCCACTCGACCGAGTGGACTGAGTGAGGAATTTTGGAAACCTCTTGTAGGTTGAGGCACTCGACCGAGTGGGACACAACTCAACCGAGTGGAGCATCACTCGACCGAGTGAAATCCTACACTCGATCAAGTGGACATGTATAGTGGTCAATACCGTCTCTTATTGTGGGACATATATTAGCGTTTGTTATACCTATTGAAGAGACATTATGCCTAGAACTCACGAAAGGACTCCTTCACCACCACTCTGACGATCTGAAGAGGAGGTGGATCGGCTCATTGCCCAAAATTAAGCTCTCACTGAGGCTCTTCGGAACGTCACTCGGGAGAGGGATGTGGCAATGGATGCTTTGGCCGTGAGCACCACCATCTCACGCCACCGACCCACCAAGTGCCTAGGGGTGGGTGAGCCTAATCTCTTAACGGATTGGGTGAGGGAGATGGAGAATGTGCTCGAGGTAGTAAGGTGCCTCTACGAGCTCAAGGTGGAGCAAGCTGCCTTCTACCTTGGAGGACTAGCCGGGGGTTGGTGGTATAAGGAAAGAGACTCTATGAGGGACTAATACGATGAAATGGGTGAGACGTTATTCCATGGGCCGACTTCAAAATGGAAATGAGGAATGAGTTCATTCCCGAGCACGTTAGATGTATGCTCCAAGGCGGAGTTAAATCGGTTCGTGATGACCAGGAAATTACGGTGCAAGACTATTATATTCGTTTCAACGAACTCACCACCTACATGGAAGACCTTCATCATAGCCAATCTCATTTGGCTCTCAAGTTTGAAGGAGGGTTGACCGTGAAAATCTTGGAGAAACTTCCACCGGGTGAGTTGTCTAGTGTGAAGGAGGTGTATGCTAGAGTCGGAAACGCGGATATGATTCTCAATATGACTAAGGATGCCAAGGAAAGGTTCGGAAAAAAGAGTAAGACCGAGAGTGAAAGTGGGGGAAACCAATCAAATAAGCTCACCTTTTGATATGTTTTGTCGTGTACCTAATTAATCAAATATAATTTCCCTAGACACAAATTAATGTAGTACGAGGGGTCGAATACAAGGAGACGAGAATTGCGCTATGAAATGCTATGAAAAGACTTCTATTGTGGTCGATTACGATTGATTTGGTTTGTTTGGTTTGGTGTTTAGCAAATAAAATGATCTAAAAGAATATTATTAAAAGAGTCTAGCGGAGTCGGGTCACCCATGCAATTGTATATATATGTTCATGTTAAACTCGGAATAAATAACATTGTCAATTGCTTAGGCAAAAGATAACCACCTCTCCGCCTTATAGTCAACCATTGACCGGGTCCTAGAGAACTCTCGTTATGACTAGGTCGTCCTACTACACATGCTTAGTCTAATTCGATTCCGTGCCTCTCGACTTGTAGAACGAATTAACAAACTTAATCGATGAATATGGCCACTAAACAAAGATTAATCTTGATGATACAAACATGTGATAGAAACAAATAGACAATAATACAGCAACCTAATTTAACATTTACATTTATTAATCATGCATGGCTTCCCTAATCGTTAGACAAAAGCGGACTACTCACTCATATTAGAAATTAAACTAACAATGTATGATGAGGTAAACATGTTGAATATGAATTAAGAATTTGATTGATATTAATATGAAACTAATTACTAAATAATAATGCAAATGATGAAATCATTAACTAAATAACTTGTAATAGAAATAACAAAAACAATAACGAAATGTAGAATTAGATTTACCAAAATGTAGAACTTTTAATAAGAACTTGCAAAGGAAGAACAAACTCAAATAACAAAGGAAATATTGTATTTAAATAAGAACCAAATGCTTAAAGTAAATTGTTTGACAAGAACCAAATGCTTACAAATATCAAAACTAATATGAAAACTATGAGAGAATTTGTGTGCTTAAGCTAAGGAAGAGTAAAATTGTGTAAGAAAATATATCCTACATTGACGGATTAAGGCCCCTATTTATAGTGAAATAGGGGCATAACGTAAAAATCCAAGGGCAAGCAAAGCCCGATCGGGGACAGGCCACCCCGATCGAATGCTCTAAGGGATCGAATGTATGCGATTAATGTCCCTTAATTCACCCGGGTAAATGCTTAATGATACAACTTAAGAGCATCCAAAGAGCATCCTAAGCTTGATATTTTCTACATAAATTTGGACTTTTCTTTTGGGCTCTTTGTATGATCATTTTGCATTTATCAATCCATGCTTCATATTTCTTGCTTGGGCTTGGAAACACACTCTTCCATGGTCATGCTTGGTCTTTGTTAGCCTCGTTAACTCTTATGCTTGCTATTTAACGGGAAAAGCTACTAAAAGCTTAATTTCCTACAAAACACAATGAAACAAGCAAATACAACTAGAACACGGAATTAACTCACATAATCACTAATATTAGTGTAAATGACATGTAAAAATATAGTTAAAATGGGGGTAAAATAATGTATAAAATTGACTTGTCAAACTCCCCCGAGCTGAACTCCTGCTTGTCCCTAAGCAAGAAACCATATCCCGTCAATTGCAATATCCTAAAACAAGCTAAGCATAATGATTCAAAACCTGAGACAACATGGGCATAAGGAATAATGCAAAAACATGGATGAGATTTAGATGACGGCGTAGCATGGAATACTTTGAACGAACCCTTGAGCTCTTGCACGATCTTTTGACTAATGGACTCTCACGATGCACTCAAACTCATTTCTATGTGAAAGGACAATTTGTTTGAAAATACTCAGTTATCCGCGACTCATAAGAATGTGCCCGCAATCAAATATGGTAAATAATTCAAAACTACAAGTCAAAACATTCGAATGCAAGCATGAAAAAGAAACCATATGTGTAAGAAGAAGGTAATTGGAAATGGGTAGAAAGGGGAAAAAATGATTATTGGTAAGTGGAGCTATGTCAAGCTAACAACTAACCAAAGTGTGCATGGATGCTCAATTCAAATCCCGAACCCAAACCAATTGATAAAACTCGAGCCGATATTAGTGAATCGACTTCTTTTACAATACAAAACATAAGTGAACTTCTCAATTTCTTTTGATTAATAACATTGAAGTCACTAAACATAATTTCCTCTTCTTTCTTTTCTTTTCTTTTCTTTTCTTTTCTTTTCTCATGCTTCTCTTTTCTTTCATTTTTTCCATTTTTTCATTCTTTCTCAGTTTTTCATTTCTTTTCCTTCTTTCATGATTTTTCACCAAGCTCACATTGATAATATATAATAAGAACATCCCAAATGAGCACCCAAATACACATGAAACGGTTACTAGCTCAACAAGGTAGGCATATTTATATGTAGCTAGTAAAATGTGAGAAAATGATGTGGTATAGGGCTAGAAATGGGCAACAAAACAATGTGAATGGCTTCATGCTTACAAGATATGAATGCAATGCTTAATAAGAGATGAAATAAGAACCATAATTATGCGTTATTGATATAACACATACCATAAGGAGACCTACTCTCACCTAAGTGAAATCGGGTATAGATGTACCGGTCCAAGGAGGTTCTACCTTACTATTTTGTAGCTTGCCAATAATCAAGATCAAGCCTATTCGGTTCATTTTCCATCTCCCACCTACTATGTCAAGACATCCCCATGTAGCAATTATCCATCAAATAAGAATAAATCATTAGCTATAACCTATCATTAGGATAAGCAAGAGGGCATAAAACACATTTTTATGACAAAAGCAGGCTATAAGCAAGCAAAAACAACACAATTTCCTCAAAATTTTCAGATTTTTCTAAATGCAAACTACACTACAATGCAAATGCAATCCCCCTAAGCTAAACACAACATTGTCCTCAATGTGCCGACATGGAAATCACCCAACTAAACCATAAAAAATGGCTCAAAGCACATAAATAAGAAGGACAAGAGGTCATATTTAATGGGTTGCAAGAAATTAAACTAAAGTGAAAAGTAAAGAACACTTACTAGACGAGCTAGCCTCCCCCCAAGCTAGTATGTATACGGGAGACTCTTCCAATCATCACTCATTCAAGAAAAAGGGCCAAAAGTTGAAAGTTTGATGAAGAAAATGATGTTTGCAAGTGATTTAACAATTTTCTACGATTTTTTTCCCCGGAAAAAGTTGCGTCCCTGATCGGGGTTGACTAGTTCCAACCCGATTTTTACTTTTTCTCCTATTTCTCATTTCCATCCCGTTTTTGAAAGTTACATCCCCGAACTGGGTTTCGTGTAGGGGAAGCGGGCAAAACCTCATCGAGACTCTTTTTCTCCATTTTTCACCTACAAATCACAAAAGTAAACAACGTCAAGTCTAGTAATTTATTCCTAATCTAAGAAAAAACATTAAATTGCGAAAAATTAAAAACAAAAGGAAATAAAATCTTGGGTTGCCTTCCAAGAAGCGCTGGTTTAACGTCCCGCACGACGTAAGAAGCTTATTTGATCAGTTTCGTCCTTGAGCTTGCCACCTTCTGAGTTTTCTTTCATAGCTCCTTTCACGTTCCGTATCCATTTCAAATTCTTCCAAGAAATTTCCCCTTTCCTTTTCGCACTCTTAGCATTAGTGCCCTTAGAATCGTCACCTACAAAACAATCAACACCAATATCTTCCTCCAACGGATCCATCAATAAGGATCGAAGTGTAGTAGAGGCATTAGGAGAGTCCATAGTGCTAAATAAATAACAAGACTCTTGTAACATTGGGCTCTTAATGGTGTTGTTCTTACTAAAGGTAACCCGGTCATCACCCACATCCAAAGTCAACTTCCCATTTTTCACATCAATTAACGCGCTCACGGTGTGTAAAAATGGCCTACCCAATATAATTGGGGTTTGTGAGTCCTCGGCCATATCGAGTATGAGGAAGTCAATGGGTATGAAAAACTTGCCAACTCTGACGGGAACATCTTCTAAGACACCTAAAGGTCGCTTTAAATAATGGTCTGCCATTTGTAAAGTGATATTAGTGCATTTTAAAGCGCCCATGTTAAGTTTCGCACAAATAGAATAGGGCATGATGCTTACACTAGTACCAAGGTCGCAAATGGCCTTATCAATGGTATATGTGCATATAGTGCAAGGAAAAGAATAGCTACCGGGGTCTTTAAGTTTCAGGGGAGACTTATTTTGTAACAGTGCACTCACTCTTCGGTGAAAGCAATGGTCTTAACCTCTTTGAAGGAACGCTTCTTTGAAAGGATTTATTTCATAAACTTCGAGTAGGAAGGGACTTGGGTGAGCAATTCTATAAATGGGACGGTAAGTTGTAAATTCTTAACAACTTCAAAGAACTTACCAAATTTACTCTCTTCCTTGTGCTTTGCTAGACGGTGGGGGAAACGGCACTTGAACAACTTCCTTTGGAGGAGCATCCTCCACATTTTTCTCTTTCTCGACCATAACATGATCATCAACCTTCTTTGAAACGGCATAATCCTCCTGATAAATATGAGAGATATCCTTCCCAACATGCACATCTCTACTTTTTTTTAGGCATAGAGGGCTCATCATCCTTGGTACCAAGCTTACTCTTTCTCTTAAGCATCAATAAGTAGCGGTGAGGAAATAGCACACGAACCTTAATATGAGGCTCTTCACTAACCGTCTTTTTGTCATTTTCCCTAAGCTTGGACTTCTTACTCACTACCTCATCATCCAAAGTCATGGATGACTCATCATAGCTCGTACCACTCCTCAATTGAATGACATTGACCGTTTCATGTGGTTTCTCACCTTGGCGTTGTAATACTACGTATTTATGAGTCTCTGGGTACTCTATCGAGTAGGCCTTACTCTGTCGAGTAAGGGCGAGTTGCGGATTAAAATAGTTTCTGACCTGTTGGGTACTCGATCAAGTAACGTGGATACTCGATCGAGAAAGGGGGCACTCGATCGAGTACCTTAGCTACTCGATCGAGTAGCCGGTTTACGGGGGATGGTTTCTCGGGTTTTGTTAATAATGTGATTAGAGTATATAATACTTCCGTCATTGTTCTTAAAACACTTTTTAAAACCTAATCACTGTGAGAAGAGAAATCAAACTACGTCATTCACTTTAATCGCATTGTTGGCAAATCCTGGAGCTTGGAAGGTCGGATTTCACCTTTCTTTATACCGTTGTAATCCTTGCGTCGAGGGTAAGACCTATATACCATTTTTATAGTATTTCTTTAAAGTTGGTTAAACCCTAATGTTGGGAATTGAGGGTTTTGTGGTACTTTATGCTTGGTAGTGATTATATGTTTGTATATTAGGAGGAGGATTCGTAGAGGAAGCATTTTGATATCAGCTGTTAGATCGTCTGATTGTTGTGCTTTCCAGGTAGGGTTTCCCTACTCAGTATTAATTACATAATGTGTGGTGATTATGCTGTAGTTAGTGATTGTTGACTGATTCAGACGGTTGTTGATGTTGTATTGTGATTGCTGATTGTTTGTCTCTGGTTCTCGAGATGCGTTCTCGGCTGAGTGGAGTCACTTGCGGGAGTGGCTTCACGCCCTAGTTTTGCCCTTCGTGGAACCCACCACGGAAGGGGATGTGCATATTAATGGGACACGGTTATCGCTCGGTATGATGAGCGGGGATTTGGTGGGTACGGCTGCGGTCCCCCACTGGCAGGGCTGGTCCAGTGGACAGTCGGTGACGGAGATTGATTGGAGTGGGTGATTGTGTGTGGGTGCTTGAGCTGTCTTGATTACTGTATTGTTGGTTATATAAATTGTGTGAATAGTACTGACCCCGGTTTATTGTTTTAAATCTGTGGTGATCCATTCGTGGATGGTGAGCAGATATTGAGCAGGTATGAGTTGAGTACTGGGATAGCTGGGATGTGCCACCGTCTGATGATAGAAGTCTTCCGCTGTAGCTTAGTAGTTTTCATAAACATTTCGATTAGATCGGTGAGACGATTGGTTTGAGAACATGTATACGTAATTTGGTTTGGTTTTTGGACTGTAACCTTTCACTAAAGTATTTCTATTTAAACGTTGTTTCATTATTGTTTGTTTGATTATCATTGCCTCGGGTAACCGAGATGGTAACATCCTTATACCTGGGTGGTCCTGGTAAGGCACTTGGAGTATGGGGGTGTTACAAAATGGTATCAGAGCGATGATCCTGAAACCTGTAACCAATTAACCTAATGAATATAGGGAGTCAATTAAAATGAACCTGGGGTAAAGGTTGTAGTAGCTAATGCAAAGGCTTGGGATACATCCTAAAGTCACGAACTCGCCCTACAATTTTGAACCGGTCACATGGGAGGTGTATGTCAAGTCGTATGTGTTGTTTGTTCGCTTGTGTGTGGATGTGATGAAGTATGTTGTAATTGTTGGATGTTTGGAGTAGAAGGTTAAGAATATGAATGAAAGATTGATGAGACATATAGAACTGTGTTGGAATAAGAAGCATGTTGGATGTTTACTATGTGGCGCTTGATAACATGATATAGTTGTTTCGTTAATCATATGAAGAGTGAGTGGCATAGTATGCTTAACTATGATATAATGTTGTGTTTATAAAGTTGTTTGATATGTTGGGATATGATATAGCATGCGGGTAGCATATTCGAGTTAGCATGACTCGATCGAGTGGGCCTGACTCGATCGAGTTGGTATTTGACGATTTTGTAACCAGAATCGTGTTTTTGGGTACTCGAACGAGTACCTCGGGCACTCGATCGAGTAGGGGGTCACTCGATCGAGTAGCTTGGCTACTCGGTCGAGTATGTTAGAGATCAGAAGGTCTGTTTGGGGTCTGATGTCGAGGCACTCGATCGAGTATGGGGGGCACTTGATCGAGTAGCCTCTTACTCGATCGAGTAGGTTTAGGCACTCGATCGAGTGTGTTCTGGGCAGTCCGCTTTCGTGTTTTGAGGTTTTAGTGCGTATGTTTATATCTACCCTTTCTTATATAGTTTTAAGATGCCGCCCAAGAGAAACGCGTATTATGCGAGAGCTGAGACCATGAATATGGATGATATCGTTAAGATGTTGGAGCACCAAGATGCTCTTACTGAGGCCTTAAAGAAAGTGAATAAGGATAAGGAGGTTGATCACTCTAAGATCAGTCTCTATATAGCGAGGTTTAACCCAAAAGAGTACACGGGAACCGGGGAACCAAACCCTCTTGACAACTGGCATCGTGAGATGGAGAACATACTAGACCTGGTTCACTGTCCTGATGAGATGAGAGTAGAACAAGCTGCGTTCTACCCGAGGGAAGCAACTGGCAAGTGGTGGGATACGGTGAAGGTGAGTGCTAGGGAGATGTATGCGAACCAGGGCTTACCTGCTATACCGTGGGAAGAGTTTCGGAGGGCTATGAGGAAAGAGTTTGTACCGGAGCATGTGAGCGATGGGCGAGGGAGGAGTTTGATGGGTTTAAGATGACATCGATATGTCGATTCTTTGAGTACTACAAGCGGTTTAATGAGAAGTCTAGGTATGCTGAGGATATGGGTTTGAGTGAGGAGAACCTGGCGCTGAGGTTTGAGAGAGGGTTGACACCCAAGATTATGGATAAGTTACCCGCGGGAGTCCTTACCGATGTTAAGGAATCTTATGAGAGGGTCGGGAGAGCTGAGAGGTTGGTGGAGATGGCTCAGGAAAGAGTGAGTGAGAAAAGAAAGGCTGAGAGTGAGGGTGGTGGCCAATCTAGTCATAAGAAAGGCAACCACACCCAAGCTAGAGGGTTTTCTTCCGAGTCGATCGGGATTCGATCTTTGGGGCTTCCTTTGGGCGTGGCCGTGTGAGTAGTAGTGGTAGTTGGGGGATGACCTGCTATGGCTGTGGTGGTGTAGGCCACAAGAGACATGAGTGCACGAGTGCACCGGGAGCTTTTCAGGGATCGGCTCGGGGGAGCTATTCTCAGGGACCTGCACAGAGTTATGCGAGTAATAGACCGTCTGGGTCATGGTCTAACCAGGAAAGTAAGAGCTATCAGGGTGGAGGTAACCGCAATGGCGGTAATTCTTATCAGAAACCAGCTACGAACAACAACAACAATCAGGGGTCGGGTGCTAAGCCGACCACATCAGCCAAGATCTTGTCCGGGAGGTGGACAAAGACCGATGGAAAGTCGTTCATGATGGACAAGAAAGCAGCTGAGGAGGATGCAAATGTTATCACTGGTACTTTTCTGTTAACGGTATTCATACCTTTGTTTTGTTTAATTCGGGGGCGTCTCAGTCGTTTGTATCTTTGAGTCATGTTAAACGGTTGGGTTTGAGGGTATATGAGTCTATAAGCGAGAAAGTTTTTATACCTTCGGGTGAGTCTGTATCATGTGGGAGGTTTTTTAAAGATGTGTCTATGATAGTTGGGCAAGTTGATCTACCTGTAGACTTGCTAGAGTTTCCTTTTGACGGTTTTGAGATGATAGTCGGGATGGATTGGTTGGAAAAGTAAAAAGCTAAGATAGACTGTCATTAAAAGAAAGTGTCTTTGAGATGGCCTAAGGGTGTTAGTGTGTCTTATCGTGGGTTTCTAGTCAAACCCAAAGTTAAGTTGATTGCAGCTGTCACCTTGAAGTCTTATCTGAGAAAGGGATGCCCTTTGATTTTGTGCCATGTGAGAGATGACCGGATAGAGAGTCCGACAGTTGATCAGATACCAGTGGTGGGAGAGTTTGCAGATATTTTTCCAGAGGAGATTCTAGGGTTGCCACCGAAGAGGGAGATAGATTTCACCGTTGAGTTGAAACCGGGGACGGGGCGAATCTCTAAGGCACCGTACCGGATGGGTCCTAAAGAGATGGAGGAGCTCAGGAAACAGTTAGATGATCTGATAGGGAAGGGATACATTAGACCTAGTGTATCGTCGTGGGGAGTACCAGTTCTTTTCGTGAAGAAGAAAGATGGGAGTTTGAGGTTGTGCATAGATTACAGGGAGCTGAACCGAGTGACGGTGAAGAACAAGTATCCTTTGCCAAGGATAGATGACCTATTTGATCAGTTGAGTGGTGCATCAGTCTTTTCTAAGATTGATTTGAGGTCGGGATACCATCAGGTGAAGATTAGAGAGATAGGCATACCAAAGACAACTTTCACGTCGAGGTATGGTCATTATGAGTACGTGGTGATACCGTTTGGGTTATCTAATGCACCGGCTGTGTTTATGGACTTGATGAACAGAATCTTCAGACAGTTTTAGGACAAGTTTGTGGTGGTGTTTATCGATGACATCTTAGTCTACTCTAAGACTAAGGAGGAGCATGAGGAACATCTGAGGATTGTGTTGCAGACTTTGAGGGAGCATGAGTTATATGCTAAGCTATCTAAGTGTGAGTTCTGGTTAGAGAAAGTTGCTTTTCTGGGACATGTGATCTCTAAGGAGGGAGTAGCTGTGGATCTGGTGAAGATTGAGGCAGTGACAAAGTGGGAAGCACCAAAGAATGTTGCTGAGATTAGGAGTTTCTTGGGTTTAGCTGGATACTACAGACGGTTCGTGAAAGATTTCTCCAAGATAGCTAGACCTATGACAGCTTTGATGAGGAAAGAGAACAGGTTTCGTTGGGATGAGAGTTGTGAAAAGGCGTTCCAAACATTAAAGGAGCGTTTGATCACAGCTCCTATCTTAGCATTGCCTGAAGGGATCGAGAACTTTGAGGTTTATACAGATGCCTCAAAGAATGGGTTGGGATGTGTGTTGATGCAGAACGGTAAGGTGATTGCCTATGCTTCTAGGCAACTGAAGCCGTATGAGGAGAACTACCCTACACATGATCTAGAGTTGGGTGCGGTGGTGTTTGCTCTCAAGATATGGAGACATTACCTTTATGGGGCGACCTTTAAGGTATTTTCGGATCACAAGAGTCTCAAGTACATCTTCACTCAAAAGGAGTTGAACATGAGACAGAGGAGGTGGATGGTGCTGATTGGCGATTATGACATGGATATTATCTACCATGAAGGGAAAGCCAATGTTGTTGCAGATGCTTTGAGTAGGAAGAGTGTACATTCCTTGTGTACAGCTCTATCTTTGATGAGGTTGAGAGATGAGGTGGGGAATTTTGGGATACATATGATGCAGAGAGGGGATGTTTGGGGAGATTTGACATGCGATCGATCTTTATGATGATATTCGAGGTAAACAGGCTATGGATCCTAAGATGGTTGAGTAGAAAGCTGGAGTAGAGAAAGGGACAGTGTCTCGATTCTCTATTCATACAGATGGTAGTTTGAGGTTCGACGGTAGTTGGTGTGTCCCTAATGATGAGGAGCTGAAAAAGACAATCATGACAGAGGCACATTGTACACCGTATTCAGTACATCCAGGTGGTGACAAGCTATACAAGGATTTGAAGAACACGTTTTGGTGGCCTGGGATGAAGAAAGAAACAGCTGAGTTTGTGGCCCGTTGTTTGACATGCCAGAGAGTTAAAGAGGAACAGCGACGACCACAAGGTAAGATTCAGTCTTTAGAGGTACCTGAGTGGAAGTGGGAATCCATTTCTATGGATTTCATCGTGGGTTTGCCAAAGAGTCAACATGGTAACAACATGATATGGGTAATAGTGGATCGACTGACCAAGTCAGCTCACTTTGTACCAATGAAAGATACATGGACTAAAGCACAATTAGCTATGGATTATCGGAAGAATGTGCTTAAGTTACATGGAGTCCCTAAGGACATAGTGTCTGACAGAGATGCGAGATTTATCTCAAGGTTTTGGAAAGAGTTGCAGGAATCTTTGGGAACAACTTTGAAGATGAGTACAACTTTTCATCCTGCGACAGATGGTCAGACTGAGAGAATAAACAAAACTCTTGAGGATATGTTACGAGCTTGTGTGATGGACTTTGGTGGTAGCTGGGAACAGAGGTCGGATTTGATAGAGTTTTCTTACAACAACAGCTACCACACTAGTATTGTCATGGCACCATTTGAGGCTTTATATGGGAGGAGATGCAGGAGTACAATTTGTTGGGACGATAGTGCTGAGGTAGTGGTTCTAGGACCAGAGATGGTACATGAGATGGTTAAACAGATTAAGATGATCAGGGAACGGATGAGAGCAGCTCAGGATAGGCAAAAGAGTTATGCAGATCTACATCGCCGGGATATAGAGTTTCAGGTTAGGGATAAGGTTCTTCTGAAAGTGTCTCCTATGCGTGGGGTTATGAGGTTTGGGAAGAAAGGCAAGATGAGTCAGAAGTTCGTTGGGCCTTATGAGATCTTGGAGCGAGTTGGGGAGGTTGCATATCGTCTGGCTTTACCAGCTGCGTTAGAGAGAGTGCATAATGTGTTTCATGTATCGCAGCTGCGGAAGTATGTGAGTGACCCGTCACATATGTTAGAGGCAGAGAGCTTAGAGCTAGATGAGTCCTTATCATATCTTGAGGTACCTAAGTAGATTCTTGACCGGAAGGTTAGGAAGACTAGGAGTGGTGAGACAGTTTTGCTTAAGATCCTTTGGTCTAACCACGAGACTGAGGAAGCTACATGGGAGGCAGAGGATGCCATGAGAGAGCGCTACCCTTTCCTTTTTGATCAGGTATGTATGGTTACGGGGACGTAACCTTGTTTCTTTTAGGGGGTAGGAGATGATCGCAAAGAGTTTTTAAGAGTTTTTACACCCTCTTTATGTTGTGTCGGTATGGTTGTTGTCTTTGAGTCGGGTTGAGTTTGGGTTAGTAACATGTTTTATGTTGAGTTTTGTTTTGGTTGTTGAGTCGGGAGTGCGTAGTGTCTGTCTTTGTTTTGTTGTGGTTTGAACTTCGGGGACGAAGTTCTTTTTAAGGAGGGAAGACTGTAATACTACGTATTTATGAGTCTCTGGGTACTCTATCGAGTAGGCCTTACTCTGTCGAGTAAGGGCGAGCGGCAGATTAAAATAGTTTCTGACCTATTGGGTACTCGATCGAGTAACGTGGATACTCGATCGAGTAAGGGGGCACTCGATCGAGTACCTTAGCTACTCGATCGAGTACCTTAGCTACTCGATCGAGTAGCCGGTTTACGGGGGATGGTTTCTTGGGTTTTGTTAATAATGCGATTAGAGTATATAATACTTTCGTCATTGTTCTTAAAACACTTTTTAAAACCTAATCACCGTGAGAAGAGAAATCAAACTACGTCATTCGCTTTAATCGCATTGTTGGAAAATCCTGGAGCTTGGAAAGTCGGATTTCACCTTTCTTTATACCGTTGTGATCCTTGCGTCGAGGGTAAGACCTATATACCGTTTTTATAGTATTTCTTTAAAGTTGGTTAAACCCTAATGTTGGGAATTGGGGGTTTTTTGGTACTTTATGCTTGGTAGTGATTATATGTTTGTATATTAGGAGGAGGATTCGTAGAGGAAGCGTTTTGATATCAGCTGTGAGATCGTCTGATTGTTGTGCTTTCCAGATAGGGTTTCCCTACTCATTATTAATTACATAATGTGTGGTGATTGTGCTGTAGTTAGTGATTGTTGACTGATTCAGACGGTTGTTGATGTTGTATTGTGATTGCTGATTGTTTGTCTCTGGTTCTCGAGATGCGTTCTCGGCTGAGTGGAGTCACTTGCGGGAGTGGCTTCACGCCCTAGTTTCGCCTTTCGTGGAACCCACCACGGAAGGGGATGTGCACATTAATGGGACAGGGTTATCGCTCGGTATGATGAGCGGGGATTTGGTGGGTACGGCTGCGGTCCCCCACTGGCAGGGCTGGTCCAGTGGACAGTCGGTGACGGAGATTGATTGGAGTGGGTGATTGTGTGTGGCTGCTTGAGCTGTCTTGATTACTGTATTGTTGGTTATATAAATTTTATGAATAGTACTGACCCCGGTTTATTGTTTTAAAACCTGCGGTGATCCATTCGAGGATGGTGAGCAGATATTGAGCAGGTGTGAGTTGAGTACTGGGATAGCTGGGATGTGCCACCGTCTGATGATAGAAGTCTTCCTCTGTAGCTTAGTAGTTTTCATAAACATTTCAGTTAGATCTGTAGACAGTTGGTTTGAGAACATGTATACGTATTTTGGTTTTGTTTTTGGACTGTAACCTTTCGCTAAATTATTTCTATTTAAACATTGTTTCATTATTGTTTATTTGATTATCATTGCCTCGGGTAACCGAGATGGTAACATCCTTATACCTGGGTGGTCCTGGTAAGGCACTTGGAGTATGGGGGTGTTACAGGCGTGGTAGTGTGGACATGGGTCACCCGCGGCGCGCGTGAAAGGGCTTGAATAAGCCTGGATTTGTGGAGTCGCCACCAATTTTTATGGGAAATTGGAACTGTTGGAATACCTCATGCCATGTCAAGACACAAAGTAGTGATATGAACACTAAGAACTCGTTATCCTTAGCATTCTATGTCTAGAATGACTCTCGTTGCCAATGAACATGGACGTTCACAGAGATCTCGAGTAAGGGTGGGGGTACGTATTAGGAAGCTCTTTAATTCGAACACCTAATCCCGCCGCCTCGATAGCGTCCTCTACTAATGATTAGGGAAATCGTTCATAGTTGATATGTCGTCGATTATATGCATGCAATGCAACATCCAACGTTTTAGTCCTAGCATGTGAGATTAAACTATGTCGGTGAACATGTAGTTTAGCACTCAAATTGGTGTCGAAGTGGAAATTTAGATTAATTACATGTGAATGCCAAGTAAATAAATCATACAAGAGCGATAAATAAACTATAAATGGTTTAATTGATTTACGTCAAAAGCACGCTCAAAACGGAAATTTGAAGAAGAAAATAAAATAATCAGAATCAAAAGTATAAAAACACGTCAGATTAGAGGCGATAATACGATTAATAGTCAATTTAATACATAATTAAAAGCTACGTTAATGCGAGAAAGAGTTCTGGGATAGAAGCCAACCCAGAACAGGCGCAGCATCTGCTGCGTCCTCTGGAAGAGGCGCAACTCTTCCTGCGTCTGTTCTTGAGTGGAATCTCGCTGTGAAGTCAGAATCGCGGATTGTTAACGTTCATTGGTAATTTTAAGGTCGATTATTGATATTTAGACTCAAGTTGAAGTGATTTAATAGATTACATGCATCTGTAACCGTCATAAAACGAACCAAAGGCGAGAATTTACAGCGGTTTACATAATTATACGACGAACTCGTGTCGGATTTAATAAAGGAGCAAACTTTGAACTTGAAAACGAAATTGATAAAATAAATTGAAATTAAGTAAACTATGTACAAAAGACGAATTTCAGAGAATCGATATGAACGAATCGAGCCTCTAAAATCTGGGTTTGAATAAGATGACGAAAACCCGCAAACATCGAATTATAAGGGATTTATGTCGATTAAACATTATGATTTGAAAAGAATTAATCAAGACGTGATTTATGTACTGAAACAAACAAAAGAAACGAAAGGAAATAAGAAAAATAGAAAGAGTTGCAGAACATCGAGGAAGAAGGAGAAGAGCAGAAGCAGCGGCAGCCTTTGGAAGTGGCGCAACATATACTGCGATTCTTCGAAGAGGCGTAGCTGCTGCTGTGTTTCTTCTCGACGTCAGACCTTTGTTGTTTTGTGAAAACGGTTTTAAATAATGGATATTAAAGACGGTTTTGAACGTGCTCTTGATATAAATCTTACATTAATAATACAAAATAAAAGTACAATAAATAAAATAGGTTTTTACACCCTCAGACTTACATATTAGCATCGCGAGATTTAACTAAATCGGTTTTTAGGGGTAACTCGACTCGATCTATGCAAATATAAAAGTGCCCTTGAAAAAGGAATTTAAAAGATTGATTAACTAATTGTGTAGTGGTCAAATTGGTCGGTCATGCAAACGTGACTGGTACTCAGAATGATCTGAGCTTACGTGATCGACTGATCAAGCACGTAGGCATCAAAAAGCAAAGAGCGCGGTCTAGAATGCAAAGGGAGAAGAGAAGGACGGACACTCGCGTGAAAAATATGTGAGGCGAAGGCCTCTATTTATACTAATCACGAGGGGTAGGGTTTAGGAAAGGGATACGGAAGGAAAGATCCGGAAACAACCAACTTAGGTTGAAACATGGAAACTTGAAAAAAAGAAAGCCTTGAGAAAAGGCGCAGCAAGACCTGCGCTCCTTGGAAGAGGCGCAGCACTTACTGCGTCCTTTTCCGGGTAGGATTCTTCTGCGCAAGAAAACGCGTTTGACAGCCTGTCGTATTTTAGGCATAACTTTCTCTACAAGACTCGGAATAAGGTGATTTCGGTGGCGTTGGAAAGCTAAAAAAAAGATCTATGACTTTTAGTGAAATAAGCGAGGCCCAAAAAAAGTCGTTATCACGTCGTAAAACGGGCCTAAATGTTGGGTTGTCATTTTAGCTAAATGAAATGCACATTTTGTAATGTAAACTTTAAGTTTAGCCCAAAGAAATTACATGGGACTGAAAATGAGATATACTCATAACATTTTATGATATCCTAATGTTAGGTAGACAAGCACATTGCTTTTTGAGTCGGGATTTGACGGTTTTAAGAAATGAAGACGGTTTTTGACCCGGACTCCAAATGTACTCTATTTACTGACAAAACGACCGTAATGACACCTAGACCACAACCAAGGGGTAGACACAAGTGTACGAGTTACCTTTTATTAACCGATTTACAAAATGTCATAAAATAGCGATATATGCTAAACATGCGGCCCAATCATCACCGGGTGTTTGGCGGGAGGTGCAGAAACGAGGTGTCTACAGGTAGTTGACCCGTCCTCCTTTGAGAGCTAGAAAAGGCTAGTTGAGCCATTTGTTGCTCTAGCATCTTGATGGCGTCATTATGACCTTGATCGTTCTTTTGTGTTTGAGCCAACAATTCCCTTTGCATTTGTACCATCAAGGCCTCAAGTTTACCCCCTTCTTGGTTGTTTTGTTGGACATTTTGAGATGGTGGACCTTTTGTTTTGTTGGAAATTTTGTTGAGGTGGCCTTTGTTGTTGCTTTTGACTTTGATAGCCCGGTGGGTAATTGTACTTTTGCTATGGTGTAATGTAAGCATTTTGTTGTTGTTGTTGAGGTTGGGGTTGAGGTTGAGGGTTAATCACATTATTACTTTTGTAAGACATGTTCGGGTGAAATCTTGAGTTCGGGTTATAAGTATTTGAAAATGTACCCGGTGGATATGAATTTTGTCTAAAAGTTTTATAAGCGCATACCTCCTCCATAGTAGCTTGCAAAGAGTGGCATTATGACCCACACCTCCGCAACCTTCACAAACAATGATTTGACTAGTAGAGGATCCATCATTGAGTTGTTGAAGAGAATCTTTAGCATCTCGGTCCACCAATTGTTTTTGGTGTAAGGCAAGTTGAGCCAACAAAACCGAATTATCGAAAGATTCCTCCTTACCCTTGAGTGGTGCACTTCGGGAATTGACATATTGGGCATCATGAATTGCCATGAATTCAATCGTGGCATGAGCAATATCTGTAAGACTACGGTTTTATGAGTCTATGGGTACTCTATCGAGTGGGGCTTACTCTGTCGAGTAAGTAGTTTTTGACACAAAACAGTAGTCTGCCTGTAGGGTACTCGATCGAGTAAGTTGGGTACTCGATCGAGTAGGGGGCACTCGATCGAGTAAGTGCCTTACTCGATCGAGTAAGTGTGTTTTACGGGTCTGTTTTGACGGGTTTTGCTAATAACGCGAGATTAATATAAAAGGTTTCAGTCATTTTCTTTAATCACTTTTCACCTTTCTAAACCTTTCAAAAGAAAAAGAAGTTACGTAGTTCTCTCTCATCGCGTTGTTGGCAAATCCTAATGGCTAGAGTCGTCGGATCGTTAAGTTCTTTACGCCGTTGAGACCGTCGTATTATGGGTAAGATCCTTGTACCGTTTTTATATTGTTTCATTGATTTTGGTTAAACCCTAATTTGGGGATTTGAGGGTTTTTATGATTGTATGATTAAGGTAGTATTTGTATGAATGTATGTGTAGGAGGAGGGTTCGTAGAAGAGAGGTTTTGAGACAGCTGCTAGATCGTCTGATTCTGTGATTGCTGTTCCAGGTAGGGTTTCCCTACTGGGTATTAATTACATGATTTGTGGTGATTGTGCTGTAGTTAGTGATGGTTGATTGATTCAGACGGTTGTGATTGTATATTATTGATTGTTTCAGACGGTTGTTGATTGGTTTGTATCTGTCTGTGATCTTCAGGGCGTGTCCCTGGCTGAGTGGAGTCACTTGCGGGAGTTGCTTCACGCCCTTGATTCGCCTTCTGTGGAACCCGCCAAAAATGGATGTGCACATTAATGAACATGGGTTTATCGCTCAATGGAGATGAGCGGGGATTTGGCGGGTACGACTGCGGTCCCCCACTGACGGCGTGGAGTACTTGTTGCGATGGGTACTCTGGCAGGGCTACACACTTTAGTGTGTAGTTAGTTATGAGGTGATTGGAGATGGAGACTGGGATTGTATGTGGACTGTTTGTATGATTGTTTCAGTGTGGCTTTGATTGTGTAATTAGTACTGACCCCTTTTAAATGTTCTAAAAACTGTGGTGATCCATTTAGGGATGGTGAGCAGTTATTGAGCATGTATGATATGACGCGTATGAGATAGCTGGGATGAGTCATCACGTGGCAGTTAGAAGTCTTTCGCTGTGTCAGACGATGTTTTATAGTTTTATCAGTAGACCGTTATTGCTAGGAACCAAGCATCTAACCCATGATGTGGGCATTGCCTTTGCAACTCCTTGTACCTTTCCCAAGTTTCATATAAGCTCTCAAGAGCTTGTTGACGGAATCCCGTGATTTGGCTCCTCAAAGTTTGAGTTTTCTCCGATGGAAAAAACTTTTGATACAAAGCAAGAGCCAACGTTTCCTAATTTGTGATTCCCATAGCGATGCCATCAAGGCTATTGATCCATAACTTTGCCTTGTCCTTCAAAGAGAAAGGGAAAAGTATTTCCATAATTTGTTCTTGTGTGACTCCCGTTTGCCGAATCATGGAGCAATAGTCACAATAATTTTGAATGTGCGAATTGGGATCCTCCAAAGGACTTCCCCCAATTTGCTTCCTCTCCACAAGGCTAATGAAAGCCGGTTTGATCTCGAATTCAAGGGCGGTAACTTGATTAGTAGTAATCCCGGCCGGAAGCATAGTCGCGGTGGGCTTTGAATGATCGGAAAGTGTCACCATCTTTTTAGTTGAAGATGGTGGTGGTGGTGGAGATGATGAACAAGAAATCTCCTCCTCTTCTAAAGCTTTAAGATCGTCTAAGTAAGACTTTCTTGCACTTTCAATTTGCACGGGAGAAGCGGCTTCTTTAGTTTCTTTCAAAAAGCATCGTCTTCTACGTAAGGTTTTCTCGGGCTCGGAATCCGGTGAAAGTAAATCTCCAATACGAGAAGACATGGGCATAAGACAACAATCCCAAGAAATTCGTAAGTAACGGTCTCACGGAATAAGTGTTCATCAAGATAAATGAAAACAAGATAGAAATCAACAATTCTAAACGCAATAAAACCTTGCTCCCTGGCAACGACGCCAAAATTTAATAGGCTTGGTCGTGTACCTAATCAAATATAATTTCCCTAGACACAAATTAATATAGTACGAGGGGTCGAACACAAGGAGACGGGAATTGCGCTATGAAATGCTATGAAAATATAAAAATACGACCCACCACCGTCGTAACACAACCCTAATAAGATGGAATGTGTAACTTTGGGCCATTAGTTGTCCTCATTTAAGCCCAAAAGTATAAGGCCTTGTTACTAAGTGGTGGGTGAAAGCCCTTATAAATATATCACAATTCTCATATTTTCCCGATGTGGGACAACTCAATCTCATAACCTCTCACGGGGTGTTACAAGCTCCCCCACTTAAAAAACACAACATCCTCGTTGTGCCTCAAAGTTGACCGTAGGCAAGCCCAAAATCCTCCCCCGCTAGGTGCGTGATCCGAGTACTCTTGACCACAGGCTCACCACACGGTCGTAGGGTTGCTCTGATACCATTTATAACAATCCGACCCACCACCGTCGTAACACAATCCTAATAAGATGGGATGTGTACCTTTAGGCCATTAGTTGTCCTCACTTAAGCCCAAAAGCACAAGGCCTTGTTACTAAGTGGTGGTTGAAGCCCTTATAAATATATCACAATTCTCATATTTTCCCGATGTGGGACAACTCAATCTCATAACCTCTCATGAGGTGTTACAGAAAAGACTTCTATCAAGGTCGATTACGATTGGTTTGGTTTGGTTTGTTTGGTTTGGTGTTTAACAAATAAAACGATGTAAAAATATATTATTAAAAGAGTCTAGGGGAGTCGTGCCACACATGCAATTGTATATAAATATGTTCATGTATGTTAAACTCGGAATAAATAACATTGTCAATTGTTTAGGTTAAAGACAATCACCTCTCGGCCTTATTGTCAACCATAGACCGGGTCCTAGAGAACTCTCGTTATGACTAGGTCGTCCTACTACACATGCTTAGTCTAACTCGATTCCGTGCCTCTCGATTTAAAGAATGAATTAACAAACTTAATCGATGAATATGGCCACTAAACAAAGATTAATCATGACGATACAAACATGTGATAGAAACAAATAGAAAATATAACATCAACCTAATTTAACATTTACATGTATTAATCATGCATAGCTGGGACACCCCATACTCCAAGTGCCTTACCAGGACCACTCAGGTATAGGAACGTCACCATCTCGGTTACCCGAGGTAATGATAATCAAAAGACAATAAAGAAACGTACTTTAAAAGTAAATATAGTTTAAGTGATTAAATGTCTCAAACCAAAACTGTTAAATGAAATACAATCCCAAAACCAAAACTGTCTACTAGCAAAACTGAACAACTACAGACATCGTCTAACACTGCGGAAGACTCTTCTAATGCCAAGTGATGACTCATCCCAGCTAGCCCAAAAGCATCGTATCAAACCTGCTCAACAACTACTCACCATCCCCGAATGGATCACCACAGTTTTACAAAACAAACAACGGGGTCAGTACTAATTACACAATATAAACAAATAGGAAACAAACGCTAAACAACTCAACCAACACATAAAAACCCTAGTCTCCATCACCAAACTCCACACAACTGACTACACACTAAAGTGTGTCGCCCTGCTAGAGTACCCATCGCAACAGATACTCCACACCGCCCGTGGGGGACCATAGCTGTTCCCACCTAAGCCCCGCTCATCTCCATCAAGCGATAAACCCATGTTCATTAATGTGCACATCCCTCATGTGGCGGGTTCCACAGAAGGCGAATCAAGGGCGTGAAGCCAGTCTCGCAAGTGACTCAACTCAGCCAGGGACGCACCCCGAAGACCACAGACAGATACAACAACAATCAGTGATATTAATCAACAATACAACCAACAATATAACCAACAACCGTCACAACCACCAACAATATACTTTAACAATAATCACAATGAAACCACCAAACACATCAAGTAATTAATACTGAGTAGGGAAATCCTACCTGGAATGCAATCACAGAATCAGACGATCTAGCAGCTGTCTCAAAACCTCTCTTCTACGAACCCTCCTCCTATACATACATTCATACAATTACTACCTTAACCATACAATCATAAAAACCCCAAAATCCCCAAATTAGGGTTTAACCAACATTAACCAAATGCTATAAAAATGATACGTAGAACTTACCCTTGACGCAAGGATCACAACGGTATAAAGAACAAAGGAAACCGACACCTCTAACTCCGGGATTTGCCAATAATGCGAATGAAACGAACAACGTAACTTGCAATCTCTACTTTTTGTGTTTTTAGGTTTGTAAAAGTGTTTAGGAAAAAGATGACGGAGTATTAGATATTAATCCGCATTATTAACAAACCCGTCGCAAATCACCCGATAACCAACTTACTCGATCGAGTAAGTCACGTACTCGATCCAGTGCCACTTACTCGATCAATTGCCAAGGCTACTCGATCGAGTACCCTACCGGCAGACTACTGTTTCGTATACCAAACATACTTACTCGACAGAGTAAGCCCCACTCGTTAGAGTACCCTAAGACTCATAAAACCGTAGTATTACAGTCTTCCCACATTAAAAAGAACTTCGTCCCCGAAGTTCAAACCACAACAAAACAAAAACACATTAACACTCTCCCGACACAACAACAAAAACAAAACTTAACATAAAACTCCAAAACATATTTACCAAACCAAACTCAACCCGACTCAAACAACTACTAACTATATCAAAATCAACATAAAAACATGTAAAAACTCTTCGCGACCATCTCCTACCCCCTAAAAGAAACAAGGTTACGTTCCCGTAACCATACATACCTGATAAAAAAGAGACGGGTACCGCTCCCTCATGGCCTCTTCCGCCTCCCATGTAGCCTCCTTAACCTCATGATTAGACCAAAGAACCTTAAGCAACACTGTCTCACCATGTCTAGTTTTCCTGACTTTCCAGTCAAGAATCTGTTTAGACACCTCAAGATAAGATAAGGACTCATCCAACTATATGTTATCTACCTCTAACACATGTGACAGATCACTAACATACTTCCGCAGCTGAGATACATGCAACATATTATGTACCCTATCCAAAGCAGACGGTAAAGCCAACCGATAAGCAACCTCATCCATACGGTCTAGGTCCTATGAACTTCTGCCTCAGCTTCCCTTTCTTACCAAAGATCATGACCCCACGCATAGGAGACACTTTCAAAAGAACCTTGTCCCCAACCTGAAACTCTATTTCTCGTCGATGTAGATCAGCATAACTCTTTTGTCGATCCTGGGCCGCTCTTATCCTCTGTCTGGTCAGCTTAATCTGCTCCACCATCTCATATACCATCTCTGATCCTAAAACCACTGCCTCAGCACTATCGTCCCAACAAATCGGACTCCTACATCTCCTCCCGTATAAAGCCTCAAATGACGCCATGCTAATACTGGTGTGATAGCTATTGTTGTAAGAAAAATCAATCAGATCTAACCTCTATTCCCATCTACCACCAAAATCCATAACACAAGCTCGCAACATATCCTCTAGAGTCTTGATGGTCCTCTCAGTCTGTCCATCTATTGCAGGATGAAATGCTGTACTCATCTTCAAGGTAGTTCCCAAAGACTCCTGCAACTCTTTCCAAAACCGTGAGATAAACCTCGAATCTCTGTCATACACTATATCTTTAGGCACCCTATGTAATCTCACCACATTCTTCCGATAAGCCATAGCTAACTGTGTCTTAGACCATGTATCTTTCATTGGCACAAAATGAGCTGACTTGGTCAGTCGATCTACTATAACCCATATCATGTTGTTACCCTGTTGACTCTTCGGTAAACCCACGATAAAATCCATAGAAATGGACTCCCACTTCCACTCTGGTACCTCAAGAGATTGAATCTTACCTTGTGGTCGTCGCTGCTCCCCTTTCGCTCTTTGACATGTCAAACAACGAGCCACGAACTCAGCTGTTTCTTTCTTCATCCCAGGCCACCAGAAAGTCTTTTTCAAATCCTTGTATAGCTTGTCACCGCCTGGATATACCGAGTATGGTGTGCAATGAGCCTCTGTCATGATCATCTTTTTCAGCTCCTCATCATTAGGAACACACCACCTCCCATCGAACCTCGGACTATCATCTGTATGAATAAAGAATCTAGACACTGTCTCTTTCTCTACTCCAGCTCTCCACTCCACTATCTTGGGATCTAACTCTTGTTTACTGTGAATATCATCATAAAGATCAGTCTGCACTGTCAAATCTCCCATAGCATCCTCTTTCTGGATCATATGTAAACGGAAATTCCCCACCTCATCTCTCAATCTCATCAAATATATTGCGGTGCATAGAGAATGCACACTCTTCCTAGTTAAAGCATCTACAACAACATTGGTTTTTCCTTCATGGTAGATAATATCCATGTCGTAATCGCCAATCAACTCCATCCACCTCCTCTGTCTCATGTTCAACTCCTTTTGAGTGAAGATGTACTTGAGACTCTTGTGATCTGAAAATACCTTAAAAGTCTCCCCATATAGGTAATGTCTCCAAATCTTAAGAGCAAACCAACTGCACCCAACTCTAGATCATGAGTAGGGTAGTTCTCCTCATAAGGCTTCAATTGCCTAGAAGCATAGGCAGTCACTTTCCCATTCTGCATCAACACACAACCCAACCCATTATTTGAACCATCCGTATACACCTCAAAGTTCTCACTCCCTTCAGGCAATGCTAATATTGGAGATGTGGTCAAACCTCCTTTAATGTTTGGAACGCCGTCTCACAACTTTCATCCCAATGAAACCTGTTCTCTTTCTCATCAATGTTGTCGTAGGCCTAGCAATCTTGGAGAAATCCTTAACGAACCATCGATAATACCCTACTAAACCCAAGAAACTCCTGATCTTAGCCACATTCTTTGGTGCCTCCCTCTTGGTAACTACTTTAATCTTTGTAGTATCCACAGTTACCCCTTTCTTTGAAATCACATGCCCCAGAAAAGCAACTTCCTCCAACCAGAACTCACATTTGGACAACTTTGCATACAACTCATGTTCCCTTAAGGTCTGCAACACAATCCTCAGATGTTCCTCATGCTCCTCCCTAGTCTTAGAAAAGACTAAGATGTCATCTATGAAAAACACCACAAACTTGTCCAAGAACTGACTGAAGACACGGTTCATCAAATCCATAAACACAGCTGGTGCATTAGATAACCCAAATGGCATCACCACATACTCATAATGACCATACCTCGACGTGAAAGCTGTCTTTGGTATGTCCTACTCTCTAATCTTCACCTAATGGTAACCCAACCTCAAATCAATCTTAGAAAAGATGGTTGCACCACTCAACTGATTAAACAAGTCATCTATCCTTGGCAAAGGATACTTGTTCTTCACTGTCACTCTGTTCAGCTCCCTGTAATCTATGCACAACCTCAGGCTCCCATCTTTCTTCTTCACAAACAGAACTGGTGCTCCCCACGGTGATACACTAGGCCTAATGTATCCCCTCTCAATCAGATCATCCAACTGCTTCCTTAGCTCCTCCAACTCCTTAGGACCCATACGGTACGGTGCCTTAGAGATTGGCCCCGTCCTCGGTTTCAGCTCAACACTGAAATCTATCTCCCTCTTTGGTGGCAACCCCGGAATCTCCTCTGGAAAGACATATGGAAACTCCCCCACAACTGGTTTCTGCTCGACTGTCGGACTCTCCACTTTGTGATCCCTCACATGGCACAAGATCAACGGGCACTCATTCCTCAGATAGGACTTCAAGGTCACTGCTGCAATCAACTTAACTTTGGGTTTGACAACAAAACCACGATAAGATACACTAATCACCTTAGGATCTCTCAGAGAATTTCTTTTGATGACAATCTATCTTAGCTTTGTACTTTCCCAACCAATCCATCCCGACTATCATCTCAAACCCATCTAAAGGAAACTCTAGCAAGTCTACAGGTAAATCAACTTGCCCAACTATCATGGATACACCCCTATACAACCTCCCACAAGATACAGACTCACCTGAAGGTATAAAAACTTCCTCTTTGACAAACTCAAACTCACTCAAACCCAACCTTTTAACATGACTCGATGATACAAACGATTGTGACGATCCCGAATCATACAAAACAAAGGTATAAACACCATTAATAAGAAATGTACCAGTGATAACATGAGCGTCGTCCTCAGCTGCTTTCGTTTCCATCATAAACATCTTGCCACTGGTCTTCTGCCCACCTCCCTGGACAGTACTAGCTGAGGTAGTCGGCTTAGCACCCGACCCCTGGTTGTTGTTGGTGTTCGTAGCTGGTTTCTGATAAGAATTACCGCCATTGCGGTCACCCCCACCGTTGTTGTTCTGACCTCCCCTGTTGTTCCATGACCCAGCCGGCCTGTTACTAGCATAATTTTGTGTAGGACCCTGTGAAAAGCTCCCTTGTGACGGTCTCTGGAAACCCCCATCCATCACACTGGTGCACTCATGTCCCTTGTGGCCCACACCGCCACAGTTAAAACAGGTCATATCCCAATTACTACCACCAGTCCCTCGGCCACGCCCATATGAAACCCCAGCACTAAACCCTGAACCAGATGAATATGTTCTCGCCTGATTATGATTACTCTTCTTATAAGTGGACTGACCACCCCATTCGCTCTCAGCTTTCCTCTTCTCAGACGTCTCTCTTTGGTCATCTCAACCAATCTCTCAGCCCTCCAAGCTCGCTCATAAACTTCCTTCACGTCTGTAAGGACTCCCACCGGTAGCTTCTCCATAATCTTGGGGGTCAACCCCTTCTCAAACCTCAAAGCTAGATTCTCCTCACTCAGCCCCATATTCTTAGCGTATCTGGACTTCTCATTAAACTTACGGTAGTACTCATGCACCGTCATATCAGATGTCATCTTAAACTCATCGAACTCCTCCCTCAGCTTACTCCTCACATGTTCCGGTACAAACTCACGTCTCATGGCTCTTCTGAACATATCCCAAGGTATTGCAGGTAGTCCCTGCTTCATGTACATCTCCCTAGCACTCACCTTGACCTTATCCCACCACCCACTTGCTGCTTCCCTCAAGTAGAACGCAGCTTGTTCCACTTTCAACTCATCAAGGCATTGAACTAACTCCAGGATATTCTCCATCTCCCTGTGCCAATTATCCAGTAGAATTGGCGCCCCAGTTCCCTTATACTCTTTCGGATTGAACCTAGCTATATGGATACTGATCTTGGATTGATCAACCTCCTTATCCTTCCCCACTCTCTTCAAAGCTTCCGTAAGATCATCTTGGTGCTCTAACATCTCTACTATGTCGTCAACCGTCATATTCTCAGCCCTAGCATACAAAGCGGTTTTCTTTGGCGGCATCTTGTAACTATATAAGAGAAAGGTAGAAAAAAAAAACTCATACTATAACCCAAAACATGCATACGACCTGTATAAAACCCACTCGATCAAGTCCCAAAACCCACTCGATCGAGTTGAGGCCACTCGATCGAGTGCCCCACCTAATCGATCGAGTTCCTAGACTCTAGAACCTGATCAGAACACTGCTCAAAAATATACTCGATCGAGCTGACTAGCCACTCGATCGAGCTGACCCCACTTGATCGAGAGCCCCTACCTACTCGATTCAGTGCCTAAAAACACGCTTCTGCCCAGAAAACACAAAATTACCCACTCGACCGAGTCAGACCCACTCGATCGAGCCTCTCACCTACTCGATCGAGTGCCCCCCTTTTGATCGAGTCATGCAGACTCGTATAACTAATCGCATGCTTATCTTTCTTTCTCAACTATACAATACAAGCTTTATATATACCAACATAAAACAACAACAACTTGTATATATATAAAAACTCTTTATATACTCAAGCAAGATAACTTTACTTCCATATTTCTAGCATGTCACATTATAAAACAAACAACATGCCTCATTCATCCAATCATACAAGTCACATATCTATCAACATTTACTCCGTACCTTCTATCCTCCACATTCACACATCCACCGCTCCACACCACATGTCACTATATAAATACTCACATAAGAAGATAACACCTACGATCCCGACACGCACCCCATGTGACCGGTTCAAAATTGTAGGGCGAGTTCGCGACTTTAGGACGTCTCCCAAGCCTTTGCATTAGCTCCTACAACTTCTACCCCGGGTTCATTTTAATTTGAGTCCCTATATTAATTAGATTCATTGGTTACAGGTTTCAGGATCATCTCTCTGATACCAATTTGTGACACCCCCATAGTCCAAGTGCCTTACCAGGACCACTCAGGTATAAGAACGTCACCATCTTGGTTACCCGAGGCAATGATAATCAAAAGATAATAAAGAAACGTACTTTAAAAGTAAATATAGTTTAAGTGATTACATGCCTCAAACCAAAAATGATAAATGAAATAAAATCCCAAAAACAAAACTGTCTACTAGCAAAACTTAACAAAAACAGACATCGTCAGACACAGAGGAAGACTCTTCTAATGCCAAGTGATGACTCATCCCAGCTAGCCCAAAAGCATCGTATCAAACCTGCTCAACAACTGCTCACCATCCCCGAATGAATCACCACAATTTTACAAAACAAACAACAGGGTCAGTACTAATTACACAATACAAACCAATAGGAAACAAACGCCAAACAACTCAACAAACACATCAAAACCCAAGTCTCCATCACCAAACTCCACACAACCGACTACACACTAAAGTGTATAGCCCTGCCAGAGTACCCATCGCAACAAATACTCCACACTGCCAATGGGGGACCGCAGCCGTTCCCACCTAAGCCCCGCTCATCTCCATCGAGCGATAAACCCATGTTCATTAATGTGCACATCCCCCCTGTGGCTGGTTCCACAGAAGGCGAATCAAGGGCGTGATGTCATTCCCACAAGTGACTCCACTCAGCTAGGGACGCACCCCGAAGACCACAGACAGATACAACAACAATCAATGATTTTAATCAACAATACAACCAACAATATAACCAACAACCGTCACAACCACCAACAATATACTTTAACAATAATCACAATAAAATCACCAAACACATCTTGTAATTAATACTGAGTAGGGAAACCCTACCTGGAATGCAATCAAAGAATCAGACGATCTAGCAGCTGTCTCAAAACCTCTCTTCTACGAACCCTCCTCATATACATGCATTCATACAATTACTACCTTAACCATACAATCATAAAAACCCCCAAATTAGGGTTTAACCAACATTAACCAAATGCTATAAAAATGATACGTAGAACTTACCCTTGACACAAGGATCACAACGGTATAAAGAACAAAGGAAATCGACACCTCTAGCTCCGGGATTTGCCAATAATGCGAATGAAACGAACAACGTAACTTGAAATCTCTCCTTTTTGTGTTTTTAGGTTTGTAAAAGTGTTTAGGAAAAAGATGACGGAGTATTATATATTAATCCGCATTATAAACAAACTCGTCGCAAATCACATGATAACCAACTTACTCGATCGAGTAAGTCACGTACTCGATCGAGTGCCACTTACTCGATCGAGTGCCAAGGCTACTCGATCGAGTACCCTACAGGCAGACTATTGTTTCGTATACCAAACATACTTACTCGATAGAGTAAGCCCCACTCGATAGTGTACCCAAAGACTCATAAAACCGTAGTATTACAATAGGTTCCTTAATCCCTAGACAAAACGGGACTACTCACTCATATTAGAAATTAAACTAACAATGTATGATGAAGTAAACATGTTGAATATGAATTAAGAATTTGATTGATATTGCTATGAAACTAATAACTAATTAATAATGCAAATGATGAAATGATTAACTAAATAACTTGTAATAGAAATAAAAAAAGCAATAACGAAATATAGAATTTAAATTACCGAAATATTGAACTTATAGAACTTGCAAAGAAAAAACAAACTCAAATGACAAAGGAAAGGTTGTATTGAAATAAGAACCAAATGCTTAAAGTAAATTGTTTGACAAGAACCAAATGCTTACAAATATTGAAACTAATATGAAAACTATGAGAGAATTTGTGTGCTTAAGCTAAGGAAGAATAAAATTGTGTAAGAAAAGATATCCTACATTGACGGATTAAGGCCCCTATTTATAGTGAACTAGGGGCATAACGTAAAAATCCAAGGGCAAGGAAACCCCGATTAGGGAATGGCAACCCCGATCGGCGCCGAGTGATTTTCTGATTTCTTTCTTCAATTCTTGATTAAATGCTCTAAGGGATCCAATGTATGCGATTAATATCCCTTAATTCACCCGGGTAAATGCTTAATGACACAACTTAAGAGCATCCAAAGAGCATCCTAAGCTTGATATTTTCTACATAAATTTGGACTTTTCGTGTGGGCTCTTTGTATGATCATTTTGCATTTATTAATCCATGCTTCATATTTTTTGCTTGGGCTTGGAAACACACCATTCCATGGTCATGCTTGGTCTTTGTTAGCCTCGTTAACTCATATGCTTTCTATTTTACGGGAAAAGCTACTAAAAGTTTAATTTCCTACAAAACACAATGAAACAAGCAAATACAACTAGAACACAGAATTAGCTCATATAATCACTAATTTAGTGTAAATGAAATGGAGCTAAAATGGGGGTAAAATCATTTTTAAAATGGACTTATCATCTTTAATCAAGCTAAGTCTTATTTTCTGGAGGATCGCAAGTGAATAGCTTTGGGAGGTCGGGCGGTTATGGAGAAAAAGCCGCTAGTGAGGAGGGTGGGTTAAGGTCCTACAATTGCGGTGGCTTCGGCCACAAGAGGATTCTGTGTACTAGCACTCAAAAGGGGCCCAACCAGAGGTTCGGGCAAGGAAATTCCTACTAAACCCCTTCCCAAAGCGAAGCAAGCAACCGGAACTCGGGGGCATGGAGCAACCCGAGGAATGCCAACCCAACTTTCAATGGTGGAAACAACCATTGAAACTTCAACCGGGGAGCACCATCAAGGGAAACAAACTACATGGGAGGCAATACTTCGGGGGGCTAGGCCAACCAACTGGACGAGCATGGTGCAAGGAGAGCCGAACGCTAGTGGCAAGCTCTTTGCCATGGACAAGAAGAGCGTCGTAGAGCATGCCCATGTTTTGTCCGGTACATTTCATTTTAATTATCATCCTTGTTTTGTTTTATTTGACTCGGAAGCCACACATTTGTTTGTGTCTAAGAGTCATGTGTCGGCCCTAGATTTGGTGGAGGGTGAATTAGCCAATGACGACGTGTCCCTACCTTCGGGAGAGTCTATCATGTGTTCAAAGTGTATAAAGAGGTGTCGGTTTTAGTACATGAAACCAACTTTTCGGTAAACCTTTTTGAACTTCCTTTGGAGTGATTTGAAGTGATCCTAGGAATGGATTTTTTAAAAAATATAAAGCTAATATAGATTGTCATCAAAATTAAATAGCCTTGAGGAGACCCAAAGGTGCTAGGGTATCATACAAGGGTTACTTTGTCAAACCTAAAGTGAAACTCATTTCGGTAATGACCTTATATTAAAGATGTGTTTGAAGAAGGGTTGTCCTATGCTTTTGTGTCATGTGTGGGATACTAGTATGGAAAGACCACAATATCAAGAGATACCGGTAGTAATGGAGTTTGAGGATGTGTTTCCGTAGGCGTTACCCGGATTACCTCCATCAAGAGAAGTAGATTTCGTGGTGGACATGAAGCCGGGGGCCAGACCAATCTCTAAGGCCCCGTACTGGATGGGTCTAAAGGATTTAGAGGAATTGAAGAAGCAACTTTGGGAATTGGCGGATAAGGGGTACATTAGACCTAGTATTTCACCATGGGGAGCACAGTTCTATTTGTGAAATAGAATAACGGGACTTTAAGGTTATGTATCGACTATAGGGAGTTGAATAGCATCACCGTCAAGAACTAATATCCTTTACCAAGGATCGACGATCTATTCAACAAACCTAGTGGAGCCGGTGTATTTTCAAAGATTGATTTGAGATCGGGCTATCATCAATTGAAGATTAAGGATGAGGACAATCCGAAGACCGCATTTAGATCGATATATGGGCATTATGAGTTCGTGGAGATGCCGTTCGGGTTAACAAATGCCCCGACCGTATTCATGGATCTCATGAATAGTAGCCCGTATTTGGACAAGTTTGTGGTAGTGTTCATAGACGATATCTTGGTCTACTCTAAGACCAAAGAGGAGCACGAAGAGCACTTGAGAATTGTGTTGCAAACATTAAGGGAGCATGAACTTTATGCAAATCTTAGTAAGTGTGAGTTTTGGTTGGAGAATGTAGCTTTTCTAGGCCATGTGATATCAAAAGAAGAAGTTGTCGTAGACCCTACAAAGATCGAAGCAGTGTCAAAATTTGTAGCACCCAAGAATGTAGCGGAAATCCAAAGTTTTCGAGGTCTACCCGGGTATTATTGGCGTTTTGTGAAAGACTTCTCCAAGATCTCTAGACCTTTGACATCGTTGATGAGAAAGGAAAACCGTTTCAAGTGGGACGGGAGTTGTGAGACGGCCTTCTTGACCCTAAAGGAGCGCTTAACCACGGCCCCGGTGTTAGCCTTGCCAAATGGAGTGATAATTTCGAGGTGTATACTGACGCTTCAAACAATGGTTTGGGATGTGTACTTATGCATAATGGTAGAGTCATTGCTTATGCATCGCGACAATTGAAGACCTATGAAGTGAACTATCGAACACATGATCTAGAGTTGGGAGCCGTTGTCTTTGCCTTCAAGATTTGGAGACACTACTTGTATGGAGCAAAGTTTAAGGTGTTTTCCGATCACAAGAGTTTGAAATACATCTATACCCAAAAGGAGTTGAACGTGAGACAAAGAAGATGGATTGAACTTGTAACACCCCCATTTATTCAGGAGCCTTTATCTAGACATCCCAAGTAAATGAGAGCGTTACCATCTCGGTTTCCCGAGGTAGTGAATAACAAAGTACAACTCACCAAAGTACATTAAATAAAATTTAGCGATACATGTTCATTACAACGTAACCCAAACTAAAACCTAATATAAAATAAGATACAACTCGCAGCGGAAATAAATAAGTGATTAAATAACTAAATGGTCTAGACATTTAGGTAGACTGCCCAAGTCCTCACGCATTCCCATAAGCTCCCAAGTCATCTAATATTTAGTACCTGTCAAATCTGCTCCCCAATTATGGTTCATCACAGGTGTTCACGAATACACGGTCAACCACGAGGTTGAGTAGGAATAAACACTAACAACACAAACATATGATAGACAATAAAATTCCATACACATAGCACTACTCCCTTAACAACGTGCTCCTTCTCATGATTTATCACACCTCCCTTAACAACGTGCTCACATTACTATGGTACCCCTCCCTTAACAACGTACCGCCATATGTAACAGTTCCCCTCCTTCACAACGTACATATTACTATTCACCGCAGAGTACAAACTCCCTCAATAATGTACATCTGATTGCAATACGACTTATCATAATTTCCACATTCATAATCAACGATAACAATGAAACTCACCTCATCATAATTATTAATAAAAACCAACACAATGTAATACAATTTCTCCCTTGCAACAAATACATCAATATCGATGCACAAACAATTTACATCAATATATATCATCCACCATACCGTACAATAACAAACGAGAGTTAACTACGATTTATCCCTACCTGGCAAGCAATTCCAATTAATGCAATCTACTAAAAGTATTCTTCAACAAACCCGTTCCACAAGTCCTGTCACCTATAGATAAATAATATTTATAATTTAATTGTTAATTATTCAAATCCCCATACTACTAAGAGAATAAAAATTCTCTTAGTTTTCCCTCCAAAAAACATCTAACTAAATTAAGAAATAATAAAAATGCTCTTAATTTTTTCTCCAAAAAGCATCTACCTAAATTAGGAAAAAAGTATCATAAAATTATCTTTTCAATAAATATGTTTTAATAATTATAACTCTAATCTTTTTATTAAATTCATAATTATTATTTTTTCATTAAAATTAAATAACGTTAGTATTAATTATAAATTAAAAGTTGTTAAATTTTTCAATAATGCAATAGTTATTATTTTAGAAAATCACTTGACACCCTCATTTTATTAAAAAAAATATAACAGATCTCAAACTTTTTCCACCTAAGTTTACCGCCCACGTAGCTAACTATTACTTATAGTACTTTGTATATTTCTCTAATTAACTACTCCTCTAATTCATTTTAATGATATTCTGATTTTGTACATAATAAAAGTAGCCATAAATATATGTTGTATAATTGAAAATAGAAAATTGCCAATAGTTTATTTGTTAATTTTTCTTACATTGTCATCTAGAAAAATCGTGCTATAGCACGGGAGCTACACTAGTCATTATATTATTTAATTAATTATAATTAATTATATTAATTATTTCCCGTGTAAATTATTACGTAAAACCCTTGTTAATAAACAAGTCAAACCCAATACCCAAATAACCCAAAAACACGGGAAACAATCCACAAACACCAACCCATACTCACGGCAAAAACCGTGTTCAACCCTATCCTTTAACCGCTCTTTTCTCGACACCACCAACCATCGATGACACCACCATAGCCTGCCACCTCAAGCCCGCACATTAACGCATCTCGGCAACCACTAACCACCTCCTAAACCGCCCTAAACAGACCGCACAACCACGCCCTAAAAAGTCCCCCAAAACCCGACACAAACCAACACAAACATACACACTCATCACCTCATCACCACCGTGACACCCCTTGGCCACCACCGTGGTCTCCCTTAACCCAGGTGGTCCCACCACCTGCCATAACCAGTCATGACAGTACAAGACCCCACACAACGACGCATGACCCGAGTTATGACACAAGCACAATAAACATACCACAACCCGACATCCCACCGTACCAACCACCACATGTAACCACCCTAAAACCACCACTAGGACCGCCCACCGCCGACAATACCAACAGCCCAAGTCTCACGTTCATACGACAACCACACAAGGGACTAATTTCGTCTTAAGGCTCACGGCACACCACCCTTCAGACGCCAATTCCGCCACCCGCGGTGGTCAACGACAGTCAACAAAGGTCCTACTGGAATCACGACGGTCAAGGGCAACTATTAAGGTCAATGTCACTGTTCATTGTGGTCTATACGGTGTATAAACGATAGATTAATTCATTAAGACGATATAAACATAAATTACGACGATTTTATCTATTATCGCCTTCTTCTATTTTTATGAATTACATTTCAGATTACCTTTGTATTTATTGTCTAGGTTTAGAGAGTATAAAATACTAATTAGGAAACTATTACCTTATTACAATTATTATAGGAATTATTATTATTATTATTATTATTATTATTATTATTATTATTATTATTATTATTATTATTATTATTATTATTATTATTATTATTATTATTATTATTATTATTATTATTATTATTATTATTATTATTATTATTATTATTATTATTATTATTATTATTATTATTATTATTATTATTATTATTATTATTATTATTATTATTATTATTATTATTATTATTATTATTATTATTATTATTATTATTATTATTATTATTATTATTATTATTATTATTATTATTATTATTATTATTATTATTATTATTATTATTATTATTATTATTATTATTATTATTATTATTATTATTATTATTATTATTATTATTATTATTATTATTATTAAATCTCGATACAATTTCTGACTAATACTCATACTAGGCCAATAAAATTGGCCCACCTATCTATAACACACCGCCTAAAGCCTTATTATCAGCTAAGTCCAATTCCCGACTTGCTTACTTAATTTATTATCTAATTAACGTCTTATTTGCAATTATTATTATAAATGTCATTAATTAATTATTTGAATTACATAAATTATGATTATGATTATTATTAAATCCCGATACAATTCCCGACTAATACTCATACTAGGCCAATAAAATTGGCCCACCTATCTATAACACACGGCCCAAAGCCTTATTATCAGCTAAGTCCAATTCCCGACTTGCTTACTTACTTTATTATTATTTAATTAACGTCTTATTTGCAATTATTATTATAAATGCCATTAATTAATTATTTAAATTACATAAATTATTCTTATAAATATATATTAAATTATGGGGTATTACAGTCTTTCCCCCTTGAAATAAACTTCGTCTCGAAGTTCACCCAGAAATACTATAACAACAACTATAAACATCCACACAACTAAGCAACATTTTTCCATTTACTATTATCCATTTACTATTATCAATTACACTAACTTATCAAACGATGTCACAACAATAACTCAACAACATTTGTTGTATTACATTCTATCCCCTAAAAATTAACTTTGTCCTCGAAGTTCAAGATACCAAACAACGGAAATAAATAAACCATTTATTGTAACATCACAAGAACATGTAATACACATTGAACATAAGACAACTATTATTTTCAACACAACAACGATTGATGGATTAAATGAATAACAACAATCTTCGAATTACTTTTAAATAGCAAAACCCACATTGTATAGTATATTCGAATTTTATTTAAACTTAACTACTTTATTTAACTACTGACGAATATATTGCAAGGATAAATAACAATCTATAAACCAAAAGATAAGCGTAAATGGTTGGATTTACTTTTCTTACTAATAAAATCTAACTTAAATATGCATCCAGTTAATGTAAATATATAGGCTTAGGGCAACACATTCCGCATATCACTAGACATGTTATTCTACTTCACATAATTTACAACATTCAAACATCAAGGTGCAAGAGATGCAAAAACAATTTCTTTAAAACTTTGGCATAAAACTTATATTTCAAGGATAAGAAAACATGTTACAACTTTCAAAAATCATTAATATATAATAACTTAATTACTTCTTAATTACTTATACTTTTTAGAGAACACAGAGAGTTAAAAATTCATGCAAGAAAGAATCAAGTCCAAACCTTATAAGATCAATTTATAATGAATTTTACAAATTGTTTCGTCGAAACAGAAATTTAACAGCAACTTGTCAGAATCTTAGGTCAACTTGTAAAAACTACTATTAAATGTCAAAATATTATCTTGCAACATGGCTTATCAATTTGAAAACATATACGAATATTTTAAACAGTGGAGTTGGAATCATACATAAATGATAAGTAAATTTTAAATGGCAAATTTTACAAACATATTGGACGAAAACATAACTCTACAGGAATATTCTGACCACTGTCAACTAAAACATTTATTACTCTTAAACCGTAAATCATCTAAGCATAAAACAGAGGCATTTAAAAGCTAACAAATAAGGTTATCACACATAAACATTCCATTCATAGATATTAAACAGGCAGTAAATGGCAGCTAAAGCAGTTAAGGGTAAAATTTCGAGAAATCAACCAAAATCACATTCTTTACAATTCCACGCATTTTCTGTAATACTTCACACGTTAATCATAACTACGCCTCCCAAATACATGCCAACATACTTTTATCAAACCCACATGCTTATACCAATGCTTAGAATCATATAATATCACATTCCACTCTCCTTAAAAGCAAGGTTACGTCCCCGTAACCGCAATACGTCATTAATGAAACAATACTCATCCAAGGCAAACAAAGACTCCTAAGACAAAATAACAATATTCATTTTAAATTACCTCACACTTCAGTATCTCTCAAGGTAACCGGTTCAAAATTGGAAGGGCTAAAGTACAAACTAAGGGATCCTTCTTAACCGCACTAAGAGGGGCACCTAACAGTTTCTACTCGGGGTTCATTTTATTTAGACACATCCTAAGTTCATTATTGTTCATTGGTTAGACCTGAGGACCTTTTTTGTAACACCCCATACTCCAAGTGCCTTACCAGGACCACTTAAGGCATGGAAGTGCTACCATCTCGGTTACCCGAGGCAATGATAATCATCAGACAATAAAGAAACATATTTAAATAGTAAATACCGTTTAATGTGATTACATGCCAAAAACCAAAACTGATAAAGAGATACAATTTCTCCAAAACTATCTACTATCAAAAGACTATAAAACTATCAAACACAGCGGAAGACTTCTAAACTGCATCGTGGTGACTCCTCCTATTTATTCCATACGCATCGGCTCATAAATTGATCACCACAGTTTTTAAAACATTTAAACGGGGTCAGTACAAATTACACAATACAAATCACAGTAAAACATTTGCCAAACAGCTCAATCGTCACATTAAACCCCAGTCTCCATAATCAATCTCCACACAACTAACTACACATTAAAGTGTGTAGTTCTGCTAGAGTACCCATCGCAACAGGTACTCCACACCGCCAGTGGGGAACGCAGCCGTTCCCACCTAAGCCCCGCTCATCTCATCCGAGCGATAAACCCATGTTCACTAATGTGCACATCCCTTCTGTGGCGGATTCCAAAGAAGGCGAATAATGGGCGTGAAGCCACTCCCGCAAGTGACTCCACTCAGCCAGGGACGCACCCCGAAGAAAACAGACAGATACAATCAACCACAACTACTATCAACAATCAAAACCAACAACCGTCACAATACTCGTATGATAATATTCAACAATAACAAAGCACAACCAACACATCATGTGACTAATACTGAGTAGGGAAACCCTACCTGAAATGCGACACAAACAGCAGACGATCTAGCAGCTGTCTCAAAATCTTTCTTCTATGAATCCTCCTCCTGTTCACATAATCATACAATCACTACTAACACAGCAAATCATAAAAACCCCCAATTCCCAAAATTTGGGTTTAAACAAAGTCAACCAAATGCTATAAAAATGGTACATGGATCTTACCCTTGACGCAAGGATCACTATGATGCAAAGAACAACGAAATCCGACCTCTCTAGCTCCGGGATTTACCAATAATGCGAATGGGGGAACAACGTAGTTTGCAATCTCTTTTTGAGTGTATAAGGTTTATAAAAATGTTTATGAAAGATAACGACGTATTATATATACTAATTCGCATTATTAACAAAACTTGTCAAAATATTACCCGATAACCAACTTACTCGATCGAGTAAGTAACATACTCGATCGAGTGCCGCTTACTCGATCGAGTGCCAATGCTACTCGATCGAGTACCCTACAGACAGAACACTGTTTCGTATACCAAAACATACTTACTCGACAGAGTAAGCCCCACTCGATAGAGTACCCAGCGACTCATAAAACCGTAGTATTACAGTCTTCCCTCCTTAAAAAGAACTTCGTCCCCGAAGTTCAACCCATACATAAAAACAAACATACTAACTCGACCAAGACACAACAACATAGCTAAGAACTCAAACGAAAACCCAGCCTATAAAACATGAACTCTTAACACCCACTCCACCAACTATGTTTACTTCCACAAAATGACTCACGATCTCGTATCTACCACATTATATCTCTCACGACACCAACTCCACACATAACCAACTACCGTCCACGAACGCTGCTAGCTCCGTAACATATCATCCACTAGAAAATCCAATATCAAGACACTCATAAACATCAAACGGAATGTTACATTCTACCACCCTTAAAAGGAACTTCGTCCTCGAAGTTTACTCACACTCATAACCTCATCATCCAACTGTCAACACTAGCGAAATATTCTCACACTCCTAAACATCACACTACTACAAGCACGGCCATGGCCTTTTAACAACATCAACCACAATATATACAACTTCATTCTTTATGCTACACCAACACTCTACTTCGAATTATACTACGACATGCACAATCATCAAACTCTCTTTTATCGCATCCTACTCCTCTTAAGATAAATGTTACGTCCTCGTAACTCACTAATATTGGAATACGTGTCCTCCGACAATAATGCGATCACAACTGTCGATCATGATGATCACATGTTTAAATCTCATTTTAAGAATACATGTGGGATGTAATATTTTTACAGTCAACTGGTCCACATATATCGGTAATGATTGGCTGACTAGAGTTTGACATTACTGTCGTGCGACGGTGGTGATCAGTTGATCCCCTTAGGTCATACCTATAGGAAAATACTCTTAATTGATTATTTAAATAATCGTATGCCGATACGAGTTAATTAAATTGTTTAAAATTGACGGATGATTTTGTGAGTAAAGTTAACGTGTCTTATTGTAATTTGATTAAATGAGATACGGTCTAAGTAATCTTATTGTTTTATTACTTAGATAAAATTATTGTTTACGAAACAATTGAAATTGAATGAATAATTTATTATAAATACAAGACGTTGTAACTTATAATTGATAAACCGTTTTGGTACAAGTAATTACGAATTACTAGTCGATTTTGTATATGACATATTTTATGAGTATGTTGATTTTTAATATGTTAAAAATACATTACAATTTCACATGTCAAGTTACATGTCACATATGTCACAATTGACAAATGACAAAATAAAATGGACCATCCATTTTATATTGAAAGTGCCGAAATATGGAGGGAATTAAGGTGTATATTGTGTTTTCATTTTTGAGTGGAAAACACAATGATAAGACCTTGCATGTAGCCTTGCATGCCTATGATTTCTTGGGTAGAAAAACTAGCCCATGCATTGGGCACTCTTACCCTCCTCCAACCGGTTTTTCAAGGAGAAAAGAGAGAGCTTTTCCTCCATCATTTTTCATTCAATACTTAATCATAAAAATTTCTAGTGTAAGAAATTATATACTCTCTACAATTTGTGAAAATTCTAGAGAAATAAACTCAAATAATTACTTCCTCTTGAACCGATTTTTCAAAAGCAAAATTATAATTTTTATGTCAGTTTTATAGTAAGACTTATATTATTTCTAGTATAAAATAATATTAGTTATTAAGAGATTTCCTTGGGTATATGCTTTTGGGAGAGATTCTAAACTTGAATCTTGTTCATCCATTATTGGAAAGCTCAAGAACTAACAAGAAGGAGATCTTGTTGGTGCCCATAAAACCGAAATTATCATAGTAAGGGTTGATGATTTCTTCTCTTTTAATTTATGTTTGCATGCATAAGATCTAGAATTTATTTTATGACTAAATAAATTGATTCATATATGAATATGTAAATTAATGAGATTAATAATATCTAACAACTAATACTATATCCTTAGTTATATCTTCTCATTATTCTCATCACCATCACATGTCAAAGATAACCGCCTATAAACTAAACACTCGCAATTCATATATCCAAGGCTCTCTACATAAACAGCTCTCGTACCTCAATTCATTTTGCACTCCATCTAACCAATACCATAAAATCCTTATCATAACCAATACTCCAACTCTTCCACATTACCGCAACACGGCATACCTCTCTATATAAACTATATAAAACTCCTATCGTCAAAAGCATAACTCATGATTCACACTTGTTACGTACACTCATTCTAGATCCTCAAGTTCTTTTCTTTCATCACCGCAAAACTCATACATGACTTAACATGACACTAATTCCCAACACCCTATACTTACTGTCTCAATAAAAGATTATGAATTATCTGCAGCTTTCAGATCCGTACAACACATGTTCCATAAATCACTTTCCAATACTATGTTCACCAATGCCCCATCTAAAACAAGATCAAAAGTACTATAACAACCTCTCACAACTGTGTCCCATCAACAGAATATCACTATATTATGGCACAACAGAAACATTCATAACTCTATTCCATACCATACTCTACCCTCACTCCCAAACTGAAACTGGTAAAGAGATACAATTTCTCCAAAACTGTCTACTATCAAAAGACTATAAAACTATCAAACACAGCGGAAGACTTCTAAAGGGCATCGTGGTGACTCCTCCCAGTTATCCTATACGCATCAACTCATACCTGCTCAATAACTGCTCACCACCCCCGAATGGATCACCACAGTTTTTAAAACATTTAAACGGGGTCAGTACTAATTACACAATACAAATCACAGTAAAACATTTGCCAAACAGCTCAATCGTCACATTAAACCCCAGTCTCCATAATCAATCTCCACACAACTAACTACACATTAAAGTGTGTAGTCCTGCCAGAGTACCCATCGCAACAGGTACTCCACACCGCCAGTGGGGGACCGCATCCGTTCCCACCTAAGCCCTGCTCATCTTATCTGAGCGATAAACCCGTGTTCATTAATGTGCACATCCCTTCTGTGGCGGGTTCCACAGTAGGCGAATAATGGGCGTGAAGCCACTCCCGCAAGTGACTCCACTCAGCCAGGGACGCACCCCGAAGAACACAGACAGATACAATCAACCACAACTACTATCAAAAATCAAAACCAACAACCGTCACAATACTCGTATGATAATATTCAACAATCACAAAGCACAACCAACACATCATGTGACTAATACTGAGTAGGGAAACCCTACCTGAAATGCGACACAAACAGCAGACGATCTAGCAGCTGTCTCAAAATCTTTCTTCTACGAATCCTCCTCCTATTCACATAATCATACAATCACTACTAACACAGCAAATCATAAAAACCAACAATTCCCAAAATTAGGGTTTAAACAAAGTCAACCAAATGCTATAAAAATGGTACGTGGATCTTACCCTTGACGTAAGGATCACTATGATGCAAAGAACAACGAAATCCGACCTCTCTAGCTCCGGGATTTACCAATAATGCGAATGGGGGGAACAACGTAGTTTGCAATCTCTTTTTGAGTGTATAAGGTTTATAAAAGTGTTTATGAAAGATAACGACGTACTATATATACTAATTCGCATTATTAACAAAACCCGTCAAAATATTACCCGATAACCAACTTACTCGATCGAGTAAGTAACATACTCGATCGAGTGCCGCTTACTCCATCGAGTGCCAACGCTACTCAATCGAGTACCCTACAGACAGAACACTGTTTCGTATACCAAAACATACTTACTCGACAGAGTAAGCCCCACTCGATAGAGTACCCAGAGACTCATAAAACCATAGTATTACAGTCTTCCCTCCTTAAAAAGAACTTCGTCCCCGAAGTTCAATCCATACATAAAAACAAACATACTAAATCGACCAAGACACAACAACATAGCTAAGAACTCAAACGAAAACCCAACCTATAAAACATGAACTCTTAACACCCACTCCACCAACTATGTTTACTTCCCCAACATGACTCACGATCTCGTATTTACCACATTAAATCTCTCACGACACCAACTCTACACATAACCAACTACCGTCCACGAACGCTGCTAGCTCCGTAACATATCATCCACTAGAAAATCCAATATCAAGACACTCATAAACATCAAACAGAATGTTACATTTTTGCCCTAATACCACTTTGTAACACCCCTATTTATTCATGAGCCTTCAGCTAGATATCCAAAGTAAATGAGAATGTTACCATCTCGGTTTCCCGAGGTAGTGAATAACAAAGTACAACTCACCAAAGTACATTAAATAAAATTTAGCGATTACAAGTTCAATACAACTTAACCCAAACTAAAACTTAATATAAAATAAGATACAACTCGCAGCGGAAATAAATAAGTGATTAAATAACTAAATGGTCTAGACATCTAGGGAGACTTGCCAAATTCTCACGCATTCTCATAAGCTCCCAAGTCATCTAATTTTTAGTACCTATCAAATCTGCTTTCCAATTATGGTTCATCACTGGTGTTCACAAATACACGGTGAACCACGAGGTTGAGTAGGAATAAACACTAACAACAAGAACATACGATAGACAATCAAATTCCATACACATAGCACTACTCCCTTAACAACGTGCTCCTTCTCATGACTTAGCACACATCCCTTAACAACATGCTCACATTACTATGGTACCCCTCCCTTAACAACGTACCGCCATATGTAATAGTACCCCTCCCTCACAATGTACATAAATGTTCACCGAAGAGTACAAACTCCCTTAACAACGTACATCTGACTGCAATACAACTTATCATAATTTCCTCATTCATAATCAACGATAACAATGAAACTCACCTCACCATAATTATTAATAACAACCAACACAATGTAATACAATTTCTCCCTTCTAACAAATACAACAATATCGATACACAAACAATTCACTTCAATATATATCATCCACCATACCGTACAATAACAAACGAGAGTTGAGTAGGATTTATCCCTACCTGGCAAGCAATTCCAGTTAATAAAATCTACTAAAACTATTATTCAACAAACCCATTCCACAAGTCCGTCACCAATAGATAAATAATATTTATAATTTAATTATTAATTCTTCAATTCATTATATTACTTAATTAATTATAATTTTATTATATTAATTATTTCCCATGTAAATTATTACGTCAAACTCAATACCCAAATACCCCAAAAGCACGTGAAACAACCCACAAACACCAACCCATACTCACGGCAAAAACCGTGTTCAACCCCATCTTTAACCGCCCTTTTCCTTACACCACCAACCACCTATGACACCACCATAGCCTGCCACCTCAAGCCCGCACCTTGACGCATCCAGACAACCACTAACCACCTCCTGAACCGCCCTAAATAGACCGCACAATGACGCCCTAAACAGTCACCCAAAACCCGACACAAACCAACACAAACATACACACTCATCACCTCACAACCACCGTGACAGCCGGTGGCCACCACCATAGTTTCCCTTCACCCACGATGGTCCCACCACTTGCCACAACCACTCACGACAGTACACGATGCATGACCCGAGTTATGACACGAGCACCATACAAACACCATAACCCGACATCCCATTGTTCCAACCACCACCTAGAACCACCCCAACACCACTATTAGGACCGTCCACCACTGACAATACCAACCAACCAAGTCTCACATTCACACGAGAACCACACAAGGCACTAATTTCGTCTTAAGGCTCACGGTACACCATCCTTTAGACGCCAATTCCGCCACCCACGGTGGTCAACGACGGTCAACAAAGGTCTTATTGGAATCACGACGGTCAAGGGCAACTACTAAGGTCAACGTCATTGTTCATGGTGGTATAAACGATAGATTAATTCATTAAGACGATATAAACATAAATTACGACGATCTTACCTTTTATCGCTAATTGCTCCTTCTGCCTCTTAAATCTACTTCTTTTATTTTTATGAATTACTTTTCAGATTACCTTTGTATTTATAGTCTAGGTTTATAGAGTATAAGATACTAATTAGGAAACTATTGCCTTATTCCAATTATTATATGAATTATTATTATTATTATTATTATTATTATTATTATTATTATTATTATTATTATTATTATTATTATTATTATTATTATTATTATTATTATTATTATTATTATTATTATTATTATTATTATTATTATTATTATTATTATTATTATTATTATTATTATTATTATTATTATTATTATTATTATTATTATTATTATTATTATTATTATTATTATTATTATTATTATTATTATTATTATTATTATTATTATTATTATTATTATTATTATTATTATTATTATTATTATTATTATTATTATTATAATTATAATTATTAAATCCCGATATAATTCCGGACTAATACTCATACTAGGCCAATAAAATCGGCCCACCTGTCTATAACATATGGCCCAAAGCCTTATTATCTGCTAAGTCAAATTCTCGACTTGCTTACTTACTTTATTATTTAATTAACGTCTTATTTGCAATTATTATTTTAAATGCCATTAATTAATTATTTGAATTACATAAATTATTCTTCTAAATACTTATTGAATTATGGAGTATTACAAAACTCATTGGGGATTATGACATGGAGATAGTGTACCACGAAGGGAAAGCCAACGTGCTGGCCGATGCCTTGAGTAGGAAATCGGTGCAATCTTTGTGTACCGCCTTAACCATGCTAAGACTAAAGGAGGAAGTGAAGAAGATGGGCATTGACATGATAAGAAAAGGGGAGGCAATTGAGGACTTAACCTTAGAACCCGAATTATATGATGAAATTCGGGAGAAGCAAGCAAGTGATGTGAAGATTCAAGAGTGGAAATGAGTGCTAGAAAGGGGAGAGCCCTCAAGATTTGAGTTCATGGGAATGGAAGCCTTAGATTCAAAGGGAGATGGTGCATACCAAATGATGAAGTGCTTAAGAAAAAAATCATGAATGAAGCTCATAACACGCCTTACTCGGTGCACCCGGGTAGTGATAAGTTATACAAGGACCTTAAGAAGACCTTTTGGTGGTCAAACATAAAGAGGGAATTGGAGGAATTTGTGGCAAGATGCTTGACTTGCCAAATAGTGAAGGGAGAACACAAGAGACCACAATGGGAGGTTCAACCACTAGAAGTGCAAGAATGGAAGTGGGAGTCAATATCTATGGATTTCATAGTGGGGCTACCAAGAACTGAAAAAGGGAATAACATGATTTGGGTTATTGTGGATATATTAACCAAATCGGGTCATTTCATCGCAATGAAAGGCACTTGGAGAAAGGTGGAGTTAGCAAATACATATTGCAAGTATGTGGCGGTCTATCTTCATGAATTTCCAAAAGATATCGTGTCGGACCGTGATTCGCGATTTATTTCAAGGTTTTGGCAAGAGCTTCAAACCTTCTTGGGTACTCAATTGAAGATGAGTACAGCTTTCCACCCAACAACGGATGGACAAACGGAGAGAACCATCCAAACGTTGGAAGATATGTTCAGAGCTTGCATCTTGGAATTTGGGGGTTCTTGGGAAGATAAGCTACATTTGATTGAAATTTTTTACAACAATAGCTAGCATGCTTGCATTGGCATGGCACCGTTTGAAGCCTTGTTTGGGAGGAAGTGTCAAAGTCTGATATGTTGGGATATTAGCACTGAAGCCGTCTTGTTGGGTCCTTAAATGATCCAAGACATGATCGATCAATTCCATATAACCCGAGAGAAGATGAGGGCAGCACAAGATAGGCAAAAGAGTTATGCCGACTTGAGGAGAAGTGACATTGAATTTGCGGTGAGAGATAAGGTGTTACTCAAGATTTCACCTATAAGGGGAGTAATGCGATTTGGGAAAAGAGGCAGCTTGAGCCAAAAGTTCATTGGTCCTTAATTATGATATATTGAGTAGAGTCGAGCAGGTGGCCTACCGTTTAGCACTTCCCCCGGCCTTGGACCGAGTTCACAACGTCGTTCATGTGTCTCAATTACGTAAATACATAAGTGACCCTTCACATATAACTGAGGCGGAGATGATCGAGTTAGATGATGCTTTAACATATGTGGAAACGCCCAAGGAGATCCTAGACTGGAAGGTAAGGAAGACAAGACATGGTGAGACGGTGTTGGTAAAAATATTGTGGTCTAACCATCTAGTAGAGGAGGTTACGTGGGAGGCGGAAAAAACCATGAAATATTGATACCCTCACCTTTTCGCACAGGTATGAGTTGATTACGAGGTCGTAACCGTGTTTCTCGAGGGGTAGGGTGTATTACGCATATAAGAAGTATATGTTTTTCCTTCTTTCTTTTTTTAAGTTGACATCACCGCACCTCATAACACCTTAGTTTGTCATAACGTACTAGCTTCATGTTGTTTCGACCTACCGCCATTCACCCTTGGGGCGCTAAGGGACATAGAATTTTTGGTAATTATAGTGTCGGGTGTGAACTTCGGGGACAAATTTTTTTGAAGGGGGAAAGATTGTATACCTCGCATTTCTAAACACTGCACTTGACCGAGTAGACCATCCACTCGGCTGAGTGGAGGACCGAGTGTATATTGGTTTAAGGCTGGAAGTTCTTGAAACTTGGTCACTCGACTGAGTAACCGTTCACTCGACTGAGTAACCGTTCACTCGACTAAGTGGAGTACCACTCGATCAAGGGGACCGGGCACTTGACCGAGTGCCCGGCCGAGTCCAATTTTACGCGAGTTTTTGTTAGTGTGTTGTTGTTTTCGTACCTTATCTTTTCAGATTTCCCCCACATAAAATCATTCCCCAACCTAATCCTACTACTCTCTAAACTATCTAAAAACTCTCTAAACACTCACCAACAACAACCCTAACTTATCCTCTAAAAATCTAGCCTTCACAATTGAAGAGTTCTTTCCATCCTTCCTCCTTAGTTCATCCACATTATTTGTAAGTCGATTTACACTTTGTTTCCTTAATCTTATCTTAGTAAATCATAATTTATCCTTGTGGATTATCCCATATTTAATAAGGGTTATGAAAAATTAAGATGGGTAATTAATGGGATTAGTTAGTATGTTTTTATAGTGTATTATGGTAATGAATGTAGTAATTACTTTGTGTAGGCTGCTTCATCGAGAAGCATTTCTAGGTCCTAATTTGAGGCTTTGTGAAGATAAGCTTGAGGTAGGGTTTTCCCTACTTAGCTCTAATAATATGAGTGTTTAATTATGCATTTATTGTCATTAATTACACTTGTCTCATGGTAGTTGCATTGTAACATTTTTATTTGTAATTACGATTTATAACATAATATGGTCTCATGTTAATTATGCATATGGTGAAAGAGTAAGTATGGTTAATTGTCATATAAATGATTAGAATGCATTATAACATGTTAGGAAGCAACTTCATGAAAAGAGGTGAATTACTGAATGATTGAGCATTATGACATGTATTATGTTTGGTGTAATTACATGATTACTCTTATTTGAAATTAATTGTGTTGGTTGTTATTTGATTGGTGCTGGAAGATGGTGGAGTATACTTGGTTGTTGTTGTGGAGACGGAAGGCGGTTAGGAAACCGTCTTCCGCTTTAGTCACCCCTAGAGCTTCACACTCCAAGGGGATGTGCAAATTAGTACTTGAGTTTTGGAGGGACTCGTGTGGTTGAGGCACGATGTCTGGCAGGGGACTCGAGTCGCTCTCGGGCCTGGTACCACAGACGTGTTCTGAGTACCTAGTGTTGGTATGTGGTGTCGCGGGCGTGTCCTTGGCACCGGTTATGTGGTGGTGATAAACTTGGAGGATGGTTGTCATGCATCTCATACACTTGTTGGAGCTATGGTTGATTGTTTTAGCATTTTCATATGAGCATTTAGTCTTTCTCATTAGCATTTATTGAGCATTCATATTATTAAGCTAACACTTAGGTTATTAAATATCTGTGGTGAACCATATGGTGATTTACACCCATATGAGAAGAAGTGATTTGATAGGTTAGCTTGCTTAGATGCGGAGGCTTGGGAGCGGTCTTCACTAGTTGTCATCACTTGTGCTTGTCTACTTTTTGACTCTTTAAACTCCACTTTCATCTTCGATTTGGTTGTACGAAATGGGATGGTATTTGCATCCCTTAACATGTAACTATTTATTTAACTACACTTATCTATTTAATGTTTATCATCTTAAATCCTTATTTACACGTTTGTTCGCATTATAAGCTTGGGAAAACAGGTCTTGTGACGCCTCCATGCGTTGGGATTGCCTTGAGGAAGGGTCCTGACTTATGGGGGTGTTATAAATATAATACCCGAAAATTTGGACGATGATTAATATAGAAGGACGTGCATGGAGCATAGAGGTGTTGATCTATCGAGCCTTATTGTATATGTCTAACAAGCTGTGGACATAGCCACCTACATGCCAAGCCAATCCGTGGACGTATAACGGTCTTTTGAAAGCCACGCTTGGCTTCGTAAAAATGCTTTCGACCGGATCGTTTTATATCGGTCAGTTTCGTCTCGGCAAGGGTCTCAAAATGATTAGAGATGTTCGGAGTCGCCACCAAGCATTTGTGGGATGCTTGGAACCCATTCGAATCCACTTTATACCTCGGTCAAACGAAGCACAAAGCAGTGTTTGGCATAGGTACTAAAGATAAGGAATCGTCCCTCTTTAGCATCCCATCTCTAGAATGACTCTCGTACGCCCTGGATAAGGTCGTCCACTATCCAAAGTTTCTGAGTAAGAGGTGAAGGTACGTATTGGGAAGCCCTTTAATCAGATACCCAATCCCGCCAGCGGTAGCGGTCTCTACTGATCGATCTTGGTTGGTTGAATGCAGAAGTTGATAAAACGGTTTAAATGCATGAATTCACATCCAATAGTTTAAACCTAACATATGAGAGCTTTCTAAGTCGGTTGATTTAATCCAAATATCAAGTATAAGATATCGAGTTGGATTTATGGTTGATTTGCATGCAAGACGGAAATTAAACATCCATTTACCAAATTAGGTTTATGGTGCATATCGTGATCCATTTGTCTTAGTAAGGCATTTTGCAAATACGGTATTCGAATGAAAAAATTAGTCGTCTGATCAGTCCTATATCTGGGTTAGCCGGAGTCGGGATCGTCCTAGACCAATGCTGGAAGGAGAACAGACCCAGCATCAGGCAGCCAGAAGAGGCGCGAGCCTATTGGCGATGTAAGGGGGTCTCCCCTGGTTTGAAAATAGAAAAAGAAGTGGCCTATTTAGGCGCGGGTCAGTTAACGATATATAACGTGTTCTGACCATTAAAAAAGTTTGTAAAACGTGTTGAACAATGGATATTTGAACACGTTTTGGTTTTAAAAGGTCGCTTAAGCCGCTTTTGTGTTGATTTGAAGAACGAGACTTGAATAATCGTCATTGTTTTGACAATATTCGATGTCAGGTTCGATTTTGCAAGCTTGACATGAATAGTTTTGAAATAATTATGAACTAATTGTATTAAGTTCATTTGAATATAATTAGTCGACATTCATCATCGTACTCGGGTTAAAATTCGACATGGTATATGGAACCAAGGATGACTTTGTGTTGGTGACTAATACATTTGTCTTGAAAATGTAAAGAAATGATGAAAGACTTTAAAATACCCTTCAAAATGTAAACAAATAAAATAAAAGGTTTTAAAATACCTTTTATAACGTAATTAACCAAATATTATCACCGAAACACGGATTAAACCATCATGGTATTAAGAACCAAGAGTGAAAAATGTTCTATGGTTAAAAACTTGTAAAAATGGTTTGAAAAGGTAAAAACCGATTACAAATAAGAAAATGAAAATAAGGGAGATGAAGAGACCAAACACGGTTTGGACTTAAGGGTGAGGCAGGCTGCTTTAGGCGCGAGCCTGTTTGCTACGCAAGTAGCCTCTACCTCAACCAAAAATCCGATTTTGGCTCATTCTTCCCATGTTTTGGACCATGTTATGCATGATTTAGCATGTTATAGTCATGAAACAAATGAAAGCATGATAAAAGAAGATTTTTACACCCTCATACTTACATGCTAGGCTTATGGCGAGAAATCGACGTAAGTGCATCAACTCGTTTGGTTGGAAAACTCGGTTTAAAACCGTTTTAGTAAGTAAAAAGAGTGATTGTTAAGTTTAGTGATGGTGTAGTGGTAGAGATGGTCGGTCAAGTGATTTAATGCACGATGACGGTACCAAACAATGTGTAAGGCTTGTGTTTACGATCGGTAGGTCGTAAACATGTGTCGGATTGTGACTTAGGAAGTCGAGTCGAGAATTTTAAGGGAGAAAAGAGGGGGCGGACACTCGTGTAACCCTCAAATGGTTGCATTTGAGGGGTATTTATAGGAAAATGAGTGGTTGTGTGAGTTTTTAGCGACGTGGCCATATGAGCTGCTCAAAGAGGCGCGAGCCATGTAGCACGTCTTCGAGGTGTCTTGTAGCTTTCAAACAAGTGCAATCATGATTTGTTCTATCCTAGGTTTTGGATGAACATGTTTGGTACTTGACTATGTAAGATTCCGGGAAATCTTAACATAGAAGCATTTGATTGGTTTTGTTTTTTGTGTTTGACTCGGTTTGACAGTTGGAGTCGGGATTTGAATTTTGAGTCGGTTTTTGTTCCGGTGTCGATTTTGACTCTAGTCAGTGTCATTGCGACCCCGTCTCTTGCATTAAATACTTCAGGTACTTTTGAAAAGTTTTGAAATGTTTAATTTTTGAAATCGTTTTAAGTTTTCCGACGTAAAGTTGTACACAAACTGTCGATCAAACGCTGCGATTCCTAAGCATGTTCTAGTCTGATAATCATCGGGTGTTTGTTGGAGTCTCAGCAGATACTGGGTATCTACAAAGCCCCCACTTTGGCTGAGGCTTGGACAGGGCGAAAGTCAAAGTAGACCCCCCAGGTCAATCGAAGATTAAAACCTGGAGATCCAAGCGATGTCGAGGCGGCTCGAAAGGATTCGGGCCAAGGACCTGCCGTCGGAAAGGGCGACGTCAAGGCGACTCGAGGGTACGAGCCAAGGACCTATCGTCGGGAACAGTTTAGTGTCTGTCGAATGTTCGTGCGGGTCGTTTAAAGTCCGTTAGACTACGTACAAAGGCTCGCCAGCCATAAGAAGGAGTCATACCTGAGACATCTTCGAGATATGTCCTTGAGTTGTGTTTTGTTTGCGGACAAAGGCTTGCCAGCGACATGGAGGAGTTATACCCCAGGCATCTTCGGGATATGTCCTCGATTCGTATTGTTTGCGGACAAAGGCTCGCCAGCTGTGTGGAGGAGTCGTACCCGAGGCATCTTCGGGATATGTCTTCGATTTGTATTGTTTGCGGACAAAGGCTCGCCAGCTGTGTGGAGGAGTCGTACCCGAGAAATCTTCGGGATACGTCTTCGATTTGTATTGTTTGCCGATGTGATCAATATTTGAGCATATTTAGTCCCCGAATTAGCCTCATTCCTATGCTTTTTAGTGCATATTTAGGTCATTTACTATCTTTAGTCCTTTGTTTTGCATATTGTTTGAGGTTTTGTTTCCTTGGTAGGAGAGGAGTGCAAACCTTGCATTTTCATGGCAAAATAGAGCTAAATTGATCGAATCTAATGACCAATCATCAAAGAGAAGACAAGACTAGAAGGCCTTTGTACATAATGTAGTAAATGGGCAATGATGAAGAAGATCCTTGCATCCCCGACAAAATCCCAGAGGATTGTTGGAAGAAGAAAAGAAGAAATGGAAGCTGAGCTAAGATTCGCTCGTCTCACCCATCGGGACGCCCGTCATGAAGCTCGCCAGGCCGCTCGTCCTTACCGCCAGGCCGCTCGTCCAAAAGCTCCCCAATCCACCCGTCCCGACCCTTGGACGCTCGTATTGTCCTCCAGAGAAACACGTCCTCTTCTTTCTTCATTTGAGATGCGCATATTTTTGGAGGACTAGCTAAAAGAAGACCTGCATCTTTTCTTGAGAGGAGCGATTCCTCAAGGACTTAATCGTCATTTAAGCCCTTAGTAACCCTAATTTGTGCACCTAATCCCCATTATAAATACCCCATTAGTCTAATTAGATTATCATGTTCTTCTTATCAATCTTAGTGTAGTTTATATTATTCTAATCTCTCTTTAATCTTGTAATCAACTTCTAATCAAGTATTAATACAAATCTCATTTCCTTAATTTCTCTATTGTTCATCTTTTATTTTGGGTAATTGAAGATTATTTGGGTTTATTGGGAGATTGACATCCTTCCATCAATCACCAAGTACTTCTATTATTCTTTGCATTATTATTTTGGAATCATCATTAGGTATAATTCTCTTAATTCCTTTTTAATTATTGTTAACCATCTTCATTTATTCATCATGTTTTGCTTTGTTAATATGATTGACAACCTTGTTAACATGTTAAACTTGATAATGAGTGAGTAGTTTCCTTAATTAGGGTTAATGGGGAATTAAGGGAAACCAACATGAAAGATGATTCATGCTTAATTTAATATGTTTTCATAATTTATTTCCTTGTTTGTTGTGATCTCAACTTATGCACATGTTATGTTTGATGAAATGCGAGCCTATAAATTCTTGCATTTTTTACCCATCACTTACCTTTTCAATGAGACTTGTAAGACATAAACCAACTCGAGTCTCATTAGACTATGCATATTGTTGAGTAGGGAGGATTAAGTCGACTTGTAGGTGTTGTACAATCTAATCGATTTGGCTCTGGGACCCAAACCTTCCTAGGATTGTAAGATATAAACCAACTCGATCCTATCACAACAATAATTGCTTGCTTATAATTTGAGAATATGTTTGTATGATCAATTCCCATGAATCCCCTATGAACCCATGCCACCCTAGTGCTTTTAATCAATTGTTTACATCTCATTTTAGTCATCTTGCATGTTTACTTTTATTGTTATCTAGTTTAGTGATCTTCTTATCTCAACCCAAATTGTGACACCCCAAGACACCACTACTTGCAATCGAAAATCCTACATCAATACCCGTCCCTTGGGATCCGACCTTTACTTACCTCTTTACTAGTAGAACAGTTGTTTGTGAAGTTATAAATATTGTTTTGGTCTAGGTGCTCCTAACGACAAGTAACCGAAATCTAAGCTAAGAAAGCGATCGACCAAAAATGGCGTTGTTGTCGGGGACGGTGTTAACTTGATTTGATTTTCTTTGATTGTTATTAGTTGTTTCTTTCTTTGCCTTGGGGAAGTAAAACTCCTCAAGGTTTGTTCTAATTGTTTTCGTGTTGTTTGATATTTTGCATGTCTAGAAGATCACAAGGTAACTTGTTACCCATTGATCACGAAATTGAAAGGACTTTGACAACCAATAGAAGACTTGCTAGAAATACTTTGAGAGGTATTGGTGAGGTTGTATATATTCAACCAAACACTATTGAGTTCATCAACCCTTCTGCAAGAGAAGGTGAGGAGAAACCAACACAAAATCAGTCACACAATCAACACACAATGCCTAAGTTTTTATCACATTCTGTACCAACCGAGGAGAACCTACCCAATGGTACTCCCACACCACAACACTTAACCGGAAATTTCATTGCAAAATCCGCATTTATCCAATTAGTCTAAAGAAGCCAATTTGGGGGGATGCCTAGTGAAGACCCTCATTCCCACATGGAAACCTTTTGTGACTATTGTTATGCGATTTCACAAACCGGAGTGACTCAAGACCAAATTCGATGGGTCTTATTTCCTTTTTCTCTAATTGGCATCGCGAAACAATGGTTGAAAAGACTTGATAAGGCTACTCTTGGAATTAACTCTTGGAAGAAGTTGGCTCTAGCTTTCTACAAAAAATTCTACCCTCCGGAAAAGACTAACATGCTAAGAATCTTTGTATGAAGCTTGGGAGAGATTCAAATGAATTTGTCGCTCATGTCCTCATCATGGACTTAGCGAGTGGTTCTTGGTACAACAATTTTGGAATGGTCTTTATGAAGACTCAAGAAACATTCTCAACATGGAATCAAATGGTATGTTCACCAAAGTTGACGATAATCAAACTTGGAACAAGATTGAGGAAATGGCGGTCCATAATTTACAATATAGTAGACCTCGCAAGGCTACTAGAGGAGGAAAGCATGAAGTGGACTCTATTAATCAATTGGGTGCTTAACTTAGTGCTCATATTGATACCATCAACTTGAAGTTTGAGAAGGCTATGGCTAAGCTTGAAGAAGCCTCAAAGTCACCAAAGCATCACGTTAATGCCATGGTGGCATCTTCATCAATCCCAAGGGGGATATGTGAGAATTGTGGAACTTTGGGACATGACCAAAGTGAATGTAGGGGAACAAATGAGCAACTAAATGCTTTTCAGGCATACAAAAGTGGTACCCCTTATTCCAACTATTACAATGAAAACTCCAAATTCCACCCAAATCTTTCATACAAAAGCCAAAATGTTCAAAACCCTCAACCAACATACACCCCACCTCCCATGAGAAACCAAAATCAAAGACCCTTTTTCAACCAAAACCAAGGTTATCAAAATCAAACTCCATACAATCAACAAAATGACCAAGGTTTTGATGTTCAAAAAGCGGTCCTCCAAACGCAAAAGAATCAACAAGAATTTTTCACTCAAATGCAAAAAGATAGCCAAGCAAAAGACATTACCATCAACAACATCCTAGCCCACACAAAAATGTTGGAAACTCAAATGACCCAACTAGCATCTACAAACTCTCAAAGACAAAAGGGGCAATTACCACCTCAAAGTAATCCCCCAAGACATAAAACGGTTAGTGCCATTCACTTGAGGAGTGGTACGAGATATGAATGACCAAAGAAGCAAGTTGAGGATGAAGTTGTGGAAGCTAGTGACAAGGAAAGAGTTGTGCAAAACTCTAGGGAAGAAGAACCCACCAATCAAGAAGTTTAAAAGAAAAGTGAAGAAAAGGCCAAAGAGAAGGAGCCCATTGTGATTAGACTTCCATTTCCGAGTCATCAAGCTAAGCCTAAGTTTGATGACCAACTTGGAAAATTCATGGAAATTGTGATGAATTTAGAAGTCTCGATTCCTTTCACGGAATTGATCAATCACGTTCCGGCCTATGCAAAGTACATGAAGGACATCCTTACGAAGAAGAAATCAATCCGGAAGCTTGAGACTATTGCCTTCACTAAGGTGAGTAGTGCCATCCTTCAAGGGAGTTCACCTCCAAAACTCAAGGATCCGGGAAGTTTCTCCATTCCATGCACTATTGGTGACACTACAATCAACAAAGCTCTATGTGACCTTGGGGCAAGTGTTAGTGTCATGCCATATTCGGTTAGCAAGAGGCTAGGAATGGGAGAACTCAAATGTACCAACATGACGCTTCAAATGGCGGATAGATCAACAAAGACACCTTTAGGGATATGGGAAGATGTTACCGTGAGAATTGGAAAATTCTTCATCCCGGTGGATTTCGTTATTGTTGACATGGAAGAAGACTCCAACATTCCTATTATCTTAGGAAGACCTTTCTTGCATACCGCGGGAGCGGTGATCGATGTGAAGCATGGAGAGCTCACCCTTGAAGTGGGAGATGAAACCATCACTTTCAATTTTGACAAGACCATTAGAGCTCCCCGATTGCATGAGCCATGTTTTATGGTTGATCACTATAGCCGGAAGGATGATAGGAAGAAGTTGGAATTTCAATGGAAAAAAAAAGTGGATGATGCTCCATCAAAAGAGCAAGGAAATAGAAACAATGAGAGCTTGAAAAGCTCACCCATGACAAGTGAAGAAGATGGCCTCATTGGCCAAGACAAGAAAGAAGGAGAGTTGTCTCTATCAACTCAAGAAATTTTTATTGATCAAGTAGACGAAGTTTGTGGTCTTTGGGATGATGAGTTCGAAGGGATAATCTATCCCTATATTGGTAATGCTATGAACCAAGACCATCAAGGAGAACAACAAGTGCTAAAATCTATTGAGGACCTTTATCATGATAATGAGCAAGCTTTCGACTACTTCTTCAAGGTGTTGAGTAACATCAACAACACCTTGAACATGCCCCCTTGACATCTCACTTTGGATGAGAGTTTGGTGGAGTCCTCCCTAAGCCACCATTTATAAATATTCTAACCCCCTAACTTGCATTTCAATTATTACATTGCATTTTGTCATTTTTGGATTTATATTTTTGTGCCTTGATCAAGATATTCATCATTTTGAGAGAAGTGAGGGAGGGACTTATGATTTTATTGATGTGTAGTGCTTTACCTTAGTGTGGGGCTAGCAATTGCCTAGGCTATTCATGCCTTTGTAGTGCCCCTACAATGAAGAACACGATAATTAAAGAATGAAAATGACACGGGTTACGAAGTACCCACGGATGGACCTGAATTCGTTTGGTCAAGGAAGAATCCGAGCAGCCAAATGGACAATCCGCTCATTCTGAAGAACCCGAGCGTCCAAAGTCACCAGATGCTCGTCTGGTAGAGCTACAGAATACAAAATACTGGTCTGACAAAGAATCCGAGCGTCTCAGCTGAGAATCCGCTCGTCTCATTCTGGACGGTCGTCCTTCGCAAAAGACGCTCGTCTTTTTAATGGCAAAAATCTGGGATTTTATCTGTAAATGAATCCGAGCGTCCACCCAGAAAGACGCTCGTCCCTTCACAAAGAATCTTCTCGTCTTAGAAGCACGACGCTCGTCTTGTGGCGTCTTTTCCTGAGCCAAACATTGAGGAATCCGGGCGTCCCGACACCTGGTCCGCTCGTCCTCCACCACATTTTCAAAAATAACGTGTGTTTTGAACCCTTTTTCTTCCATTCATTCTCATTTCTTCAACATACAAACACTACCCAAAACCCAAAAACCCCAAAACCCCAAAACCCTCATCCTCTCCATCAACAAAATCATTTGCGGACAAAGGCTCGGCAGCTGCTGTGGAGGAGTCGTACCCGAGGCATCTTCGAGATACGTCCCCGGTTTGTATTTTTTTTTGCGGACAAAGGCTCGCCGGCTGTGTTGCGGATATGAAGAGGGCTTGCCAGCCGCAGGGCGTATATGAAGAGGGCTCGCCAGCCGCGGTGCGTATATAAAGAGGGCTCTCCAGCCATTGTGCGTTGTAAGGCTCGCCAGCCATTGTGCGTATATGATGGGGCTCGCCAGCTGTTGCGCGTTATAAGGCTCGCCAACCATTGTGAAGGGTCAGTTGATCGACCGCGAAAATAGCCACGTTGGGCGGGCTTGTTTTGAAATAGCGGGCTTCGCGAGAAATCCCCCGACATTCCTGTTGGGGAATATCGGTGTTTGTGTTGAACGTTTGACGGGATAGTGGGTTTAGATCCCACTACCTACTTGTTTTGACAGACGGGGCTTGTGACGCCGCCGTGGAAATAACGAATTTCGAATTTCACTATTATCGTTTTTGTAGTGACGGTTTATGTTGTCGCCGTTGACATCTGAGGAAATAGTGAATTTGAATTTTCACTATTTATGTTTGAAATGAAATGGCGGTTTTAACCGTCGTCGTTTGAAATAGTGAATTTTGAATTTTCACTATTACTTTTAAAATGAGATGGCGGTTTTAATCGCCGTTTGTTTCAATTTTTGAAGGAATAGTGAATTTGAACTTCACTATTATTTTTTGAAGTGACGGTTTTAATTACCGTCGTTTGAAATTTGGAGAAATAGTGAATTTGGATTTTCACTATTATTTTTTGAAGTGACGGTTTTAATTGTCGTCGTTTGAAATTTGAAGAAATAGTGAATTTTGAATTATTACTATTATTTTTGAAGTAACGGTTTTAATTGCCGTCGTTTGAAATTTGAAGAAATAGTGAATTTTGAATTTTCACTATTATTTTTAAAGTGACGGTTTTAATTGCCGTCGTTTGAATTTTGAAGGATTTTCTTGCGAGGGAAGGGAGCTTCCCTTTTTTTCTGTAAAAGACGCGAGACAAAAAGGGCGATAACCACCATTGTCGACCTTGCTTCTTTGCTCATTTTCTTGCCATCATCAACATGTCATCTCAAGGTATGTAGTTCCTCTTGAATCCATTTGAATCTGTTTATCTTTTTGTTAATTGAATTAGGGTGAAATTATATACCCTTGAAAATCGAATTTGGCGTTTTTGATTGAGCCAATTTCGAGTGAAATTGATGATTGCATTAGGTTAGAAACCTGTTTAGGAGTATAGGGGTGCTTTTAGTTTGCATTTTGGTCCCCGTTTCCGTCCTCTATGCTCAAAAAACGTGAGTGAGGCGAAAAAACCGTCTCATTTCACAATGTCAAGTTTATTTGCTTGAGTTGTGTGCCCCACTAGGTTGCATTGTAGCCCGAGAAGACCGTGTTTGCCATTTCGAACCTTTGTTGGGTATTGTGGGCAAAATTGGAATTCTTGCCTTTTGTGACGGTCTTATGTCTGACAAAATAAGTGCCTTTTTGGGCTTGAATTGAGTCAGTTTGCTTTGACATGGACCTTATTGGTAGTTTAGGTCGATTTGTGACGTGGTAAAATCACGTTGTTTTGTTGCGGTCGCATTTTGAAATTTTGACCTGTTTGCGCTCAAATTGGCGTAGAAATTGCTTTTTTTGAGTTGTAGAAAATATCCCACTGTATCGGGAGTGTATTCTGGGTTGATGGCGGACCTTGTGTGGGTCTTTATGTGCTATTTTTTTATTGTCGTTGTTTTGACTCCTCTTTTGCTTGAAAAGAAGGGCGAGTCATTTTTTTTGTGCGTTTTTTTGTAGATTGTTTTGTTTGGTTGGGTTTGGGCTGGATTTCTCTTGTTCTGCTTTAAGGTTTTTTTTGGATTTGTCAATTTTATGCCGTCGTAATGCCGAAATTTCGGCTGACGCCTTTGTTTTGCCTTTGATTGCAGGGGAGTGTTCGGTACCTGTCAGGTCCATTGCTGCAACCTTAGAGGATCTGTTTGGGACTGAGCTGGTTAGCACTCCCGCCAGTGTGCCTAACGTGACAGTGGAGGACGCTTGTGAGGAGGAGGGGCCCTCCGAGGAGGTCGTTAGGGCTGAGAGAGCCGCTGAGGTCTGTGAGGGACCCGTTGTTGGGGCCGTTGGCGTTGAGGGAGCCGGTGAGGCTCGGGAGGAACCTGTTGTTGGGGCTGCTCACGTTGAGAGAGCTCAGACAGGGTCTGAGGCTGGTACCTCCGGGAGGAGGGTTACTAGGAGGAGGAGGGGCCCTCGACCGACCAGACGTGGGTTGCAGAATGTCGTTAGGGTAATTGAGATGCCTCATATCCGTCACGTGGAGTCTCGTGGTCAGAAGAGACGGAGGGCGGAGACGGCTGAGGACGACGTTCACGTCGCGGGTTGGGAGGTCAGACGGGCTACAACCCCGCGGGGGCTAAACTTGCGGGCGGCGCCTGTTTGGGCCGAGGGTTTTTACGGTTGCCAGTTGCTGCTTCGGCTGCACTGACACATTTCCTACCGTGCGCATGAGGGCCTAGTGAGTCGTGTCACTTGATTGAACTTTCGCCATTTTTGACATTTTAGACCTGAAAGACGTTGTTTGTTTTTGATTTCAGCAGATCGGCACCATGAGGACTTTCTCAGTCTTCTGCACCTGTCTGGGTTTCCACGACGTTCTTCGAGCCGGTACGAGGGCATTGATAGAGAGGTCGGCTTTTGGGCTGTTGGTGGCTACCTGGCGGTATATTCACAGGTCTTCGATTAGGTCGAACCTGTGTCTGATCCATGCCATGTTGGATCGGTACTGGGATACGACGTTGTCATTCCACATGGAGTTCGGGGTGGTCGGTGTGACCTTAGAGGATTTTTCCATGATTTCGGGCCTCCCATGTGGCGAGACGCCTATTGAGTTCACAAAGACACCGGAGAGGGTGTCTTTTCCCAAGGTTACTCGCCTGATCGGCACTGTTTTGCCCAAGCCTTCCAACATTACTACGTACCTGATCACGAGCTCGTATGTGAGAGACCACTTTAGAGGGAGAGCGGGGGGTTATGCGCCGGCGCCGTTAGCGAGTCCGGAGGTAGAGGCTAGAGCTGACGCGCATAAGGCGCGGTTGTGGTTGTGGTACTTCTTGGGTGCCACGTATTTTGGTGACAAGGTTGAGCGCTTGTCGACCAAGGTGCTTCGTCTACTTGTTGACCTTGACGCTTTGGGTCAGCTTGACTGGGTTATGCCGACTTTGGCGAGTTTCACCCGGTACTTGTGCGCTGCGGTGTGCCCGGAGGCGGTGGGGGATAGTAGTAACCCTGCCTTGGTTGGTCCCGGCCTCATCTTAGAGGTACGAGCGTTTTTGTAGCTTTTGGGTTTGATTTTGATTTTGATTTTGATTTTGATGTTGACTTTGATTTGACAATTTTTAAAAGATTGGCTGATTTGTGTTAGCTGTGTTTGGTTACAGGCTTGTTTGTGTGCTTACTTCATCCCTCTGCGCCCGGGGACCATGGGTGGCGTCCCTTCGACTTACCATGCCGTGAGGGCTTAGACGATGGCTCGGAAGAAGTCGATTAAGTCGACTTACGAGGACTGCAGGCGTCGTGTGAACGCCCTTCGAGTTGCTAACGTAAGTAGCTTTTCCTTACTCCTTCTACTTTGTAGAAATAGATAGGGATAGGATGACTAGGTAGCTTAGGAAGCCCCCAGTTAGTTGACTAGCTTTCTCGAGTGCAGTTCGTCGGGTGGCCTTGGGAGCACTACACATAGGTGTCGGCCATTATCAGGGAGCGTTTGCGGCCTCGCAGCACCTAGCGTTTGTACCTTGAGACGGCGATCGAGCCGGTTTGGTACCTGAGCGAGCGTTTAGCTCGTCAGTGCTTTACTGAGACTTTCTTGGTACCGGTTGATCCGCCTAGGGTGTTGTTCCAGAAGTCGACCCCCGACGAGGTTGAGGAGCACCTTCACGGTCAGCGAGGTGAGGAGCTGTTGCGGCGGGAAGTCGACTACGACACCTTCCGGTTGTCGAGGCTTGCCTGGTACCCGCTCGAGGTATGTTTTCCTCTGTTCTTTTGTTTTCATTGCCTCTTTTGATAGGAGGGTTTGTTACCTTCGATGTGGACCCGAATTGCAGGGGGTCGATGCGTTGATGAGGACTCAGCCCCCAGTCTTCCCGACGGAGACCACCTTTTAGGGGTCGGTCGGTGAGGAACTACAGCTGCACCTGCCAGATCCTGCGGTCGCTGAGGTGACCGACGTTGGCATGGAGTGGAGGTGTCGTTCTGTGGGTGAGTTCCTGATCCGAACATTATTCCTCATTTATGTTTTGCCTTGTATTGTATTGAAGGACCTTCTTGGTTGTAGGTGATGACTGCTAGTCATTAGGCCTTGTGGAGGATGGCTAATCGGTGGAGGGCACTTGCTGGTGACCTGGCTGCGAGGGAGGATCGGCTTGCTCAGGTACTTTTTGTATGTTGTTTTTGTGTATTTTTGTGTTGCATTTCACGTTTTTGGATCTTAATGATCTGTATTGTGTTTTGCAGGGTACTGCGGATCCGGCGGAGCTCGCTCGGGTCCGCGCTGAGTTGGATGCAGCTAGGTCGATGATCGAGGCCCAAGGGTTGGGGATCACCAGTCGAGACCAGGAGTTGAGGCGTCGTGAGGACGCGTTGCGGAGCCGAGATGCGGAGATTGCCTCTCTCAGGGCTCAGTTGGCTGCGGCGGAGGAGCTTCGCGTCACGATGGAATACGAGACGTTGGAGAGTTCTCCAGAGAGGGGCCTGAGCAGATGTTGGTGTCCGCCTTGCTCGCGACTCCTCGTGAGACCGAGACTGGTCCGATGGGAGGCTCCAGGTAGTTGTAGTTGCTTGTCCTTGTCTTGGACTCTTGTTTTTACATATTTACATTTTGCGTGATGCGGTTTGTATATATGTGTTTTTGGATTGTGGTTTGTTTTGTGATTTTGGCTTTTTTTTGTTGTGTTTCGGAGAAGCGTTGTCGGCTGTCAGTTCCCTTTTTGATTCGTACCAGTCCATGCAATGTTAGTGTAGAAAAGAGGCAACAGGTAGCACATACGCATAAATGTAAACACGTAAAAAGGAATTTGATTGAAAACAAAAATTAACCACGATGACTCGAAGTTAAAATGAAATATGAAATTTGAAATGATATTTTGAAAATTCCGTGACAAGTCATCACGTTTGGACTTTTCAAAAGGAATTAATTTGAAAATTTGAGCAATTAATTCGTGTTTTGAATTAAATTGCAACGAAATTGTTGAAATTGATTTGTAACTCGAAAAATTCAAACTTTGAACCGTCAGGAGTGAGTATTAGAATAGATTTTCGCGAGTGTATTTGATTTGATTTTCGTGAGATCAAGGCTCAGATTTGTGATTACTTGAAATTTTGAGGAAAACTGATGTCGTGTTATTAATTTTCTTTTTTTATTTTTTGTTGGGAAAAGAGCGAAAAAGCGAAAAATTTTCGGAATTTTGACTGTCATGGAAACGATCCATCGCGGATCGGGGCGACTAGCCCTTCCCCCTTAAAAAAGAAAGAAAAAAAATCCGTATGTTTAAAGCTGCGTCATGGAAACCGTGTCGAATTTCGTAAAACGCGAAAACAATGAAATGTGAGTGTGAGAAAACACAAAACGTTTTGGACCGTCGCGAAGAGGCACGAGCATTCCGGTGGGAGGTTTGAGGTGTCAGGAGAAAACACAACTTGAAAGGGACAATTCAAGGTGGGAATCCTGAGAACAGGCCCAACGAGGCGCGAGCAGCTTGGCGATAAAAGTCAGCCTCCCATTTTTTCGGAAAAAAGGCGCTGATTGTTTTGTATAAATAGGGATGTTTGTGCTTCATTGTTTCATCATCCGAAACACAAAAACATCTCTAAAAAAAAACTTCTTCTTCTTCCACAAAAAAATATTCATGGATGCCTTTGAGAATGCGTTGCGACAATGGTGCCGGGATTTGTCGCCTCCCAAAAAGTATCAACTCGTTTGCATGGGAGTTGGTCAATTGTTGGTGCTTCGTCAAGTCAAGGTGCAATCCTCATTTCTTGAAGCATGCTCTCGGTTTAGGGATTCGAAACATCATGTTTTTGTTTTCCCGAAAGGCGAAATTTGTCCACTTGCTGAAGAATTTGGTGCCATTGGTGGGTGGCCGGGTTGTGTTCTGGTGCTTCCTCCGACTCGGTTGTGTTATAAGGAGAAATTCCGTTCAATGTTGGGCTTGTCAACAAGCCAAGGCAATTTTCTCCTTGCTCCTCATGGTGTGGATATGTTGGCTCTTATCAACATCTTTTCGAATCAATTGGATGCCAATGTTTCGGTGGTGGCTAGGAGAAGGGCTCTTGCCTTTTGCCTTGTCCATGTATACCTCTTTGTTGATGCTTTGAATAAGGGACCAACGTGCTATGGTAGCATGACCCTTGTGCACGTAGTCGAGCAAATGGAGCATGGTAGAGATCCATCATGGTTTGTGCTTGGCGAGATCATCCAAGCTTTGGACAAGAAGGGTTCTAGTGAAGAAGCTCCCTCGTTTGGACCTCCAAGGATCCTCCAAGTGTGGCTATTGGAGAGGCTAAGGTATGTAGAGCCTCCGGTTGATTCTTCTTCTTATTCTTTTCGTCACCTTACCATGAGGAATAAGTTGTACTCGGATAAGTTTGCTTCCACCGAGGCTTATTGGGCCGCAAGATTGGCGAAGGAGGGTGATCCTCATATCCGTTGGGTGGTGCCATGGTGGCACTTGAGGTCCTTCACGGGGTTTCCCGCTTCGAGTGCTAGTCCTCGTTCTTTGATGGTGGTGGGTTTGAAGGTTGTTTCCTTCATTTAACCTGAAAGGTTCATGAGGCAAATGGGACGTCAACAAAAGGTGCCCGCTCAAGATACTCTCGTTCAAGAGAGTGTTTTTCGGAACTCCGAGCTTGTGTAGGTCTTCTAAATATGGTGGGCCACTCGGCCGCTTTAGGAGGTAGCAAACCCCGTTGCCACGACATGGGTGACTTCCGCTTATGTCAAGTAGACAAGGGCCCAATCCTTGGAGGAAATGTCCAAATACCGTAAGGACGAGGTTGTTGACTTGAAGTATCGAGAGGTTGGCAAGCCAACCGTGCCTTCTTTGAGGATTGTGTTGATGGAGCGAGCCCGGATGTGATGAGGCCACCAAAGAGGAGAAGCTCGGGACCCAAAGATGTAGTGGGCCGTGTATAGGCTCGCTTTGGATTGAGCTTGGGGTCTTGCAAGAGACCGGAGGCCGTCGCCGTTGTAGATCCGTTGAGGATCAGTTCCGAAGAGGAAGTTCACGCTAGGCGGGCCAACAAGAAGAACAAGGGGAAGATGTACCCAGAAGGAAAAGGCAAGGGTAGAATGGAAGAATGAAGACCACCATTACCCACTTTATTATTATGTTGTATTAGTGTTGTGAGTTTTTATTATGTTGTATTAGCTTTGTATTGTGTGTTTTGTGCTAGTCTTACTATGTCAGGTGTTTTAGTCGAAACCTTAGCTTTGACAAGTTGTAGACTTGCCAAGCTTTATTTGTTGTTGAATTTGTAATTCCTCCCATTATTAATTAAATAAGAGGATTGCTTGTGTCAAAAGAAAATTTTGAACGCTTGTTTCTTCCATCCATTTTGTAAAGGCAATTCGGTTTGAATTGTCCTAAACATTTGCACTTAGGAGGTGGGATTTTTGTAGGAAGGGAGAAAGGCTTCTTTTTGTATTTTTGTGGGAAAGGGAATGTCGTTCCCTTTCTCTATTTTTTTTTAAAGGTTGATATGGGTGATGTTTTGTATGTGGGTAAACACAAGGGAATTTATTTTTGATGGGGATATTTTTTTGATTAAGGGTATGGTTATATCCTTCTTGTGTAAGAAATGACTGCTTATGTATTCACCTAAAGAGGCGAAATCAAACCATGATCGTAGTTCGGGACGTTTTGTAAATTTTGATTGGGTTTTATGGTTGTGACCCTCAAGTATAAGAGAGACTGCCTACGTATCCACCGAAGAGGTGAAATCAAACCACGCTCGTAGTTCAGGGGGTTTTTTGTTTGAGTGCAAATGGATGTTGCCTTTGACAGATCAAAGGGCATTCGAAACGGGCAAGGTGCCGCAACTTAGACTCGATAAAACATGCAATTTCAAATCAGAACACGTTGAGGAACTTGACTTGAATGGGGTTAAGGTGGTCGCTAGTTGTAAAACTAGGGTGAGGTCGTTGGTTACTACGGTTCAAGGGTAGTATTTTTTGAGTTGGTCTAGGTTGGTCGGGTTTGTAAAATCCTCCTCATCTAGGTCACTCAGTCTCACTGTGCCCCCCGAGAGTATTTTCTTGACCAGGTATAGTCCGGCCCAATTGGGTTTGAAATCCCCCCTCAGATCGACGGGTAATGGTGCTCGAACCGACTTGAGGACCGAGTCGCCTTCCTTGATGTTCATGGGTTTAACCTTCTTGTTAAATGCCCGTTGTATACGTCGTTGGTATAGCTGGACGTTGTGTAAGGCGTTAAACCGCTGCTCGTCTAGAAGTGTGGGTTGTTCATACCTTTGACGGGTCCATTCCGCCTCAGGAACTTGACTCTCCAGTAGGATGCGTAGAGATGGGACCTCTAAATCTACCGGCTGAACCGCCTCTATACCGTATGCTAGCTAGAACGGTGTGGCACCTGTCGGTGTTCGAATGGAGGTTCGGTATCCCCAGAGGGACAATGGGAGTTTGCTCGGCCAACCGCGGTAGTTGTCTTGCATTTTCTTGATAATGGTGACAAGAGTTTTGTTCTCTGCCTCCACCGCTCCGTTGGTTTGGGGATGATAGGGGGATGATCAGTGTCGTTTGATCTTGTATTTGTCCAGCAAGGCTTGTGTTTCCGCCCGGAAGTGAGAGCCTTGGTCGCTGATGATTTCATGGGGTACCCCATATCTGCAGATGATATTGTTTTGAATGAACTTGGCCACTTGTTTGGAGGTCAAGACTGCATATGACTGTGCTTCTACCCATTTGGTTAAGTAGTCGATGGCGACGAGGACGAAGCAATGCCCCTTGGCGGTCAAGACTGCATATGACTGTGCTTCTACCCATTTGGTGCATGCTAGAATGGTCGCGGGACCAATCCATCCTGGTGAGGGTGGTTTTGGATGTTTGGAGGACCCTCCCTCGGGCGTGGTGTTGGAGGATTTAAAATCAATCGGCGGTAAGCATCGTCAAGTCGGGTAATCCTTTCGGAGAGACTGGCTATAGCTTCCTCGACTTGTCGGAACATGGCAAGCATAGTTGCGGCGCTGAACACAAATACCCCGTCCGAGGCATCCTTCTCCAGAGTATTCACCTCGTCATCAATTGGTAAGATGAGGTGTGAGCAGTCCAAGGTCGGCTCGTCATCGGAGATAGCATGGATTCCCAAAGGTTTGTCTTATTGTTTGGTTTAGTCGGTGGAGGTAAAGGTAATTCCCCTTTCTCGATCATGTCCTGAATGAAATGTTTGAGTTTGAAACAGGTTTCTGTGTCATGACCTTTCCCCTGGTGGTACTGACAGTAGGCATTAGGGTTCCAGAAGTGGGATTTCCTAGCATCAGACGGATCCGGAGTGGGTCCGATCGGTTGTAATTTCCCTTGGTCCATAAGCCTTCTCAGGGCGCTTGCATAAGTTGGCCCTATGTTGGCGAACACTCTTTGAGGGCGTTCGGCTCTCTTGGCGGTTGGCTCGAGGAGGTTGACCTCGTCAATCTTGTTTGTCTGACCATAAGGGTGAGATCTGGTTGATGTGGATCCCCGGTAGCCACTACCGGTGGTCTTGACTAGAAAACCCTTTCGGAGGTCGTCCTCAATGCGTGTCCCAAGGATTTGCAGATCCTGGAATGTCTTAATGTTTTGATACCTCAATAAGTTGGTATATACCGGGCGGAGATTGTTGACAAATTTCTCCATCAAAGTTGACTCACTTGGATTGCTGACCAACTGAGTGCTTACTCTCCTCCAACGGGTTAAGAATTCGGTGAATCCCTCCTTATCATTCTGGGTTAGGACCTCCAGAGTACGGGTATTGGCTTGGATTTTGACATTGTCGGCATATTGCTTAGCAAATTCAACTGCAACCTCATCCCAGGTAGTGAGGTTCTTCGGGTCAAGGGAGTAGTACCATTGGCGAGGGATTGGTTCCAAGGATGATGGAAAGATCCGAGTGAAGAGTTCCTATTTGACCCCTTTTATGGCCATGTAGTCTTTAAAGGCTAAAACGTGATTGAGTGGGTCCTCCACTCCCTTGAATTTGGGCACATCAGTCAAGGCAAAGTTGTCGGGTAGTTGATCCCCAACGGGCTCAAATCTTCGATTGTTCTCAAGGTGGATGATGTTACCCCGGGCTAGGAGTTGTTCTTCCAAGAGCTTGAGCCTTTTCTCAGTTTCAGTCAAGGACGGAGTGTTGTGTTCTCCAGTTTCCGTGTTTTCCAGGGTGTCGATACAGGTCTCGACACGGCCCAGAGTGACCTTAAGAGCAGTGAGCAGTCTGGCTAGCTGAGCAGTTGTGACATCTCTGTTATTGTCGTTGTTGTTGGACGAAGTTGAAGACGGGGCCATGGTTCTGAGGCAGAAAAACGGCTCACATTACAACTCAATCCGACACGGTTCAAAGACTGAACACATACAACGCAAAGGACGGAGCGGAAATCAGACTCAACAAGACGAGGGTGACCGTGTGTGGTACCTCGGTGCTGACTCGATTTATAACGTGACGGTGTTGACCGGACTCTGACTCGCGTCCAACGTGGTGGTGTGACGCCGTTGGACGAGTCTCGTGGTGAGACGACTCATAGGTAAAGACCTATAAGTACGTTTGCTTGGACTCAATAGACACGAGGCGGAATTGGAATGGTGGACTGAAGTTTTCGAAAATAGAAATTTCCAAAAATATTCATTTGTCGCTTTATGGACGGCTTCCGAAGATAGGGATCTCCGCAAGTCGGCCAGTTGAAAGGGTTGTCTTAAGTTTGTTTTCAAAAGACGGTTTGAGTTTTGAGTCGGCTCGGAAAACAAAGTATTGTTTCCCAAGGCGGTTTTTGAAATACAAAATTGTATGTTTTGAAGATCGAGTTTTGAAATGTTTGAAAAGGTCTCGGGATTATTAAAATGTGTCTAGAGAAAAGGGTGTGTGCTTTTCTCGGGTTTTGAGAGAGCCATTGTCGGCGCGAAACGGGTTAAAATCCGTGTCTAGACGCGACGATTATAACGGCGTAAAAAGGTGTTTTTAAATGGTTGTAGAAAAACCGAGTTTGAAAATCGTCATTACGACGGCCTAGAAAGGCGGTTTGAAATGGTTGTGGAAAAAACGGGTTTGAAAAGCGTCATTACGACGACCAAGGAAGGCGTCTTGAAATGGTTATAAAAACCGGGTTTGAAAATCGTCATTACGATGGCCTAGAAAGGCGTGTTGAAATGGTTATAAAAACCGGGTTTGAAAATCGTCATTACGACGGCCTAGAAAGGCGTGTTGAAATGGTTATAAAAACCGGGTTTGAAAATCGTCATTACGACGTCCTAGAAAGGCGTGTTGAAATGCAACGATCGGTGAAAGGCCGAGGTTTGAAATGGCCATTATAACGCCGCAAAAAGGTGTTTTTTGAAAGTTTGTAAATGACACGGAAGGACTTATGATCACATAGCACATAAGCACTCACAGTTTCATTATATTATGCATAATGCTGACACGGCTTTTGGCTTAAAAGGGTGGGTTACACACCAAACAATCAAACCCCGATTGCGAGAGGGATACCAATCCAAACAAAATGTGTAAGGAGGGTGTCTTAGCCTCGTGCTCGAAGGTGATGAAAGCTCTTTGACGAAACAGAAATGTGTAACGTAAACGGTATGCTTGACTCAATCGGGATTCCAAACGTGGGGATGAGAAAACTCACGCCGACTAGACGAGCCAATTGGTCGAAAAGGGTTAGGTTGTGTGCCCGGACAAGGAACCCGACCGTGACCGTAATATCAATTAATGCATTCCAACCGAGACCTCTTTCGAGTCTCACCATCTAGGGATCACAAAGACACAAATGTCCTAGTTTTCCCCAGCGGAGTCGCCAATCTGTGGACATAGCCACCTACACGCCAAGGCAATCTGTGGATGTATAGCGGTCTTTTGAAAGCTACGCTCGGCGGCGTAAAAATGCTTTCAACTGGATCGTTTTAGATCGGTCGGTTACGTCTCGGCAAGAGTCTCGAAACGATTAGAGATGTTCGGAGTCGCAACCAAGCATTTATGGGATGCTTGGATCCCGTTCGAATCCACTTTATACCTCGGTCAAACTTAGCACAAAGCAGTGTTTGACATAGGTACTAAAGATAAGGAATCGTCCCTCTTTAGCATCCTATCTCTAGAATGACTCTCGTACACCCTGGATAAGGTTGTCCACTATCCAAAATTTCTGAGTAAGAGGTGAAGGTACGTATTGGGAAGCACTTTAATCAGACACCCAATCCCGCCCGCGGTAGCGGCTTCTACTAATCGATCTTGGTTGGTTGAATGCAAAAGTTGATAAAACGGTTTAAATGCATGAGTGTGCATCCAATAGTTTAAACCTAACATGTGAGAGCTTTCTAAGTCAGTTGATTTAATCCAAATATCAAGTATAAGATTTCGAGTTGGATTTATGGTTGATTTGCATGCAAGACGGAAATTAAACATCCATTTACCAAATTAGGTTTATGGTGCATAACGTGATCCATTTGTCTTAGTAAGGCATTTTGCAAATACGCTATTCGAATGAACAAATTAGTCGTCTGATCAGTCCTATAACCGGGTTAGCCGGAGTCGGGATCGTCCTAGACTAATTTTGGAAGGGGAACAGACCCTGCATCAGGGAGCCAGAAAAGGCGCGAGCCTATTGGCGATGTAAGGAGGTCTCCCATGGTTTGAAAATAGAAAAAGAAATGGCCTATTTAGGTGCGGGTCAGTTAACGATATATGACGTGTCCTGAGCGTTAAAAACATTCGTAAAACGTGTTGAAAAATGAATATTTGAACCCGTTTTGGTTTGAAAAAGCCGCTTAAGCCGCTTTTGTGTTGATTTGAAGAACGAGACTTGAATAATCGTCATTGTTTTGACAATATTTGATGTCGGCTTCGATTTTGCAAGCTTGACATGAATAGTTTTGAAAATAATTATGAACTAATTGTATTATGTTCATTTGAATATAATTAGTCGATATTCATCATCGTACTCGGGTTAAAATCCGACATGGTATATGGAACCAATGATGACTTTGTGTTGGTGACTAATACATTTGTCTTGAAAATGTAAAGAAATGATGAAAGGCTTTAAAATAAACTTCAAAATGTAAACAAATGAAATAAAACGTTTTAAATACGTTTAATAATGTAATTAACCAAATATTATCACCGAAACACAGATTAAACCGTCATGGTATTAAGAACCAATGGTGAAAAATGTTTTATGGTTAAAAACTTGTAAAAATGGTTTGAAAATACTTGAAATGGTAAAAACCGATTACAAATATGAAAATAAAAATAAGGGAGATGAAGAGACCAAACACGGTTTGGACTTAAAGGTGAGGCAAGCTGCTTTAGGCGCGAGCCTGTTTGCTACGCAAGTAGCCTCTACCTCAACCAAAAATCCGGTTTTGGCTCATTCTTCCCATGTTTTGGACCATGTTATGCATGATTTAGCAAGTTATAGTCATGAAACAAATGAAAGCATGATAAAAGAAGATTTTTACACCCTCATACTTACATGCTACGCTTATGGCGAGAAATCGACGTAAGTGCATCAACTCGTTTGGTCGAAAAACTCGGTTTAAAACCGTTTTAGTGAGTAAAAAGAGTATTTGTTAAGTTTAGTGATGGTGTAGTGGTCGAGATGGTCGGTCAAGTGATTTAATACACAATGACGATACGAAACAATGTGTAAGGCTTGTGTTTACGATCGGTAGGTCGTAAACACGTGTCGGATTGTGACTTAGGAAGTCGAGTCGAGAATTTTAAGGGAGAAAAGAGGGGCCGGACACTCGCGTAACCCTAAGATGGTTGCATTTGAGGTGTATTTATAGGAAAATGAGTGGTTGTGTGAGTTTTAAGCGACGTGGCCACCTCGCGAGCCATGTAGCACGTCTTCGAGGTGTCTTGTCGCTTTCACACAAGTGCAATCATGATTTGTTCTATCCTAGGATTTGGACCAACATGTTTGGTAGTTGAGTATGTAAGATTCCGGGAAATCTTAACATAGAAGCATTTGAATGATTTTGTTTTTTGTGTTTGACTCGGTTTGACTCGTTGTTGGAGTTGGGATTTGAATTTTGACTCGGTTTTTGGTCCGGTGTCGGTTTTGACTCTAGTTAGTGTCATTGCGACCCCGTCGTCATGCATTAAACACTCCAGGTACTTTTGAAATGTTTTGAAATGTTTCATTTTTGAAATCGTTTTAAGTTTTCCGACGTAAATTTGTACACAAACTGTCTATCAAACGCTGCGATTCCTAAGCATGTTGTAGTCCGATAATCATCGGGTGTTTGTTAGAGTCTCAGCAGATACTAGGTATCTACACAAGCAGAGATGCGTAAGTCGATCGACAAGTAGTTATGTTGATCGACAAGTTCATTCAACACAAAGAGTGTGGTGTGAGGGTCCGTCGATCGACAGCTTGTGTGGTCGATGGACAAGAGTGGTTAGTCGATTGAAAAAGGGCACTACGTCGATCGACATTGATGCTGACGTATAGGTTGGGTTTGTAATTGGGGTTGGTCGATCGACTAAGTCATTAGACGAGGTTTGGACGCAAAGTTGGTGATAGTCTATTTTATTTCCTAATCAACCTAGACTTACCTAATACCTATATATACCTCTTATATACCTCTTAAACATCTATATTTACATCTTTTGTTGACATAAAAACTCATACAAAACCTAATTGAGAGAGAGAGAGAGACGCGAAACGGAATAGCAATTCAAGTTCTACCTTAATCCTTGTAAGTAATTTGTACTTATTGCTTTAGTAAACTATTTACCTCTCCCGTGGTTGACCCTTGACCCACTGTGACCCGTGACAGTGCCTGTTGACTCGGGTCTGACCGAGTTGACCAAACCATAATTAGGAAATTTAGGGATTCTCGTTCATCGTTTTATTCACATTGAATAAGTGGTTAACTGTATAACTATTATCTGTCATTTAGGTGGTATATTCGTTGAGGAAATGTTCTATATTGTTTTGTAGCTTGTGCGCGAAGAACGTTGCTAAAAGGTAAGAATATCCTACTCAATTTCGTATTTATTGATAATTGTATAATTGAAATTTTGGGGAACTGTTTGTGTGCATTGTGGGGTTCGTATGGCATGTCAGTCGATCGACTTGTACCATTTGGTTGATCGACTAACATGTTCTGGCACTTGTTTGATGCGTTAGTCGACCGACTCACACTCGTTGGTCGATCGACTAACGTGTCCTGTGGGATGTGTGAATTGTTAGCTATCATGTTGTATTTTGATAATGTGAATGTGAATGTGGTTGTTAAATGATGTGTGGATGGTTATCGTATGTTATATTTGATATTGTTATTTTGTGGAGTTGGGACGAGGTTATGTTGATGACATTTGGCTCCAGGTATTAATGAGATAATGATATTGGCTTTTAGGCTACGTGAGTAATGTAACGATGAGATTGTGATACTAGCCTTCAGCTCTGTGGTTTATTCTGGGGATAACCTGGAGAGGTCGATCCTGGCTCCAATTTATCATAGAGGCCGCCTCATAGATCTCCTTTTAGGGACCCACTCTTTGAGGGATGTGAACATTAGGGACTTGGGTTGATGTAATGTGGTTAATGAGGTCTGTATACCAATGCCGTTGAAACGGTATGTGATGCTAATGCCGTTAATCGATCTGTGATAGTGTATAATATTGTTAATGTTGTGGATGTTGCCAATGTTCGTCTTAGTATGCTATGAATGTTAACGTAATATGAGTAAGGTTGTTGGTCTTAGTGTGTGTGTAAAATTGTTACCTATTTTTGGAGTGACCAGTTATGATCCACTCGAATTTTCGATCGAATGGGGAGCAGTCTGATATAGCAAGTTTTGAAGTTTGAATTGGATGTTGTTGTGTTGCGGGGCTTTGAGGCGTGACATACAGGAGTGCATGCCGAGTAGCTGACGAAGTCTAGATATCCCCTAGACACTTTATTCACTTTTACTATTGTTTCGACTTCCGCCGTAACGTATGTAATAACTCAATTGGTTTCAGTTTATGTAATAAATAAATTTCTCTATTAATTCAATTTATTTACAAAGTACTTTTGTATTGTTTAGTTTTGTTATTCACTGTCTCGGGCAATCGAGATGGTAACAGCCCTACTTATCTGGGAATGTCTCGGTAAAGGCTCCTAGATAAATGGGAGTGTTACAGCTAAGGTGCTATATTAAGGACTGGGTGCAGTGGAACAACCAACCTATTGGTGGGAGGTTGGATTAGGGCCTTTTTTTATTGTTTATAAGAGTTAAATGTAATGGGGATTTTGCTAACCTCGATTTAATTGAAGTAACGATTTCGGTATAAAATTATGTTCAACTAAAATGCCAGTCAAGTATTTTGGATCAAAACAATATACCCAAATATATGGCTTTTATAGTCAACCATTATATAAATTCAACAACATAGAATTTCACATTAATATAACGATTTTCATGAAGGCATTGCTGAATTATTGTTAATATTTACAGATGATTACAAAGTTAGGGTAAGTAGTTGAATTATTTTATTTTTATTATTTATAGATGATGAGAGACTTATTGATGGCAAAACATGTTGGATTATATTTGATGATGAGTGAAAAGTTGTTGTATATGATGAACTAATATGAGAGTGACATTTTCACTAATATTTATCTTGTACGATTTTAACAAATTTAAAAGCCTCCATAGGATTGGTTTTTTTTTCTCTCTCTAAAAAAGAGAGCTTCTCTCTCGTTTCGAGAGCTCCTACTAGCTCAATCCCTAGCTTCTTCCTAGTTTCATCTGTCAGTCCAGTGAGATTCATTCCTTTCATCTGTCTTTCAATCTTTCTCTTAGGTTTTCCTAGCCTAATTGATTCCCTACTACAAATATTCCCATAATTAACCTAAGTTGCGGATCTTTGATCCGTTATCCACTTTGTTTATCTACATTCTGTCATTTCTGATTGCTTTTAATTGCATTTAATTGGCTGTCTAATTACAATTATTACCTGCAATTCACGGGGAATCTCGTTAGACTCTATGGTAAAGCTTCTTTTTTACAATCATTCAGCTGCTGCCTTTTTAATTGGGGGAATTAGGTTTTTGGGGGTCTCGAAATTAATTTATCCAATCCCAGATGTTTCTGTCTGATTTGGGTGAAGTCGATTGATTTTCCAACTCCTGAGTGATCTCCCTATTTAAATGGAGGAAATGGAACAGTTCTCTCCATCTTCTTCTCATTCATCTTCAGTTACTTTCTCATCATCACCAAAAAAATATCTTATTTATTCACAAATTATAAAAGATAAAATCAAAAAGATGGATTTTGAGTACCAATTTGGGCGCTTCTCTTATGGTGTTGAGGGACAAGGGGAGAGTCAGCAACATTACAGTCAAAATATCAATCACAACCACCAAAATGTTCACCAAACTCACCAAAATGCTGCGTTCCAACCTATGAACCCTTTACATGGGAATTTATGGAGATTTCCAAGGTCTGGTGGGGTGATCAACATTGACCCTGCCCAGCTTGGTGAATCTCGGGATTTCTGGGGTAAGTGTATCCTTGGGTTCTTAGTGGATTATAGACTGTTTGAAGCGGAAAAAGTTAATGATATTATTGAGAGGAGATGGAGCACGAAGGACAAGGTTAAGGCCTTCAAGATGGGGGATATCTATGTCCTACACTGCTCTGATATGGAGGATTTACAGGGTTTATTGGAGAGAAGTACGGCTACTCTTGATGGAGCAGTCATGGTCTTTGCTAAGTGGTACAAGGACATTGTCCCTAGGACAGTGCGGTTTCCTTTTGCGGAGGTGTGGATCAGAGTGTGTGGCCTCCCCTTTGAATATCTCACTAAGGAAGTTGCAATGATAGCTGGTAAGCTTCTTAGTCAGAACTTCTTTGTGGAACCCTTTGATCAAGTTCCTGATAATGACTTTCTGAGGATTAGGGTTTGTATTAAGCTGAATGAACCACTTATGCCTGGGTTCTTTCTGGCTATGGAGGGGGGGTATTTGCTGTGGATCCAATTTAAGTACGAGGAGGTTTTCAAATACTGTATTCGGTGTGGAAAGGTGGGTCATAAGGGGTCACAATGTCGGGAAAGTCTTAACTCTGTTGTCTCTAGTGTTAATGGGATGCTTGACCGAGTTCAGGAAAAGGGTTTTGTGGTTTTTCAAACCCAAAGTACACATACAATGTTTAACTTAGACTTGAGGGCAACTCCACCAACTACTAAGTATGTGGATTCTAGGGTGAGATTGAGAAATGGGAGGCTTGTACGTGACAGAAGGAGAAGGGAGTCCCCTGAGCGTGTTGTTGATTTTGATTTGGGGCTAACTGCTGGGGGTAGAGTCTTGCCAGGGATGAAATTTGCTGTCACAGCACAGCCTTTTGCAGGGCCGGTGCTGTTCCATTTAGGTCATGGGAGTTCAGGGGAGGACCACCAACATCAGGGAGTAGGGCCATCTGTTATGAGGGATGTGGTTATGGAGGATGTTGCTGGGCCAAGTAATGCTAATGCAGTTGCTAGGGATTGGGATCTTTTGCATAGGCCAGGTAAAGCTCCAATTCAGAGTCAACCTGTACAAGAGAGTAATCCAGTGGGGGGTAGTAATGCCGTCAGGGGTGCAGAAGGGTGGATTGAGGAAAGTGATGCTCCGGTTGAAGAGTTTCACAGTGTTGAGGAAAATTTTGAGGAAATTGTTGCTCCTGGAGATAGGGAAGGGACTCTTTTAGGGTCTTTGGCTCATCTGCAACAAAATGACCCTTATCTGACATATGTTGGGCATGGTAGCATTGCTGGGGTCCTAGATCATGACCAGCGTATCCAAGAGGAAATCCTAGGAAGACTTGAAGGGGATATGGAATGGACTAGGTTGGATAATGATAATAGGGGGTTTAATCAAACCTTTGATTTACCACCAGAGGGGATGCCTGTCATTCACCATTATCCTGATGGGACTTCTGTCCACATGGGAATTGGGGTACAAGCACAGGAGGCAACTGCAGTTCAAGGAAGTGATGTTAGTGTGAATGGTAATGGTACTGCTGTTTTGGGGCAGATTGACCAGTATTTCAATGAAGTTATCTATATAAGTAGTGACTCTGAATCTGAACATGATTTGCCTGAGCACTCTTCAACTCTGAGTCCTATCAATTGGGACACTGATGATGATTCCTCTGAGTTTAGCCAAGCTATTAACCTCATCACTCCTGAGAACTCAGAGGAAGGGAACCCTTTTGCTCGTGCTAGTCATGAATCTGGTGGTGTACAGCGGGAATCACTGGTACCGACTCTGTCTGTTCCTCTAAGGAATGACCAGGATATTTATATGGCTGAACAGGAAGAGGTTGCAGCTCCTCTGGATCTCAGGTCAGTGGCATTTGAGTCGAAAGGGAAGGAGTTACAAGAAGGATCTGCCTCTGTGCTGCCATTGCCAGAGGTTTTTAAACTCTCTGAATCATTGATGGAAGAGGATGTGTGCTCTACTGCTGCTGCTCAAAATCAGGGTAAGATTTATGGGAAAGGGAAATCGTTGGTGAGATTGTTTGACATCCCTGAAGTGGGCAACAAGGCTCGTTTGTTTTCTCAGATTGAAGCTCGAAGTAACTCTGATGGCTGTATGGGGCTTATGGATTTATACCATAAGAACGAATTTGGGAAGCAGAACAAGGATGCTATCATAAGGGCGAGGAAGAGGAAGTGTTGTACAGAGGCATCTGAGGCTCTAATTCCAACTGATGAGGTTACTACTCTTCTGGATGCTAAGGATTTCCTAAGGAGGTTGGCCAAGAGGGTCTGTAAGGGGGATGGGATTTATGCTGAACAGGATAAGGATGTGGGGATTGGATTCCGTTTAAAGATTTCTGACTCGGACATGGAGGAGTCTTGTGCGTCCTCACCTGGACATGAAGATAGCGGCTTTGCGGAGGTTGGCCCTTCTCAACTTCCTCTATCACCATGAGCGGCTTGATCTGGAATTGTAGGGGTCTTAACAACGTGCTCGCCTCTACAATTCCTAAAATTAGAGCACTTAATAATAATAAATATTATGATTTTCTTTTTCTAGTAGAGACAAAATGTAAGGTAGAAAAAATAAGTAATATGTTTCGATCTTTAGGCTTCGTCAAATCGGCCGGTGTTAATCCTATGGGTACGGCCGGTGGACTATGGGTAGGGTGGAAAAAGGAGGCACTTATGAGTGTAGTGGAGTCATCTCCTAATTTTGTGATCTTACTAGTGGAGAAATATAATGGCCTTCCTTGGTATCTTGTTTTGTTTTATGGTGCCCCTAAACTTTGCTTACGATTCCCAATTTTACAACTTCTTGAGGATTGCCTAAGGAAACTTGAGTATCCTTTCCTAATTGTGGGAGACTTTAACCAAGTTGAGTATGCTTGTGATAAGCATAGCTTGAACTCAAGCCAAATTCCGGGGGCATATAAGTTTATAAATTGGAAAGTTAGGAATGAATTGTTGGATATCCCGTTTAAAGGGCCGCGGTTTACATGGTGCAATAATAGGAAAGGGAATAAAAGGGTCTATGAGCGTATTGACAAGGCTCTAGCATCGAAATATTGGTTTACTCTTTTCCCGGATACGGGTATTAAACACTTTCCAATACAATTATCTGATCATGCTCCTATTGAGGTGGATTTGAACCTTACAAAGAATACAAACAAAAAGCCGTATAAATTGGATGCTTGGGCACTGGAATACCCTGAATGTCTATCATGCATTAAGGAAACATGGCACCTAAGGGATGTGGGTTCACCTGCTTTCCGAGTGGTGAGGAAACTCTCAAGGGTGAGACAGTGTGTTAAGAAATGGACTTTGGACAAACGGGAGGAATGGTCCGGAAAGTGGGATGATTTTGACCATAGGCTTGAGAAGGGTATGGAGGAGGTTCTCAATGGAGGATCGGATGCGGAGTACTCGAAAGTGCATGAGGAGGTCAGGGAATTTTCTAAGGCGATTACGCTTTACTGGAAACAGCGTGCAAAAATTAGATGGATGGTTGATGGGGACACGTGTACAAAATATTTTTTCAACTGGGTTAAGGGAAGAGCGGGAAGGAATTTTATTCTAGGCATCAAAGGAAGTGATGGTGCTTGGACTTACGAACCAAATGAAGTGAGTAACTCTTTCCAAAGTTTTTTTGTCACTTTGTTCTCCACATCTCATCACAACCGCTATGGGGGCAATTATGGTGCGTCGGACAATAACTTCGAAAGCGTCCTGCGACATGTGAACACTAAAGTAGCTGAGGATGATGTTGATTTGCTGGGACGGAGTTTTACGGCTAAAGAGGTTCGACGAGCTGTTTTTCAGATGGGCTCTATGAAATCGCCGGGGCCGGATGGTATACCAGCAATTTTCTACCAAAAGTGTTGGCACCTTATAAAAAAGGACTTCACAAAAGCAGTCTTATCTATACTCAATTCGGGTATGGTACTTCGTGAGGTAAATCGCACTTTTATTGCTCTCATTCCAAAATGTGATAATCCTGAGGAAGTTAAAGACTATAGGCCAATAAGCCTTTGCAATGTCTTTATGCGGATTATCACAAAGTGCATTACGAACCGGCTGACCAAAATTATGGGATACCTTGTGGGGGATTTTCAAAATGCTTTTATTGCCGGGCGGAATATTTCCGACAATATTCTTTTGGCCCACGAGGCTATTTATAAAGTCAATTCCCAGAATAAGGGTCGATCTGGAAGTTTTGATTTCAAGGCAGACATGAGTAAGGCTTATGATCGGGTTCGTTGGGACTTTCTTCAGGCTGTTCTTTCGAAATTCGGGTTCCCAGAAAATATGATTCGACTCATAATGAACTGTGTCACTACGGTTACTTATGAGGTCCTGTTTAATGGCGCCCCTCTTAAGCAATTCAGACCGGAATGTGGCCTTAGGCAAGGAGATCCTTTATCGCCGTACTTGTTTCTCTTATGCATGGAGGTGCTGTCCTGCAAGGTGGCGTCTGCGCAGGCTAATGGCGCCCTTAAGGGCATTTCAATCTGCAGAGGAGTTAAACCACTCACTCATCTTTTCTTTGCGGATGACTCAATTTTCTTTTTATAGGACAAAGGAAATGCAGTGAGGGTTCTTAAAGATATCTTTGATCAGTACTGCAGGGCTTCGGGACAAGTGCTCAATGAGGAGAAATGTGGATTTCTTTTTAGCCCAAATATGACTTTACGTAAGATCCAGATAAGTCTTAAGACTTTCAATATCAAACACAATAAGGGCATTGGAAAATACTTAGGTATGCCAACGGAGTTCCAGGGTTCAAAGAAGGAAATTTTCAAGGGTTTATTGGATAATGTTAACAAGAGGGTTTCTTCATGGAATGGTGTCCTTCTCTCACCGGCTGGACGGCTAACTCTGATCTCTTCGGTTCTATCAAACATCTCAAATTACTTTCTATCGGTTTTCAAAATACCGGTAAGTGTGGCTAAGAAGATCAACGCTCTTCTTTCACATTTTTGGTGGGCAGGATCTAGATCAGGGAAGTCGCTCCATTGGTGTAGCAGGATGTTCACAAGCTTGCCAAAACGGGAGGGCGGTTTAGGTATTCGTAACATTGAATGTCTCAACAAAGCGTTACTAGCTAAGCATGCTTGGAGAATTGTCTCAAAAGAACGGTCTATCTTTAGTTCCACTTTTCGTGAAAAAATCTTTGGTCACTCTGATTGGAATGGTGACCTTATTCCAAGACCAACAAGGCTCACATCATGGGGGGTGAAGAGTGTGCTACATGGCCTACAGTTTGTTCTTGACAATCTCAGTTGGCACCCTGGGGTTTCTTCTAAGCTAAATGTTTGGACTAATAAATGGGTCAATGGAGAATGCCCGGATCCCAAGGACGAAATTTTAGATCAGGATTTTTCCTTCCTAAAGGATCTCACTATTAAAGATCTACAGCTTAACTCTGGTGGCTGGAATCAAGATTTCATACGATTGCTATTTGATGAAGACACGACCCATAGGATCTTAGCTACTTTAATAAGGCCTAGCCAAATTGAGGATGATCCGATTTGGCCTTTTACGCAAACTGGGGTTTACTCGGGCAAAAGCGGCTATGGGATTCTTTATAGCGAGTTATTTTCCAGGAAAGCTTCTGTGTCGGATAGATCGAGAATGGATGTAAAACGAAAGAGCTTTTGTCGCTCACGGCTATGACACTTGCCTGGACCACAATCATGGAGGATTTTAATTTGGAAGATCCTTTCCAACTCTCTTCCAGTGGGGGAGGAATTTGGGAAGCGGCATTTAACGTGGGACTCGTCATGTTGCGTGTGTCGTAGCGGCTGCGATACTATTAAATCTCTTGATCATATTTTTAAAGATTGTGAAGTGGCAGCTAGGATTTGGGCGGGTTCACCGCTGGGAGTGAACACTACACAAGCGAGACACATCAGTGCTGGAGACTGGATCATTAACTGGCTTCATTATCTACGGACTCTAGAGGAATGGGAGGTACCAACAATACAGTTTCTTGCTACTATAGTGTCTATATGGAATCTGCGTAATGCTGCTAAATTCAGGGGGGAAGGGTTCTTTCCGGAGGCTTTTTTCAGGATTTATAACCATATGGTGGGGGTGGCTATGGAAGCTAGAACACAAGCAAAAAATGCTTTGGAACAGGCTTCAAGTGTGGCAGAAGATGATGGGTGTAATGATCGCGGGTTAGAGACGAGTATGCTCCGCAATGGCAGACCTGTCTATGTCACAGGGGCGGCAAGTTCATCCTCTATGATCAGACTGATGGTTGACGCTAGCTGGAGAAAATCGTGCGAAGCGTCGTGGGGGTGGGTTGCCTTGAATATGGAAGGCCAGGAGATTTGTCACGGTAATGGGAGGGGTTTCTCTGAATCACCATTACAAGCGGAGGCAATAGGGGTTACAAAGGCACTTAAATGGGCAAAGGATCGTGGTTTCTTCCATGTGGAGGTCTCCTCTGACTGCCTACAACTGCTGATCCAGTGGGCAGGATATGGAGCAAGGCATTACCTTATTACAGGCATCCTTGATGACATTGCTATTTTATCGGCTTACTTTCACTGTTTATGTTTTAGTTATGTTTGTAGGGAACATAATGGAGTGGCTCACCGACTTGCACGGCGGGCCATGACAAGGGCTTAGGAATCTGTCTTACCGGTTGCCAAAAAAAAAAAAAAAAAAAGAGATTTTAACAAATTTAAATTTTGTTAATTTTCATGTATAATATAAAGTTGTCGTATGCAAAAAGAAAATAAAGAACAAAAATAAAAATACTCCTAATCAAAATAATAGAACACCTATTCTAGACTCCTAACTATGCAACGTACATAGCTTTAATCTCCTACTCGACATCGAATTCCGATTCGATCCCTACTTGCATATACGTGCCTTATTATATTACTAAGATAATAATTATTACTCCTAACTTATCTACCTTGGACTTACTAGTATCATTAGTACTCTTAGGCCCTGTTCTTTTGGACTGAAACTAATCTGATCTGAACTGAACTGAACTTATAGGATCTGAACTGAACTGAACTTATAGGATCTGAACTGAACTGAACTTATAGAATCTGAACTGAACTGAACTTATAGGATCTGAATCGAACTTATAGGATCTCGAATCGAATCGAATCGAACTAATAGGATCTGAAGTGAACTTAAATTAAGTGAGGTATAGGATCTGAACTGAACTTATAGGATCTGAATTGAACTGAACTGAACTTATTGGATCTGAACTGAACTTATAAGATCTGAACTGAACTGAACTTATAGGATCTGAATTGAACTGAACTTATAGGATCTGAACTGAACTGAACTGAACTTATAGGATCTAAAATGAACTTAAATTAAGTGACATTAAGTTCAAAAGAACAGGGTCTTACTCCTCGGTTGACTTGCTTATGTCCAAGCATCGACTATTCATTCGACTCAACCTTCTGCTGTAACACCCTGTATTTTAAGGGATGGTTAGTGGTTCGTCAAATGGTGGAAATGTTAAAATATATTTTATAAATTATATTAATTTGAGAATTAGATTGTGCGACGGAAATAAATAATAAAATATAAAATGGGTCGGGATGGCATTTTATTAGGCGTAAGTAATAATGTAAAGGAGGTAGTTTAATTAGTATGTAGTAATAATAATAATAATAATAATAATAATAATAATAATAATAATAATAATAATAATAATAATAATAATAATAATAATAATAATAATAATAATAATAATAATAATAATAATAATAATAATAATAATAATAATAATAATAACAATAATAATAATAACAATAGTAACAATAATAATAATAATAATAATAATAATAATAACAACAACAACAACAACAACAACAACAACAACAACAACAACAACAACAACAACAACAACAACAACAACAACAACAACAACAACAACAACAACAACAACAACAACAACAACAACAAGAAGAAGGTTGGTTAGGAGAGGGTTTCTGTCTGCGAAAAAGGTGATTCTGACGACGACGATGATCTTCATCTGGTTTTCTTTCTTTCCCCGACCATAAGACGACCAAAGAAGCTTGCCATTATTGTTCAGAACCTACGAAGGGGTAGATCTGCAGTGGAGGATGTAACTGCTACTCGTAAAGGTAATCCAAACTCAGTGAATGTCTTGATTAATCACGCTCTCGATAAATCTTCTATTCGTAAGTCTGGTAGTCTGGGTATGGCATTAGGGTGTGCTAGGCAGCTAGGGTTCTACCTGTAAGGGGACCTGCTGTGACGGTAAGTACTATTAGGGATACGACCAATGTGGGAGTTTCGGATGTTGCCTCTACACAGGTGGCTAGCGATAAGGAGGTTGATGTTCCTGCTTCTAGCCTTGGGGAGGGTCGGGACAAAGATACAACTGATTCTAGTACTGGTGAGGGTAAGGTCCAGGATGTTCCTGCTCATGGGCCCTTTATGACTCAATTAGTCCATGCGACTAATATGGTGAAGAAGACTACTTGGGTTGACAAGGTTAACAAGTCTGCTGTGGGTATGGAATTGAGTGGATCCTATGCTCCGCACTCAGATGGTGTTGTGGTGATTGATGAATAGGATATAAAGAGTGAATTGCTTTTCTGGCAGCATACCTTACTTGGGCAATTTCTGGGGGGTAAACCTAATGTTGCTCAGGTGAAGGCATTTGTGGATAATCAATGGAACCATGTGGTTAAACCTGCTGTGTTGTATTTCAAGAAGAGCTGGTTCTACTTTAGGTTTTCAAAGGCTGAACACATAAACACAATCCTACGGGGAAATGCTTGGAGTTTGAATGGGCATTCACTGTTACTCAAGCAATAATCTCCGTAGTTTTGCTACTCAGTTGGATAACATTACTAAGGTGCCAGTCTGGGTGCTGTTACACAATTTGGACCCTCATTTATGGTCTGCTCCAGCGTTGAGTAAGATAGCAAGTAAGATTGGTACTCCTCTTTATGCTGATCCTGTAACTACTAACAAAGAGAGGCTGTCTTTTGCTCGTATTATGGTTGAGGTGGATCTTGCTGAGACCCTTCTAAGCTATGTGGTTATTGATTCTCCTTTTATGGGCCAAATCACACAGGATGTGGAATATGAGTGGCTCCCTTTTTATTGCACTCATTGTAAGAAATTGGGGCATGAACGAAAATCATGTGAACTATTGAAGCAAAAGGAGATTGCTAAGGAGTCTAAGGCTCCTGAAAATAGGAGGGATCATCTTTATCAGCCTATTGTGAATCCTCAGATTACTGAGACTGTTGCTCCACAGCTCACTGAGGGTTCATCTGGTGTTGTGAAGGACAAGGCACTAGGGAAGGAGGTGGGTATCACTGACACAAGTGGGGTGGTCAACCTAGTTTAGTGATTACTTCACCTCCTCCCTTGGTGACTAGTGGTAGGGCTTCCTTAGATCATCATGAGTATGGTGGATTAGAGATCATTTGCCCAGCTCATGCTCTGTCCAACAGCTCTGGGACCACTAGCCACGCTCTGGATCTTAATATTCAGGTAGAGATTGGGCAGAAATCCCAGTCTCCAATACCTGTCTCATTAAACAAGTTTGGTCTTTTGGAATATTATAAAATAGGGGATGGCTCAAATATCACTACTAGTAGAATTTTGAGTAGTAGGAATTTGCAACCAGGGGTTGAAAACATTCAAAACCTAAAGGACCTACTTGAGCTAAACAGGTGGTTAGTGAGGAGGAGGACCCACCTTCAATTCTTTCTCCATGAAGATTAGACTGTGGAATATTAGGGGTATGAATAAGCTCACAAAGCAACTAGAGGTTATTTCTTTGTTCAATAAATGTGAGTTAGATCTGTTGTGTATAATGGAAACTAGGGTGAGATTTAATAAAGTTGCTCCTATTCAGAGAAAGAAATTCAAGCAGTTTTTTTTATCCTGGATAATTACTCTTCTCATTACAATGGTAGGATTTGGGTTATCTGGAGGAACTCTTCTATTTCTATTCAATGCCTACATAGTAGCAGCCAGTGGATTCATATTTTGGTTAGTTATGGTGCTGTTCATATGGAGGTAACATGTGTATATGGTTTTAATCATCCTGCACAACGTTTACCTTTATGGGACTTCTTTGCCAGTAATGTTCATTGCTCTAGGCCTTGTTTGGTTCTGGGGGATATCAATTTTGTTCGCACTAGTGACGAAAGGGTTAGCTCTGACCCTCCTCAACTTCATGCTATAGAGGAGTTTGATGAGGCAATTGCAACTGCTGGGTTGGAAGAGTTAAGAACCCAATGGTGCTGGTTCACTTGAACAAATAAACAAGACTAGGCAGATAGGAAATGGATGAGGTTTGATAGAGCTTTAGCTAATGCTCTTTTCTTTATAGAATGCCCTGATTCTACTGTTGAAGCTCTGACAGTTGGGATATCTGACCACTTTCCACTAGTTATTTCTATGGGTAGTACTGAGCATAAAATGAACTACTCTTTCAAGTATCTAAATTGTTGGGGCGAAGATAAAAAAATTTAAGTCATCAACAAGAATGGGGATATCACATCCATGGGTGTGCCATGTACCACCTGGTTCAACATTTAAGAAGGCCGAAATGACAATTTAGATCTCTTCACAAGAGTAGTTATGTTGGGGTTACTGACAAGGTCACCTTGTTGCAGCAACAACTACATGTGTGCCAGTTGCAGTTACATGAAGATCCTACTAATCCTGAACTTTGTCTAGAGTTAGAAGTGCTTAGTCAGCAGTACTGTAAGTTTAAAAATGTTGAACTAAGTATTGCATATCAAAGGGCAAAAGCATTTGAGGTTAAAATGGGGGATGCTAGCACAACTAATTTTTACTCTAAAGTTGATGGCCGTAGAAATTCTTTTAACATCAGTAAGGTACTTGACACTCAGGGAAATGTTTGTATTGAACAGCAGGATATTGCAAAAGCTTTCTTGCACTATTATATTGGGATGTTGGGGATTGACGAAGTAGTAACTGCCTTTGATAGTACAGTTATGTAGAATGGTCATTATTTGAATGCTGAGGAAGGTCTTTCTTTACTGGCACCTGTTACTCCTGCACAGATCAAAGATGCTTTGTTCTCAATTGATCCCAACAAGAGTCCTGGTCCTGATGGTTATTCGTCTGGTTTTTTTAGGGAGGCATGGGCTGTCATTTAGGATAGTTTCACATCTGCTATTCAGGATTTTTTACGAACATGCAAGCTTCTTAAGGAGCTTAATTCTACACTCATATCTCTTATTCCAAAGGGTAACTCTCCTTCTACAGTACTGGATTATAGACCAATATCCTACTGCTCTACAATTTATAAGACTATTAGCAAAATCCTAACTATTAGGCTTAAGAAGTAATGGCCCTCATTGTTGGGGCCGAGCAGGCTACTTTTGTTACTGACAGGTCTATATTTGATAACACCATGTTGGCAACTGAACTTGTTAAGGGATACACTAGGAAATTTAAAATCCCTAGATGTGTGGTCATAGTTGACACTAAAAAGGCTTTTAACACTGTCAACTGAAATTTTCTGAAAACTCTTCTGCCCATGTATGGTTTACCCCCTCAATTTTGTCATTGGATAATTACTCTTGTTACTAGTTCAAGATTCTCTATGAAAATAAATGGGAGCACTGAGGGTTTCTTTGATGGTAAGAGGGGGTTAAGACAAAGTGATCCCCTCTCACCCTTTATGTTTGTTCTTTGTATGGAGGTGCTTACTCGAATTTTCAAGGGTATGAAGGATGTCCCTCAATTCAGCTATCATCCTAAGTGTGTCAGACTTCATTTGACTCACCTAATTTTTGCGGATGATTTGTTAGTTTTTGTCAGTGGAGACCTCCCCTCCGTGATGGCAATTAAAAATTGCTTAAGCCTATTTTCCAGCTACTCTAGTCTTACTCCTAATCCAAGGAAGACAAATATTTATTTTTCTGGAGTTAGAAGAGATGTCCAGGACTTTATTCTTTCTAAAACTGGGTTTGTTGTGGGCTCATTTCCGTTTAAGTATCTTGGTACTCCTTTGCACTCATCCAGGTTGACAGTTGATCTGTTTCAACCCCTTCTTGCTAAAATTCAGGGCAGGTTAGAGGACTGGGCTAGCTTACAGCTTTCTAATGCATGCAGAATGCAGCTCGTTAAGTCTGCTATATTTGGGGTTGAAGCATTCTGGTGTACCTGTTTATTATTACCAAAAGGAATTATACCGTCGTAGAGTATCAAAAATAAAATTAATAATCCAAACTACTACTATAGATAGTGGCAGTCAGGGTCGAACCACAAGGAGGCAAGCAATTTAAAGTTGTCTAATTTAAGTTTATAGTAACAGTTTTTGGGGGGTTTGATTTGAATGATTCTATAACTAAAGGCAATAAAATTAAAACTAAACTAAAGCAAATAAATGAGCAACTAAATAAAATAGATGAAATCAAATATTAAAAGGATGCTAAAATGGTCGGTTCACTGTAGTTTCGACGGCAGTATCCTAGGTAAGTCTGAAATAATCACGTAAGACGGGAAAATAAGAAGTCCTCTCGGTCGATTCTTAACAGGAAGCATCTTTCGATCTAACTACGGGTCCCTAAGTATCACTAGTACTGACTCTCGCCCTGAAAAGTGACTCTTAAAAGCCTAAATTTTACCTATCTTTCGATCTCAGTATAATTTAGTCGTTTTAATTGGTAGTCTAATTCCCTCCCCTATCTTTCGATCTAATGGGTCGGTCAATTACTAAAAATTCAACTAGTCACGTGCACTTGATTTGTCAAATTAAGCAATTTAATCAATTAAAACAGAGCTGATCTTACGTGAAGCGGTCGATCGACCATCTAAGTCGGTCGATCGACCAACGGGCTCAGTCGATCGACTATTGACATCAGTCAATCGACCAAGACCCAAATCAGGTCTACGAAATCTACGCCGCCTACACTACAGGTCCCCTACATCTTAGCACGAAGGGTTTAGCTACTCATGATAGAATTTATAACAACAACGAAATTAACAATTAACGAAATTAGATGCATGATTAAATAAACTAAGCGAATAAGATAGATAAATGAAATAAGGCTTTGGGAAACTACTCTATGCAATCCCAATCTATGAATGAATAAAAGCAAACTGAAATCAAGGAATCAGAATTACCGAATGAAAGCAGGAAGAAGAATCCAAAAGCACGAACTTTATTAAAAAAAATAAAGCTAATTGTATTAAATGTTTATTAACTAAATTCTAATCTATGAAATCTGATGCTAAAAACTCGATATTGAATCCACAAAATTCCATCCTTGTTCGGAAACATAGGTTCACGTTATATAGGAGTATAGCGTGACTCTTATTCCTAAAAACCTAATTACAATTGGGCTTCTAACTCTCGTCTTTAATTTGCGTCATAGTCGTTGTGTGGTCGATCGACCACTAGGACCAGTCGATCAACCAAGCTTCGCTGAACAGTAGCTTCTGATCTGATTTAGGAATCGTGCTCTTGGCGATCAACTAAGGGCATCAGTCGATCGACTGCTTCAACAGGTACTTTGCACCAAAAGCCTTTTAAATTTGTCTTTCAGGCCTCGATACGCGCACCAAGTTCGCTTCTTGAGTCTTTACTTCACGTCAGGTCCTATGCCTAGTACTCGGGGACGGATTCGACTCATTTTCTGCTGCATTCTTCCCATTTCTGCAATATTACACAAAAACACAAAAGTAGACGGAAATAGGGAAAATAGTAGCATAAACTACATAATTGAGCTCTGAAATGCGTGTAAAATAGGGTGTAAAACATCATATTTAGGACACGCATCAAACTTCCACAAATCAAACCCTTGCTTGTCCCCAAGCAAGAACTAGACTCAATCTTAAAACCTAATGGATCGCGTTCATTCTCAGAGCTAAATGCAAACTGCAAAGCCTAAACCAGTTTAATGCTAAAAATCAACAATCAATTAGTAATATGAATAATGCAAACGAGTTTGTAGTCGTTAAATATTGATGAACTTTAAACTATAGAGACTTATCATATTGGACTCTCACAGGTCGCTCAAATCACTCAATAAATACAGGTGAATATATGTAAAGATAGAAAGAAGTAATTTTTTGTAAAGACTCTCACCTAACTACTGTTAAAAATTATTAATCTCATTAATTTACATATACATATATGTGACATTTAATTTAGTCATAAAATTAAATCTAGATCTTATGCATGCAAACATAAATAGAAATAGAGAAGAAATCGTCTTTCTTACTATGGAATTTTGGATTAAAGGGCACAAGTAAGATCTCCATCTTACTTGTTCTTGAGCTTTCCTTATATACATGAACAAAGATTCAAGCTTAGAATCCCTCCCAAAGATGAATACCCAAGATAACCTCTTAAAAGACTAATATTATTAGAATTAGAATAATATTAATCTTACTAAAATTGACCCAAAATATTTGTTTTTGTCTCTTGTAATTTCGGCCAAGAGGAAGGAAATATATGAGTATTTTTCTCTCTAAACTTCTCTAAGTTTTGGTTGTGTGAAAGAATGAATAATACACTAGTGAATATCTTAGTGTATATCACAATATAAATTGTAGAAATCCTTGGCCTTTTCTCTAGGGAAAACCGGGTATGGGGGTGGCAAGGGCCAATGCATGACCAAGATACTCTTCACAAAAGCAACTAGGTGTGCATGGCTATGAATTAGGTTTTATGATTATGCTTTCCACTTAAACATAATTAACATAATTTAAACCTAATACTCCCTCCTTATTTTCGGCACTTACATAAAATGGGAGGTCCATTTTATATTTTGTCATTTGTCAATTTGTCATATGTTACATGTTACATGACATGTCACAATGTAATGTATTTTTAACATATTAAAAATCAACGTATTAATAAAAATACGTCATGTACAAAAATCGACTTAGTAATTCATAATTACTTGTACCAAAAATGGTTTATCAATTATAAATCACAACGTCTTGTATTTATAATAAATTATTCATTCAATTTCAATTGTTTCGTAAACAATAATTTTATCCAAGTAATAAAACAATTTGATTACTTAGACCGTATCTTTATTTAATCGAATTACAATAAGACACGTCAATAATACTCATAAAATCGTCCGTCAATTTTAAGCAATTTAATTAACCCGTATCGACATACGATCAATATAATCATTTAAGAGTGCTACCCTTTAGGTATGACCTAAGGGGATCAACTGATCACCACCGTCGCACGACAGTAATGTCAAACTCTAGTCAGCCAATCATTACCGATATGTGTAGACCAGTTGACTGTAAAATATTACATCCCACAAGTATTCTTAAAATGATATTTAAACATGTGATCATCATGATCGACAGTTGTGATCGCATTATTGTCGGAGGACACATATTCCAACAACTACGACCTATAAAAACATGCCTGCAGTCTAATATGAAAATAATCTCTACAACCGTACATATGCATTCCAACCATTAAAGACCATTGAGACATGCCGAGGGTACAATTTGGATATGTGAGGTTATGGGTAAGAAGGGGCTAAGACGAACTTGGTAAAAACAGAGTTATAAGCCAAGCTAGTAACTAAGGGAACCAAATTAATAAATCATTCTAACTTCTTGCTCAAGATTAAACAATAAAGTGGTGCTAACAGTAAGCACAAATCTCACATTCTCTATACAAACTTAATTCCCCAAATGATATTAATCGCAACATGGGAATATAAAATCACCAACTAATGAAGCTTCAATCATGTGATTTTTTCTTTTTTCGAATTAGTCGCGCCCTAGTCGATCGACCAAGATGTTCGGTCGATCGACCGGTCTTCTACAGTATGAGTTTTTCTCTCTTTTTTTTTCTTTTCTCTTTCTTTCAACTTTTCCTTTCTCATCTTTCCAATATCATCTCAATAAGAGCATATGCAACCAAAAATGAAGTAACAATCCCACAAACTAAAACTACTAGCTTGACAAGGGCAGGCTAAATATAGGATGTACTTAATAGGACAAAAAGGCTATTTTTGGAAGTGTGAGACTTATGGGAAAAATGAATAAAGGGGTGGCCTCTTCCACATGTGTCAACATACCACAAACCGAATGCATACAGGTATTAAGCAGATTAAGTTCATATTTATGCATATTGATATAACATGTCTCATAAGGAGTACTACTCACATTCCTAAATAAACCGGTCATGAATGTCACCAGTTATAAGGCTCTAAAACTCAGAATATAATGTAGTTTGCCAAAAATCTAAGTCAAGTCTCAAGATTCAGCGAATAAATTAACGAAAACTCGTTGATATGCAATAAGACTCTACTAATAACATGTTAATGAACACGACTTAGGTGTAAACAGATGAAAATGCAATATCATCATTGAACTACTACCGTTCCGACTCGACCTATATGCTAAAATAAACGTGCAATTTTATTTTATTTTTGAATTTTTTTGAAATTTTTCAATTTTTTGGATTTTCTGTATATAAGAGGAAAATAAACAACAATGCAAGACAAAAATGTAAACGTGAATGCAATGCAAAACCCTTCCCCAAACTAAATCACACCATTCCCTCATTGTGCAAAATCATATGAGAAAATAATCAAGGGAAATGGGAATTTGCGATAATATTAACTAAAACGACATGAAGGAGACATGGGGAACTCACAAGACTTTAAGCGCAACAAAAGGAAACCTCCCCAAACCAGCGTGAGCTAGGAGGTTTCAGTAGCCAGCAGTGCTACCATAAGGTACCTGGGAACAGTGCCTCTGGAGTCCTCCGCATCAGTCGATCGACCGGGGGGTCCAGTCAATCGACTGGCATACCTGGCGATTCTGCCTCTTTTCTTCGAATTAACTTAATGAATTGAGTTTATATGGTCTAAATACCTGCAAACATGCACATAATAAAGCGCTCCAAAATTGCGTTACCCAAATGAAAAGTCTATAGTCTAATAAAATCCTAAGCAAACCAATTAAAGCGAAGTTTCACGCACACCAAAACAATAAATAGTCTAACAAAAAAAAAATTATTTTAAAAGGATTTGATCAACTAATAGTTGATCAAGAATGGCCACGGAATGGCCCACTTGCTCGGCTTCTGGCTACAAGAAGTAGCCTCTACAGTGCTCATCCTCTCAGCTGCACTCCTAACAAGTCCAATATCCACAGAACTCAACGGATCAACATCTCTAACATCTTCCCAATCACTGACCTCGTCTGGCTCATCAAAATCCAAATTGGACTCCGTCACTTTGACTGGCTCCTCATCCGGCTCCTCATCAGTTGCATAGCTCAGACACCCTAGACCGCCTCTCTGCACAATGGGCTCTCTCACAACTGGAGCAACATGCGGCTCTATATTCCCCGAACCAGCTCCTGTAACAGTCAAAACAGAAGGATCTTCCTCCAATTAGCTCCCAATCTGGGGCGGAGGTGTTATAGCAGAAATAGGCATAGGGGCAGGCATATCAGGCAACACAACATAAGATTTAACTATATTGCAAGTTACTGGGTACATAGCATCCTTCTTCTTATAGGTCTGGGCAAAAACAATGGACTGTTTTCCTACCCTAAAGGTCAATGTCCCTGAGCCAACATCTATAATTGCACCAGCAGTGTGCAGAAATGGTCTATCCAAAATTATAGGAATGTGAGCATCCTCGGGTATATCTAGCACAATGAAGTCAACTGGGAAAAAGAACTTTCCTATTTGCACAGGAATGTCCTTTAAGACTTCTATAGGCTGGACCGCAGAACGATCAGCCATCTGCACTGTCATGTTTGTAATTGCAAACCTAGTCAATCTCAATTTCTTAGCAAGACTCAAAGGTATAACACTAATACTGGCCCCTAGGTCACACAATGCCTTCTCAATAGAAAAGGTGCCAATATTACATGGGACTGAAAAACTACCTGGGTCTTCTAGCTTATGAGGTGCAGTATGAGTCAAATAGGAAGATGACTCCTCAGTTAATGTGACAGATTGCACAATATCAAGTGACTTCTTTTTAGACAACAGCTGCTTCATAAATTTCATATAGGCAGGCACTTGATTAACTAATTCTAGGAAAGGAACTTGCACATTTAAACTACGAATAACATCTTTAAACTTGTTAAACGATACATGTTCCTTTGTCGGCACCAATCTCTCTAGATAAGGGGCTGTAAGAAGCAACTTAGCCCGCTCCTCAAGGTCTGTCATACCGGCATCAGTGGACTTAGGCTGAAAATTCACTACTTTATCCTTGTTGTAGCTCGAACCTTCTTCAGACCGTCTCAGGAATGAACCATTAACCATCGTAGGGTCATACTTTGGAACTGAAACTGACCCATCAGCATTTGGATCTTGCCTCAATAATTTCGGAGTCATCGTACGCCGAAATAAGTAGTCTCTCAAGTCATCTGGCATTGGAGGACGAAAAGGTTCACAATCAGACGTATCTTCAGTCAATCGACCATGTAGGTCAGTCGATCGACCAACAGCACTGTTGCTCAAAGCTTTTGTTTTGTTACAGACTCGTCACTGTTCACCAGATGTGGTCGATCGACCAGGTGTGTTACTCGATCGACTGATGCACCTGCTGATCGTCTTTTTCTTGCTACTGTTCATTCCAGCCTTTTTCTTACTCGGTTCCGCCTCATCTTTTTCAGTAACATCTTCGACCATAGTGGGGCCATCAAGGGTAGACCCACTCCTCAAAGTTATCGCATTTAGAGTCTCTATTTTATCCGGCTGCGACGGTAATTGCCCCGGAGCTCTAGTTGCACTTTTGCTTGCCAATTGGGCAATTTGGCTCTCCAATATTTTTGTTGAAGTCTCTCTAGCTAGAGACTCCTTTTGCAGCAAACCCGGCAAATTCTGAACCATGTTTTTCAATTCGGAAATATCAGAATTTTGAAATTGCTGCTGCTGAGGCACATAGGGAGGCTTTTGATACTGTTGATGCTGCTTAGGAGGGGGCACATAGTTTTGTTGTTGCTGCTGCGGTGGTGGACCCAGATTAAGTTCATTCTGGCTAGTCCACCTCAAATTGGGGTGGACATTAGAGGGATCGGGATAAGCACCAGTCTGCCTAAAATGTTGAAAGGCAGCACATGTTTCATTCGAACTAGTACAAAACTCCGAAACATGTCCCTCTCCTCCACATCTTTTGCATGTAAAGGGACCGTCTAAAACTGCATTAACATTATATATCCCACCTTTTTGGGATCCCCCAAAATATAACTTGTCGAATCTCGTAGTAAGGGCCTCTATTGCAGCTGCAACAGGAGATTCAGCTGCTCTTCTCTGATTCCCTCTAGAATTCCCATGCTCAGCTTTATGGGTGGCCATATCTTCAATAATCTTCCACCCCTTAGTCTCTCCACTATTCTCCTGGAATCTGCCATTAGCTGCAGCATCCAGGATAGCCCTCTGATCATCATAAAGCCCATTATAGAAATGATTACACAGGAACCATTGCTCGAACCTATGGTGCGGAATAGATCGCACCGGTCTCTTGAAACGGACCCATACCTCATGAAAATCCTCATCAGAACCTTGTCTAAAGCTTGTGATCTGAGCTCTAATCGCATTGGTCTTCGATGCAGAGAAATATTTTTTAAAAAATGCTAGGGCCAGCGAATTTCAATCTGTAATCCCATTAGCAGCGCGATCCAGATCTCGGTACCACTCCCTAGCAGCATCACGGAGCGAGAATATGAACATCGTCTCTTTTATCTGGTCCTGGGTCACACCTGCTGGTGGGGGTATGGAACAACAGTAGTCAATGAATATCTCCATATGTTTAGTTGAATCTTCATTTGCAGCTCCCCCAAATTGGTTTCTCTCAACCAAGTTAATGTAGGACGGTTTTGCTTCGAATTTTCTATCCGTCCCAGCTGGCAACGCGAATCCCTTATAGAGATTCTCAGCTTTTGGCTCGGAGTGACTGGCTATACTTGCTTCTTCAGCCATATCTGGAGATGTAACGCGGTCTCAGCTAAAGAAGTAGAAATAGGAGATGAAGGTGGATCCTTCTCAAATAACTCGTTCTCGTAATAACTGGACAGAGTACTCAGCTCTTCCTCTGTCGGCAATACTTTAGATGATCGTCTCAACTCACGCAAAGTCTTCTCGATCTCAGGATCTAACGGTAGTAATTCACCACTCTGTGACCTGCGCATAAGAGGAAACTACAAGTAGAATATGAGAACAGTTTAAGGAATAGATGTTCCTTAAACTAAGAAAAAGACAAAAATAAAAACAACTAAAAATTAAACAATTGCTTCCCCAACAACGGCGCCAAAATTTGATACCGTCGTAGAGTATCAAAAATAAAATTTATAATCCAAACTACTACTATAGATAGTGGCAGTCAGGGTCGAACCACAAGGAGGCAAGCAATTTAAACTTGTCTAATTTAAGTCTAAAGTAACAGTTTTTGGGGGGTTTGATTTGAATGATTCTATAACTAAAGGCAATAAAATTAAAACTAAACTAAAGCAAATAAATGAGCAATTAAAGAAAATAGATGAAATCAAATATTAAAAGGATGCTAAAATGGTCGGTTCACTGTAGTTTCGACGGCAGTATCCTAGGTAAGTCTGAAATAATCACGTAAGACGGGAAAATAAGAAGTACTCTCGGTCCATTCTTAACAGGTAGCATCTTTCGATCTAGCTACGGGTCCCTAAGTATCACTAGTACTGACTCTCGCCCTGAAAAGTTATTCTTAAAAGCCTAAATTTTACCTATCTTTCGATCTCAGTATAATTTAGTCGTTTCAATTGGTAGTCTAATTCCCTCCCCTATCTTTCGATCTAATGGGTCGGTCAATTACAAAGTATTCAACTAGTCGCGTGCACATGATTTGTCAAATTAAGTAATTTAATCAATTAAAACGGAGCTGAAATTACGTGAAGCGGTCGATCGACCATCTAAGCCGGTCGATCGACCAACGGGCTCAGCCAATCGACTATTGACATCAGTCGATCGACCAAGACCCGAATCAGGTCTACGAAATCTACGCCGCCTACACTACAGGTCCCCTACATCTTAGCACGAAGGGTTTAGCTACTCATGATAGAATTTATAACAACAACGAAATTAACAATTAACGAAATTGGATACATGATTTAATAAACTAAGCAAATAAGATACATAAACGAAATAAGGCTTTGGGAAACTACTCTATGCAATCCTAATCTATGAATGAAAAAAAGCAAACTGAAATCAAGGAATCAGAATTACTGAATGAAAGCAGGAAGAAGAATCGTAAAGCACGAACTTTATTAACAAAAATAAAGCTAATTGTATTGAATGTTTATTAACTAAATTCTAATCTATGAAATCTGATGCTAAAAACTCGATATTGAATCCACAAAATTCCATCCTTGTTCTGAAACATAGGTTCACGTTATATAGGAGTATAGCGTGACTCTTATTCCTAAAAACCTAATTACAACTGGGCTTCTAACTCTCGTCTTTAATTTGCGTCAGAGTCGCTGTGTGGTCGATCGACCACTAGGACCAGTCGATCGACCAAGCTTCGCTGAACTGTAGCTACTGATATGATTTAGGAATCGTGCTCTGGTCGATCAACTAAGGGCATCGGTCGATCGACTGCTTCAACAGGTACTTTGCTCCAAAAGCCTCGTAAATTTGTCTTTTAAGCCTCGATACGCGCACCAAGTTCTCTTCCCGAGTCTTTACTTCACGTCAGGTCCTATGCCTAGTACTCGGGGAAGGATTCGGCTCATTTTCCGCTGTATTCTTCCCATTTCTGCAATATTACACAAAAACACGAAAGTAGAAGGAAATGGGGAAAATAGTAGCATAAACTACATAATTGAGCTCTGAAATGCGTGTAAAATAGGGTGTAAAACATCATATTTAGGACACGCATCAAGGAGTGATCAGAACAGCAGAGAAAGCTTGCAGGCAATTTTTTTGGGGTTCTGAATAAAAAAGAAGACTGATCTTTTATAGCGGGGATAAAGTTTGTAGGAGTAGGACTCAAGGAGGCTTTGACATTAGGGAAATCTTGAGTTGGAACAAAATGCTCTTATTGAAGGTATTCTGGACTTTCTCTTACAATTGTACTTCCATCTGGATGGTCTGGTCCAAGGAGTACATTTTCAAGTATCTCTCCGGCTGGGATCTTGATGCTTCAACCCGTGTCTCACTTATCTGTCCGAAAATACTACATATCAGAGATGCGTTTATTGTAAAGGTAGACTCTAGGGTAGAAGCTCAGGCATTATTCCACGGCTGGTCAGTTAAAGAAAAGCAACCCCTCCAAGACATTTACAAGGTTTTCCATGGCTCAAATCACGAGCTCAGTTGGATAAAACCTCTCTTGGATAGCATTGTTATCCTCAAGCATGCTGTTGTTTCTACATTAGCCTCTCATTAGGCTATGGCCACTGTTGATAACCTTTGTAAGAGGGGGTTCCTCATAGTTAATAGATGCGTTTTATGTTGTGCTGCAGCTGAAAATTCCAGGCATCTATTTTTTGAATGCCCTTTCTCTAAGACTCTGATGCAGCAGGTCTTAGTTTGGCAGGGTGTTACCAGGGGAGTTATGAGTCTAAAGCATGAGTTGTACAAGATTGCTCTATGTCGAGGAACCAGGTGAAGAAGAAAGGTTGCCTGCTGTTCTCTTGCTGCTGTCGTCTACTATATTTGGCAGGAGAGAAACAGGCGAGTGTTTGATGGAGGGAGTAAGGGGATGGGTTAACTCTTGGCTAAGCTTAAGTATGATGTTTGTGTGCATATGTATGCGTGGAACAAAGGGATAGACAATACTAAAATGCTCTCTATGTTATTAGGTTGAGTCTTTTTGGTTTTTTTGGTCTCTTTATTTTTTGAGTGACATAGCATAGTTGCTCCTTGTTTGTAAGATCCGGTTTTTCCCATATTCTAATGTGAACTTCTAACTTCTTAGAAAAAAAACTAATAATAATAGTAATAATAATAATAATAATAATAATAATAATAATAATAATAATAATAATAATAATAATAATAAAAATAATAATAATAATAATAAAAATAATAATAATAATAATAATAATAATAATAATAAAATAATAATAATAATAATAATAATAATAATAATAATAATAATAATAATAATAATAATAATAATAATAATAATAATAATAATAATAATAATAATAATAATAATAATAATAATAATAATAATAATAATAATAATAATAATAATAATAATAATAATAATAATAATAATAATAATAATAATAATAATAATAATAATAATAATAATAATAATAATAATAATAATAATAATAATAATATGATATATTAATATAAGGTAATTTCCTAGCAACTTCCTAAAAGACTACCTACCACACTATAAATACAAGGCTTGCCCTATTCACAATTCACTTGAACACTTTTACGACATCACATATAATTTAGTGAGAGAGATGGAGATCTAAAATGGAGGAAAAGGGATTCATCTTAACTAATCGCCTCAAGTTAAGATATCTTCTCAGAATTTAATCTGTCATTTATTATTTAATTCAAATTGCAATTATGTTCACTGTATGACCTACCGTGACCTTGGCACGTGAAACACCATGCTTGACCGGACCTCTACTTTGATCGCTGTAAACCGACTTAGGGTTGAGGATAGAGTTGATGTTGTGGTTGTTGTTGTGTTGCACCTTAGGATTGAACACGGGTTTTTAAATCCATAGCTTGACTCGTCTGACTTGGGTTAATTAGGGTTTGTTTCTGGAGGTAGGTCGTCCGTTGTGGTGGTGTTGGGATGGTTAAAGGTGGTGTTTTGGGTGGTGGTTGCCGGATTTTTTGAAAGGGTTAGTGGATGTTGCGGTTTTGTGTAAACCGTTTGATTGCTAGAAGAAAGACCACCATGACTTGACTAGACCTTGACCAAGGGAGGTGGTGTCACTAGTGGAATCACCGTGGGTCAGGGGAGACCACGGTGGTGGTCATTGGTGGCGTGTGGTGGTGTCTGCTGGGTTGTGTTGGTTATTGTCGTGTTGTTGTTGTTAGTGTCGAGAGTATAGCAGCTAGGGCACGGTGGTTTGGCCGTGTGTGGTGGTTGGTGTTGGTGGCAGGACCATGTTTAGGTTGTTGGTAGAGGTGGTTTACAGTGGGGGCTGGTATTGGAGGTAATGGTTGTTGGGTTTGGGTAGTTTACTGATAAGGCTAAAATCGTATCACCTAAATCAAAATAATCATATATCGCTACTAAAAATTAGCTAGCGGTAAGTAGGGTATCGTATCCAGTGGGAGGCGGTAATTATCTAGTTTGCTTTTATTTAAGTCCGTCTTAAAGTAACAGTTTACTTGAAGGATTTGATTGGTTTGCTAAAACTAATTTGCATTAAAGTAAATAACAAATTCAATAAGATTAAAAGGTCTAGGGATCAAGTTCAATAAGTAGTTATCCGGGGCTAAGATTTAGGGATAATTCATGTGGTGCCCCTGAGGTTTGGCTTAATTCACGTGGTACCCCTGCCTTTAAGAATGTACACATGGTGCCCCTGAACTTTCAGTTTAGTGCACCATCTACCCTTATTTATTTTTCTGTTATAACGGCGTTAAGTTCCTTGCCTTTCCCCTCATATCCTTACCTTTCCCTATTATTTCCCTCATAAACTAATAAACTAAATGCAAATTTACCACTTCCTCATAAAGACAAAACAAAACTACAATGATTATTGAATCCATTCCAAATCGCCCCTGAAGAACAATTAAATCGCCCTTCTGCGTCTTCGTTGAAAGTGTTTTGTTCATTAATCAGGTCAATTAAATCGCCCTTGGTGGACGAGATTGAGGTTGTCGATTGGTATTGGGTTTCGAAACCACATTTGAATCATGGGTTGGGTTGTTTGATGGTGGTTGCGTATATGGGTTCGCCAGAACTGGTGGTGACGGTTGAAATACGGAGCCATGTTGGTCACAACATGGTTGTGCGAGTCTGTGGCGACGGAGAACGGTGGTGCAACCTTATTTTTGTGGCTCATTTAAGGTTGCATCATGGAATGGGCAATGGCAGAACTAATTCACAATCCAATTTGCGGAAAACCCCTTATTCATTTGAACCTGAGAGATTTATGGGTTCTGAATTTGATGCCAGAGGTCATGATTTTGAGCTGATTCCCTTTGATGCTAGCAGCACTAATTCATGGTTTCCACCAAAAATCGAGAAGGAGAACAAAGTAGAGGGGCATTCTAGTTAATTACAAACCAAATTAATCCAATCCTCAATCAGTAAGATCAAACAGAAGGAGCGAAGACACCCGGCAAGAACGGCGGAGGTCACGGGTGGTTAGTATGGCGGCTACGAGGAACTCGATCTGCGTCATGGTGGCCTGAGTCGATGCTTGTGGTGTTGTGGTTTCGGGTTCTGGGCAAGAGCTATGGTGGCTCGAGTAGTTGTCAGAGATTGCAGTTGCAAAGTGATGTCGAAATTTAGCCATGGAACCTGCTCGTTGTTGGCTGCTGCTCGTGGTGGAGCGAGAATGATGGCGAGCTTGGTTGAGGTGTCGTGTCGAGGCTGCTGCTGGTATTTAATGGAGGAGGTGATGGCGAGTTATGTGAAGGTGCTGCAATTGAGGTGATGAATTGATTGATAATAGAGGTGATAGGTTGTTGCCGTTGGTCTGAATAGAGGAGGGAGCACGTTGAATGGAGGAGCAGCATGGAAAGAAGGAGGCGAAGTTGATTAGTTGAGGAAGGTGAACTGTGATTGAAGAAGATAGTAAAGATGTGGTTGTATAAAATAAAATGTGAGGCCAAAACTAACGTCGTTATAACAGAAAAAAAAAAGGGCAGATGGTGCACTAAACTGAAAGTTCATGGGCACCATGTGCATATTCTTAAAGGCAGGGATACCACGTGAATTAAGCCAAACCTCAAGGGCACCACGTGAATTATCCCTAAGATTTAATTCATTAACAGTGTAATTTATATTGTTTAAGGTCATATAATCGGTCGATTCTGGTATGCCCTTTAGATCTAACTTAACATGCGTTCGCTTTCATTAAATTAGTTCTATTCAGATGGCGCAGCATATACTAGTCCTAACCCGGTCGGTGAAAATCCTAGTTTGCAACACTAGTTAATCAACCCTGCAGTAATCAATTAACTAGATTCAAACATTACTACAAATATGACCTTGGGGAACGGGCCTTGAAGAACGAATTCTAGCGGAACCGTCTTAATTTTTCACCAAAAATGCGCGCCATTTGTAATTTGGAAATAGAAGACGGGTCCATTTACCAATCGTCGTTGTTTGTTCTAGAAAAACACAAAGAAGACGGTTTGAAAGTTTAACTGGTCTAGATAAGCATAAAATAAAAACTCAGCAACCCAACATTACATTAGAAAAATACAGCCCTAGAAAATCCCCAAAAATTACTCACCGCCAATCAGCCGCCATCCAAACTCTCCTACTCTCGCCGGCAGCCACTAACTATTCTCTCCTAGTTGCCGGCGAGAGGCTCTATTTCCTTCAGATCGACTTTCTACCCATCGTTTTCTCCGACGGCTTACCAGTTTGGAACGAGAACGAGAAGATCGCCTGTGTTTTACAACCAACAACAGTACCTTTCTCGGTTATGTGCTAGTTCCTCTCGTTTGTGAGATCTATGGTCTGATTTCTGACTTCTTTTAATCTGCTTTTATTTCATTTAAATTCTTCTTCGGTTTCGGTCCTCTGGGTCGTTTAAGTTTCTGTTTGGTTGTCGAGTTTACCTAGTTGCTTAGTTATGACGCCGTCTCCAACCTTTTCTTCCATTTCTGCCGCTGCTTTTCTTGAATACTTTTGTTTTATTTCACGGTGGTGATAAGTTGTCAGACGAGGAATCTATTTTTATGAAATTTTCTAGCCAAGTCGATTCCTCTTTTTCTCAAATTCAAGCGCTTAAGGTTGTAGGTAATAATTTTTTTTGACAATCTCAGTATGGTCAGGCGGGTGGTTGTTACGACACCGCGTGCCGTTTACTCAGTTCGTCTCTCAAAGATAAACTTGAGTGTGATTTAAACACAATCATATCCCTCGCTGTTTCCTTGTGTCTAAATTTAGCAGTGTGTGCTAATAAGCTCCAAGGTTTCGAGGAAGCTTTGATCTACTGTTCTTTGGTTTTAAATCTTTTTCCTCGTAACGCTAAAGCTCTCTTTCGTAAGGCTATGGCCCTTAAAAATTGAACAGATTTTCAGAGGCTCGTACTGCTTTAGAAGAAGCAAGCTTGGCTGAACCACATAATAAGGATATTATTCAAGAATTGGAAGATGTTAGTCAGTCACTAGCAATAAATAACAATGGTAAGCATGCTACTGTTGCTTCTATGGATGAACTTGATGTTCGAGCTGGGAAAAAGTTGGTGTCTCCTCTCCAAAGTCAAGATGTTGTTCCTCCTCTCCAGTGTGAAGCAGCTGATAGGGTGGCCATGATGGCTGATGTTGTAAGTTGTGCATCATCCGAGTTTGGTTCTGGCAGTGTCTAGAACGAACAGCAGCAAGCACAGCAGCAAGAACTGCTGTGTCCTGAGTCGTCTTCTGATTGTGTCCCAATTGCCTCAACAGAGGCGCATATGAATTTTGCAAGTAGTAGTCTACTTGATGAAACCTTGCCTGATTCTGAAGTCAGTCAGCTTTCCTCCCCAACTGATCCAAACTCACCTCATCTTCGCTTCTCCAACAAGAAGCGTCCTCATACATCACTACATCTATCATCTCAAGATTATGACACTTTGTTACATGGCAAAAATTTGGGTCTCTATCACCCAAGGTCCATGTCTTTCATGAGGGTCTGTACCCTCACCTCTAAAACTATCCAGATGGGAACTCCCCATGAGGATATTCATGGGCCAGCAGAAGTTTCCACCTCTTCTCCTCCACCGGAGATTCTTCTTAAACCTATTGATGTTGCACAAACTGAATGTGTTAAGTTGGTAAAGGAGGATGCCATTTTACAGATTGATAAGAAGACACGCCTTAATTCATTTTCTCCCTATGCTACTAAGATCTCATTGGTCCACTTTAAGTTTGCTGCTGTCAGGGTTACTCTAAAGGCCATATTTTATTTTCTTAGTCCCGACATTATCACTGCTTAACCAAGCATATAGCTTTACAGGAATATTCCACTTGCCATGTTTGCCTTTCTTCCTGTTTTGATAGCATTCACAAAATTTGAAGTTGAAGCAAAAGTACAATTTGGCTTAGAGTATGACATAATTTGAGTAATTCTGTTTATTATGCGTGATAGCTAAGTTTTGCTCTTTTAGTATATCAAACAATGCAAAGAGTTGTACTTGTTATCCATTTTGATTCATCGCTTTAGTTTTTAGGTTTCAGGTTATGATAGGCCTCAACTATGTATAGTGTGTCCTCGTCTTGTCATGAGTGAGTACCGAGTTCATACCGAAACAATTACCTAGGTTGATATAGTCTCAAAGACTTAGAAAATGCACATCCATACGATATCAAATTCTTTTTTTTTTTTTTTGAAGTAATTTACGATATCAATTTCTGTATATTCATTGTGAGGGATAGGGGTATTTTAATCAAAGCGGAACAAATAATTGTGAGGCGGGATTCGGCATGGAGGTAGTAACTTATAGGCAGAGACGAAGCTCTTCTTTGGCCCAATGGGCCATGGCCCGGGCGCAATTATTTAAAAAAAAAATATCAATAGCATTTTTTACAATATACCTAAATTATGCCATCTCAATATCTCATTCTTATTCCTTCCATATTAAAATTGACCCATACAAAACTCAAAAGGCAATAATGTGTAGTCATAGACTCATAGTTAATGCCATAATTACTTTCATTCTATAATAATTATTTTTACCATATTTACCTTACTTCTAAAGTTAAAATCTTCTTCCCAAGATTCAGTAGTTCAGTGCAAACTTTTTAAAATTTACTCCACTAAAGACGTTAAAAATCAATTAAAGATCAAGTACTTACAATTCAATGTTGATAGGAGTACAATACAATATAATCATTTCAATTAGCATTAAGCATCGGTTCGTTAAAGGTAATATCTAAACTAGTTCCGGCTTTTGTTCTTTAAATTTTGCGTTGAGTTATTATATGCTACTAATAATTTAACCGAAGAATAGTAATTTATATTCTATTGAAATAGTTCACTTTTTATATTAACTTTCTTTATTTTTTCGTTAATTCAATCGATTTTTTATTGAATTTTTTTTGCACTTAATTATAAGTTTTAAATAATTTTGTCGTAATATCAATTAATTAGTCAAAGGCGGTGCTAAAAAGAATTAATATAGCATTTTAATAAGTTGATAGAAATAATGATTGATCATAAATATAGATATGATAAAAGTTTCGGCCCAGCCTTGAATTTGATCCTAGCTTCGTCCCTGCTTATAGGTTAGTAGTTATGCACTTGATATTCAGCATATTCAGTGCTGGATCTTCAACGTTTCTTGAAGGTTGGTCGGTTCAAACATGAAGTAACAAATGATTGCTATTTTTCAATAATGAAAAAGGTTATCTTTATGAAGTTATATATAGTACTTGTCCCAGTCATTTGTTGTCCTTTTTCATTTTAGTGTGTCTCAGTCATTTGTTGTCATTTCTATTTTAAGAATGAATTTGATGAGTAATTTGATCATTCACATTCAATTTATTCCACATGTCATTCAGTAATTGGCCAATTCCCTCTTTCCTTGGTCTTTGTGTCAAAACCAAAGGACAACAAATGACCGGGACGGAGGGAGTATTAGTTAAATTCCTTTAATTTTTATACACACGTTTGTTTAAAAATCTCTCATTTTTGCCTGGAAAAGAAATAAATGAAAGGTGCTTGGAGAAGGGTACAATATGTTTAAAGAAGAACTTTTATTACTTTAGAAGAAGCTTAAAAACGAAAAACTTGAAAAACGAATTTTTTTAACTATTAACTAGATAGATAGTTCAATTTTTATTTTATCGACATATACAAGTAACGTAGAAGTTGAGTCAATTTGTATATCACTATATCGTCGTTTAAAATCCATTAAAAAAGAGCAAAATGTAAACAATTAAGTGGATGATGAGAAGTAAAAAGTTTAATTCGTAATAATAACATACTCATGGTTTTGCAAATAATAACTGGCCAAAAAAACTAATCGGGAAAGTATAAAAAAGCAAAAAATTATTGAGAAAAAAAACACAAAAAGGAAAGATTAGTAATATGTAAAAGTAAGCCAAGCCCAATTAATACTTGTAAGAAAAGACTAGCCAATCCCAATTGATAAGTGAAATACTTTGTATTACTTCCAATTTTTATCAATCCATTAACATGGATGCACTTTACCAAGAATTGGGTTATGTCCGGAACTAGACTTGGCCAGGACAGGGCCAGCATTAGGGAAGATCCACCTTTGCTGATATTGCACTTTTATTTTAGGGTTTTTTTGATAACTACTACCTTTATACTACACGGTTTTAAGAACTACTACCAAAATAATTTTCGTTTAAAAACTACTACCTGTAAGTTTGATTTTTTAAAAAAACACTACCAAATCGCATCCAAACCCAATAAAACACAAATTTAATCATTTATTTTTGAATTTCCATCTTAAGGTGTAAATTTTATCCCTGTAGCATTACCAATACTATCGTTTGCCAATCATTTTGGGGGAAAATCACTTTAAATTAGTTTCATCTAATTCACCTATTTAACGTAATTAAGGTAAAAAAGTTGCTACTTCATCAAATTAACTAGTTTAAGGGATAAATTTAACAACTTATGATGGAAATTCAAAAATAAATGGCTGAGATTGTGTTTTATTGAGTTTGGATGAGATTTGGTAGTGTTTTTAAAAAAATTCAAACTTATTGGTAGTAGTTTTTAAGCGAAAATTATTTTCGTAGTAGTTCTTAAAACATGGTAATACAAAGGTAGTAGTTATTAAAAAAAACCCTTTATTTTATAATGTACCCTTATAGGTAGTATAAAGTTGTGTTACTAATATGCAGGACACATTCTTTACCGTTGCTAATCAAAAAAAAAATGTTACTATGAGTATATACTTAGTAAACATATTTCTGAAATAGTGGACTGGTGTAATGAATTTTTAGTGTTGTTTTTTTATTTTTATTGCTACTTTTAAGTTGTTAAGTATTTTTTTTTCTGATGTTTTCTTGTTTTTACATCATCTTGCTGCTGTTTTTTTTGTGTAATGTTACTGTTTATTTTTTCAAGTTGTTAAGTATTTTTATTGCTACTTTCAAGGTGTATAAGGACCTTGTTTTCTTAAGACTTCAGTATATCCCTCTGTTGTCGAGTTTTTAATATGTGTTGTATGTATATGTTATTATTATATATAGACGAATATGGCTCGTACTTGGATGATTGGTGGTAAAAAAAAGGCGACCTAGAATATGATGCTGGGTTACTGAATTTTATGACTTCGTAAGAAAGAATGTGAAAGACAAATAAAGTATGGCGTGCCCTTGTGATATGTGTCGGAATATTAGATACATGAGTTTCGCAGATGTAAGAATACATTTAGAAAAGACAAATTTTAATCCAAAGTATAGCCGTTGAATTTTCCACAGAGAATCAAAAATTATAGACAAAATGGAAGAAAATGTAGATGTCCAATTTGGGGAGATTCAGAGAGAAAAATGTTTGAGGTTTATATCTCACAGTAACCGAAACAGCCATGGGGGCTATGCTCGCACAAACTGTTGGGAAATAAGAAAGAGCTATCTACAATCTTAGTAAAAAGTTCTTGGAATACGAGTGTAAGTACACACCTCTCGAAAAGACATGCCTCGCTCTTATGTGGGCGACAAAGGAGCTACGCCACTACATGCTTAACTACTCTGTCAAACTGTATTCCAAAATGGATCCCGTCAAATACCTCTTCGAGAAGCTCATTCTCAACGGTCATTTGGCAAGTTGGACCCTAATGCTCTAAGAGTTTGATCTCAAATACCTCTGAAGATCATAAAGGGGCGCGTCGTTGCCGAGTTCTTCGCAGATAATCCCATCAATGACACCCAAGCAATAGACATGTGGTCATTTCCAGATGAGGATATCCTACAGACCAGTGTAAACTCTTGGGATCTTTACTTTGATGGAGCATCGAATTTAAGAGGATTGGGATAGGAGTATTGCTCATTTCTCCTGAAGGCGAGCATACACCGATTTCTGTCAAACTCGACTTCGAGGTGACGAATAATGCCGCAGAATACGAAGCTTGCCTCATTGGTCTACAAGCGGCAGTACGTTTAGGCATCAAGAATCTTCGAATTCACGGAGACTCATCCTTGATCATCAACCAAATTACGGGATCTTAGAAAATTCGAAGTGAAAGTGTAGCACCCTATCAGGCTAGGATAGATCAAGTAGTCCAATTTTTCGATCAGGTCACTTATCTACACCTACCTCGTGAAGAGAATCAATTTGTAGACGCTTTTGCGAAACTTGCAGCCTTGATCAATATGCCAGACAACATGGTTGAAATGCCTTTATGCATCGAACGATGGTCAGAACCAGCCTATGTACACCACCTTACAAATGAAGAAGAAAGCACATGGGCCTAAACTTCAAACTCAATGGTACATACCCACCAAATATGGATAAGAGGGGACAATGCGCCATACGCCTACTAGCTTCTCAATACCTCGTCATGCAAGGAGAATTGTATAGAAGAACACCTCTTGGTGTCATCTTGCATTGCCTTGATCAATCATAGGCACGGAAAGTAATGGAAGAAGTTCACGATGGAGAATGCGGTCTCCACATGAGTGGACCCATGATGGTAAAGAAGATCACACGTCTAGGATACTACTGGACAACAATGGAGTCAGATTGTATTAAATACGTCAGACATTGCCATAATTGCCAAATCTTCGGGAATGTGCAACATATTCCTCCCTCAATGCTTTAAACCATGATATCTGCTTGGCCATTCTCTGCTTGGGGAATCGATATCATTTGGAAGATTACTCCACCCGGAACAGGTGGTCTACTGTTTCATTTTGGTAGTTATCGACTATTTTACCAAATGGGTTAAAGCAGCATCCTACACTGCTCTTACAGCTAAACATGTGGCAAAGTTCATACAAACCAATATCATCTGTCGATATGGTTGCCCACATGAGATCATTAGTAACAATAGGTCACATTTCCAAGCGGAAGCTGCACAATTGCTAGCCAAATACAAAATTAAGCACCACCATTCCTCGCCTTATAGACCCTAGACTAACGGCGCGGTGGAGGCGGCTAATAAAAATGTCTTCATGATCCTTAAGAAAATGATCGAAAATTATCGAGATTGGCCTAACAAAATACCTTTTGTGTTATGGGGTTATCGCACATCAGTTAGGACGCCCACTGAGGCTACTCCTTTCTTTCTAACCTACGGCATGGAAGCTGTACAACCAGTTGAACTAGAGATTCCATCCCTGTGCATTTTACTCGAAGTCAAATCCCAGAAGCTAAATGGAATAGAGATAGATGTGAGGAACTCATCCTCCTGGATGAGTGAAGGTTGCGCGCATTGCATAATGTGCAGACATATCAGGCACGTATCAAACGAGCCTTTAATAAATGGGTTAAGCCTAGGAACATCAAAGAAGGAGACTTGGTCCTCAAATCAATCAGAGCTCTCCTACCTGTCGATCCACGCGGAAAGTTTAAACCTAACTGGGCCGGACCTTTCTTAGTCAAGTCCATACTCTCAGGAGGTGCGGTTAGGATTATAGACCTAGATGGGAATGAATTTGCTAACCCAACCAACCTCGACCAACTGAAATGATATTACCCTTAGTACGGGATAGAAAACGCGCCTCGCTTAACACCCATGTGTCGCTCATGCGACACGAAATAAAAATGGCCATTGGCCCGCTGAAAGAAAGCTTATGTCACTATGCTCTTGCATTTTGACATTCCAACATCCTCATATCATTAAATAAATTTAATTGTATTTTAGGAATAAGTAAAACTCGTGCTTATTATCTAAATTTCATTACAAGCTCTTGCTTCGAAAAATTATTCTTTTACATTTATTCGAACTACGCACAAGGTTTGATTTCATTTTTTAATGAATACGTAGGCACTCCTTCACGTGATACAACCCATTATTTTAAAATGTAAATAGAAGGAACTTTGCATTTGCATTTGAAATTCGACAAGAATAATAAAAGGAAATCATAATAGTTTCTTAACTAATTAATCTTTTATTCATTTGTTCCATAAACAATAATAATACGCCAAATACATATAAAAGTGAAAATGCTAAAAATAAATGCTAGGCTAGGATTCTAAAAACTCCGCTGTTTATTACAACTTTAATAATAAAAAATAATACTATAATAAAAGACTAAGGCTATTCTTCCATCTTCCCTTTGCCTTTGTCACCTTTATCATACTTCTTATCTCGACCATGAGCCGGGCGCTCTTGTGCTGTCTCTGACCTAATCACCAACGGTCTCTCTCGCGGTCCCTACTATTTCGATCAATCACCATCTCTACGGCAGAAGCAGTCTTTGGTTTCTTCGACGGATGAACGACTCAGAATCCGGCCTCTTCTTCCTCCTCAGTCATGTACTTCTGGTTCTCCTTTGCTACCTCACGAACCTTGTAATCCACAGGCTCGTGTTTCCTCAACTTCGCAAGCTCTTCAGGAGTACCAGCCTTCCTTCATTGCAAGTATGAGTCAGATACCCATAAGGAGCCGATAGGGACTGGTATGAACCACATGTTCCTCTGAGCCCACTTGATTACCCATTCCCGACAGATCTATGAAGTATGTGCCAATGTAGTTTGAGGGACGGTATCAAGCTTCGAAATCTTCTGCTTAAGGCCCACTTGCCTCATCAACCTCTCTAGGTAAATGCAAATCATGAATTCCAAGCCAGGGATAAGAACTGACCGTGTCAGGTCCAAAGATGAGACTCCATTAACTAACCTAAGATCCCACTATGGCACGATCCACCGGATCAGAGGACCTCCTTCACTCTTCAATTTAGTTTCCCAATAATTGCAAACCCGAGTGAAGTCTACCAAGTAGAGCCTAGTTCTCATAGCAATTGATCGACCATGATATCCTAGCACATTAACTGGGGCTCGATCAATCGCAGCCGCTCCATCAGCCAAACCTACAAAAGAAGACGGGAATTAATACCCCTTAGTCAACCGAAAAAAAAAACGAAAAAAACAACGGTTGACATGTAAACGAATGGGTTCTTACCTGTAGGATGATGGGACTTCCTAAATAAGGAAGCTCGCGGTTGGCCTTTCTGTTATCCAAGCCAAAAATGGTCTCTCCCAAAACTAGGCATGTTGGGCTCTTGCGCAGCTCCATTTGTTCTACTAGGTTCGGGAAACGAGGATTCCCTCTCATCTCCTTGTCAACATGCCCTTGAAGGACATAGCAGTGAAGTAGACAAAACCAGAAGGCTCTCTGCCTCGCAACATAAAAAATAGAAGGGTCTTCACTATTTATAAATCGGTCAATAAAGTCAAACATACGGACTCCTTTCTAGGTCACAAGACGGTCCACCTCGGCCTTGGTCAATCCGAGCAAGTCTCTGAATTTACTTTTTTATCCTTGAGAGCTAGAGGGTATAGCTGGCACATTTTCTGGGTCCCATCTTCCAACAGCAGCTATTTCTTCAGCGAAAGGACTAATATCGCCTCCAGGATAGGCGAATACGTGAAAATTTGGGTCCTAATACTCAAGACAGGCATCCAAGAAGGGCTTCACAATTTTCACTAACTTAAGAGTCAAGATCGATCCTAAATTAAAAGCACCAATGTCATGTTTCTCAGCATTCGTGAACTCGTTTGTCCACTTCTTGAGATGGTTTTCAAAAGCATCCATAATTTTGAAATTTTGGAGAAGATATGAGAGCTTTTATGTGATAGACGGAAAATGAAGGAATTGTGTGAATAAAAGCTTTCCCGAAGTTTCTATTTATACTATTCGTTGTTTCCTAATTTCTGTTGAGGTCTGACTAGCTGGGGAAATGGCGCAGCATCTGTTGCGCCTATTCGAAGAGTCGCAGCTCTTGTTACGCCTCTTCCGCAGGCCTTTTTTTTCCGTGATTTTCAGATTTGGATCTTTCCTAATTTGCTTTTGCTATAATTTCCTATTCCTATAGGGTATTATTTGGGTAATTCCGCCAAATTACCATGTTTTATATTTCCTAATTCTTCGGGTTCGCTTTTCGAGACGAACTCGACATTTTCGCCAAACAAGCACACTTATTCGTTTTTATTTCTTTTTTTTTTGGGGAATCATTTTGCTCCTCGTTTTCAATACTTTTCACACTTATACATTTCTTTTTACGTTTTTTTTTTGGGTCGCCCTCCCTACTATCCGGTCATTTTTGCTCATTTTTGCGCATTTTGTTTTATGCATTTTGTCATTTTTGCTCATTTTCGGGCACCTTTTTTATTTCGCGCCAATTTAAGCCATCTATATGGTATGTGTTTTACGTGTAAATTCTATGTAAATTTCGGCAGCATGATGGCACAAACCGTCACCTACCAAACCTGTTTTTTGAGCTAACCTGCAGGAACAGAACACCCGGCAGCAAAGGCACTCAGGCCATTATATATATACAACCAAAAGACGATATGTACATCAAACTGGGGGCTCTCGCCCAAAACATGTCCGAAAAGTCCAAAATAAAGTCCAAAATGTACAAAATGTATACAAGACAAAAAAAAAAAGAAAGTAGTTCCTCCTGGTCGCCACTCAGCTCAGCTACGGTCGCCTCGAGATCAACGATCTCAGCGTCCCTGACCTCCAACTCCCTTAACAGACGAGTTGTCTCCTCTCGGGACTGCGCCAACTCACGCTCTCTCTGCAGATGAAGAAGAAATGCCTCATTTCACATTTCAACCATTTCAAAAAAAAAAATTGCGAGAAATTGCAATGAAATTTGAAATAAAATAAGAAAGAGAATGAGAGGTTCATACCTGTCATCCTCGGCCACCTGCAAGTGCCTCGACGGCCGTGGACCGCAGCCGGTTGGCCATCCTCCACAACGCCGCGTACTGAGACTGTGCCACCTATATTTAAATAACAAAAATGTTGAAAAAACAACAAAAAATAGACGCATTCTTATGCATTAAGGCAACCAAAGCTGGGTCTTACCCTCCTTACTAGGTGCTGCCACTCCTCCAAGCCAGCATCCGTCACCTCCTCGCCGAAGTCATGGATCTCCAATATTGTCGTCATCCCCGCCGCGTCGGTGTACTCGAGTGTCTCTGGGTAAGCTGGGGGCTCGACACCTGCCACCTCGATCTCCTACGAGGTTCATACGAGGTCCAAACAAGTTCTTCATTTGACGATCATTCGTCATTTATCGGATCAATTCAAGAAAGAGGAAAAAGTAAAATACTTACCACGATCGACCAGAACGCCAACCTCCGGTGAACGAACTCGGAGTACTCCTCGCCAAGAAGGAGAAGGGCATCACCGCTCGCGTCCGCCAAGTCAGCCTCTCTCTTGGCGTCAGAAGGCTCCTTAAACATCGTCCGTGGAGGATCGATGGGAACCACGAAAGTGTCACGAGAGCACTGTCGAGTCAAACGCTCGCCCAGGTAACACACAGGTCCCATGGGCGTCCTCAGCAACAACCGACTCGAGCTCATAGGACGAAGGACCTCAGCCACGAAGGCTGGAGCGTCAGGGTAGTCCTCCCAAGGTCTAGGCACCCACTAAAACATGCAAACAAGGGGCCATTCCTATGATCGGCTCTTAGCAGGAAAAGGGGCCATTCCTATGATCGCTTCTAAATGAAAGACATAAATAAAGGAAAGGTAATCAACGGTACTTACGCTCTTAAACTTCAGGGCATTCACGCCTCTCCGACAGACATCGTAAGAAGAACGTTGGCTCATCCTACGGCACACTACCCACTCTCTCACGACAGGTTACGCCCTCGGCTCAGGCCCCGTACTCTTGGGCGCAAAGTCGGGAAAGTAGGAGTGCACCCAAGCCTGTAAACAAAGAAAATCGTTTGTGAACTTTCATAATTCGATAGAAATAGAAATAAATGAAGAAATAATGTTCTTTCATAAGCAAATAAGAGAAGGTTCATACCTCCAACAAGAGTCCAGGATCGACAGTAGCAGGAGAAGTCCGCTTCTCCATCAGCTCATGACGTACCATGGCCCTCTTGTAGCGAGTGAGGACCGTAAAGCCAAGAGTAACCCAGTCCCAATGACCTAGGCTACTCAAGTCAGACAGAAAAGGAAGAAGCTTCGTCGACAGCCTCTCCCCCTTGTATCCGAGGTAAATCGAAGACAAGAAGCACCACAGCCACAAGCGGGCCCGCTGCTCCATATTACAAGCAGGAGGAGCCACCTTCCTCCCATCCATCATCACCGTCGCCGGGGTCCTACCCGCAAAGTAGTCCCTGACGTAAGAACTCGGCACCAACCCAGGAACGTTGGCAGCACCCTGTTGGAAATAATAATCTCATTATTTAACGTATTCATATATGTGACATTTAATTTAGTAATAAAATTAAATCTAGATCTTATGCATGCAAACATAATTAGAAATAAAGAAGAAATCATCAATCCTTACTATAGTAGTTTCGGATTTAGGGCACAAGTGAGTTCTCCTTCTCACTTGTTCTTGAGCTTTCCTTATATGGATGAACAAAGATTCAAGCTTAGAATCCCTCCCAAAGATGAATACCCAAGATAACCTCTTAAAAGACTATTAATATTTGATCTAGAATAATTATAATCTTATTAAAATTGACCCAAAAATTTTTTTTTTGTCCTCTTGAAATTTCGGCCAAGAGAGGATGAATATTGAGAGATTTTATTTCTCTAAGCTTTCATAAAATTAGAGAGAATTTTATTTTCTTACACTAGAAAATAGTTCAAATTGTGAATGAATAATTAGAGAGAAAAACTCTCTATAATTGCCTTTGAAAACCGGTGAGGAGAGAGGAGGAGAGCCAATGCATGGGCAAGTTTTTCTACCCAAGAAATCATAGGTGTGCATGGCTATATTAGGTTGCAATCATCATGTTTTCCACTTAAAAATAATCGACACAATTTTAACCTAATACTCCCTCCATTTCGGCACTTATAAAATGTAAAGTCCATTTTTTATTTTGTCATTTGTCAATTGTCACATGTCACTAGTCATGTGTAATTGTAATGTATTTTTAACATATTAAAAATCAACGTATTAATAAAAATACGTCATGTACAAAATCGACTTAGTAATTCATAATTACTTGTACCAAAACGGTTTACCAATTATAAATCACAATGTCTTGTATTTATAATAAATTATTCATTCAGTTTCAATTGTTTTGTAAACAATAATTTTATCTAAGTAATAAAACAATTTGATCACTTAGACCGTATCTTATTCAATCGAATTATAATAAGATACATCAATAATACTCACAAAATCGTCCGTCAATTTTAAGTAATTTAATTAACTCGTATCGTCATACGCTCAATTAAATATTCAATTAAGAGTGTTACCCTTTAGGTATGACCTAAGGGGAACAGCTGATCACCAACATCGCACGACAGTAATGTCAAACTCTAGTCAGCCAATCATTACCGATATGTGTGGACCAGTTGACTGTAAAATATTACATCCCACATGTATTCTTAAAATAAGATTTAAACATGTGATCATCATGATCGACAGTTGTGATCGCATTGTTGTCTGAGGACACATATTCTAACAATCTCCCACTTGTCCTCGACAAGTGTGCGTCACCAATTCTCTAATCCTATTACTATCTCCCACTCAGTGCAAGGTGTCTTTCGGGTCGTACTTGCAAGTGATCATATCGAGAGTGGTTTCCTCGATCTGGAGAATAACTGATTGACCGGAATTATCTACCATAGATACCTTCCGAGCGTGGCCACGCATTTCCAGTTCATTACTCCTCGAGTTGCCCTGAGATATTGTTATAACCCTGACAAGGGGTGGACAATTCCTATCGCCCTTATTCCCTTCGACTAGCCACAGCCATCATAACCCAAAATATGCCCATTTGACCCCATTTACGAAGGTCGTAGTAACATAAATCAAAGTTAATCTGAAACTGTGCCACCTTAGGTGAACAGTCCTTAGTCAAAAGAATCGACTCATTAGAATACTATAGTAGCTCTCGCCACGACCAGGCTATATAAATTTGCCAGAACTCTATAAGCAGTCATAAGGCCCGACAAAGTGTTCCTAACAGTCTGCCTATGTGATCGACTAGTCATCTCATATGACTCTATGGCATTTGAACTTGCCATCAATCGCATCACACTCTAGTCACTTCGAGACGTCACCTCATGTAAGTGACTATGGGCAAATACATTGTTAATCCGTGTTCACTTTAACGGGGTTCAATTGTCTCTACAACCCGTTTGGATGTAACAAAGTATAAGGTGAGTTAATAATAACTCAAACGACGAATGTCGACATCACATTCGGGTAGTCAATACCATATTACAGCGTTGTGATGTATATCGTAAGTGTGTAAACACTAGTCGATTGCAATAGAAGTTTAACATACCATGTGTCCATGTGTTCATACTTCTTGTATCGCACTTTCCTTTATATTCATGTTATCTCTCATAGCATGAACCTTACCATGTACACATCTAGGTTCCCAACCTAGGTTTAGGTTCTTTATCTTGAAAGAACTTTCTTGTTGTTTATCACATAACCAACAAATTGTGGTGGAAAATATAACTTACACTGGTCAAGTGTTCTACCAACTCACAATGCACTAGGTATACGTTTTGTAGAATCTTGCAACAATTGTCAAGATGATTATCCTAGCACTTCTCATAAGTCCCAGCATATTAGAAAATACTAGTTTTGAGTAACTTCTTACTATAACAAGTATCTTTTCAAACTTCTTATTTCTCCTTTTAGCTTGAATAGCTTAGGATTTTCATAAATCCTCACGTGTTTTCGAATTTCAATATGTGCAACTTCTTGTCACATAATAGAGTGTTCTGTCAAACACTAGAATAGCTCATTAGTTCTCCTCAAGAATTCATGACGATTCTTCTATGGCTTACCAATGAGTCATCATACTCTTAAGCATATGATTCATTATTGGACATGTGCATGATTATTCTAATGGCGGAAACATTAGTAATTTTAATCATGTGATCAAGCATTCTTAGGTTCATAGAATGACAATGACTGCTTATGGTAATTCCATTTTCATCGATATGAATAACCTACGTTTCTCGTTGATTTGATGTGTATTACTCAATACCTATCCAACATTCGATGATGTGATTGGATTCATCATAGTCCATTTTCATCCAGAATTGAAAACTCAAATACTTCTTTGTGAAGATAGTACTAGCTCGTCATTCTCAATGAGTAATGAGTTATAAATTTTACAAGATGATTGCTCCCACTAAATTTCATGTCTTCACATGATAATTTCAAACACCCACTTAATTCCACATGTTTCGCAATTGACTACTCAATCGAAACATTTCAAGAATTGAAATACATTTCGTTTTGCCAAGTTATTAAGATTAAAACCATATATGTTCCCAATATATCCTTTCAAAATACCTATTTTGAGGAGATTTCAATCTTAAACTTATGGAAAGAGATTTTAATCTCTAACTCATTCATTTTTATAATGATGCGTAGCAATGTCATTATTTAAATGTGAAATTCCATTTAATACACGTCCTTCTCAAAATACCCTTTTCCAGAAGGAGGTTTAACCATTTCATTTTCATAATAAGGTTAAGTAATGACACTAGCGTGGTTAACAATTAACTTAGCTCTTGTAGATATCGGCATATCTTTCTTTGCAACTTTTAGTCATAAATCTCATTTATTTTCAAGGATGCAACTTTGTTTCATTTAGGCTCTTAAGTAAATATCAACATTGAAACTCTTGGTCATATGTTGTTCATAAACTAGCCAAATCTCTTGTTAAGACTTTTCTTTAGTCATTTTCTTTCAAAACTTTCTTTTGGTCTCCTCGTGTAGTTATCTTAAGAACTTATTCTTTTAATTACTTCACTTGGTCTCTTTTGTCATGTAGATCTCATCTATTCGAGACCATAGATCTCATCTATTCGTGTATACTATCTATTTAGGTATACAAATCATTCTTTGTATTCTTTGTGTCTTCATTTTTCTCCCACTCTATAATTAGAATAAATACACTAGATATTCAAAGATAGCTTGTGAGACACAAATAATGATTTTGAAGTATAAGGAGGACTATCTCATAGATTGACTAATAGATTTAGATTTGATGAGTGTACTTGGTAATTGACATTCCTTTAGGAGAGTTCATAAACTCAACATCACTTTATAATTGATCATACACAAGCTTTAAGCTTGTGGACATATAATAAATCCCATCATTATAGTTGTCTATTAGATCACTTTAAGTAGATGATCATATGTTTCTATGTACAAGCATATAAAGACGAATTTTTAGAACAAAGAAATATGATAAAAGGGGTGACTTGGGTTGCAAACCAAGCCACCATAATCCAAAATACAACCATTGTTTAGAAAGGATCAACTATTTCCATGTCGAACATGGAAATCAAAATAGTTCTAAAAATCCGAAACACAACTTAAAATAAGACAATAATAAAAGTCAAGCTTCATTGGTAGCTACTCCTAGCTCCTTGATGATTGCTCAAGCTTGCTTTTCCTTTCCTTTGTCTTTGCTTGGAGGGGGCCCTATTTACAATAAAAAGGGGATACATTATCACAACTTTGTATCAAAATACCATAGTTGAATTAGAAACATAAAAGAAAGGATAGTCATTTACCTACTGGAGTGATCTTTCCAGCTTTGATGTCACCAAGGTACTAGGAACAATTCCTTTTCCAATGTCCAACACCATTACAATAATGGCATTTATCAAGAGGACCCTTCTTGGTCTTGGAAGTGCTAGCTTCAAAAGTCTTAGCCTTGGTGGACATGGGAGCTTGCCCCTTACCCTTTTTCCCATTCTTTTTGAACTTCCCTTTGCTCTTAGTGCTTATATTAAGCACGTCCTTAGGTGGGTTAACATTTAACCCCATGTCTCTTTCGGCTTGCACAAGTAACTTGTGCAACTCTTCAAGAGACACGTCCTTGTCTTGCATGTTAAAATTCACCCGGAATTGAACATATGCTTTGACTTTGGATAAGGAGTGTAGAATCCTATCTACAATGAGCTCTTTGGGGATTTCAACTTTTTGAATCTTCAAGGTCTCGACTAGCTCCAACAACTTGAGCACGTGAGGGCTAACCTTTTGGCCCTCCTTGAAATCGAGATCAAAGAATGCCGAGGCCGCCTCATATTGGACGATCCTCGGTGTTTGTGAAAACATTGTCACAAGTTTGCAATAGATTTCATTAGCGGTGCCCATTTAAAGGCTCTCCTTTGGAGATCCGCCTCCATAGCAAAAATTAACACATTTTTCATAGCGGCGGACTCTTTGTGGTAAGCCTCATATGCTTCCCTAGTGGCGGCACTCGACCTAGCATTAGGTTTGGGTGGAGAGGCCTCGGTGAGGTAACGAAGCTTGTCGTCACCTTGGGCGGCTAATTTGAGTTGGGCATCCCAATCGGAGAAATTTGACCCATTCTTTTCAAGTTTACAACGATCCATGAAGGATCGGAGCCATGAAACATTAGTGAGAGGTGCGGCGTTGGTGTTTGGTGTGGCCATTTGTTATGAGAAATAAAAGTGGTCTACAAAATAGAAAATAGAAGAAATAAAACACTTGTCGTTTTAAAATAATAATAACACTCGAAAATTTTTAATTTAAACAAGTTTTATAGCATTTATCTAGTGACCTCTACCCAACTTGATAAATGATTCCGAGATCCAAATTCATATTAACTTGGCCACGGGGTAGCCGATTCATCCCTTATCAATATAACTCGGTGGATTAACTCTTTAATCGATTCTACTTTTAGAACTCTCGGTCGATAAAATTACTCTAATATTTATCTATAGCCCGGAATACATGCGACTACGGTCACAAATACTTCCGTTGAGCTCAATCCAAATTTCAAATAGATGTGTCCATGATCCAAATTCACATTAACTTGGGCACGGGGTAGCCGATTCATCCCTTATCAACATGAATTCGGTGGATAGATATTTATCACCTACTTCCCCTACGTAACAAGGTTTGTACCCCGGTGTGGCCGAGCGCACTCTCTCACGAAATAGGTTTTCATGGTTTCTACTTTTTGGTAAGGCTAAGTCTCAATTGTTTATTTTAGCGAGAGGTCATGTCAATTTATTATCTATCACGTTTTAAGTGAACTAAAGCGGTGAACTACGATAATTGTAATTGACACGGTCGATAAACTCGATTAAAATGCATGTTTAGTTATGGCGATTTAGCGATGCATGCAACATATAAATAAAATGCAAGGCATGAAAAATAAAATCCTAGTATGCCCTTCCTAAAATAGTAAATCTAATAAACTATTACAAATTCGGAAACTAACTCCTTTGGTCCCTTGAACTTCGGTCTTGGCACGTACTTCAAGGCAACACTTTCTTTGATGGATCGCCTTCTCGAGTGGCACCGTCTTCAAGGAACTCCGGAATAATTAAATTACAAAATGAATTACATAATTTCCTATTATTCATTTGTAATTAAAAATAAAAATAAATCTATTAAATTACAAAACGGTGATGCAAGATCACAATAATTACAAACGAATCGATATTCCCATACATTTCGGGTAATACCAATTAAAACTAAGGCCATACTAAGTAAAATTAAATTCAAAAATTACATAAAATTAAAATATGACAATCATAAATAAAATGCAGCATAATAATATGTATGAACATGCCCGATTTTATGCTAAATCGCCTTTAAGGAGCCAATATCGTATATTAATCGGTTTTTACGGATTTGCGTGATTTAACCTTTTAAAATCACAATAATTACATAAAATCATATTTATATACAAGTTAATTACCCTAACCATCTTAGGACTCAAAATTAGTCTCCACTAACAATTGACAATAATTAACCTAGATTTCTTAATATTGTTCATGAATGGATCTAAAATACAAAATTATGTCATAAACTTCAAATTAAATCATAAAAATTTCAAATAAATTTGAAATTTGAAATTTAAACTCATGAACATTCTGAAAAAATACCATAACACTCATAATGTTCAAAACTTAGGTTAAAAATTTCGAAAATTTATCGGGAAAAACAATGTTGCGGTTTATCGATTTTAACAATTATCACCATAAAAATGAGAAAAAATTATTTTTATTAACTTTTCACTTTTATATCCGAAATATATGATAAAATGCAACATGTGACATTTTTCCTTGGTCATGAAGTATGTTTTAGCATTTTTTACTAATTAAAGTAACTATTTATGTGATTTTTTATCAAAAATTCATAAATCGTGCATAAAGACTTCATTATAGCCAAATATTTTACACACATCTTGTAAAATTGCATGTGACAACATACTAAAATATCATGACCAGATTCGAAATATAACTCATATTAACCTATTTTCCCATTTAAACACGATTTTAACTTGAAAAATCCATATTTCGAGCATAACAACTCATTTTATTATGAAACTTTACAGGCCATCGGTAGATAAAATATGTGAAAACATATCCAAAAAACACTAAAAAATCAAAGTTTAGCTATTTTTAGTCCAAAAATGACATTTTTATCATAAAAATCACATTTTTATCATAAAAATCACATTTTAATGTCATTATTATATAAAATGAACAATAAAAATCCATAAATAAACCAAAATATCCTAAAAACATTTTAGGATCAGAAAATTTAACATGCAAATAAATTTCGTGATATTTCATAATAAACACAAATTTATAAGTTTTGTTTGTTAATCTTATAACTTGGAAAAATAATAACCGATTTGCATGAAAACAACCTGGCTCTTGATACCGTTTGTTGGAAATAATAATCTCATTATTTAACATATTCATATATGTGACATTTAATTTAGTAATAAAATTAAATCTAGATCTTATGCATGCAAACATAATTAGAAATAGAGAAGAAATCATCAATCCTTACTATAGAAGTTTCGGATTTAGGGCACAAGTGAGTTCTCCTTCTCACTTGTTCTTAAGCTTTCCTTATATGGATGAACAAAGATTCAAGCTTAGAATACCTCCCAAAGATGAATACCCAAGATAACCTCTTAAAAGACTATTATTATTTGATCTAGAATAATTAGAATCTTATTAAAATTGACCCAAAAGTTTGTTTTTGTCCTCTTGAAATTTCGGCCAAGAGAGGATGAATATTGAGAGATTTTATTTCTCTAAGCTTTCATAAAATTAGAGAGAATTTTATTTTCTTACACTAGAAAATAGTTCAAATTGTGAATGAATAATTACAGAGAAAAACTCTCTATAATTGCCTTTGAAAATCGGTGGGGAGAGAGGAGGAGAGCCAATGCATGGGCAAGTTTTTCTACCCAAGAAATCATAGGTGTGCATGGCTATATTAGGTTGCAATCATCATGTTTTCCACTTAAAATAATCAACACAATTTTAACCTAATACTCCCTCCATTTCGGCACTTATAAAATGTAAGGTCCATTTTAAATTTTGTCATTTGTCAATTGTCACATGTCACTAGTCATGTGTAATTGTAATGTATTTTTAACATATTAAAAATCAACGTATTAATAAAAATACGTCATGTATAAAATCGACTTAGTAATTCATAATTACTTGTACCAAAACGGTTTACCAATTATAAATCACAACGTCTTGTATTTATAATAAATTATTCATTCAATTTCAATTGTTTCGTAAACAATAATTTTATCTAAGTAATAAAACAATTTGATCACTTAGATCGTATCTTATTCAATCGAATTATAATAAGATACGTCAATAATACTCCCAAAATCGTCCGTTAATTTTAAGTAATTTAATTAACTCGTATCGTCATACGATCAATTAAATATTCAATTAAGAGTGTTACCCTTTAGGTATGACCTAAGGGGATCAACTGATCACCATCGTCGCACGACAGTAATGTCAAACTCTAGTCAACCAATCATTACCGATATGTGTGGACCAGTTGACTGTAAAATATTACATCCCACATGTATTCTTAAAATGAGATTTAAACATGTGATCATCATGATCGACAGTTGTGATCGCATTATTGTCGGAGGACACATATTCCAACACACCCTCCGCCAGGTTACAGCCAATCAGCCTCCTCGCCTCGGCTGAGTCCACACTCATGGCCGTCAACGGCCACACCAATGCCTCCTCTCCACACGGCAGACCCGAGATCATGCCGTAGTCCACCAAGGTGACCCCGAAATCTCCAAATGGCATATGGAAAGTCGAGGTCGTGTCCCAGTACCGATCAAGGAAAGCTCGAATCAGGCTAAGGTTAGCCCGAATCTTCCTTTCCCTTATCGCTCTCCAAGCCCCCACCAGAGCTCCGAACGCTCCCAACTCGATGATAGCCTTATCCTCCTTCGACAGTCTCTCGAAGGCATCCATTATGGTCGAGTAACCAGAAAAGGACCTCATGTTCCCGGCCTCTTGCATCAATTCGAAGCAATACTATCTTTAGCACAAGCAAATGGGAAATAAAATAACAAACGACTAGAAAGGTAATAGGTAATGACAAGTTTGAAATTTACCAGACTCCTCGCCGTCCTGTAAGACAAGTGGCTCTCTGCCGCCCTAATGAGATGTCTACCATCCTATTTCTCGGCCCACTCGGGTGCACCCACTAGCTGGCGACCACCACGTCCCACGTTGGCCCGCCTCGGGACCTCCTCAGCCTCCTCCTCAACCACCTCTTCTCTCTCACCCCCTATAAGAGCGAGAGAAGGGTCGATGTCTACGTCCATAGGAGACCTCCTCAACGTAGAAGGAATGTCACCTGCAAAATTAAGATAAATTAGGCCGTGTCAAGCCACGATAAGCCTCGGTGAGGTTGTTTCAAGCATTTTCAAGCCCTAAAAGTGGCTTTTCTCGCCATCTTTGGCCATTCCTTTTGAAACCCGATCACTCATGTGGAATGTTGGGTCAAGTGAAGTCTAAGGTCAAGCCTAGTTGTGGGTTTAAGTCAAAATTTCAGCAGCATTTCGCTATAATAGCGATTATGTCCTAGAAAGTGTCCTGAAAAAGTCGTCACAAATAAAAACTCCAACATGATAGGAAGTTTACCTATTACACAAGGGTTCCAAAAAACCAAATTTCATCAAGAATGGATAACCCTAAAGGCATTTTCGAAGCAATTTTCGAAACCGCTGAGAAACCGTCTCAATTTCGCTCAAAAGCTCAATACTTGACAAAAATTCAAAAAGAATACATGGTTATATTCCTAACATCGCCAATTATCCATTTCTAATGTCAATTTTATCGAACAAATCCATTAAGGGCAAAACCCCCAAATTTTCGACATTAGGGGAGGGGAAACGCTAATACTTGGCAGGACCTCTTTGGTGATTATATAGCCCACTTTCACCCAGAAGGAATTTTTGATCATTGTCCTTGCACTCTTATGAATAGGAAAGCTGACTTTGGGGATAGACGAAGCTTCAAGTATTTTAATATGTGGGGCGATCGATCGGTTTTAAGGTCAATGTTTCATCTGTTTGGAGTAAGTCTTACCCAGGGACACCTATGTTTACAATTGTTAAGAAGTTAAAGATGCTGAAACCAGTGTTGAAGCACCTGAATAAACACTGTTTTTCTGATATTGAAAATAATACAAATATCACTAGTGCTCTTCTAGTTCACATTCAAAAGCAGTTAGTGGATCATCCAGGTAATCTGGAACTGATGCAACAGGAACTGGATATTCATCAGGATTTGAAAGAGCTTATCAAAGCTAGAGATAGCTTCTTTACTCAGAAAGCTAAGCTACAATGGTCTTTGGAAGGGGACATTAATACTTCTTATTTCCATAGGGCAATTAAGAAAAGAGCAATGTTGAATAAAGTTTTGATGATTGAGGATATGAATGGTGTTCTTTGCACTAAGGGGTCCCAAATTCAAGAAGCTTTCCTGTCTTATTACAAGGATCTTTTAGGGACTAGTCATGAGACTACTGATGTGAATGTTAGACTGGTGCAAAGAGGTAAATGCTGCACCCAGGAGCATTGTGATATCTTATTAAGGCCTGTGACTGATACTGAAATCAGGAAATGTCTATTGAGTATACCTAAGGATAAATCTCCTGGTCCTGATGGGTATACCAGTCAGTTTTATAAGGATGCCTGGGAAGTGGTTGGTTCTGATATCTGCATTGCTGTGAAGGATTTTTTTGAACATGGCAAATTGCTGCAACAAATCAATTCTACATCAGTAACTCTTATTCCTAAAATTGAAAGACCAACCAGTGTTCAACACTTTAGACCCATTTCTTGCTGCAATGTTGTGTACATAGTTATCTCTAAATTGATTTGTAATAGACTATCTCTCATTTTACCTGACATTGTGAGCAGGAATCAAGGTGCTTTTATCCAAGGGAGGAGTATACTGGAAAATATCTTAATTTGCCAAGATTTGGTCATATTGTATAATAGAAGTAATGTTTCTCCTCGGTACATGTTCAAGTTGGATCTTCAGAAAGCCTGTGATTCAATTGAATGGAAGTTTTTGGACCAAATGTTGGCTGCTCTTACATTCCCTATTAAGTTCAGGAAGATGCTTATGCTATGTGTAACAACTACTACTTTCTCTTTGAGTTTGAATGGAGCTAATTTTGGATACTTCAAGGGTAGAAGGGGTTTAAGGCAAGGGGATCCTGTCTCCCCTTTGCTCTTTACTATTTGTATGGAGTACTTGACAATGGTCCTTGATTATGCTACTCAGAAATGGTATTTTAGATATCATCCTATGTGTGGGGGTTTGAAACTGACACACCTCTTATTTGCAGATGATTTGATGTTGTTTTGCAAAGGGGATGTGCGTTCTATTATGCTTCTTCTCAAGTCTTTCTCTACTTTTTCCTCCACCACAGGTTTAAAAGTTAATGCTGGTAAATCTGAAGTAGTGTTTAGAGGGGTGGCTATGGAGACTCAGTGTGATATTCTTTAGATTACTGGGTTTAAAGATGGTGACCTGCCTATGAAGTACTTGGGTATTCCTATTCAAGCTAGCAGGTTAACTAGGCAGGACTGTAACATTCTAGTTGATAAAATTGTGGCCAAGGTCAAGAGCATTGGAGCCAAGAAACTGAGTTATGCTGGCAGGTTAATTTTTATCAACTCTGTCCTTAATACACTTCATAACTACTGGGCTTCCATTTTCTTAATTCCAAAGTTGGTGATCAAAAAGATTGAGGCTGTTTGTCGTAATTATTTATGGGATGGTGATACAGTTTATACAAGGGCTCCTCTGGTAGCCTGGCAGGTTGTGTGTAGGAGCAAGAAATGTGGTGGTTTAGGTGTCAAGGAGGCAAGTTTATGGAATGTTGCAATTGTAGGGAAATTGGTGCATTGGATTTATACAAAGGCTGACAGATTGTGGGTGCAGTGGGTTGATCGTGTATATATCAAAGGCACTGATTGGAACCTATACAAGCCTCCTCCAGATTCCAACTGGAACTGGAGAAACATCTGCAAAGTTAAAGAGAGGCTATCTGGTGGGTATCAGAATGGTCTTTGGATTCATGGTGCCAAAGGCTATTCTATTAGGTCTGGCTATGATTGGTTGCAGGGGATGCACCCCCCCTGTTCAGTGGTATAAGGATGTCTGGGGTGGTTGGATTGTGCCCAAACATTCTATGGTGGGATGGTTGATTAAGTTGGAAGCTCTGAACACTTGTGAAAAATTATACAGACATGGGATCAGTGATTCTGACCTGTGTGTTCTTTATGAAGAGGATACTGAATCTCATGCTCACTTATTTACCTCATGTATGTCAGTTTAGTACGCAAATCCTGTGAGAACTAGAGAATTGGTTGCATCTGCAAGTGCAAGGTCCTCATGGGAATTACTCTAAGATGCAACGTAAGGTGTGTTCCATGGCTTGGTTAGCTTACTGTTATGAAATTTGGACTGAGAGGAACAACAACAGGATTGAGTTACAAGTGAAGAGACCTTCCTTAGTTTTGAAGCATTTGATACAGGTTATTCGTGGAAGGATACAAAACCTACTGCCGCCTAGGGTCAAGTCCACTGATGCTCAATGGTTAATTAGCCTAGATATCAAATGTTAAGTTGTTAATTCTGAATTTGTTGAATGTTGGTGTGAGATCCATGAAAAAATCTCCTTTTTGAAAATATAGTAAATAATATGGAGTCGCCAGTAGGTTTTATAAAAAAACATACAAAAATAAAGTTAACGGAAAAGGCCCCTTTTGATCCTTGGAATGGGGACTGATCCGTCACTCCGGTCTGAACCAAAGATTGCGGATTCGGGGGTAAAAGTACGGTCAGGGAAGGTGTTAGGCACCCGGACCGCCCATTAAACTGACGGCCTCTACTATTTATTTGTAATATTATATGTTTGACGAAATTAATAAAAGAATGAAAAACGATACAAATTATATATAAAGACAAGTTAAATGAGTTAGTTTATATACAAATTATACGATAAGTAATTAAAATAAATAAAACAACGAAATAGAAAAGGTAAAGAAAACTTATTTGATGTCGGTACCCTCAGGCCTATGTGGATGTTGACTATGAATAAAAATCGACTTTGTCGTTAATTATTGGCTCTTATGCGCTTATATGGAAATTGGGATGATTTATGTGAATGGTTTGATTTGAAATTGGGATTTTATATTTGAGACAGTTGATGTGAACCGAGTATGGAATTTCTGGGTCTGATCTTTGAATATTTTGTTTCGTCGCTGGTTTGGTGAGTTTTTGTCTGTCCCCCCTGTAGTTTGGGATGGGTGATTATTTATACTACTTTTAGCATAAGGCTACCGAGATATGGACTCCTTTCGAGATAGAATTTGGATCGCATAAACGAATAGAAATAGGCGTGTCCAGCTTTTAGTGATTTGGGTAGTTTAGGTAGATGGCAAGTATTAAGACTCCTTGTGGACAAAGTATTTAATATTTTATTCCACTTCAAACTAATTCTCATTTGTCGTTTCTGCATGTGTGAATAACTGACCAAAGGGGAATTGGTTATGTTAACACCATGTTCACGTACTAGTCCATGCACTCACACCCGTTATGTAACATGGGCCTTAGTCATAAGTTGGCCCATTTAATTAGGCCTATTTGCAACGTCCTCATGTCCGCAACAAGTAAAATGTTCATTTTCATCTGCTATTCACGGTTTTGTGCCGTCAACCCCTCATCTCGGATATATTTATAGACTATCCTCACAATTTATTAAAAAAGGGCCAAAAAAAATATAATAATGTGTCGAAGTGGACAGAAAAGAAATAGTGGGCTTAAGGATGGTTTTGTGCCATTTTACTGATTTATAGGGAAATAAGCGTAAAGAGCCATTTAATTATAACATTGTCAATTTTCATTTAGTCATTTAATTTTAGCCTCATCATCGGGTACCCGTAAGGCTAGGTAGACATTTTGAGGTGTCTACAGAAGCCCCCACTTTGACCGAGTCTGAGAAAGACGAAGGTCAAAGTAGTCCGGTCGGGACAGATAAAGGATAAGAAACGTACCTGGGCCTCTTATATTATCTGTCTGGAGTAGCTGGAATCTGGAACCGGCTTAGCAAAACTTTGTTTTACTAATATGAAATGAAGCTAGAACTGGTGCAACGAAACTTTGTTTCATTGGTCTCAAACTGGCATAGTGAAACTTTATTTCATTGTTCTGGAACTGGTATAGCCAAACTTTGTTCAGCTGGTCTGGAACTGGCATGACAAAACTATGTTTTGTCAATCTGGAATGGAGTTGGTAAAACTTTGTTTCACCAATCTGGAAACTGGTATGGCAAAACTTTGTTTCGCCGGTCTGGAATCTGGAATAGCCAAACTTTGTTTAGCTTAAGAGTGAACCTGCAAAATCTGATTTCACAAGCTCGAATGCGTGTCAGGGCCCGCCGACCGAGGAATTCAACATTTTATTTTGAAAAGGGATTAGAATGTAAAATTTTATTTTACAAACTAGGATGCAAAATTTTATTTCGCAAAAGGGAAGTTCAAAAAAAATTATTTTAAGAACTTAAATGCATGTCAGGCCTGCCGACCAAGGGATTCAAAATTTTATTTTGAAAAAGGATGGGTAAGATCGTAAAATTTTATTTTACAAACTTTGATGCGTGTCAGGGCCCGCCGACCGATTGATTTAGAAATTGCAAAATTTTATTTCGCAAAAAGGGCAAGTTCAGAAAATTTTATTTTAAGAACTCGGAATGCATGTCAGGGCCTGCCGACCAAAGGATTTGAAAATTGCAAAATTTTATTTCGCAAAAAAGGTAAGTTCAGAAAATTTTATTTTAAGAACTCAAATGCATGTCAGGGCCTGCCGACCAAGGATTTGAAAATTGCAAAATTTTATTTCGCAAAAAGGATAAGTTCAGAAAATTTTATTTTAAGAACTCAAAATGCATGTCAGGGCCTGCCGACCAAAGGATTTCAAAATTTTATTTCGAAATAAGTTGAATTTGAAAATCGCAAAATTTTATTTCACGAAAAGGGCTGGGAATTTGCAAAATTTTATTTCGCAAAAAAGATTAGTTTGAAATTTTTTGATTGATTTTGAAACTGGCAAAATTTTATTTTACGATAAAATGAGACCTTATGAGAAATCCCCCACTTTAGGTGAATCTGGAAGTTGAATGACAAAGTAATCACCTGCAGTAGTTAGTGACAAATATATGACACATAAAATGCAAATGCATGTCCTAGATATGATGCAAAAAAAAATGTTATTTTTTGAAAACATTTGAAATGAGTATTGAAAAAGTTTTTATTTTTATTTTTTTTGAAAAAGATGGGGTCTGACCCAAATGTGATCCAAGTAGAAGAAGTGGACACTGACTGGACATTTTTACTCTGGAAGTATCTCACAATATCTCTGGTGTGGAGAATATTTATCATTTTTATTTAACTTGTTAATTTGAGTTATATTGACGAGTTCTGCCCTTTTTACAATAACAAGTTCTACTAATTACGCAAAACTATTACCATAGAAACAAAATACTTTTGTAACCGTATAGGTTTAGTGTACATCCCCCGAAGTCTTAGATGCTGAACGAGGGTGATAAATGGAATGGAGTAGAATGTTCTATGGTGTTAGAAGACACTGGAGATCTGTGTGCCTCTCTCACTCACCTAAATGAATGAAAGGATCGTCCCAAGAGGAATGGAGACAATGTAACTGTGGATTGACTCGTCTGAGAAATGAAAATGACTACTCTGCAATTTTTGATTGCAAACTAGACTAGAATTTTCTTTTTGTCTTTTTACTGGAAATTTTTCTATCTTGTGAATTTTTGAGATTTTTGACATTGGATTCAATTGCAACTTTGCATGGATTTTTTTTTTGTCTTGTGCATTTTCGAGAGTTTTGACACGGGATAAAATTGCAACTTTGGCTGGATTTTCTTTGTCTTGTGAATTTTTGAGTCTTTTGAGACTGTAGTTGTATCTATTTGAGAACATAATTTTTCTTTTTGAATATTTGAGAATCTTAAAACTGGATTTTGGTGTGTTTGAACTCGTATTGGTATTTAGACTCATGTCCTAGGTTCGTTCTAAGGGACTTGTGGTCACCTATCTTGTTTTAACAGTATATGGAATATTCCCGTGTTTTATTTGATATGTTTGGGCACGGGTGTACTAAGAATCTGGTTTGGATATTTATGAGCTAGTTTTCTAGCACCAATGGAAGTGAATGATAATATTTGCTAAAATGGTCATATGAGTTTGTGCTCATCTGGTTGCCATTTGAGATATGGGAAATTGATAAATCTGGTAGATGGAGAGTTGTGCTCTTTTGGTAGTCATATGGAAAATTGACGAATCGGGTAGAAAGATGTAGTCTCCAAACCTAGAGGTCACCTAGAGACACGACGATCAAGGAATTATCACACCACAGGAGATGGAAAAGGTGGTCAAATGCACGTCCTCGTTCAAGCTAACTCTAAGAGGTCGATTGATCTACACTAAAGAGATACGCTCTAAAGTATTTTAAATCTATTCTACTAGTTAAGGGTAAAAAGTAGAACAAGTGACTAATGAAAAGGACATATGCTCGTTTTATTTATTTATATGTAACTCAAAAGGACTTGAATGGTCCTATCTAATCAGACACTTGATGTAAATGACATGTTTTTTTTTTTGGTAATGTAACAGAGTTATGAGATTATAAGGCTGTAAGAGTATTTGCTTTGTTTTATCTGACATGTTTGTACTTACTCTCTGTTTACTTTTCAACCCGGTTGTCATGACTTTTAAGTAGAAATCTGGGACATTTGTACTGGAACTAATTGACTCAATGTATGACGACGACTTATATGAATTCTACGATGGATCACAAATGAGTTTTTTTTTTTTTTTTGTTACAAATATAAAAAAAATCAAAACAGAAGGAAAAAAGTCAAAAATTAAAAATAAGACCCTTATTATTTTAAAAAAAGAAAGTTGAAAATTATATGTTTGATAATTAACCTCAATGCAACTGGGTAAAGGTAAACATGTATCTAATGAGCTAATTAAACTAAAGGATGTATATGAAGTCTAAATGCTATTGTTTGAATGCCCATAATATGTGATGTGGCTACTGATGATGTCTTATGCTGAAGTCGATACAACATGCAGATGCTAAGAGGAAGTATGGTCAGAGGTACATGTGCAGTACTGTTACCAAAATTTGCAAAGGAAAACTCCAAATATATTCGAAATACAATGTAAATGCCGGTTAATGGATTATGCCTGTGCCTATTGATAGCTAACACATCAAATGGCTATAAATTATACGGAGTACATGCGACACCTTCTGGATGAACCCGATTATTTACTGGTGTGACTCGTCACTCGTGTGAGACTAAATAACGCGCAAACTAGTACTCTTTCTATGCAAATCCCTATTCTAAGAAGACTATATACTTACATACCGTTGCTTACAGATAAGATGCCCAGATGTAAAATGAAACAAGTTTGGCGCAAGCATCCTCGAGTTAAATTAATTTTATGACGCCATCATAACTCATGAAACGAGAAAGTTACAAGATTACAAACAGGGAATAATGCACACATGATCCTAGTCAAAGGTTCTATGTCATCTATGGTTAGGTTTGCGGGTAGGAAATTGGGTACTCATGACATTAAAATACCCGAGGGTATCTCTCGCTTTTGTGCTCACCCAGTCATATGGACCAAGCGAGTTACCAAAACACGATGTCATGAGGTGGAAAATATGTGTAAGGCCTAGTCGATCGAATGGACCTCATAAGTATACAACATACTTTACCGAGGGTAAATTAGGGTAGCTTAAATAGCATAATATTGACTTACGGAGAGCCTATGCCTTTTTTTTGTCATGTCCAATATATATATATATAAAGCATACAAGTGAACAAAAAAAAAAAAAAAAGATTAAAGTCATAAGCATAGAAGGAGAGAGTAGTTATCTTACCTGCCTACTGCTTAGCATAGTGTAGCATGAGACCCGCATAAGCGGCACAATCCAAAACAAAGAAAATTGTCAAAAGCACAGGGAAGTACAATTTAACAATATTTTAAGCTTTTTAGACCACATTGAATTGGACTTATCATTTTAATTAGGCAGCAATATACACATGTAGCAATTTGATAGGTATTAAGCCACGCATTAAGACGTGAACACACGAGTTCCTCCAACTTGTCAAATCAAGACACAACCATATGCCTTTGTAAATAAAAAACGTCAAATATACAATAATACGCATAAAATTTCGAGTCTTACCCTCTTACTAGTCCCCAGCAGAGTCGCCACTGTGAGATCCCTGAAAAAATCTCCTTTTTGAAAATATAGTAAATAATATGGAGTCGCCAGTTAGTTTTATAAAAAAAACATACAAAAATAAAGTTAACGGAAAAGGCCCCTTTTGATCCCTGGAATGGGGACTGATCCGTCACTCCGGTCTGAACCAAAGATTGCGGATTCGGGGGTAAAAGTACGGTCAGGGAAGGTGTTAGGCACCCGGACCGCCCATCAAACTGACAGCCTCTACTATTTATTTGTAATATTATATATTTGACGAAATTAATAAAAGAATGAAAAACGATACAAATTATATATAAAGACAAGTTAAATGAGTTAGTTTATATACAAATTATACGATAAGTAATTAAAATAAATAAAACAACGAAATAGAAAAAGTAAAGAAAACTTATTTGATGTCGGTACCCTCAGGCCTATGTGGATGTTGACTATGAATAAAAATCGACTTTGTCGTTAATTATTGGCTCTTATGCGCTTATATGGAAATTGGGATGATTTATGTGAATGGTTTGATTTGAAATTGGGATTTTATATTTGAGACAGTTGATGTGAACCGAGTATGAAATTTCTGGGTCTGATCTTTGAATATTTTGTTTCATCGTTGGTTTGGTGAGTTTATATGTCCGTCCCCCCTGTAGTTTGGGATGGGTGATTAATTATACTACTTTTAGCATAAGGCTACCGAGATATGGACTCCTTTCGAGATAGAATTTGGATCGCATAAACGAATAGAAATAGGCGTGTCCAGCTTTTAGTGATTTGGGTAGTTTAGGTAGATGGCAAGTATTAAGACTCCTTGTGGACAAAGTATTTAATATTTTATTCCACTTCAAACTAATTCTCATTTGTCGTTTCTGCATGTGTGAATAACTGACCAAAGGGGAATTGGTTATGTTAACACCATGTTCACGTACTAGTCCATGCACTCACACCCGTTATGTAACATGGGCCTTAGTCATAAGTTGGCCCATTTAATTAGGCCTATTTGCAACGTCCTCATGTCCGCAACAAGTAAAATGTTCATTTTCATCAGCTATTCACGGTTTTGTGCCGTCAACCCCTCATCTCGGATATATTTATAGACTATCCTCACAATTTATTAAAAAAGGGCCAAAAAAAATATAATAATGTGTCGAAGTGGACAGAAAAGAAATAGTGGGCTTAAGGATGGTTTTGTGCCATTTTACTGATTTATAGGGAAATAAGCGTAAAGAGCCATTTAATTATAACATTGTCAATTTTCATTTAGTCATTTAATTTTAGCCTCATCATCGGGTACCCGTAAGGTTAGGTAGACATTTTGAGGTGTCTACAGTTGGACGGGCAAAATGCTTGTAATTGTAATATGCCACTTTTATTATTAATAGAAATACTCACATTTTACCAAAAAAAAAAAACCCTAATTTTTCGGCTCTAAATTGATCAAAAACAAGATTTAAAAGCAAGATTGTGATGCATACCTCGATTAGTCATGATAAATGGAACGGATTGATAAAATTTTGAAGGAAATTGGTTGGAATTTGAGAGGATTTAAGAAGGATTTGTGTTTTGAAATAACGAGAGATAAACACGGTTTCTCGTGTTTTTACTCAGACAGGGATAAGCTCAGGAAAAGACGCACCTACTGCGCCCTTTCCAAGAGCCGCAGCTCTTGCTGCGCATGTTCCCCAGCATCCTTCCAGCTCGATTTTTGAAAGTTCGTTATAAGTTTGTTATTTGTGGGCCAATCTTTGGTGCGCCTCTTCTCCGACACCTTATATCATATATTTGGTTCTTTCCGGCATTTATTTTTGATCCGGGCCCGTATTTTTTCTAGACAGACCGCAAAACTGTCACGATTGATTTATCTCCCAGCAAGGATCTTTTATCAGGATTTCGCTTGCAAGCGAGCGGATTTCCAGCGGTGCTTAGGACGCGCCATTATCAGTCAAGCCTCTTCATTTCCCTTGACGGTGTTTAAGACACACCTTTATCGATATTTTATTATTTTCTCAGCAAGCGTTCATGACAGCCGTTTGCATTTCTCGAGAGATGGAGTTTGTTTGGAAGCAGACACAAGCATATTCCCAGAAATGATTCAATCCAGACAGAATCATCGGCATATTCCCGACGAGAGTTCGCTTGAGACCGACGCAAGCAAATTCCCCCAACAGTTTCTACCGACGTCCTGCTGCCTTCAATATTAATTGTTTCCTCAGGGAGTCCGGCAAAGGTGTCGTTCTCCAGATGTTCTCATACCAACCTTCTCTTAGGTTTCCAAACTGCCCAGGTTCACACACCTAGCCTCTACCTATTGGATCATAAACCTTTAGGATCACCTTTTCTTAGGGCTCATACACCCAGGTCTTGGTTACCTTTAGGCCGCCTTCTCATCAATGTTTTCCTTTTAGGGTCCCGCACCCTAACACAATCCTTATATATCTTTTAGGTCTTAACCTTAGCTCCCACGCTTACCTTAGCTCCTACGCAACTCCGGAAACATCTCGAGAAAGAGGTCTCAGGTATGATATTTTTCTTATTGTTGGCGAGCTTCCTTATGTAGTCTAATGGACTTTAAACGACCCTCCCCGATAGTCGACAGACTCTAAAATGTTCCAGACGACAAGTCCTTGGCTTAGACCCCTTGAGCCGCCTCGCGTCGCCATAGTCGTCATTTTGTAATCTTCGATTGACCTAATGGCTATACTTTGACTTTCACCTTGTCCAAACCTCAGTCAAAGGGGGGCTCTGTAGATACCTTATTTCTACACCTTCCGCAACCACCCAGTGATGATTGGGCCGCATGTTTGGTACGCGGAACGATTTATGACAGTCCATAAGTTTATCGTCAAGTGATAGCTCAAATACTTGTGTATACCCATTGGTCTCCGTCTATGCGCCAATACGGTCGTTTTAACAGTAATTAGAGTTCATTTGGAGTCCGGGTCAAAAACCGTTTCATTTTCTAAGAAACCGTTTAAAATGCCGAGTCGGAACGTCCTACAATATTCCAGATATTTATTCCATAATTTAACTTTATATCTTTTGGTAAAATATATCCCATAAATCGTATTTTACGAAATAAGGAAGTAGAGATCCACCGCAATTCCCTAAAAGAAACGCGGAAATCTTTCTTCCGCAGGAGGAAACCTCTGGGGAAATGATGCAGAAGATGTTGCGCCTCTTGGAAGGATCGCAACAGCTGCTGCGCCTCTTCCCCAACTCGTTTATGCCTATTTTCAGATTTTTCCGTGATTTCTTTCCAAAGTTTGAGTCATTCCTAAACTCTTCACATTTTTTAGTATAAATAGGGACCTTCGTTCTACATATTTTTCACGCGAATGTCTGCCCTTCTCTTCTCCCTTTGCATTCTAAGACCGTGCTCTAAGCTTTCGACGCCTACGTGCTTGATCAATCAACCACGTAAGTTCAGATCATTCTGAGTTCCACTCACGTTGCATGACCGACCAATTTGACCACTACACATCAGTCAATTTAATCTAAATCCTCTAACGGGGGCACTTTCTATATACATTCGAGTCGAGCAATCACTAACGTTAACTTAGTCAATCTCGTTACATCAATCATGTAAGTCTGAGGGTGTAAATCCCTTTCTTTTTATTGTATTTTGTTTTTTGTACTCATTATTGTAAGATTTACGTCAAAAGTATGATTAAAACCGACTTCTAAAACCCTTTTATCAAACCGTTTTTACGGATCAACAGCAACCAGACATCGAGAAGAAACGCAGCAGCTGCTACGCCTCTTCGAAGGGTCGCAGCATCTGTTGCGCCTCTTCCATAGGCTGCAGCTGCTTCTGCTCTTCTTCTTCCTCCTCGGTTTTTCCTGTTGTTTTCGTTCTTTTTGTTTTATCTTCTTATTTTTCTTTCTTTGTACATTAAGCCACGTTTTAACATTATTCCTTTAATTATCACGTTTTATTCCAACCTAAACCCCTTATAATCAATATACGTGGGTTTTTGTCACTAAATCAAACCCGGATTTTAAAGACTCGATTCGCTAATATCAAGTTTCTGGAATTCGTCCTTTGTATATGTTTCCGTTTCTTATGTCCAGTATATCAAATTCTTTCAAGTTCGTTTCCGCCTTTGTAAATAAACGTAGTTCGTTTTAATTCGTTTATAATTCGTTTCTCACTCGTTTCGATCTGTTTAGTTCGTGTTCAGTGCTTTTATGACAGTTCTATATGTAATTAACATGTTAAATCACCTTCACTTGAGTCAAATATCGATAATCAACCATAAAACACACTAACGAACATTAACAAACCCGCGGTTCTGACTTCACAGTCAGAACCCAACCCAGGAATAGACGCAGTGATAGATGCGCCTCTTCCAAGGGTGGCAGCAGTGCTGCGCCTGTTTCGACATGAGTTCTGTCCTTGAACTTCCGTTCTCGCTTTGACCTAATCCTTTAATTGCGTAATTAATTGACTATTAACCATAATATCGCCCTTAATCTGTCTTATTTCATCACTTTATTTTCTAACTTTATTTATTTTCCTTTCTTTTCTTCAAATTGTCCGTCTTAAGTATATTTTTGACGTAAATCATTAATTCTTTGTATTTTATTGTAATTCCAATTATCGCTATTTATTTATCGTATTTTATTATGTATGATTTATTTACTTGTTTTATTACATGTAATTAACTCTAAATCCTAATTCGACATTAATAAATGCTAATTATTTGTTTACCGACTTAGTTTGATCTACATGTTAGGATTAAAACGTTGGATGTTGCATTTCATGCATATAATCGACAACATATCAAATACGAACGATTTTCCTAATCATTAGTAGAGGCCGCTATCGAGGCGGGCGGGATTAGGTGTTCAGTAAAAGGACTTCCTAATACGTACCCTCACCCCTTACTCCAGATCTCTGTGAACATCCATGTTCATGGGCATCCACGAGAGTCATTCTAGACAGAGAATGCTAAGGGTAACGAGTTTTTAGTGTTCATGTCACTACTTTGTGTCTTGACATGGCACGAGGTATTCGAACGGTTCCAATTTCCCATAAAAATTGGTGTGACTCCACAAATGCAGGATTATTCAACCTTTCACCGGTTTCAATGCCTTACAAATCGGTAACGGCCCTTGACGTGCTTTGGCTATCCAAGGTTCCGTGGGAGAAGTGCTGCCGCCTTAAACGATTTCACAATCGAAATGCGCGGCTGCGCGCGGCACGGGTGGCCCATGTCCATAGTGAGCTAGCGAGTACCTTGACCATCAGATTAGTTTTGCCTATTTTTACGCTTAGACTCACCTATTAAACATGTTTATTTGTGGGATATCTTTTCCCCTCGTTTACTAAGCTTGGTTTGTAATAACCGAAGTTACTTATCGTTACACTTGTTTATTTGCGTTAGTGATACCGCGTGTTAACTTAAAAAATTTTAAAAATTCCATGATTTCCGCTGCAAATTTATTGGTTATGTCTTTCGCTTTAACGCGGGGTGTCACATTCATAGTAGTATTTAGCATTCTACATCACTATTGTTGTAAAAAAATCAAATTTTTATGTTGAAATTTTGTACAGCATTAGTGAACTCGAAAATGCATATTATTGGGCTATAATTTAATTTTGTGTTTATTGATTGAGTGTAATTGAACAACAAAGGACTAACCTTTTTTGTTAATGTAACACCCCTATTTATTCAGGTGTCATTAGCTAGGTCTCCCAAGTAAATGAGAGGGTTACTATTAGGTCTGGAATTTCGCACTACTGACAGGATAGGATTTTACCATGGCATGACTTTCAGGGTAGGCCCGACATAGAAGTTCAAGATTGTCACCAGTCACCAAGCCTAGACTTCTGCATCACCTTCAGGGTTAAGTTCAACCCTGGCCTGACAATTAAGTAATTGAAATTTGCCTCTTTTTTAATCCAATTCATTTTACTTTAATTATAATTCAATGTTTTAATCCCTAATAATCGATATTACGTTGTTTTGGGGCTGATCTTTTCCAAATGTTTTTTTTTCTTAAATTGTAATCTAATTTCTTAAATAAATTGTACACAAACCGCTTTCGCGTATTAATTACACCATAAGTCGATCCATTTCTATAAAAAAAATTATTCATTTAATCGTAATAAATAAGTCGCTTGTCTACATAATACGAGTGTCTCACCCAATAATACTAATAGTTGAGATTTTGTTTGGACAAAAATAGATGGCGGAGATCATCAAAATAAATTCAAACTCCAACGTTGGTTTCCCTTATTTTTACTCCTTGAAGTTTAATCAAGGCCTTCTCTCAATTAGGGGTGTTCACTTGGTGGTCCGGTAATGATACATCAATGAGTAATTGTTAATCAGTTAGTGTTGTTCTAAGGGGAAATCAGGTGCATAGACAAATAATGGGTCAAATTAGAAAGCTCTCAAGTGGCCCATGAGGCGGGGGGAATAAAAAGACTGAGTTACAAAGGTATATGAACGAGGTTAACTTAATTCATGAGTCTGAAGAAACACCCTTCGATATACTATCGTGGTGGACGCTTCAAAGCCCTCGTTTTCCCGTTCTTTCTCGTCCGGCCATGTACTTGCAATGCCTATATTTATTATTGTCTCTGAGTCGGCATTCAATGCGGGACGACGCACTCTTGATCAGTTTCGAAGCTCATTACCTCCAAAGGTAATTTTGTAATATCTAATTATCACAAATTTTAATATCATACAACATTGTTTTTATTTCTTTTTTCTCATTATATATATATATATATATATATATATATATATATATATATATATATATATATATATATATATATATATATATATATATATATATATATATATATATATATATATATATATATATATATATATATATATATATATATATAGTATTAGGATCATATGAGTCCACCTCCAAGGTGTGAGTCCATAAGTCCCATTTAGAGCCATTGGATGGAGAAGATGAAGGGTTGAGATTGGAAACAAAAAACGGAGGATTAGTGCCTAATTAAATACTCCCCCTCTCTACTTTACTAATCTACACTAATCAATTATTAATCCACTATATAACATTTTTTTTTCCACCAACTTCTTTCTCATTCACACAACTCATTTCTCTACTCCCTCTCTAAATACCCAAATTAATTCAAAACCCAAATAATACTCTCATCCTAACAAAAAAAAGACCAAATTAAACCCACCACCATCTTGCACCACCACCACCGACCTACCCATCACCGGCCACCACCTCCCGACGCACCACCAACACCAGATCTACGAAAATCTCACCGCAACCCGACATCCCTTCCCCCCGCCTACCGCCACCATCCTCACCCATCCGCCACGTCCTCGCCGCCCCTACAACCAAACCCACGCCCACCTACCCCGACGACAACCACCACCCACACACCTGCCTGCTGCCACCGACCACCCCTGCCTACACCTTCATTCCGCCTCCCTTCCTCCCCTGCCTACCGCCACCCCACGACAACCATCCACACCACCACTACTTCCTTCTGCCGCCACCGACACCCCATCCCCCTACCGCCACCGACACACCACTACTAGCCTAACTATTGCCTTCTTCTCCCCTTTCTTCTCCTCCTTTTTCGATTTTCAGATTTGTCCATTTTTTTAAAAATTAGTGGGCTGGGGTGGGGATGTTATTGTTATGGTTTTGGTTTTGTTTTGTTTTGTTTTTCTCCTTCCTCTTCTTCCTGTCACGATTAGTTTTTTTTTTTTTTTTTTTTCGTGTGTTATATTTATATTACATACATTTTTTTCCGGTAATAAATGTTGTTTTTTTTTTTTTTAGATTTTGTTTATGTTATTTTGTCTTGTTACATGCATTTTTTTTATTATTAGGTATATTTTTAAAATTTTAGATGTAAGTTTTTGAAAAGAAGTTGTGTTGGTGGTGGTGGTGGTGTTGTGATGGTGTAGATTTGAGTTTTTTTTTAAAAAAAAAAATGAAAAAGTTAGTTTTAAAAAGTTAAACCTAGATTTTTTTTTTCATATTTTTTCTTTATTTGTTAATTTTTTTTTCTAGTAAAGTTAAGATCACACTTATCTTTATCTTTATTAATATTACACTTTTCACTATTAAAGTTACACTTTTCTCTATTTAAGTTACACTTCTTAAAATTACAGTTTTCTCTATTAAAATTACATTTTTTTTCTATTAAAGTTATATTTTTCTCCATTAAAGTTACTGATGGGGCATATTCTGCACCCGCTGACCGAGTCAACATATTGAGCAAGGTCAAAGCCAAAAGACAGGAAGTCAACGTATTAGACAAAGATAATAATCGACGACACTGTCGGCTGTCACTGGGTCTCGGCTGGGCAACTAGCCAGCCGGGAGGCATATCCGCGTACTCATATCCAAGACCCCTCGGCATGGAGTCAACCAAGTCCGCCGGCCTGCCATGGGTCCCTCGGCCGAAGGTAGATCAGTCTTTCCATCTGCGCTGCCACTTGGCCACTTGGCCACTACGTGACAAAAGGTGAAAGTCTATAAATACTCCTCAATCCTCATTGAGAAACGATCGAATAATCCACAATTCACCCATAAACTCACTATTCATCTGGTATTAACTCCCTTATCTCTCTACAATATACTTTGCCAAGTAACACACAACTTAATCTCTTTAAGTTTACTGACTTGAGCGTCGGAGTGAGTTCGCTCGGTACCAAGCCGAGCCCTCAGTTTGTTCATTGTTTCAGGAGAGGCCGAAAGGAAGAGTCAAGTAAAGATATCATTCATCGAGCTTACGTGGTAACAAATCCTGCTCCGGAATTACATCCGGAACAATTGGCGCCGTCTGTGGGGACCGAACCCACGACCACGTACTAGCCTTGGCCTTCTTGGTTGGAGGACCCTTTTCTTTACCGACCTCGGTAACAGTGGCACCAGCAGACGCTGTCTCTTTTCTCTTATTTGAAAGAGGAGGACCCTCAGCAACGGTGACCTACTCTTCAATATCGACGACCACCACCACCTGCTCCTTTTGGACAACGGGGATTGCAGATTGGGTTGGGGTTGATGCCGTTGCCGCCGTAGATGTTGTCTTTGGTTTCCGGCGCGGCACGTTACCGGCAATCCACGCCTGAGCCGCCGTCGCATCTAGTGCCTTCAACTGCTGCTCCATAAGTTCGTTTGGGGCCGGTCTGCGATCACGTGCCGCGGCCTTAGGATGCAACTCAACAACTCTCCCGCTGTCGTCAAGTCCCAACCTCTCGAGGACGGAGACAGGCAGTTCCGGGCCAAATCGGTCTGCAAAAGAAACGAAGCAGGAGTTAAGCAAAAGAAATAAAACAAGTTCAAAAACAGAAACATAAAAAGCAAAGATGGGCCTCACACCGACCCCACTCACCCTGTTCGAGGGCCGGTATGAGGCCGACGTGGCAGAGCAGCTCATCCTGAAGAACGATCTGCGTCGGGGGCATCCATCCCTTCGGCGTCCCATCCTTCTCAGCCTCAAACAATTTCATTGCCCGTTTTTCGTCCTCATTAAGATAGACCCTGCTGGCGTCCCTCTTAAGCTTACTCCGGGAGACATATTTGCCATGCTCCCCTTGGTTCTCACACCGCAAATTAACGCGGTCCTGGAAGGACCGGGGCAGCGGATAGTCCTCCAGAACCTCAACGTATACCCACCGCCCCTTCCAGTCCTTGTAAGAAGTAAGCTTAGAGACGGTGATATAACCCGGCTCAGTCTGGATGCTATACCACCCCGTGCCACCTAGGAAATTCTGTCGAAGGTGGTGAAGCCGGCGAAATAGGTTCACCGTTGAGGCCTCCCCTTTGAAAAGACACAACCATACAAAACCAACAATCGTCCTGACGGCCAACGGATGCAGTTGAGCCACGGCGACGTTCATGGCTTTAATTATGGCCTCGACGTATTCATTCAGAGGAAACCGGAGCCCATACTCCAGGTGTCTGATGTATACGCCAATACAACCTGTTGGACCTTTAGTCATAATTAATTGTTTTGATAATGACAGTAATGATTTGTATGTGGACTTAATATATAAACATATGCGTGTAATTGTGTGCTTAAGTTTTAATTTAGAAAGGAACAATTACAAGACGCAAGCTTGAAGTTTGGACCAAGGAGGTACAACTTCAAATACATTTGATCGATGCATTCAAGCAAGATCAAGATTGGAAATCAACCACGAGACTCAAGATGAGAGACTTGTGAAGAGACGATTCGTGTACTGAAGATCTACTGAAGATTAGTTAGTATAGGTCGTCATCCGGTAATGGTTTTACTTTGTTTGATTTAAAGGTTAATGAAGTTATGACCTAATAGACATAACTTCATTGCTAGACAAAAATGATGCGTTAATTTTTGGAAAATATATTTTTAATGGTTTATAAAAATAAGAGAGTATATATTTGGTTGGAATTAATTAATTAGAATTTAAGTTAAATAAACTATTGGTTTGTAACACGATATTTATATCGTCATGCAACCTAGGGCTTTAACTAAATTCTATCTCGATTTGTTGCGGGCTAGAGAAGCAAGGATGGACCGAAGGAAGCCTTGGGCCGGCCGAACCCTAGGGAGGCCGAAACCCTAGGTGGCCGAAAATCCTAGGAGGCCAAATCCTTCCTCCTTCTCTTCTTACTTGTTCTTCAAGTTTTATATTTCCAGAACATTCCTATGCCCAAGTTCCAGAATATTCCAAACCCTAATTTACTCTACTATAAATACTCTCATTCATTCAACATTAATTGTTGACACACACATCTACAAATTTCAAAGAGAGAAAAATATTTTTAAGCAAAAATCATTTGAGCTTTAATTCTTATTTTCATATTTGCTTATACAAAAATCACGCATCAAATTTGTCAATCACTCGAAGAAAAATCGTTATAGGATATTAAATACACAAGGATAGTATACTCACTCGCATAACGTGAGATTAGTATTTGTCGTTGTATTTTTCTTATTAACGTAAGAGCAACATAGAGTATTTAGCGATACTCAATCTGAGTTATAATCATATAGTTGATTATACGAGTGGATTGGTAATTTTTGTAATCCGGAGAAAGGTACTAAAAATTATTAATCGAGAATAGTGGACGTAGGTTTCGACTTGTGAAACTGAACCACTTCAAAATCCTGTGTGTCTCTCTTTCTCTCTCTCTTTATTATTGTTATTTCGATTTTGCACTTATTGTTAATAATTTAATTAGTTGATTTTAATCAATAAAATCAAGTAATTAATTTATATCATATATTTCGAAAAAGCGGTCATCCTTTTTAATACTCAATTCACCCCCCCCCCCCCTCTTTCGTATTCGATCAATAGACTCCACAATTGGTATCAGAGCCTCGTGCTCTTGATAGCCTAACAGCTAGAGTTGATCGTTTTTTTTTTGGTCTATTTATCGTCTTTTCCGCTGCATTTATTTTTTATCAAATGGATTCCAAACATCTAAAGTGTCCTATATTCAATGGGAAGAACTATGGTTTATGGAAAAATATGATGACCCACTTCATTAAGGGAAACGACTGGGAGTGTTGGTTGATTATCAAGAATGGTTCGAATAAGATCTTACTTGCAACCAGTAATGGCACTACCGTCGAAAAGAAAGAAGAAGACTATATTGAGGCGGATTATAAAAAGGCTGAGAAGAATTCAAAAGCAATAAGCTTATTGCAAAACGGTATGATTGCCACTGAATTCGATCGTTTCTCAACCAGTTCATCTGCCAAGGAAATATGGGATGGTCTAGAATTAGCCTATGAGGGAACCACTGTTGTCAAAAAGCAACGTATGGCATTACTAATGCGAAAATACGAGCTGTTTGCCATGGAGCAAAACGAGTCAGTTGATAGCATGTCCTCTCGCTTTTCTAGCATCATCAATGAGCTAAAGAATTTAGGAAAAACTTTTGACTCCGAGGAAATTGCTAGAAAAATACTCAGAAGTATGTCTCGCAGATGGAGACATAAAGTATATGTCATAGAAGAATGTAAGGAGCTAACTTCATTATCCTATCAGGAGCTACTCGGAACCTTAATGGCTCACGAGATTACTCTTAATCAGGATGAGGAGGAAGTTGGCACAAGCAAAAAGATGGCCTTACAAGCTGAGTCTAGCAAAGTTAATGATTCTTCAGATATTGAAGATGAAACTGCGTTGCTTATTAAACGTCTTAAGAAAAGGTCTTTCTTTCAAAATCAAAATAAGACGAATAACAAATCAAAGCAAACTCCCAAGAAAACTTTTGAGTCAAAAGGGTCTTTCTCTAACCCTGGATGCTTCAAGTGTGGTGATAATGATCACATGATCAAAGATTGCCCCACATGGAAGAACATAAAAGACAAAGGTCAACGTAACAAGACAACGAAGGAGTTCAAGCAAGTCTTGATGGCTTATTGTTGGGGAGACTTGGACTTTAAAGATGGCGAATCCGAAGATGAAGAAGAAACTGCCAACGTTTGTCTAAGTAACGTCAGTCTTGACCTATTCTCCGAAAGCGACAATGAAAGCAATGCTTCAAATGCTGAGAAGTGTCTTGTTGGAAATTCAGATTCAGATTCAGAGGATGAAGAGGTAAGTTATCTTGAACTTAAGAAACGTGTTAAGAAACTTTCTAAGGATAGTTTAATTAAGTGTTTTGAACAATCCCTTGATCATTGTCATGAACAAAGTCTAGAGTTAAAAGACCTTAAGGAACAGATTTTAGATATTGCTGAGGAAAACCAACTTCTTAAAGCCAATGCCAAAAAGCTCAAATCTAAAGTTATGGCTACTCCAGCTATAACTTCAGACATGACAAATGCGGAGAAGAACGCTCTTGAATCAAAAGTTAAGGCTAGTGATGCCATAACTTCAGAGCTTAAACTCAACATTAAGCATCTTCAAGCTAAAGTTACAGCTAGTGATGCTATAACTTCTGAACTGAAGAAAGTCAATGAGATTTTAAAAGATGAGCTTAATGGCAAAGACAGTGTGGTTTCCGAACACAAGAGAGAAATTGTATTTCTCTCTAAGCAATTGGATGAAACTAGTAATAGCATGTCCAAACTTAAGGAACAACATGAAATTGAGAAACGTGTCTTGAATGAACATTTTGATAAATTTCGTGAAGACTTTGAGAAAGGTAGCTCTTCCAAGGATTCGAATGTAGATCATTCAAAATGTGAAAAAGAAATTGAATCCTTGAAAGAATTACTTTTACATGCACGAAAAGTTCATGATAAGTGGGAAGGAAGCACAAAGGTTCTAAACTTCCTTATTGAACAATCTGACAATAACATGAAGATGGGACTTGGTCATGAATGCTATAGTCGTAGAGACCATGATAAATGCAAATCTAATCCTTCTGAAAATGATTTCAGAAAAAGAAAATACGTTAATCTTCCAGAATACTTGATTTGCAATTACTGTGGCTCTACTGGACATATTCAAGTCAATTGTGTCAAACTTGCTTGGGATAAGAAAAAGAATGTCGAAAATGCTAAGACTTGTGATTTCATAGTAGAAGATGATGTCTCTACTATAGATGAACCCAACGACAATGAAGAACGCAATAATGAGTTTAGATGGACTTATGATATGGCTTTTGATTACTCATCTATTCCTTCAAAATCAACCAAAATGAATGAGAATCGAAAGCATACATTCAAGCCCAAAGTTCAAAACCCTAAACCTAGAGCGTCTCATGAAGGTACTAGACCTAGAACTACTTTCGTTAGAGCAAACCCTAAAGTACCTTATGTTCCGATTGTTAGACAACCCAATGCCAAAGCCAAAAGAATAATAAGACAAGTATGGGTTAGAAAGGATCAAATATATAGAATTACTAACCATAAAGGACCCAACTTAGCTTGGGTACCTAAAAGTTGTATTTGATTCATTTGCAGGAAGAAGTGAAAGAAAATAATCTATGGTATCTCGACAGTGGATGCTCGAGACACATGACAGGAGACAGAAGTCTTTTTCTTTCACTAGAGCCCTTCTTTGGTGGCAAAGTTACCTTTGGAGATAACAAGAAGGGCATGATTATTGGAGTAGGAAAAATTGGAATTTCAACCTCTCACTCAATCGATAAAGTATATCTGGTAAGTGGTCTTAAACACAATTTACTTAGCATTTCTCAATTATGTGACAAAGGAAATAAAGTTGTTTTTCATGCCGATGTTTGTCGTATCATAATTGAAGGTACTAGTAATGTTTTACTTGAGGGTCACCGTATGAGGAATGTGTATATGATTGAATTAAATGCTGTCAATACAAATTCCTTTACGTGTATGAAAGTAACTTCCGATGAGTCTTGCTTGTGGCACAAGAGGTTTGCACACGTTAGTCCAACTATTTTAAAGAAACTTAAGTCCATGGATTTAGTTGAAGGCTTGCCCTCAATTAATTTCGAGCAAGAGACAATGTGTGACTCATGTGCCCGCTGCAAACATGTTAAATCCTCCTTTAAACCTAAGAGAATAGTTAGCACTAAACGACCACTTGAGATGGTACACATGGATTTATGTGGACCTATGAGAGTTAGAAGCCGTGGTGGATCAAAGTATGTATTTGTTCTAGTCGATGATTACTCAAGGTACGTCTGGCCAATCTTTCTTTCTTCTAAAGATGAAACTTTCGATGAATTTGTGGTATTAATGAAGCTTGCCCAAAATAGATATGATAATAAGCTTATTTCGATTCGGACGGATCATGGCACGGAATTTCACAATCAATTATTTATAGAATATTGTAGGGAAAATGGTGTGGGGCATAACTTCTCCGCACCACGTACCCCACAACAAAATGGTGTCGTGGAACGTATGAATCGAACCCTAGAGGATATGGCTCGTACTATGCTTTTGTGTAGTGGCCTTCCTAGAAGCTTTTGGGCAGAAGCTGTTAGTACCGCATGCTATGTGCATAATAGAGCTATGATACGACCTGTTTTGAAAAAGACTCCCTATGAACTTTTAAGAGGGAGAAAACCCAATATATCACATCTCCGTTGCTTCGGGAGCAAATGCTTTGTTCATAATAATGGAAAAGAAAATTTAGGAAAATTTGACCCCCGAAGTGATGAAGCTGTTTTTCTGGGATATTCGGATCATAGTAAAGCTTACAAAGTGTTCAATAAAAGAACATTGCGCATAGAAGAAAGTGTTCATGTTCGCTTTGACGAAGATAATGTGTTTGATAAAGTCAACAGAAGAAGAGGATCCAGATGAGCCCGATTTCTTTCTAGCAAGAAATGAGCCTTTAAATGAAGAAGAAGATATTCAAGGTATCAATGATGAACTAGAAAATTCTGCAAACAATCCTAAGAGAAGTGATGAGTCCATAGTTAATGATACTATCGACCCTTCCTTGGATAAAGAAAGAGATCTTGAAGTTATACCTAATGATGTTGTAACTTCCGATCCAAATCATGATATTTCTAATGAAGTTAGTGATGCTTCTGAAGAAAATCCCGAGTCCAACTCAGGGGGAACAAATCATGATTCTTCGTCTGCAGATGATGCTAGTCCATCAAATGATAATGAGCCTAGAGTTCTCAAAAAGTGGAAACATCAAAGCTCCCACCCTTTGGACAAAATCCTAGGGGATCTAGAGCAAGGCATTAAAACTAGAAAGTCCTTGAATAATTTCTGCTCGTTCTTTTCGTTTCTATCAACCATTGAACCTACCAATATTAAAGAAGCTCTTGATGAACCTGATTGGATAACCGCTATGCAAGAAGAGCTTCAACAATTCGAACGCAATAAGGTATGGCACTTAGTGCCACGACTTAGTGATCGAACTGTTATTGGTACTAGATGGGTGTTTAGAAACAAATTGGACGATACAGGACTTATTACAAGAAACAAGGCACGACTAGTTGTCCAAGGCTACAATCAACAGGAAGGGATCGATTATGACGAGATCTTTGCACCTGTAGCAAGACTTGAGGCTATACGTCTCATTATTGCCTTTGCTGCTCATAAAGGAATGAAACTGTTCCAAATGGACGTTAAGACAGCATTTCTTAATGGTTATTTGGAGGAAGAAGTCTATGTAGAACAACCTCCCGGATTCTTAGATAGCAAGTTTCAAAACCACGTTTATAAACTAGACAAAGCTTTATATGGTTTGAAACAAGCTCCAAGGGCATGGTATGACAGATTATCCAAGTTTTTGTTACAAAATAATTTTACAAGAGGATCTGTCGATAAAACCTTGTTCCTAAAATCCGAGGGTTCAAATTTACTTGTTGTACAAATTTATGTAGACGATATTATATTCGGTTCTACTAACAAAAAATTATGCAAGTATTTTTCTGATCTAATGACTTCTGAGTTTGAAATGAGCATGATGGGAGAACTGAAGTACTTTTTAGGCTTACAAATTCAACAAACAAAGGATGGTATAAAGATACACCAACAGAAATATATCAAGGAACTAATCCGAAAGTTCGGTATGGAAAATGCAAAATCATACGATACACCTATGGTACCTGAAAAGAAGATGACTATAGATGAACATGGTAAGTGTGTCGATGAGACTACATATCGAGGTATGATTGGTTCACTTTTATATTTAACTCGCAAGTCGTCCCGATATAATGTTTAGTGTATGTGTCCATGCGCGATTTCAATCATGCCCTAAAGAATCACATATGATTGCAGTTAAACGTATCTTGAGATATTTAATTGGTACATCTAATTTATACTTGTGGTATCCACTTGAGTGTAATTTCGATCTAGTAGGATATTCTGATGCAGATTATGCAGGATGTTCTTTAGATAGGAAAAGCACTTCTGGGTATGCAACGTTTGTTGGACCTTGTATTATCACATGGGGATCGAAGAAACAAAATTCAGGTGCAATGTCTCTCATTGGGCCGAGTACGTATCTGCAGGACTGGTATGTTCTCAATTACTTTGGTTAAAGCAACAACTATGTGATTATGGTATTAATGTAGGTCGTATGCCTATTATGTGTGACAATACGAGTGCTATAGTAATTTCTAAGAACCCTGCCCAGCACTCGAGGACCAAACATATAGATATTCGACACCATTTTCTACGGGATCATGTAGAGAAAGGCAACATTTCACTTGAATTTTGTAGTACTGAAAGGCAATGGGCTGATATCTTGACTAAGGCATTAGCTAGAAAACGCTTTGAGTTATTGAGACTTGAGATTGGTTTAATTAGTGATAATTAAATCCGTCATAATTATGTCTGGGAACCTGAATGACTGGCTAGGAAGATAAGATTGTACGATTGTGTCCGTATATTTATGTTGCAAGTTTAATTATGTTAAATAATATTTATTTTACGTGTTATATCTTGCTTATGTGTATGATAGTATTTTATATTCTGCATAATCACATTTCCTTACAAAAATCGACAAAATCCACAATAAACTGTCTTAATATAATAAAGATACTTCTATCTTATTATATTCCTACACAAATCCTACCTAAACTCCATCTTAAGATTTTCTTTCCTAATCTTATATCAAATAGGAGATAATGCCAAAAAAAAAAAGGGGGAAGTGCGAAAAAAAAAAAAAAAAAAAAACGCACGAAAAAAAAAAGGAAAGTGCCGTGAAAAAAAAAAAAAAAAAAAAAAAAAAAAAAAAAAAAAAAAAAAAAAAGGAAAGATGCCGAGAAAAAAAAAGGAAGGCATTAAAGAAATAAGGAAATTGGTATTATTCTCTATCTTTTAGGAATCCTATTCTTACCTAAACTCAAATTCCTTATGCTATATATACCCCTTTAATCTCACCATAATTCTCATCAATTATAATCCTCTAAACCCTAATTACCTTTATGTAGATACCCGTATCCGTCGATATTGGAATTTATAGAGAACCCGACAAACACCCGATGATGATAGGACACATGTATTTATTTAGTTGTCATTGTCATTATTTGGGTTCGTTTTACGATGTAGAATGGGTGTCGTCGATGAAGTATTCTATTAATTTAAATGATATTTAAATTAATGTGTTTTTAAGTGAATTCATTTTTATTATTTTAAATGATATTTGAATTAATGTTTTTTTAGTGAGTTCATTTTGTTAATTTAAATGATATTTAAATTATGGTTTTTTAGGTAAATTCAATTTATTTTATTTTATTTTGAATTTATTTTCCCAAGTTTATTCTATTGAAAATAAAATAAATAATTGATTTGAAAAATCATTTTATGAGTATATTTGATTTGAAAAGTCATTTATTTTAATGGGTTAATTGATTTGAAAAATCGATTTGAAAATCGAAAAGAACTCGTTTTGAACACTTGTTTTTGAGCTCGATTTTAGCTCGGTTTTTGAGCCCGTTTCCTTTACGAATTGGCACGAATCTCGAGTACATTAACCAACCCAAGCCTCTACCCATCCACCCTTGTTCGAACCCCCTATCCACGGCCCAATTTCCATCCCCAAATCGTCTCCAAACAGCCCGCAACAAACGAGCAGCCCCCCTGTTTTGGCAGCTCAATCTCGAGCCCAAAACCCGCTCCAAACACTACCAAGACCCGTACCCATTAACCCTAACCCATACCCTAGTATCCTACCCATATTATCCTAGCTTAATCACCAAGAAAACCCCTCTCAAACCCTCACAAAAACGGCTGGACAGCAGCCATACGGGATGAAGCCCGATTGCCCCTCCCTCTCTTTTAACCTATTTTAACTCCTTATAAATACCACCCCTTCACCATACATTCATTCCTCTAAGTTCTCCATACATCCTACCATCACCCACAAGCTTTAAACCTCAGAAACAAACCCTAATTGCCTCCCAAAAACCCTAAACAAAACCGACACACAAACTGAACTGTTTGTGTGTCCTCCTCGAAAAGCAACTCGTTCCTCCATCAAACCTCCATCAAAACTCGATTTTCTTGTTCCTAATTAACCACATAACATCCATCTACACATTAGACAAAGATTTACGAGCCAAATTGCCCTTGAGAGTACACGAAATCCCTCGAAAAACAGAGTGTTATACACTCTGTTTTCGCGGTTTATTCTTGTCTGTCCAGTTCTGTTTGTGCTCGTTTTTCATGCCCAATAACCCAAAACGAGCAGAGGTTGCTTTAATATTCCTGTTCTCCTTTCTTTCTAGTTTTCTAAACATCTTTTAAATCGAATTTTCGTCGTGAAACGAGGGAGATATCATCGTTTGAAAATCGCTGTCCAGAAAGTTTCAAAAACGCGTGTTTGCTTTGCTCTTCGTCGACGACGGCCTCTCGAGATAAAATCTACCATCGATTACGACCCAAGACGGTGTCAACGATACATGTAGGTTGAGGGTGCATCAAATCCTCTTCTTTTCCCTTTTATTTCGTTTGCTTTATGCTTTTTTTATTTGTCTTGTTTTTGTTTGTTTTTCGTTTTAATTATCGATTGTTCTAATTAACTATGAAACTAGTTTAGTCCGAGTATGAGTTAAAGTACCACCATGAACACCCGCGTTGACTTGAGATGGGAAAAGAAACCGCTACATCAGTCGGTCGTACACCCCCGTCTCATTTACATATCCTCGTGTTCAAGGTAGGGCATAAATAAAACGAATTTCTAACTTCGCTCCTCGTTTTTGACCCTTTGTTTGTCTCGGCCAATTCGACCCACCTTAGGACCCGTTGCATGTTAGTATGACTTCTGATTGTTAACATATAACCTATTTAGATGACATTAGATCAATTTAATAACCTAATTAGACACGATAGGTGGCTTCGACATAAGCTTTAAAATCAACTAACAATTCTGTAATTCAATCGAATGCATCTCTCTTTCACATAATTTCTCGTTAGTATAAGAGTGCGTGATTAGCACCTTCTTATTAACACTCGATGAGTTAAATTAATTAGCAAACTTGACCTAATTTGACCCCTTTTAGGCCGTGTAGAATACACCTTTGCGTGACATCCTTTCAATCGATCAACGTCGTTTCTAACTTGTTTTCTAGCCCGTTTTCGAACTTGTTTCGCAATCAATCTATCTAACCTAATGCACCTGACCTAGGACCTAGGTTTGGCCGTGGCCTTTGGCCTTTCTGGTTTCGTTTGTTGTTGCATCATTCGTTCTTTATTTGTTTTGTCGCTTGTAATTTATCGTTTGTTCATCGAGTTGTAATTTTCAATTTAGTTTTCTTTTATCGAGTCAAAACCTCTTTCAATAACCTTAGTCTTGTTTGGTTAGATGGTTGTGCCCCAATGCAAGTAAGAGCGTAGTAAATCGCATGTTGTTTAAAGCAACATGGCCCGATTTATGCTAATGCATGCTTTGGTGCATGACCCAATGTCTAATTCGATAAGATTAAGTGAAAGCACATACCACGAGGAGTGACCCAAGGCCGTGAGTCATGTAAGCCGTGGGCCACCCCTTTGTGCACGTTTTCCTAGGCCGAATTGGCCATGTGTCGTGTATGGTATCGTATATAGCAATTGTATTTAGATCAAGTTGTATCTTTAATTTATCGTTGTGTCGGCATGAAATGCCTGGTTTGTAATAGGTAGATCCCAACGGCTCCCCCATTCCCATCAAGCCTTGTTTGTTTGCTTTGTATGTTGTTAAGACTAATCAACCCACATGCTAAATTACAACTTTGACAAAGTTAGTTTAGTTGCATCTAAAACGACATAGAAATTGTTGTCACATGTTAGGGTTTAAAACGATGTTTGCATATCATATATCGTAGTAGCTATGACCCTGTTTGAAATTCGACACTTGACTTAGTAGAGGCCGTTATCGACGGGCGGGGTTGGGTGTCCTTATGGGCTTCCCAACACGTACCCTCACCCCTTACTCAAGATCTATGGTTTGTGGATCCGTCTAAATACCATTGGATTACGAGAGTCATTCAAATCGAGTGATATAGGGTACAAGTCTTTATCTTTAATCACTCGTAGTCGATTGGCTTTATGCTTTTCGATGAAAGGTGTAAAGTTGACTTGAACGGTTCCAAGTTCCCAAAAAACTTGGTGGCGACTCTAATATGTCTTAATTCGATTCAAAAGAACCTCGAGTCGATTATGCCTAGTGTGGATCCCGCGGACGCAGTTCCCGAGGGCCTTGTCCACAGTTTGGCGACTCCGCTGGGGAAAAGAGGACTAGTTACACTGTGTTTCTAGGATCTTTTCCTCCGAGGTGAAACTTGAAACGAAAGTGTTGGAAAGTAAAACATTACTCATAGTGCTACGATTCATGCATAAACCCTTAAGGACTTGCCCGGGCCGTCCCAGCGTTTCTTCGTGATGCGTGGGGGGCGACGTCCCACTATGCCAGGAAGCTGCACATTGCTCGCTTCCACTTCGCCTCGCGTGGTTCTTGATGGTGGGGACGATCTTCTAGGTACTTTACCTTAAGACACCTTGCTCTATAAGACCGCAAAAGGATGGAGGGCATAGACCTTCTTGTAGAAGACTTGCCGAGACTTAGAGATGTCTAGGAGCATACATCCTTATAACATGAGAATGACAATGTGCAATTTGTTTTCCCAAGTCTTTTTTTTCGAAAATTCCCATGTCCTTTTCAAAACCGAACTTTTGAACAACTTACTTTCAAACTAGCATGGTTTTAAAAACGCGGAATGCTGCCCAAATAGGACTAGAATTTTCGGCCCAAAAATGAACTTTTATAGCCGGCATGCTGCCCATTTCAAATCTCATTTTCAAATCAATCCTTCGTTTTTTTTTCCAAATCCGATCCAAAATGTTTCTCGAACCTCAACCAAGCATGAAATGCGTCGAGTCGTGTCCGGGTCATGGCCGTGTTAGGCCAGGCGTTTTCTCGTTCTAAGAGTCTAGAACACGACCTTGTTGGGTCACCCAAGCTCACCTCTTGGGCTTTGAGTCATGTTGGTCGACCGTTTGGTCTAGGATAGTCCACAGAAACGTCCAAGCTAGGCCGTTTAGGACGTTTCACCTGAACCCATGGGCTATGTTAGCCCAATCACGGGTTTAGTCACACCAAGTCCAGTTTAGAATCGAGTTATGACAGTTTGAGTCATGTCGTTTTGTCAAGTCTAAAATGAACTAAGGTCTAAATCCAACCGTAAGTCGAACCTTTGGTTAGTCAATCTCAAGTCAAGTCTTTGTTTGAGTCAAGATGGCGTCGTGTCCTTAAGTGTGCAGGGGCTCTTACTTTAAATATTGACTCAGTACGGGGTTTTCTTGTAGAAAGGCCGCCAAAAACCCGACGTCAAGCAATGGAAGATGCTGTTAACAAGCTTACTGAGGCCGTGAACCTCATGATGACCCGAATGGATGCAATCGAATCCAAGCTGGGTGAAGACTCCGCTTCATCTATCCCACCTCTGACTGATCTGGAGAAACGGTTCAAGTTTATTGAGGACCGTTTGAAGCTCTCCCAGGGGAAGAACATCCACTATGAGAATGCTAGGGCCTATGCCCCAGTTCAGGACAAGTTGCCCACGAACATGGTACTCACTGACATCCCAAAGTTCAAGGGCACCGAAGATCCAGTCCACCATGTTAAGGCCTATAAAGGGTACTTAGCACTGAAGGGAGTACCTGCTGATATGCTCTCTGAAATTTTCGCCCAATCTCTGGGTGAACACCCAAAGGCGTGGTTCTATAATCTTGACCTCAAGAACTTCCCACTTTCGAAGATATTACGGTGGAGTTCTCAGAAGCACTATGCTTGACAATGTTGAGATTCAAACCAACATAAGAACTTTGGAGGTTATGACACAAAAGGAGAAAGAGGGCTTTACTGAATTCCTCGCAAGATGGCGCGCTGAAAGCGTGAAGTTAGCTAAGAAGCCTGATGAAGTTGAAATGGTAGATAAGTTCGTGAAGAATTTACGACCTGTTTACCGTAATGCTCTGAAATACCAAAATTTTGGTTCTTTCAAAGAATTGATAAGGATCGGGATAAAGGTAGAGGACGATGTCCGAATTGTCTTTGCCGAGAAGCCAAAGGGATACCAAGGGGCTTCATCATCAAAAGCAAAAGCACCCGCAGCGGCCCACTTTGTTGAAACTGTCAATCTCTTAGATGGACAGTCAAAAAGGCCTCCGCGCCAAGCTCCGAGGGTATTCACCGATATCGGGTGCACTTACGCCTATGCTCTCCAAAGGCTTATGGCCCAAGGAAAGTTGAAGCCCATTGGTCCAACTCCGGATCCACCTGCTGAACAACAAGGCAAATGGTACAAACCGAATGCCTACTGTGCCTTTCATCAAGGGAAGGGACACGATACCGAAAGGTGCTTTAGACTAAAGCACGAAATTCAAGATATGATTGAGAACGGAACGCTCCCAATCCCGGCCATAAAGCCCAACAACGTCACCAATCCGTTTGGCGACCACACTAACTTTGTCTCTACCGAAGATAGTGTCGATTACTCTCACTTGATCCGCCCATGTCGTCTAAAAGGGGTTTTCATCGGAAGAATATTCGTGGATTGCTCCGAATTCCTACCAAGCTCGAGAAACGAGATTACATTCGGGGATTTTGTTGTCGATTGTACTCCTTACATACTCCGAAGCGGCAATGAAATCAATGGCGTTTGGGCTGATGACGAGGATGATGTTTACCTCGTCAAAGGTGCGACAATTTCTCACACCCAAGAAGAAATCTTAAAGGTGAGGCAAGATGCCCTAGAATCAAACCATTTGACTAGATCCGGACGCCCATATCGTGTGGAGAAAGCTAAGGATACCCCGAGTAAGGCACCTCTCAAAGAGCCGGCAGTGGTCGAAGTTCTTGGTGAAGGGTCGACCTCCGAGGCTTCCCTCATCAAGCAACTCCAAAAGACTAAGGCTGACGTGTCTATCTGGCAACTTATCCTGAGTTCTTTCGAACATCGTCAAGCTTTGTTACAAGCTTTGATGAACATGACCGTGTCGTCAAATACTACTCCTGCCGACATGGTCACTCACATCGCCCAGAATCGGCCTCAGATTACCAACGCTGTGACATTCTCCGACGAAGATCTGCCACCGTTCGGGCCTCGACATAACCTGGCCCTCTATATTGCTACCGTGTGTCTCAACAAGCATATCCCTATGACTTTAGTTGACGACGGATCGTCTGTCAACGTACTCCCTCTGAAAACGGCGCATATTCTAGGCTTGGAGAAGAATGACTTCATCCCCACTACGCTGACAGTCCGGGCATTCGATGGCACTGTGCGTCGAGTAAGTGGACTTGTCGATCTAGTAGTACAGACTGGGCAAGTGGAAAAGAAAGTGAGTTGCCAAGTAATTGACATTTGCTCATCCTTCAACTTATTGTTGGGGAGACCTTGGATCCACGCTACAAGGGCCGTAACATCAACGCTGCATCGAAAAATCAAGGTCCCACTCAATGGCAAAGCCGTCACCATTGACGCCACGCCACCATCAGTAGGAGGAGACATTACTTCCGAAGTAAGGGTCGAAGCTACCAATGACGCATGTGGTTTCGAGATTGTCAACATGATCGAGCTGAACTCCGAAAATATGGATCTATATACGGGAAGTCATGTCTGCGAGGTGATTCTCAAAACTGGGAAGTACTTCGGTTTCTCTTTATATCCTAGAAGGGAGGAGGCTTTCAAGTTGAAACCACCCGTAGCCAAGGGAGTAACGTTCGGGCTTGGATATGAGCCCACTGAGAAAGATCTACGGGAAAAGAGGGGAAGAACGGTCGAAGATCGAGATATTAAAATGGGACCGTATCACCTAACTCTAAACGGTCACTTCGTGAAAGCTGGGGAAGAACTCCCTTGCATGGACTTCCCCGAACCTATCTTTGACCCGAAGAAGAACCTTATGGTCCCAGGAATCGAAGTATTCCAAGACTGCTACTACATCCCTGAAGACATTCTGACCGTGATGCCAGTAGAAACCAAACCGGATCCAATAAATGACGAGAAAGCTATGGGTCTTCTTTTCGGTGAAGAGAAGAAATCGCCAATGCCAAACGAAGATTTGGCAAGCATGATCCTGAGAAGCGAGCGGTTTGACCCATCTACCCTCATCACCGATGTGGATCCTCTTAGGACCAACACGGGATGGCGGAAAACAATCAAGTGGACTGACAACAAAGGACTTCTTTTCAAGTTGACAACGGGAGAAGGAGAGATGTTCAAGCCAGATGATGTTACCGATTCTGAGTCTGAGTCGGAGTCTGAGTCTGAGTCTGAGTTAGGTCCTAAGATTGAGTCTAAGGAGTCAGGTGTTGAAAATACCCCTCCCCTAGCTTTCCCTTCCTATGCACCTTTTCCTAAGGGTGGTATTCCGGGGCCTGTCCCGAATACCCCTATCTCGCCACTGAGCTCTGACCAGTTGGCTCAAATGTTAGCGCATTTCGCGCAATTTCAAATCAATAATAATATGAACCAGTTTGCTTACGACTTGTCTTACTTACATTGCAATTCAAACTTTGAAAATGATTGTTTTAATAATGACATTGAGACTGAGGTCGAGGATGAACAGTTGGTCGAAGAAGAAGAAGAAGAAGAAGTGGAACCACCTCTACAATTGATAAAAGGGTTGGAAGAGTACGAACAGAAAACTTCGATCATCGAAGATACCGAAACTATCAATGTAGGTACAACCTTAGAACCACAGGAGCTTAAAATAGGAACTACTTTAAGTCCCACCGAAAGACAAGGGTTCATTGATTTGTTGCATGAGTTCAAAGATGTTTTCGCATGGTCCTACAAAGACATGCCGGGCATTGATAGGGAAATTGCAGAGCACAGATCCCAATCAAGCCGGGATATAAGCCGGTCAAGCGAAACTACGCAAAATGCATACAGATTGGTCTCTCGAAGGTCAAAGAAGAAATCGACAAGCAACTCAAAGTCCGGGTTCATCAAAGTGTCGAGTCGAATACTCGGACTGGGTGGCTAACGTCGTTCCAGTGCCTAAGAAAGATGGTAAAGTTCGGGTTTGTGTCGACTTCCGGGATTTAAACAAGGCAAGTCCGAAGGACGATTTCCCATTACCTCACATCGACATCCTGGTTGACAACACGGCAAAACACGCGTTACTGTCCTTTATGGATGGATACGCCGGTTATAATCAGATCAAGATGGCGATAGAAGATATGCATAAGACTGCGTTCAGAACGCAATGGGGAACCTATTGCTACACAGTAATGCCTTTTGGGTTGATAAACGCAGGGGCTACATACCAGAGGACCGCGACAACATTGCTACATGATATGATGCACAAGGAAGTCGAGGTTTATGTCGACGACATGATTGTCAAGTCAAAGGAGCGTGATGACCACCTTGGTACATTACGCAAATTCTTCGAGCGACTGCGCAAGTATAACATGAGGTTGAATCCACAAAAATGCGCATTCGGAGTCACATCCGGCAAATTGTTGGGTCACATCGTTAGCCACCGTGGCATCGAGGTGGACCCATCGAAAATAAAGGCCATAATGGAAATGCCTCACCCGAAAACCGAGAAGGAAATTCGAGGTTTCCTGGGAAGAATCCAATACATAAGTCGGTTCGTGGCAAGGCTAACTATGATATGCGAGCCAATTTTCAAGAAATTGAAGGTCGGGAACACGTCGTATGGGATGATCACTTTGCCAAGTCATGCGTTCGATAAGATCAAAGAAATACTATCTTCCCCTCCCGTGCTCAGCCCACCAACGGCTGGGTTACCACTTTTATTGTATCTTACAGTCACGGATACTGCAATGGGGGCAATGCTGGCGCAGACAGTCGATAAAGAGGAAAGAGCGATTTACTACATTAGTAAAAAGTTCTTGGAGTATGAAATCAAGTATACTCAGCTCGAAAAGACATGTTTGGCTTTAGTATGGGCGACAAAGAAGTTACGGCACTACATGCTCGATCATAGTGTCTCGCATCCACTCGAAGATGGACCCAATCAAATACTTGTTTGAAAAACCGATTAAACGGCAGGGTGTCAAGATGGACTTTAATGCTTTCCGAGTTCGACCTGAAATATGTACCGCTAAAAGTGATAAAGGGAAGGGCGGTTGCAGACTTCCTGGCGGATAACCCGATAGAAGAAACTGAAGTTCTGGATACATGGTCGTTTCCCGACGAAGATATCGTTCACATAGACAATGATACGTGGGACCTCTATTTCGATGGAGCATCGAACTATAGGGGATACGGGATAGGAGTTCTACTCATTTCACCAGAAGGTGAACATGTTCCCATCTCGATCAAATTAGACTTTAACGTCACTAATAACGTGGCCGAATATGAAGCATGCCTACTCGGTTTGCACAGTGCTCTCGAGTTAGGCATCAAAAAGATTGTAGTACATGGGGACTCGTCATTAGTGATCAATCAAGTGGTCGGGACGTGGAAAACCCGAAGTGATAGCTTGGCTCCGTACCAAGCAAAAATTGAAGAACTAGAAAAGTTGTTCGCCGAGGTCAAATACGTGCACCTCCCCAGAGACGAAAACCAGTTTGCTGATGCACTATCAAAACTAGCTGCTCTGATCAACATACCTGATCATATGGATACTATGCCGATATGTGTCGAACGAAGATCATCACCTGCTTATGTCAATGTAATCGGAGACACAGAAGAAACCGAGGCCGAACCTTGGTATCATGCTATTCTGAAATTTAAAGAATCAGGAGAGTATCCACCCGACATGGATAACCGCGGAAAGCGCGCTATTCGAATGCTAGCCACTCAGTTCGTTAGAACCAATGACGGACAATTGTACAAAAAGACCGCGCAAAATGTCCTTCTGCGATGCATAGACTCACCAACTGCGAAAAGAGTCATGGAAGAAGTCCATGACGGAGAGTGTGGCCCACACATGAATGCCCATATGCTGGTTCGTAAAATCATGAGATTAGGGTATTATTGGACAACGATGGAGACAGATTGTCGCCAATATGTCAAACATTGCCATAATTGCCAAATCTTCGCAAACATACAAAGATGTGCCGCCATCATCATTATATACTTTGACATCACCATGGCCTTTCTCAACATGGGGAATCGACATTATTGGAAAGGTCAACCCATCTGGAACAGGTGGGCATTGTTTCATGCTAGTCGCCATCGATTACTTCACGAAGTGGGTGGAAGTGAAATCATAAAAAGTGCTACAGGCGAAGCAGGTAGCAAAGTTCATTCAGAATGAAATCATTTGCAGATATGGCGTGCCGCATGAGCTCATTAGCGACCATGGCACTCACTTCCAGGCTGAAACTGCCGTAATACTTGAAAAGTATAAAATCAAACACCAGAAGTCGTCACCTTATCGACCTCAAACAAATGGGGCGGTGGAAGCCGCTAACAAGACAATCACTGTGATTCTCAGAAAGATGACCGACAATTATCGCGAATGGCCAGAGAAGATACCGTTCGCACTATGGGGATACAGAACGTCCATTCGCACAGCCACTGGAGCAACTCCGTTCTATTTAACATATGGGATGGAAGCAGTTCAGCCTATCGAATTAGAGGTACCTTCTTTAAGGATCCTGTTAGAAAGTCGTCCCCTGAAGCCGATCGGCAAGCCGTATGATTCTTTGGTTATGCTCGATGAGCGACGGTTAAATGCATTACACCATGTTCAAATCTATCAGAAAAGGATACAAAGGGCATTTAACAAGAAGGTGAAACCTCGAGGAATAAAAGATGGGGATTTAGTCCTAAAGTCCGTTCGCGCTTTACTACCAATCGACCCGAGGGGAAAATTCAAGCCGAATTGGGCCGGTCCTTACCTGGTAAAGAAAATATTATCGGGAGGCGCAGTCAGACTGACAGATCTAGATGGAAATGACTTTGCGAATCCGACGAATTTGGATCAACTGAAGAAATACTATCCGTAGAACTCATTCTCAATGTCGTAAAATAAAATTTTGAATTGCAGTGCTCGTGAGCGAGTCTAGGTCGCGGCACTTTTGCTTCGCTGCTTTTTGTGCGTTATAAATCGATGATTTGTAGCGCGTTTGTTTTGTGGAACTACGAGCTCGGTTTGATTCTGTTGATAACAGATACGTAGGCAGCTCTTTAAAAGAGTACAACCGACCCTTCCTTGAATAAAATGAAATTTTATGCAGAAACTGGGAATTTTAATAGATAGTAAGTCTTATTAAAGCTCGGGCAATGCCCATTACATCCTTCAAAAGAAAAAAAAGGAAAACAGCTAGCAACAAATAATAAGTAGTAGTATTAAATAATAGATTGGAGTCGAAGGCTCCTACATCTTCTTTTTCCCTTTGCCTTTTAGGTCACGTGACCGAGGCTCCTGCAGAGGAGGGGTAGTTGCGTTCTGTCTAGCGCGCTTCTTAGGAGGAATCGTCATTTCCTCCCGAGGGCCCAGCCTATCTTTTACACTCAAGCGAGGACCAAGCCTCCCTTCTAAGGCTGAGCCCGAGTGTGCCTTTGAACCCAACCGTTTCCACACACCTGTCGCCTTTGAGTCAGTCTTAGGAGTTTTCTCAGTCTTAGCTTCAGGTCCAGATGTAGACGAAAGATCGTTAACAAAGAAGTCGCGACTGCTTCTGCTTTTGTCATAATATTTGATGTCGACAAGCTCATCCTTCCGACACAAATCCTTACCTGATTCGGTCTTCTCTTTAAGCCATTTAGTATAAGACGGGGACACTCAGGTAGTCTGAGGGCGCGCAGATACGTACCAAAGACGCCTTTGGTGCCACCTCTTGAGCCAATCATCGCATATAGAGGAATTCAGCTCTCTTGCTCGTCCCCTGCAATGACCTCACACTTGGGAATCATTTGTATGCGGCCCATCCGACGCAGACGCGGTCGGGGTAAATGTGAATAGACCTCTCTAAACCCAGTAGTTGCAAACGTCTGGTCTTGTCATCTTCCGGAAGGATAGTAAGGGATTTGAGGCGAAGCCAAGGCATGAACCAACAAAGAGGGCGACCTTCCCCTTCTGTCAGTTTGTTTCGCCAATAGGCAAGGTCATTTTGATGTTCGTCTTCATACCGCTTGGCACGCATAGTCAGCATACGAGCGAGATACGAGCTGGGCTCACGCGGCGGGGCGAAGAGCCAAAATCTCTCGCAAAGCCACACCTGAAAAAAAAAAAAAAAAAAAAAAAAAAAATAAAAAAAAAAAAAAAAAAAAAAAAAAAAAAAAAAAAGAGAAGAAAAAAAAAGAGAAAAAAAAGAAGAAAAAAAAACGTGACGAAAAAAAAACGAAAGAAAAAAAAAGAAAAGGAAAAAACGGAATTGTGGCAGGAATCGTGGCAGAATACAGCAAAATCGTGGCAGAATACAGCAAAATCGTGGCAGAATGCAACAAAATTGTGACAAAATCGTGGCAGAATGCAACAAAAACGTGGCAACAACACAAGAATTGTGGTAAAAGGATAATTAATCAAGGATGCGAAATCAGGAGAATAGATTTTGTTACCTGCAATAGACGGGAGCATCCCGACCAATCGGCACCAGGGTTCATTTTCTTAGCATCTAAACCCCGGAGGGTTTCCGCGAGAATCATCCAGGAAGGGTTATGTCCCGTCTCCATCTGAGACACAATAGACAAAAGCTTCGCTTGTCCTACACAAGTTGTCTTGTTCATCCTACCTTCGAAGACATAAAGGTGTAGCATGATCAATCCAAAGGCCCTGCGGCAGTACGCTGGCAGTAAAGTGCTGTTTCGCAAGATACAAAATTTCCGATGAATAGCAAAAAGGTTGACTTCGTCACCAGTAACTATCCCCTCAGACTCCGTCCTGGAAAGGCCAAGGCAGTCTAGATATGTTCCACGCCACCCTGAATGAAATTTAGGTATAGCCGGTATGGACTCGGATCCCATCCTCCCGGGCGTAAAGCTCTTCGGGTAGAGGGCGATCTCCCCCTCGGAAAAGCAAAGACATGGTTCGAGAGGATCCCAATAGCTAAGGCGGTGTTCCAACAAATAGGTTGAAGGGGGATCTGGCGTAAGGGAAGTAATTGCGCCAGTTGAGCGGTCTTTAATTCTTGTCTCTCTGCGCCAGTAAAGTCGGTTTCCCATGCTCGCATAGCACTCGCTAGATTATTCATAATGATTTATGTTATTTGCACCAGTTTGGGGGAAAGCAGAATAAATTTGGCAATACAGTTCTTCCTCATATATAGAAAGTATAAGGGAAGGAAGCATCTAGGATGACACCCCTAGGGTGCCGTTTTTTTCTGAGCCGTGTGGGCTTTGGGTCGCGCGCCTCTTAGGCACGCCCCAGTTCACACCAGTCTTTGGCACGATGCATCGGGTTCTCGCACATCTATCGCGTTTTGGGGAGCGCCGGAACGGCCGATTTACATTTTCTACCCTCGACGAGTCAATATTTGAACTAAAACCCGTGCACACTTACGGTTTTATTTTCCTTTTTGTTTTGCGGTAGCGGGCTACGCCCACGTTGTTTACGAGTCATATAAAATGTCTGAGTCGCATTTCATGCTCACCCATCGAGGGTCGATGATCCAATCTTTCAAAATTCAAAATTTCAAAGCCCACGTTGTTCACGAGTCATATAAAATGTCTGAGTCGCATTTCATGCTCGCATTTCATGCTCACCCATCGAGGGTCGATGATCCAATCTTTCAAAATTCAAAATTTCAAAAACTTTTTATGATTCGTTTCAAATTCAAATTTGGGGTCGATGGCCCAATTATTCAAAATCCTCAACATGTTCAAATTTTGGGTTGATCACCCAATTTTTTTTCATATTCAATTTCGAAGGGTCGATGGCCCAACATATTTTCGGGTCGATGACCCAATCATTCAAAATCGTCAATCTCAATTTTCGGGTCGATGACCCAGTATTTCAAATGATCCAATTTCAAGATCGATGATCCAAATATGCTTATGTGATGATTATTGCTAGTACGTTTTTGTGTTTCAAATATAGCAGGATATGCTTCAACTGGGGGCTCTAAAGTCTTCGACTTTAGAGCCATTGCAAACTGGGGGCTCTGAAGCCGTTGGCTCCAGAGACCATTATCGAGATGAGAGGGACGACATCCACTCAGAATTCAATTCAATACAAGAGTATGAAATGGAAGAATTCCGCAGCTGAAAGCAAATGATGAAAGCGGCGGCAACCTCCTCGGAAAGTCCCGTCCCATTCGGACAAGCGCCAGCAGATGATAAATTTTGGGCAAAAGTCAACAGATGATGAATTCGGACAAATGCCAGCAGATGATAAACTTTGGGCATATGTCAGCAGCTGCCGAACTACGACGCGGATTTGATTCCGTCAGAAACGGATACGTAGGCGCCTAAGGATAAGGCTCAATCCACCATATATGCAACTTTATGGGTCGACGACCAGTAACGATGATATTTCGACGCAACAGAAGCAAGAGTCAATCTCCAACGAAGTTTCAGGTATGATTTCTTCTTATGGCTGGCGAGCTTATGTACGCAAGTCTAATGGACTATAAACGACCCGAAGAATCCTCAGGTCGAAAGGGACCTGGGGTATACTTTGACTTTCGCCTTGTCCAAGCCTCAGTCAAAGTGGGGGCTCTGTAGATACCCGTATCCGTCGATATTGGAATTTATAGAGAACCCGAAAAACACCCGATGATGATAGGAAACATGTATTTATTTAGTTGTCATTGTCATTATTTGGGTTCGTTTTACGATGTAGAATGGGTGTCGTCGATGAAGTATTCTATTAATTTAAATCATATTTAAATTAATGTTTTTTTAAGTGAATTCATTTTTATTATTTTAAATGATATTTGAATTAATGTTTTTTTAGTGAGTTCATTTTGTTAATTTAAATGATATTTAAATTATGGTTTTTTAGGTAAATTCAATTTATTTTATTTTATTTTGAATTTATTTTCCCAAGTTTATTCTATTGAAAATAAAATAAATAATTGATTTAAAAAATCATTTTATGAGTATATTTGATTTGAAAAGTCATTTATTTTAATGGGTTAATTGATTTGAAAAATCGATTTGAAAATCGAAAAGAACTCGTTTTGAACACTTGTTTTTGAGCTCGATTTTAGCTCGGTTTTTGAGCCCGTTTCCTTTACGAATTGGCACGAATCTCGAGTACATTAACCAACCCAAGCCTCTACCCATCCACCCTTGTTCGAACCCCCTATCCACGGCCCAATTTCCATCCCCAAATCGTCCCCAAACAGCCCGCAACAAACGAGCAGCCCCCCTGTTTTGGCAGCTCAATCTCGAGCCCAAAACCCGCTCCAAACACTACCAAGACCCGTACCCATTAACCCTAACCCATACCCTTGTATCCTACCCATATTATCCTAGCTTAATCACCAAGAAAATCCCTCTCAAACCCTCACAAAAACGGCTGGACAGCAGCCATACGGGATGAAGCCCGATTGCCCCTCCCTCTCTTTTAACCTATTTTAACTCCTTATAAATACCACCCCTTCACCATACATTCATTCCTCTAAGTTCTCCATACATCCTACCATCACCCACAAGCTTTAAACCTCAGAAACAAACCCTAATTGCCTCCCAAAAACCCTAAACAAAACCGACACACAAACTGAACTGTTTGTGTGTCCTCCTCGAAAAGCAACTCGTTCCTCCATCAAACCTCCATCAAAACTCGATTTTCTTGTTCCTAATTAACCACATAACATCCATATACACATTAGACAAAGATTTACGAGCCAAATTGCCCTTGAGAGTACACGAAATCCCTCGAAAAACAGAGTGTTATACACTCTTTTTTGTGATTTATTCTTGTCTGTCCAGTTCTGTTTGTGCTCGTTTTTCGTGCCCAATAACCCAAAACGAGCAGGGGTTGCTTTAAGATTCCTGTTCTCCTTTATTTCTAGTTTTCAAAACATCTTTTAAATCGAATTTTCGTCGTGAAACGAGGGAGATATCATCGTTTGAAAATCGCTGTCCAGAAAGTTTCAAAAACGCGTGTTTGCTTTGCTCTTCGTCGACGACGGCCTCTCGAGATAAAATCTACCATCGATTACGACCCAAGACGGTGTCAACGATACATGTAGGTTGAGGGTGCATCAAATCCTCTTCTTTTCCCTTTTATTTCGTTTGCTTTATGCTTTTTTTATTTGTCTTGTTTTTGTTTGTTTTTCGTTTTAATTATCGATTGTTCTAATTAACTATGAAACTAGTTTAGTCCGAGTATGAGTTAAAGTACCACCATGAACACCCGCGTTGACTTGAGATGGGAAAAGAAACCGCTACATCAGTCGGTCGTACACCCCCGTCTCATTTACATATCCTCGTGTTCAAGGTAGGGCATAAATAAAACGAATTTCTAACTTCGCTCCTCGTTTTTGACCCTTTGTTTGTCTCGGCCAATTCGACCCACCTTAGGACCCGTTGCATGTTAGTATGACTTCTGATTGTTAAAATATAACCTATTTAGATGACATTAGATCAATTTAATAACCTAATTAGACACGATAGGTGGCTTCGACATAAGCTTTAAAATCAACTAACAATTCTGTAATTCAATCGAATGCATCTCTCTTTCACATAATTTCTCGTTAGTATAAGAGTGCGTGATTAGCACCTTCTTATTAACACTCGATGAGTTAAATTAATTAGCAAACTTGACCTAATTTGACCCCTTTTAGGCCGTGTAGAATACACCTTTGCGTGACATCCTTTCAATCGATCAACGTCGTTTCTAACTTGTTTTCTAGCCCGTTTTCGAACTTGTTTCGCAATCAATCTATCTAACCTAATGCACCTGACCTAGGACCTAGGTTTGGCCGTGGCCTTTGGCCTTTCTGGTTTCGTTTGTTGTTGCATCATTCGTTCTTTATTTGTTTTGTCGCTTGTAATTTATCGTTTGTTCATCGAGTTGTAATTTTCAATTTAGTTTTCTTTTATCGAGTCAAAACCTCTTTCAATAACCTTAGTCTTGTTTGGTTAGATGGTTGTGCCCCAATGCAAGTAAGAGCGTAGTAAATCGCATGTTGTTTAAAGCAACATGGCCCGATTTATGCTAATGCATGCTTTGGTGCGTGACCCAATGTCTAATTCGATAAGATTAAGTGAAAGCACATACCACGAGGAGTGACCCAAGGCCGTGAGTCATGTAAGCCGTGGGCCACCCCTTTGTGCACGTTTTCCTAGGCCGAATTGGCCATGTGTCGTGTATGGTATCGTATGTAGCAATTGTATTTAGATCGAGTTGTATCTTTAATTTATCGTTGTGTCGGCATGAAATGCCTGGTTTGTAATAGGTAGATCCCAACGGCTCCCCCATTCCCATCAAGCCTTGTTTGTTTGCTTTGTATGTTGTTAAGACTAATCAACCCACATGCTAAATTACAACTTTGACAAAGTTAGTTTAGTTGCATCTAAAACGACATAGAAATTGTTGTCACATGTTAGGGTTTAAAACGATGTTTGCATATCATATATCGTAGTAGCTATGACCCTGTTTGAAATTCGACACTTGACTTAGTAGAGGCCGTTATTGACGGGCGGGGTTAGGTGTCCTTATGGGCTTCCTAACACGTACCCTCACCCCTTACTCAAGATCTATGGTTTGTGGATCCGTCTAAATACCATTGGATTACGAGAGTCATTCTAATCGAGTGATATAGGGTACAAGTCTTTATCTTTAATCACTCGTAGTCGATTGGCTTTATGCTTTTCGATGAAAGGTGTAAAGTTGACTTGAACGGTTCCAAGTTCCCAAAAAACTTGGTGGCGACTCTAATTTGTCTTAATTCGATTCGAAAGAACCTCGAGTCGATTATGCCTAGTGTGGATCCCGCGGACGCAGTTCCCGAGGGCCTTGTCCACAGTTTGGCGACTCCGCTGGGGAAAAGAGGACTAGTTACACTGTGTTTCTAGGGTCTTTTCCTCCGAGGTGAAACTTGAAAAGAAAGTGTTGGAAAGTAAAACATTACTCATAGTGCTATGATTCATGCATAAACCCTTAAGGACTTGCCGGGCCGTCCCAAAGATTTCTTCGTGATGCGTGGGGGGCGACGTCCCACTATGCCGGGAAGCTGCACATTGCTCGCTTCCACTTCGCCTCGCGTGGTTCTTGATGGTGGGGACGATCTTCTAGGTACTTTACCTTAAGACACCTTGCTCTATAAGACCGCAAAAGGATGGAGGGCATAGACCTTCTTGTAGAAGACTTGCCGAGACTTAGAGATGTCTAGGAGCATACATCCTTATAACATGAGAATGACAATGTGCAATTTGTTTTCCCAAGTCTTTTTTTTCGAAAATTCCCATGTCCTTTTCAAAACCGAACTTTTGAACAACTTACTTTCAAACTAGCATGGTTTTAAAAACGCGGAATGCTGCCCAAATAGGACTAGAATTTTCGGCCCAAAAATGAACTTTTATAGCCGGCATGCTGCCCATTTCAAATCTCATTTTCAAATCAATCCTTCGTTTTTTTTTTCCAAATCCGATCCAAAATGTTTCTCGAACCTCAACCAAGCATGAAATGCGTCGAGTCGTGTCCGGGTCATGGCCGTGTTAGGCCAGGCGTTTTCTCGTTCTAAGAGTCTAGAACACGACCTTGTTGGGTCACCCAAGCTCACCTCTTGGGCTTTGAGTCATGTTGGTCGACCGTTTGGTCTAGGATAGTCCACAGAAACGTCCAAGCTAGGCCCTTTAGGACGTTTCACCTGAACCCATGGGCTATGTTAGCCCAATCACGGGTTTAGTCACACCAAGTCCAGTTTAGAATCGAGTTATGACAGTTTGAGTCATGTCGTTTTGTCAAGTCTAAAATGAACTAAGGTCTAAATCCAACCGTAAGTCGAACCTTTGGTTAGTCAATCTCAAGTCAAGTCTTTGTTTGAGTCAAGATGGCGTCGTGTCCTTAAGTGTGCAGGGGGCTCTTACTTTAAATATTGACTCGAGACGGGTTTTCTTGTAGAAAGGCCGCCAAAAACCCGACGTCAAGCAATGGAAGATGCTGTTAACAAGCTTACTGAGGCCGTGAACCTCATGATGACCCGAATGGATGCAATCGAATCCAAGCTGGGTGAAGACTCCGCTTCATCTACCCCACCTCGACGATCCGGAGAAACGGTTCAAGTTCATTGAGGACCGTTTGAAGCTCTCCCGTGGGAAGAACATCCACTATGAGAATGCTAGGGCCTATGCCCCAGTTCAGGACAAGTTGCCCACGAACATGGTACTCACTGACATCCCAAAGTTCAAGGGCACCGAAGATCCAGTCCACCATGTTAAGGCCTATAAAGGGTACTTAGCACTGAAGGGAGTACCTGCTGATATGCTCTCTGAAATTTTCGCCCAATCTCTGGGTGAACACCCAAAGGCGTAGTTCTATAATCTTGACCTCAAGAACTTCCCCACTTTCGAAGATATTACGGTGGAGTTCTCGTAAGCACTATCTTTGACAATGTTGAGATTCAAACCAACATAAGAACTTTGGAGGTTATGACACAAAAGGAGAAAGAGGGCTTTACTGAATTCCTCGCAAGATGGCGCGCTGAAAGCGTGAAGTTAGCTAAGAAGCCTGATGAAGTTGAAATGGTAGATAAGTTCGTGAAGAATTTACGACCTGTTTACCGTAATGCTCTGAAATACCAAAATTTTGGTTCTTTCAAAGAATTGATAAGGATCGGAATAAAGGTAGAGGACGATGTCCGAATTCTTTGTCAAGCCGAGAAGCCAAAGGGATACCAAGGGGCTTCGTCATCTAAAGCAAAAGCACCCGCAGCGGCCCACTTTGTTGAAACTGTCAATCTCTTAGATGGACAGTCAAAAAGGCCTCCGCGCCAAGCTCCGAGGGTATTCACCGATATCGGGTGCACTTACGCCTATGCTCTCCAAAGGCTTATGGCCCAAGGAAAGTTGAAGCCCATTGGTCCAACTCCGGATCCACCTGCTGAACAACAAGGCAAATGGTACAAACCGAATGCCTACTGTGCCTTTCATCAAGGGAAAGGCCATGATACTGAAAGGTGCTATCGACTGAAGCACGAAATCCAAGACATAATTGAGAATGGAACACTCCCAATCCCAACTGTTAAACCCAATAACATCACCAATCCATTTGGCGATCACGCCAACTTTGTTTCTGTCGAAGACAATGTCGATTATTCCCATCTTATCCGCCCATGTTACTTGAAAGGGGTGTTTATCGGGAAGATATTTGTGGATTGCTTCGAAGTCTTGCCAAACCCGAAGAATGAAATTCAAGTCGGGAGTCTTGCCCTATAATGTACTCCTCTCATTAACGAAGTTAATAAAAGACAATTCGATTCACCAACCTTCATCACCGGCGTAGATCCTCAGAGGACTACCTCGGGATGGAGGCAGACCATCAAAGGGATCAAGGACCAGAGCCGAGCATCTAAGCTGACAGCTGAACAAGGAGAAGCTCATGACCAGATTTGAAATTATGAGTCGGGATCTGTAACACCCCCATACTCCAAGTGCCTTACCAGGACCACTCAGGTATAAGGATACTACCATCTCGGTTGCCCGAGGTACTGAATATCATAAGACAATAAAGAAACGTACTTTTAAAGTAATTATAGATTAAGTGATTACATGTTCAAACCCAAAACTAATTAAAGGAATTACAAGGTTCTCATACGGTCTCTGACTAAACTATCAAAGCTACTAGACTTCGTCCCGACACAAATGAAAGACTTCTAACTGCCACGTGATGACTCATCCCAGCTATCCATACGCGTCATATCACACCTGCTCAATAACTGCTCACCACCCCCGAATGGATCACCACAGTTTTTAAAACATTTAAACGGGGTCAGTACTAATCACACAATTCAATACATATATCAACAATAAGATAAACAGACAAATTTGAACTCACACACACACACACACACACCACCAACTCCCATCGTCTCAATACTCGACCGTCCACCGGACCACCGCCAGCCCGATGGGGGACCGCAGCCGTTCCCACCTAAGCCCCGCTCATCGTACGAGCGATAACCCTGTCCATTAATGTGCACATCCCCTTTCGTGGCGGGTTCCACGAAGGGCGAAACTAGGGCGTGAGATCACTCCCGCAAGTGACCCCACTCAGCCGAGAACGCATCTCGAGAACCATCCACAAACACAACCACAATCACAATCACAATTACAATCATCATAACAATCAACTAACTACAGCACATCACCAATATCCCATTATGGGACTAATACTGAGTAGGAAATCCTACCTGGAAAGCACAACACGCAGACGGTATCTACAGCTGTATCAAAACGGCTCCTCTACGAATTCTCCTCCTATCATACAAACATAAAAGACTACACATCACAAACTACACACCAAAACCCCCAATTCCTAAATTAGGGTTTAACCAATCTTAACAAAACATTATAAAAACTATATTAAAAGCTTACCCTCGACGCAAGGAATCCAACGACACGAAAAACGACAAGAACCGACCGTCTGAACTCCGGGAATTGCTAAGAATGCGATTAGGAAGATGAAGTGGCTGCTTTCTCTCTTAAACAGGGTTTTAGGTTTTGTAAAAGTGAATTAAAACAATGACGAATATGTTTAAATACCTTAATCGCATAATTAACAAAACCCGAGAAAACTCCCCGTAAAACCGGACACTCGATCGAGTACCCAAGGTACTCGATCGAGTACCCCTTACTCGATCGAGTACCCCACTACTCGATCGAGTACCCAACAGTCGAAACTATTTTATCTCGCAACCTACCCTTACTCGACAGAGTAAGGGCTACTCGATAGAGTACCCCAAGACTTATAAATACGGAGTATTACAGTCTTCCCTCCTTAAAAGGAACTTCGTCCCCGAAGTTCAACCCATACATAAAAACAACCATACGGACTCGACCAAGACACAACAACTTAGCTAAGGACTCAAGAACTCGACCGAACATAGAACATGAACTCTTAACACCCACTCCACCAACTATGTTTACTTCCACAACATGACTCACTATACCGTATCTACCACATATATATCTCTCACGATACCAACTCCATACATAACCAACTACCATCCTTTAATGCTGCTAGCTCGATAATATCATCAACTATCAAATCCAATACCAAGACACTCATAGACATCAAACGGGATGTTACATTCTACCACCCTTAAAAGGAACTTCGTCCTCGAAGTTTACTCACACTCGTAACCTCATCATCCAACTCACAATACTAGCGAAATATTCTCACACTCCTAAACATCACGCTACTACAAGCACGGTCATGACCTTTAATAAAATCACCCACAATCACGAATCGATCTTTTATTCTACATCAAGACTCAACTTCCGAATATATTACCATATGTACAACCATCAAAATCTGTTTTATCGCATCCTACTCCTCTTAAGACACATGTTACGTCCTCGTAACTCACTAATACCAAACCATATCTATATCTCATTACCCTCTGTACCACCACATGTCAAAGATAACCGTCTATAAACCAAACACTCACCATTCTTATATCCAAGGCTCCCATACATAAACATTTCCCATTCCTCAACTCATTCGGCAAATAAGACCTAACCTATACCATAAACTCGTAGCAAATCACCATACCCACTCTTCATTATTACTGCCAAACAACATACCTCTCTACGTAAGGCACTTATCTCCCGGAAGCATAACTCACGGTCCGCACTCGTTACGTACACGCACACTAGATCCTCAAGTTCTTTCTTTCATTACCGCAAAATTCATACACAACTTAACATGACACTAATTTCCCCAACACCCTACACTCATTGTCTCAACAAAAGATTATGAACTACCTGCCGCTTTCAGCTCATTACAACACATGTTCCACGAATCATTTTCCATTACCATGTCTACCGATGTCTCATCTGAAAACAAGATCAAAATTACCGTAACAACCTCTCACAACCGTGTCCCATCAACAGATTATCACTATCCCACGACAACAACGAAACATATACAACTCTATTTCACATCATACTCTACCTCATTCCCAACTTAACCTAGTGAAGAAAACATGAATAAGCAAGACAACCGTCTATCAAAGACAAACCGACACTCGCAGAGAGCAACATCAAACAAAACAACAATCTATGTATAATCGGTGTGTACTTTCGAAACCCGAATCATAATCATCCCGCCTACTCCACCACAACCGGTGACGGCATCACAACACCGCCACCAACAGCCACACCGTAGTGCGAAAATACCCGCATCACAGCACTAAATATCGTGCCCGGATCACCACCCGAGGCACCACAACCACATCGATAGACATCACAACTATATACAATTCCATAAATACTGACTCAGCATAACTTCTCAGACAAGAAAAACTTACTTAAATCCACCTTATTAAATCACCACGCAACATATTATATGGATAAACAGATAAGCATCTCATGAACATCATCTCTACCATTTCCCGGAATACACGTGTGTTATCAATACACATAAAATTATAACTAGCCATGTCAAATCAATCAAATTATTACCTTTTTGGATATCATTAAATTAAATTACCGTGCCCAACATATATATTACAGAACATTCATAAAACAACTTTATAATTATCACACCATACCACTTCTTGTGAGGTCAGAACCTCACACAAACATTTACACATATCATAGACCCGTAATCACAACCAACTAGTCAATCCTGACCACGTAAGTTACCACTCGAAAAAGGTTACCTGCTGCCCGAGTTTAACTCATATGCCCCTCATAACATATTCCCCCATTCGCACAACCATCACTTCCTGCCAAATATAACCATACCTTCACTATTCAACTAATAGCGTCCGCCTCATCTAACCACATCTTATACCCTCTCACAATCATACACAACAATCAGGTCCCTACCAAATCAACCTCTTTAGAATTGTTACCTTTCTAATATTCCATCACTCTTAACCATTAGTGATAACACCACAATGCCACCGCTGCTCGTATATAAAATCTCTTACACTCATATCAAAATAACATGGTTTTTTTTTCCTATTTTTGGTTAATATTGCAAATAACGAACATCACACCCATCCACAAAATTACCTCAACATTATTCCCAAAGCTAACTTATTTGTATTGTCATCCAACTCTCCACCAAATATCTCGTATCGTGCCAATGCTCCACCAACTTCTTACTCCCTTAATTCCTCGAAACTCATTACCAATCATGTTGTCCTGAAACTCCTATATAACCTTTAGCTGACATCCTCGTGATACCATCACACATTTCGATGATTCCTTACCTTTATATCACATAGCTTCGGTGAACATTTTCCTCGACTTTTACTTTTATCCTTCTTTTCTCTTTACACTCAATAATACCAATTAATAGTTCAACTCCTTATTCCTTCTAGCTAACTCTTTAGAAATCGGTCACCCCTTCGTTGCTCCAAAACTCAGTTCCATTATTTTCTACCGACATCATCTCACTCTTTCTTCCCATGGATCTTCTCTTATTATGCTATCACTCATACTTGCCACTAATCTATCCATAGAACCAACGTTTAATGTTCAAACAATTGCATCTCCCTGTTTACATCTCTAGAAATCAGAATTCATTTAATACCGTTAATTACCCAAGGAACTCACACAGTAGTTTCATCTTTTAATAAACCAAACCTCCCAAACTCACTCACTGTCTACAAATACACCTCGCGACATGTCTCCACAAAGTTCACTATATATTACTCTTCTCAACCCCTTTAAACGAACTTTCACTACATAAATCCATAACCCACACGACTCCTAACCATTTCCCTCCTTAACTCTTTACACATCTCAAGCTGCCACTATCCACATTCTTACTTTCAATCTTTTCATTCTCACGTTCATTATACTCACATCATCCCTTGCCTATATTCACTTATTTTTACATTACTCAACACACAATCATATCACTCATCCCGTCTCGCAAAACGTGCGCCATGCCTCAATAAACTATACCAATCTTCCTTTTCTTTTTCCACCATCTATCATAATCACATATAACTCATGTCCTCCCCATCGAACTCATACTCATCATAGTGCCACTCTTTACATCATAAGATTGGGTAACTTACGCTTCAGGACCAACACATACGTAAAACAATACATAAAGAAGTAATACAACACCTTTGAATTAAACATAATATGCAACGAATGTCAAAAGATAAACATATGACCCGAAACACGCATATGACCTGCACAGACCCCACTCGATCGAGTTGAGGCTACTCGATCGAGTGCCCAACATACTCGATCGAGTGCCCCGACTCCAGAACCCAAACAGACCTTCGATCTTCGACGACTTACTCGACCGAGTAGCCCGGCTACTCGATCGAGTGACCCCATACTCGATCGAGTGCCCGAGGTACTCGATCGAGTGCCCAAAAACACGATTCTGGTCAAAATAACGACAAGTACCCACTCGATCGAATCAAACCCACTCGATCGAGTCATGCGGACTCGTGAATACTACCCGAATGTTATCTCACATACCCTAACGTACTATGCATTCATTATTATTTCAACATTATGATTACAACTACGCATTCAAATCTGCGCGACTCCTCATACAATTAACAAAATAATCTACTTCGTGTTATCAAGTGCCACGTTATAAACAACCATCATGCTTTTCATCCAATTCGTTATATAAAACACATATCATTGAACCTCTATTCTTCATGTTACCACTTACCAAAAGTCAAACATTACCATCTATCATGCTCATTTAACATTCAACTTTCAATCATGTATTACTCGCATGTTTTAAATTTTCATAACTTTTCATAACACAAACCACACCCATACACTACAAATCCTATTTCCATGTTGCTAATACAACAACATTACAAATCCACTTCATCACACATCATCATATACGAACTACTTTCTTTTTCTACCATATCATTCATCATTCTCATATACTTTTCCAACGATTCCAACCAACATGTCAACCAACTATCATGCAACATGTTTTCAACAAACCATATACAAAGACAATTAACATACACGTCGCACATATACACACGGACTCCACGTTCCCATACCATGTGACTGGCTTAAGTATCATGGGGCCAAGATTTTGAAGTGAGGGCGCCTACTCACCCAAAACCTAGCATCAGCTGGGCTCCCATTACACATACACCAGGTTCATTTTATTAGACTCCCTATGTTCATTATGTTCATTTGTTACAGTTCCAAAATCGTCGCTCGATACCATTTGTAACACCCCCATACTCCAAGTGCCTTACCAGGACCACTCAGGTATAAGGATACTACCATCTCGGTTGCCGAGGTACTGAATATCATAAGACAATAAAGAAACGTACTTTTAAAGTAATTATAGATTAAGTGATTACATGTTCAAACCCAAAACTAATTAAAGGAATTACAAGGTTCTCATACGGTCTACAAAACTAAACTATCAAAGCTACTAGACTTCGTCGACACAAATGAAGACTTCTAACCGCCACGTGATGACTCATCCCGGCTATCCATACGCGTCATATCACACCTCGCTCAATAATCGCTCACCACCCCGAATGGATCACCACGTTTTAAAACATTTAAACGGGTCGATTAATCACACAATTCAATACATATATCAACAATAAGATAAACAGACATAAACCGAACACACACACACACACACACCACCAACTCCCATCGTCTCAATACTTGACCGTCCACCGGACCCGACCGCGCTGGGGGACCGCAGCCGTTCCCACCTAAGCCCCGCTCATCGTACGAGCGATAACCCTGTCCATTAATGTGCACATCCCCTTTCGTGGCGGGTTCCACGAAGGGCGAAACTAGGGCGTGAGATCACTCCCGCAAGTGACCCCACTCAGCCGAGAACGCATCTCGAGAACCATCCACAAACACAACCACAATCACAATCACAATTACAATCATCATAACAATCAACTAACTACAAGACATCACCAATATCCCATTATGGGACTAATACGAGTAGAAATCCTACCGAAAGCACAACACGCAGACGGTATCTACAAATTTGTATCAAAACGGCTCCTCTACGAATTCTCCTCCTATCATACAGCACATAAAGACTACACATCACAAACTACACACCAAAACCCCCAATTCCTAAATTAGGGTTTAACCAATCTTAACAAAACATTATAAAAACTATATTAAAAGCTTACCCTCGACGCAAGGAATCCAACGACACGAAAAACGACAAGAACCGACCGTCTCGAACTCCGGAATTGCTAAGAATGCGATTAGGAAGATGAAGTGGTCGCTTTCTCTCTTAAACCGGGTTTTAGGTTTTGTAAAAGTGAATTAAAACAATGACGAATATGTTTAAATACCTTAATCGCATAATTAACAAAACCCGAGAAAACTCCCCGTAAAACCGGACACTCGATCGAGTACCCAAGGTACTCGATCGAGTACCCCTTACTCGATCGAGTACCCCACTACTCGATCGAGTACCCAACAGTCGAAACTATTTTATCTCGCAACCTACCCTTACTCGACAGAGTAAGGGCTACTCGATAGAGTACCCCAAGACTTATAAATACGGAGTATTACAGTCTTCCCTCCTTAAAAGGAACTTCGTCCCCGAAGTTCAACCCATACATAAAAACAACCATACAGACTCGACCAAGACACAACAACTTAGCTAAGGACTCAAGAACTCGACCGAACATAGAACATGAACTCTTAACACCCACTCCACCAACTATGTTTACTTCCACAACATGACTCACTATACCGTATCTACCACATATATATCTCTCACGATACCAACTCCATACATAACCAACTACCATCCTTTAATGCTGCTAGCTCGATAATATCATCAACTATCAAATCCAATACCAAGACACTCATAGACATCAAACGGGATGTTACATTACTGTAATACTCCGTATTTATAAGTCTTGGGGTACTCTATCGAGTAGCCCTTACTCTGTCGAGTAAGGGTAGGTTGCGAGATAAAATAGTTTCTGACCTGTTGGGTACTCGATCGAGTAGCTGGGGTACTCGATCGAGTAAGGGGGTACTCGATCGAGTACCTTGGGTACTCGATCGAGTGTCCGGTTTTACGGGGAGTTTTCTCGGGTTTTGTTAATTATGCGATTAAGGTATTTAAACATATTCGTCATTGTTTTAATTCACTTTTACAAAACCTAAAACCCTGTTTAAGAGAGAAAGCAGCCACTTCATCTTCCTAATCGCATTCTTAGCAATTCCCGGAGTTCAGACGGTCGGTTCTTGTAGTTTTTCGTGTCGTTGGATTCCTTGCGTCGAGGGTGTGTCCTAGGAATCGTTCCTTTGAGTCTGTTAAGCATTTCTCATTCCAGTATAAAAGTTGCAGTTTGTTTCCAAATTTGTCTTGTTTCCAATCCTCAATCATTCCGAAACATGATAAAATACACAACACACTCAAAGGCATCCCTGGGGTGGAAGTATGTCCCGTTTCAAAATGTAAGGTTCACTAGGATCCCGTGTTTGATTCCTTTACCTATTCCATGTCTGGTGGTAGAAAACCTCCATCAAAACCAATGCTTAACACAAGCCTTTAGATGATTCTATGATGAACCCGGACTAGCTCCTGGTTTCCCTATCGATGATGGAAGGCAAGCCCATCCCCACAAAATCATCCCATCTCGAAGAGAGAAGATATCAACCCGTTCTAACAAGGAATTGTTAGTTCCTACCCAAATTAGTTGGCGAAGCCCAGTTTTCAAGGTGTATCCATTTATGACTAAGAGAATGAATAGAAGATCATTTTCAAAGAGAGAAAAAAGATGAAAAAGAATGAAAAAATGAAAAAAAGATGAAAGAAAAAGAAAAGAAAAAAGGAAAAAAAGATGTTGAAGTTATTGCGGAATGCTTTTTGGTTGAATGTCGAAGTTACGGAAGCCAGAATTCAAGTCAAGTACCCATAGTTGAAGTTCAATGGGCGAAGCCCAAAAGCGTAAGTAGTAACCTCTTTACCCTCTAAGTCCTTCCTGAGACAGTTACAAGGGATAGTCGGGAATTTTGAGAATCATTCCGCTTGTGCTGCTACACCCAGCCTTTAGGGACCAGATATGGAGATTTGAACCCACATTGTTTTCCAATCTATTTGCACTCGGGTTTCATCAAACCCGAGACACCTTTTCCAACCACGATGTAAGCCATAACCCATTGGCCTTAGCACCAGAAAATGAACCTTCAGAATGACGGTCCACTATTCAAGCCTTTTATTGCCAAGCTCCACATCCCAAAAGATCCAAGCCTTTTACACCTAACCCCAAACACGGGATTTAACGGTACTTTACAGGCTAGAATGGGATATGACATGATACCTTAGGTGAAACCTTCGAGTGTGTACACACAATCAAAATGCCATGTTTATGCACCAGGATCGAACTACGTCGGATTTGATTTCGCTCCACGCGAATACGTAGGCAGTCCTTCAGAATAAGGGATTCAATCCACTCATCAACCAAGTTGTCATCTTGTCGGTTTCTTACGGGTCTTAACCAAGTCCAAATGAAGCCACCTTTGTTTGAGTCGGTCTTAGCACTCGATGTAGGCTAGGATAAGGATATAGTTTCGGATGAATAGTATCAAGTCTCAGAATGAACTTTATCTAACGGTGTAGACAAAGATGCTCAGTCACATAGATGTGGGTTTGTGTTGGGAACAGGAAATATGAAAAACCCGCTGAAAAGAAAGAAGGCGTGGAAGAAAAAATAGTAAAAGCCCGCTGAAAAGAAAGAAGGCGGTGGCAAGAAATGATGAAACTCGCTGAAAAGAAAGGAGGCGAGGAGAAGAGTGACAGAATGTTCCCAACAAGAGTGATGTGTGATGTCCAACTGTTCTCATAAAATCAGTCTTTGTTTAGTGTCTGGGCGAAACCAACGTTGTTGCTCCGTGAGTTTAATCCACCCTGTCAATGCCAAGTGATCTTGATTCCCATGTGCCCTCGGGAGCACGCCCATGCCATACGATATCTCCGTCCAAAGTCCGACGACCTTGTGGTTCCCATTTGCCATCTTTTGGCGCCAGAACGGCCAATTTACATTTCTACCCCCAACAAGTCAATAATTGAATTTAAACTCGTGCACACTTACGGTTTTATTTTCCTTTTTTGTTTTACGGTAGCGGGCTACGCCCACGTGGTTTACGAGTCATACAGAGTGTCTGAGTCGTATTTCATGCTCACCCATCAAGGTTCGATTTCAAAAAATTTCAAAATTTCAAAATTCCAAAAACTTTTTGCAAATTGTGGATAGATGATCCAAGTAGTGGAATCCTTGTGGGTCGATGATCCAATCCTTCGAAATTCAAAAATTCAAAATTCAATTTTTGAAGGGCCGATGGCCCAATATTCTTGATGACAAATTCGAAATTCGGGTCGATGACCCAATCATTCAAAATTTTCAAATTCAATTTTCGGGTCGATGACCCAATCATTCAACATTTTCAAATTCAATTTTCGGGTCGATGACCCAATCATTCAAAATTTTCAAATTCAATTTTCGGTCGATGACCCAATCATTCAAATTTTCAAATTCAATTTTCGGTCGATGACCCAAAGATTTCAAATGATCCAATTTCAAGATCGATGATCCAAATGTGCTTATGTGATGATTATTGCTAGTACGTTTTTGTGTTTCAAATGTAGCAGGATATGCTTCAACTGGGGGCTCTAAAGTCTTCGACTTTAGAGCCATCACAAACTGGGGGCTCTGAAGCCGTTGGCTTCAGAGACCATTATCAAGATGTAAAGGATGACATCCACTCAGAATTCGATTCAATACAAGAGTAGGAAATGGAATAATTCCGTAGCTGAAAGCAAATGATGAAAGCGGCGGCAACCTCCTCGGAAAGTCCCGTCCCATTTTGACACCCCGCCAAATAGATGATAAGCTTTGGGCAAGTGTCACCGATGATGAATTTTGGACAAACGCCAACAGATGATAAACTTTGGGCATGTGTCAGCAGTGGCCGAACTACGACGCGGGTTTGATTCCGTCAGAAACGGATACGTAGGCGCCTAAGGATAAGGCTCAACTCACCATATATGCAACTTTATGGGTCGACGACCAGTAACGATGATATTTCGACGCATCAGAAGCAAGAGTCAATCTCCAACGAAGTTTCAGGTATGATTTCTTCTTATGGCTGGCGAGCTTATGTACGCAAGTCTAATGGACTATAAACGACCCGAAGAATCCTCAGGTCGAAAGGGACCTGGGGTATACTTTGACTTTCGCCTTGTCCAAGCCTCAGTCAAAGTGGGGGCTCTGTAGATACCCGTATCCGTCGATATTGGAATTTATAGAGAACCCGACAAACACCCGATGATGATAGGACACATGTATTTATTTAGTTGTCATTGTCATTATTTGGGTTCGTTTTACGATGTAGAATGGGCGTCGTCGATGAAGTATTCTATTAATTTAAATGATATTTAAATTAATGTTTTTTTAAGTGAATTCATTTTTATTATTTTAAATGATATTTGAATTAATGTTTTTTTAGTGAGTTCATTTTGTTAATTTAAATGATATTTAATTATGGTTTTTTAGGTAAATTCAATTTATTTTATTTTATTTTGAATTTATTTTCCCAAGTTTATTCTATTGAAAATAAAATAAATAATTGATTTGAAAAATCATTTTATGAGTATATTTGATTTGAAAAGTCATTTATTTTAATGGGTTAATTGATTTGAAAAATCGATTTGAAAATCGAAAAGAACTCGTTTTGAACACTTGTTTTTGAGCTCGATTTTAGCTCGGTTTTTGAGCCCGTTTCCTTTACGAATTGGCACGAATCTCGAGTACATTAACCAACCCAAGCCTCTACCCATCCACCCTTGTTCGAACCCCCTATCCACGGCCCAATTTCCATCCCCAAATCGTCCCCAAACAGCCCGCAACAAACGAGCAGCCCCCCTGTTTTGGCAGCTCAATCTCGAGCCCAAAACCCGCTCCAAACACTACCAAGACCCGTACCCATTAACCCTAACCCATACCCTAGTATCCTACCCATATTATCCTAGCTTAATCACCAAGAAAACCCCTCTCAAACCCTCACAAAAACGGCTGGACAGCAGCCATACGGGATGAAGCCCGATTGCCCCTCCCTCTCTTTTAACCTATTTTAACTCCTTATAAATACCACCCCTTCACCATACATTCATTCCTCTAAGTTCTCCATACATCCTACCATCACCCACAAGCTTTAAAACTCAGAAACAAACCCTAATTGCCTCCCAAAAACCCTAAACAAAACCGACACACAAACTGAACTGTTTGTGTGTCCTCCTCGAAAAGCAACTCGTTCCTCCATCAAACCTCCATCAAAACTCGATTTTCTTGTTCCTAATTAACCACATAACATCCATCTACACATTAGACAAATATTTACGAGCCAAATTGCCCTTGAGAGTACACGAAATCCCTCGAAAAACAGTGTTATACACTCTGTTTTTTTTGGATTTATTCTTGTATGTCCAGTTCTGTTTGTGCTCGTTTTTCGTGCCCAATAACCCAAAACGAGCAGGGGTTTCTTTAATATTCCTGTTCTCCTTTCTTTCTAGTTTTCAAAACATCTTTTAAATCGAATTTTCGTCGTGAAACGAGGGAGATATCATCGTTTGAAAATCGCTGTCCGAAAGTTTCAAAACGCGTGTTTGCTTTGCTCTTCGTCGACGACGGCCTCTCGAGATAAAATCTACCATCGATTATGACCCAAGACGGTGTCAACGATACATGTAGGTTGAGGGTGCATCAAATCCTCTTCTTTTCCCTTTTATTTCGTTTGCTTTATGCTTTTTTTATTTGTCTTGTTTTTGTTTGTTTTTCGTTTTAATTATCGATTGTTCTAATTAACTATGAAACTAGTTTAGTCCGAGTATGAGTTAAAGTACCACCATGAACACCCGCGTTGACTTGAGATGGGAAAAGAAACCGCTACATCAGTCGGTCGTACACCCCGTCTCATTTACATATCCTCGTGTTCAAGGTAGGGCATAAATAAAACGAATTTCTAACTTCGCTCCTCGTTTTTGACCCTTTGTTTGTCTCGGCCAATTCGACCCACCTTAGGACCCGTTGCATGTTAGTATGACTTCTGATTGTTAACATATAACCTATTTAGATGACATTAGATCAATTTAATAACCTAATTAGACACGATAGGTGGCTTCGACATAAGCTTTAAAATCAACTAACAATTCTGTAATTCAATCGAATGCATCTCTCTTTCACATAATTTCTCGTTAGTATAAGAGTGCGTGATTAGCACCTTCTTATTAACACTCGATGAGTTAAATTAATTAGCAAACTTGACCTAATTTGACCCCTTTTAGGCCGTGTAGAATACACCTTTGCGTGACATCCTTTCAATCGATCAACGTCGTTTCTAACTTGTTTTCTAGCCCGTTTTCGAACTTGTTTCGCAATCAATCTATCTAACCTAATGCACCTGACCTAGGACCTAGGTTTGGCCGTGGCCTTTGGCCTTTATGGTTTCGTTTGTTGTTGCATCATTCGTTCTTTATTTGTTTTGTCGCTTGTAATTTATCGTTTGTTCATCGAGTTGTAATTTTCAAGTTAGTTTTCTTTTATCGAGTCAAAACCTCTTTCAATAACCTTAGTCTTGTTTGGTTAGATGGTTGTGCCCCAATGCAAGTAAGAGCGTAGTAAATCGCATGTTGTTTAAAGCAACATGGCCCGATTTATGCTAATGCATGCTTTGGTGCATGACCCAATGTCTAATTCGATAAGATTAAGTGAAAGCACATACCACGAGGAGTGACCCAAGGCCGTGAGTCATGTAAGCCGTGGGCCACCCCTTTGTGCACGTTTTCCTAGGCCGAATTGGCCATGTGTCGTGTATGGTATCGTATGTAGCAATTGTATTTAGATCGAGTTGTATCTTTAATTTATCGTTGTGTCGGCATGAAATGCCTGGTTTGTAATAGGTAGATCCCAACGGCTCCCCCATTCCCATCAAGCCTTGTTTGTTTGCTTTGTATGTTGTTAAGACTAATCAACCCACATGCTAAATTACAACTTTGACAAAGTTAGTTTAGTTGCATCTAAAACGACATAGAAATTGGTGTCACATGTTAGGGTTTAAAACGATGTTTGCATATCATATATCGTAGTAGCTATGACCCTGTTTGAAATTCGACACTTGACTTAGTAGAGGCCGTTATCGACGGGCGGGGTTGGGTGTCCTTATGGGCTTCCCAACACGTACCCTCACCCCTTACTCAAGATCTATGGTTTGTGGATCCGTCTAAATACCATTGGATTACGAGAGTCATTCAAATCGAGTGATATAGGGTACAAGTCTTTATCTTTAATCACTCGTAGTCGATTGGCTTTATGCTTTTCGATGAAAGGTGTAAAGTTGACTTGAACGGTTCCAAGTTCCCAAAAAACTTGGTGGCGACTCTAATATGTCTTAATTCGATTCGAAAGAACCTCGAGTCGATTATGCCTAGTGTGGATCCCGCGGACGCAGGTCCCGAGGGCCTTGTCCACACTTTACTACTATCTTTTATTTTCATAATGACTAATCAACCTACAACCCGCTTTCAATCAAAGAAACATGTTGTTATTAGAAAGAAGGTAAGTCAATCACCGCCTCGCACTCGCTCCACCTCACCGGCCGAACCCCCTCGCTCCCCACGGTCCTTTGCCGATCAACCCTCCAACCTCACCAAGCGAAGAAAATTGTTCAAGGGTAAGGGAAAGATGGTTTCGGAAATTGAGGTAAGTTCAAAGACTGAGAACTATAAACTTCAAGATGGTTCTTCACGTATCCTTTACGCACATCATATGGATGATTACACCAACAATGGACTAAATAATCTTAGACTAACTCAAGGAGAAAGAAGAGATGTCAATCAAGTTGCTCAATATCGCATTCACGCAGGACGAGTATATTCGATTGATTGGTTAAAGAAATACAAAGCACTTGGGTTTTTCAGAAATTTTCTCAAGGATCAAGGATGGGAAAATATTGTTGCTGTAAGTGGTCCTGTCTTTCCTATTGAGGTATATCAATTTTATGCTTCTGTTCATCTTAAGGAAGGAAATTTATTTGCTGTGGTCAATGAGACTTCCATAAAAGTCTCACCTGGTGATTTTTGCGACTTGGCTCGAGTTCCTGAAGGAGGAACTGAGATCAATCCAAGCGTAGAATGAGGAGGTGTGTCACCTGAAAAAAGGTTGATAGTGAAACGGTATTTCAAACAAGATGCAACTTCGTCTGAGACTATCTTGACTGCAAAGTTGCCGCCAAAATTAAGGTTCTTTTTGAACTTTCTTTGGAGTACCATTGTTCCTCGAAAAGAAGGTAGAGATAAATTCGGGGCACATGAGATGATTATTATGAAGGCTTGGCTTGAAGGAGAAAAGGTTAGTCTACCCTTGCTTGTGTTTCATAAAATTATACAAGCTAGTGTAATGGCTAAGATGGAAGATTTTGCTTCTACTTTAAGTTTGCCTTATGGGAATTGGATATCTCGACTTTTAGAGAAGAAAGGAGTAATTGGGAAGCAAAGTTATGGAGTTATCACTAATGACGAGATGAGCGATCTTTATCTATCTTATATGAAGCTCGTTATTAATGGCAACGAATTAGGTTTTGAGACAAAAGGAGAAAAAGGAGAAAAAGAAGGAAAAAGCAATGTGAGTTTTGAAATGTTGGATTCAAAGATGGATTCAAACTTTACTTCTATTCTTGGACGAATTAATGAACAAGACAAGAAATTGGAAGAATTGTTTGACCTAATTACAAAGCAAAGGAGAATTGATACTAGTGGACCAAGTGAAGTTAGCCACGCTCACATAAAGACCGTGTTGTCACGGTTTGATACTCGGCTCGAAAGTGTCTTTAAGGCCGCCGTACGAACTCACTCTGAGTCTGTTCAAATGAAGGAAGGTATGGCTAGTTTGGTTAAGTTTGGTGATGATCTTTTGCAATCTGGGAAGGAGATGAGGTCTGAGATGCAAACTATATATGAAGCAGTTAAAGCAATGACTTTGAGGATTGGTAACTTCGATACTCGATTAACCGCTCAAGCTGCACTTCTCGACCATTGTCATGCGCGACTCGAGGACTTGGAGTACCGTACTCGTCCTAGATCCAACCCGCCAAGCCCGCGCTACCCTTGATCTTTTTGCCCTAATCCATTTAACCTACCCTTATCTTTTTAATTCCTATGCTCACAAGAAAATTCCATTCTTATGGATATTAGCTTTTTCAATTCCGCATTATTCCTTGTGTGATTTCAGTTTATATTATTATTATGCTAATTAAGAACTAGATTGCGTTTAATATAATATGTTTTTCATATTTAATTCTTGTTTCATAATATATTATTCTGGTCGTTTTATGTTTGTTCTTATCTTTTCAATGATGCCAAGAAGGGGAATTGTTTTTATGATTTGCGACCGTCTCAACGTTAATTCTCTCATGGCATTCTATAGTTATAACTTTGAAGAGATCTTTAGTTTCTGCGCTCAACTGTTCTATAATTTGGGAAGTATTATGTTGAGGGGGAACTAGACTTAGACACAAATCATAGGAGACTTGTCATCATCAAAAAGGGGGAATTTGTTGGACCTTTAGTCCTAATTAATTGTTTTGATAATGACAGTAATGATTTGTATGTGGACTTAATATATAAACATATGCGTGTAATTGTGTGCTTAAGTTTTAATTTAGAAAGGAACAATTACAAGACGCAAGCTTGAAGTTTGGACCAAGGAGGTACAACTTCAAATACATTTGATCGATGCATTCAAGCAAGATCAAGATTGGAAATCAACCACGAGACTCAAGATGAGAGACTTGTGAAGAGACGATTCGTGTACTGAAGATCTACTGAAGATTAGTTAGTATAGGTCGTCATCCGGTAATGGTTTTACTTTGTTTGATTTAAAGGTTAATGAAGTTATGACCTAATAGACATAACTTCATTGCTAGACAAAAATGATGCGTTAATTTTTGGAAAATATATTTTTAATGGTTTATAAAAATAAGAGAGTATTTATTTGGTTGGAATTAATTAATTAGAATTTAAGTTAAATAAACTATTGGTTTGTAACACGATATTTATATCGTCATGCAACCTAGGGCTTTAACTAAATTCTATCTCGATTTGTTGCGGGCTAGAGAAGCAAGGATGGACCGAAGGAAGCCTTGGGCCGGCCGAACCCTAGGGAGGTCGAAACCCTAGGTGGCCGAAAATCCTAGGAGGCCAAATCCTTCCTCCTTCTCTTCTTACTTGTTCTTCAAGTTTTATATTTCCAGAACATTCCTATGCCCTAGTTCCAGAATATTCCAAACCCTAATTTACTCTACTATAAATACTCTCATTCATTCAACATTAATTGTTGACACACACATCTACAAATTTCAAAGAGAGAAAAATATTTTTAAGCAAAAATCATTTGAGCTTTAATTCTTATTTTCATATTTGCTTATACAAAAATCACGCATCAAATTTGTCAATCACTCGAAGAAAAATCGTTATAGGATATTAAATACACAAGGATAGTATACTCACTCGCATAACGTGAGATTAGTATTTGTCGTTGTATTTTTCTTATTAACGTAAGAGCAACATAGAGTATTTAGCGATACTCAATCTGAGTTATAATCATTGATACCCGTCGTTGTGAGTACCAAAAATAATATTTATAATTTCCTATTAAGACTAACCTAGGCTAGTGGTAACAGGGTCGAACCACAGAGAGGCGGGGGAGTTATAGTTGCTTTTGTTTCAGTCTATCGGTAACAGTTATGGGGGTTTTGGTTTGAGTCGATTCTAGAACTAATAACATAAAATAAATAAATAAATAAAAGTAAATAAGGATGTAAACAACGATGAAAGGAATGCTAAGACGGTCGGTTCACTATAGCTGCGATGGCACATAATCCTAGGTAAGTCCGAAATACAGTCGTGTAGGATGGGTAAAACAAGTCCTTTCGGTCCAAGTTAACTAGTAGCTCCTTTCGGCCTATGCTACCAGTCCCTAAGTCTCACTAATACTAGCTCTCGCCCTGAAAAGTGATTCTTAAAGCCTAAATTACATTATCTCTCGATCTCAGCAATTTAGTCGTCTTAATTCGTTAATTAATGCCCTTCCCTATCTCTCGATCTATGGGTCGGTCAAAACTAAGCATCTAACAAGTCTCCTCTCGGTCTCATTGCTAAATATTGCACTTAACGAATCAAACAATGCTAATCAAACACGAAGTCAGTCGATCGACCAGCCTACCCCAGTCGATCGACTAACCGACTCAGTCGGTCGACCAGAGAAGCCATCGATCGACCAAGCCCTAATGCGGGGTCACCTATTCTAATGCCATCTACGCCATAGATCCCCTACATCTTAGCAATGGTGATTTAGCTACTCATAACAGTGATAATAACAACAATAGAATTGACGAAATAAGCAAATGATTTCATAATTAAAATAACTAAACAAACAATTAACATGAAACGTTAAATTGGCTTTGGGATTCTATCTAGCAAGAATTAATACTACTGAAACGAATAAAAACAATACTGGAATTAAAGAGTAGAATTACCGAGGCAAGGGAACAAGATGAATCCGAAAGTAAATAAGATGCGAGCTTTATTCTAAACTACGAACCATGAATGTATAATAGGAACTGTCTATTCTAAGCTAATGAATGATCCTTAAAAGGTAGGCAGGGGTTACGTTAAATAAGAGAGTCACGTAAAACCCTACTCGAAAACCTAATTACAATTGGGCTTCTAATCTCGTCTTTAATGTGCGTCAGATTAAAATAGCAGTCGATAGACCACACAGGTCAGTCGATCGACCAACCTCCGCTGTACAGTAGCTTCTGATAATCGTGCTCCAGTCGATCGACCAAGGTCATCAGTCGATCGACCAAGGGTGCTGTACAGAATTGCATTCTGACGATTCCTGCAGCGCGCACCGATCTTAAAACAGCTGCCATTTCTTCGTTACTTGGTCAAATCAGGCATTCTACACGGCGTTGGAAAGCTAAGAGGATAAGCTTTCACCTCCAATTGGAATCACTCGATTATATGCTCTAGAACTCGAGATATAGCCATCTGAATGAGGCTGCAATATCGAGAAGTGCTTCTTTGCTTCTTAAACTCGTACGCACCCTTGCTTTTGCTATCTTTAGGCCTTGAAACGCGCACCAAGCTCATTCCTCGAGTCAATACTCCATATCAAATGCAATGCTAAGTACTTAGGGACGGATTCGGCTCATTTTCCGCTGAAATCTTCATATTCCTACAAAATCACAAGAAAAAGAAGAAATACACGAAACAAGGGAAATAGTAGCATAAACTACTTAATTGAGCTCTGAAATGCGTGTGAAATGAGGTGCAAAACATCATATATTAGACACGCATCAAACTTCCCCAAACCAAACCCTTGCTTGTCCCCAAGCAAGAACTAGACTCGATCCTAAAACCTAATGGAACGAGTTCAATCTCAGAGCGAAATGCAACCTGTCAAGCCTAAGCCAATTTAATGCAACAACTAACAATCAATTAGCAATGTGAATCATGCAAACGAGTTATGTAGTCGTTAAAAACTCGCTGAACCATCAACTGTAGAGACTTATCAAATCGGACTCTCACGGGTCGCTCATATCACTCAATAAAGCACAGGTGAATAGTGTATAAGATAGAAAGAAGTAATTTTGTAGTGACTCTCACCTAACTACGACCTATAAGAACATGCCTGCAATCTAATATGAAAATAATCTCTACAACCGTACATATGCATTCCAACCAAACAAATGACCATGACACATGCCGAGGTAAATATGGATATGTGAGGTAATGGGTAAGAAGGGGCTAAAAAGAATTTGGATATGAGGAGTAATAAGCCAAGCTAGTAACTTCAATCCAAACTATAAGCGAATCCCAACTTCAAACTCAATGTAAGTGATACAAGACGGTGCCAATTCAAGGCACAAAGCTCACAACCTCCATAAAAGTTAACTCCCCAAGGAATATAAATGATAAAATGGGAGTATAAATCACCAACTCGTAACAAATGAAGCATGTGATTTTTTCGAACTTTATTTTTCTCGGGCTGCAGTCGATCGACCAAAGGAAGCAGTCGATCGACCACCCTCTTCAGTAAGCACACTTTTTTTCTTTTTCGAATCATTTTTTTTTTCTTTTTTTTTCTTTCTTCCATTTTTCAATTCTTTTTCCTCCTTCATTCGTTTTCCAACATCATCTCAAGGAGAGCATATAACCAAACCGCAATAAACAAATTCCCAAAAACTAAGACTACTAGCTTGACAAAGGCAGGCTAAATATAGGATGTAGTTAAGGGACAAAAGGCTAAATTTGGCTATGAGAGGCTCATGGGTAAAATGAATAAAGGGAAACCTCTACCACATGTGTCAACAAACCACAAACCGAATGCATACAGGTATTAAGCAGATTAAGTTCAAATTTATGCACATTTATGTAACATGTCTCATAAGGAGTAACTACTCACATTCCTAAATGAACTGGTCATGAATGACACCAGTTATATAAGGCTCTAAAACTCAGAAAATATGATGTAGCTTGCCAATTTTCAAAGTCAAGTCTCAAGCTCAGCAAATAATTTAACGAAAACTCGTAGACCATGCATATATGATTCTACTAATAAGATGTTAATTAGCAAGGCTTAGGCGTAAACAGCTGCAAATGCAATTTCATCATGGAAATACTACCGTTCCGACTCGACCTATACGCTAAAATAAACGTGCATTTTTTTGAATTTTTTTTGAAAATTTTCATTTTTTTTTTTTTGAGTTTTGTATAAATATGCAGAAAATTAAACAACAATGTAAGACAAAAATGTAAACGTGAATGCAAACAAATGAAATGCGACGCAAAACCCTTCCCCAAACCAAATCACACAATGTCCCCATTGTGCAAAATCATGTAATGAAGAAAAGAGAAATGGGAATTTGCGAGAAAATGAAGTAAATAAGACATGAAGTAAAGAAATCAGGAACTCACAAGACTTTAAGCGCAGCAAAAAGGAAACCTCCCCAAACCAGCGTGAGCTAGGAGGTTTCAGTAGCCAGCAGTGCTACCAATAGGTACCTGAAAAGACAAACAAAAGATACCGCGTGTAAAACCGAGAAAACAATAATGAAGCGGCAATTATGTGCAAAAATAAAAACAAAGAAATCGAAAATTAAGCGGAGAATAAAGTGAAGGGAATACTCCCTTGACTCCGCAAATCGACCAAACACAGCAGGGGAGTGATCGAAAACAGGTACATCAGCTCTGGGCGGTCGATCGACCACATCACTCAGTCGATCGACCAGAGTGAACAGGAACAGAAGCTCCTGGATATCGCAGCTCAGTCGATCGACCATACGCGCTTGATCGATCAAAAACTCTTGTAACTTTCTGATTTCTTCGAATTAGCTCAATAACTTGAGCTAATACGGTCTATAAACCTGTAAAAACACATAATATGGCGCCCAAAATTGCGCACAACCCAATTGTAAAGTCTAAAGTCTATAAAAATCCTAAGCAAGGGAATTAAAATGCGAAGTTTCGCGCACACAAAAGCAATAAAAAGTCTAAAAGCAGTAAAGAATCTTTAAAAAGGTCTAAGAAACGCATAGATCAACGGAAACTGCGGAAAATCTCCGACCAAGGCTTCTGTCTACATGAAGTAGCTTCCGCAGTGCTCATCTCAGAAGCTGGGCTCCACTCTACTCCAACTGGGATGCTCAATGGATCATCTCTAGCATCTTCCCAAGCATGGCCATCATCTAGCTTCTCACACTCGAGATCTGACTCCGAAATTTTGACTGACTCCTTCTTCTTGGGCTCCTCGTCAGGCTCCTCGTCAGTTGCATAGCTCAGACATCCCAGACCGCCTCTCTGAACAATGGGCTCCTTCTCAGCTGGAGCGATCAGCGATTCTTCCTTCCCCAAACCGGTTCCTGCAATATCTAAAATAAGAGAATTGTCCTCCATATTGCTCCCAATCTGGGGCGGAGGTGTCATAACAGGAATAGGCACAGGTAATGAAGGAGGAGTGTCGGAATTACAACATAAGACTTACGAGTAGAAATCGCATTACAAGTGACAGGACACATAGCATCTTTCTTCCTATAAGTCCGGCAAAACTAATGGACTCGCTTCCCCACCTTAAAAGTTAGTGTCCCTGAGCCAACATCAATAACTGCACCAGCAGTGTGCAGAAAGGGTCTACCCAAAATGATAGGAATATGAGCATCCTCGGGTATATCTAGTACAACGAAGTCAATAGGGAAGAAAAACTTTCCTATTTGCACAGGAATGTCTTCTAAGACTCCTATAGCCGGGACCGCAGAACGATCGACCATCCGTGCACATGCTAGTAATCGCAAACCTAGTCAATTTCAACTTTCTAGCTAGACTCAAAGGCATAACGCTAATGCTAGCTCCAAGGTCACATAATGCCTTCTCAATTGAGAAGGTACCAATATTACAAGGACCAAAACTACCCGGCCGCCTAACTTGTGTGGGGCAGTGTGAGTCAAATAAGAGCTAGATTCTTCAGTCAAATTTACAGACTCGACCCTATCAAGTTTCCGCTTCTTATTTAAAAGCTGCTTCATGAATTTCATGTAAGCGGGAACTTGATTTACCAACTAAAGAAAAGGTACCTCCACATTAAGACCCTGAATGACATTTTTAAATTTTTCAAAATATACCTCATCCTTCGTTGGTACTAGCCTTTCTGGATATGGGGCTGTCAGAAGTAGCTTAGCCCTCTCCTCTAGGTCTCTTATACCGGCATTAGTGGATTTAGGCTGAAAATCCACCACCTTCTCTTTGTTGAAGCTCGAACCTTCCTCAGACCGTCTCAGATATGACCCATTAATCGACATCGGGTCATACTTGGGAACCGAGACTGACCCATCAGTACTCGGGTCTTGCCTCAATAATTTCGGAGTCGTCTCATCCCGAAACAAGTGGTCCCTCAAGTTGTCTGGCATCGGAGGACGAAAAGACTCACCTACAGCAACGTCGTCAGTCGATCGACCATGAATGAATCGGTCGATCGACGACATCTACAGAATGAAGTTGTGTCTTTGCGCGGACGGTCGATCGATCGATGGGTATGTCGATCGATCGTGTGTTTATCTGCGATCATCTTTTTCTCCCCTTTTTCTTCTTCCCCTTTTCAAAGAACTTTCTCGGGTCCATCAAGAGCGGACCCGCTCCTCGGTGTCATTGCATGTACGGTCTCAATACGCTGATTCGAGAGTGAAATTGACTCGGTATCTCACCGCATTCTTGTCTAATGTAGCAATTTGAGATATCGCCTTCAAGCGATTAAGGCCTGATTCGCCGCATTGCTTTTCTCGTACCTCCACCATAAGAAGTCGCACTAGACTCGTCAACTCCGCAACTTCGTTTTTCAACTCTTCTTTGAGACGGAGTGGATGGTGGTGGGGCTTCATTTGGAGGCTCATATGGTTGATGCGGTGAAGTAGGAGCGTAATTATACGAATTGTCAAGCTGAAGTTGATGAAAAGCAAACATCTTCTCCTTAGGGTGCCCGCATGCATAATATGTGTGTCCCGCTCGCCGCATCTCCCACAAAATGGAACTCGCTTGCTCTTGAGAATGGAACATGTGTGGATCCTTCAAGTGCTACGAGATAGGACCTGTAGGACCTAACAAAACAACACTAAAGAAGATGGTAAGAACGCCTCAAGGTACCCAGTCTTCCCTTGAGGCGAAAAATAGACTAAAATGAAAAACAACTACAACTAGCGCCCTCCCCCAAGAACGGCGCCAAAATTTGATACCCGTCGTTGTGAGTACCAAAAATAATATTTATAATTTCCTATTAAGACTAACCTAGGCTAGTGGTAACAGGGTCGAACCACGAGAGGCGGGGAGTTATAGTTGCTTTTGTTTCATCTATCGGTATGATTATGGGGGTTTTGGTTTGAGTCGATTCTAGAACTAATAACATAAAATAAATAAATAAATAAAAGTAAATAAGGATGTAAACAACGATGAAAGGAATGCTAAGACGGTCGGTTCACTATAGCTGCGATGGCACATAATCCTAGGTAAGTCCGAAATACAGTCGTGTAGGATGGGTAAAACAAGTCCTTTCGGTCCAAGTTAACTAGTAGCTCCTTTCGGCCTATGCTACCAGTCCCTAAGTCTCACTAATACTAGCTCTCGCCCTGAAAAGTGATTCTTAAAGCCTAAATTACATTATCTCTCGATCTCAGCAATTTAGTCGTCTTAATTCGTTAATTAATGCCCTTCCCTATCTCTCGATCTATGGGTCGGTCAAAACTAAGCATCTAACAAGTCTCCTCTCGGTCTCATTGCTAAATATTGCACTTAACGAATCAAACAATGCTAATCAAACACGAAGTCAGTCGATCGACCAGCTACCCCAGTCGATCGACTAACCGACTCAGTCGGTCGACCAGAGAAGCCAGTCGATCGACCAAGCCCTAATGCGGGGTCACCTATTCTAATGCCATCTACGCCATAGATCCCCTACATCTTAGCAATGGTGATTTAGCTACTCATAACAGTGATAATAACAACAATAGAATTGACGAAATAAGCAAATGATTTCATAATTAAAATAACTAAACAAACAATTAACATGAAACGTTAAATTGGCTTTGGGATTCTATCTAGCAAGAATTAATACTACTGAAACGAATAAAAACAATACTGGAATTAAAGAGTAGAATTACCGAGGCAAGGGAACAAGATGAATCCGAAAGTAAATAAGATGCGAGCTTTATTCTAAACTACGAACCATGAATGTATAATAGGAACTGTCTATTCTAAGCTAATGAATGATCCTTAAAAGGTAGGCAGGGGTTACGTTAAATAAGAGAGTCACGTAAAACCCTACTCGAAAACCTAATTACAATTGGGCTTCTAATCTCGTCTTTAATGTGCGTCGATTAAAATAGCGGTCGATAGACCACACAGTCAGTCGATCGACCAACCTCCGCTGTACAGTAGCTTCGATAATCGTGCTCGAGTCGATCGACCAAGGTCATCGATCGATCGACCAAGGGTGTCTTGTCGAAATGCATTCGACGATTCTGCAGCAGCACACCGATCTTAAAACAGCTGCCATTTCTTCGTTACTTGGTCAAATCAGGCATTCTACACGGCGTTGGAAAGCTAAGAGGATAAGCTTTCACCTCCAATTGGAATCACTCGATTATATGCTCCAGAACTCGAGATATAGCCATCTGAATGAGGCTGCAATATCGAGAAGTGCTTCTTTGCTTCTTAAACTCGTACGCACCCTTGCTTTTGCTATCTTTAGGCCTTGAAACGCGCACCAAGCTCATTCCTCGAGTCAATACTCCATATCAAATGCAATGCTAAGTACTTAGGGACGGATTCGGCTCATTTCCGCTGAAATCTTCATATTCCTACAAAATCACAAGAAAAAGAAGAAATACACGAAACAAGGGAAATAGTAGCATAAACTACTTAATTGAGCTCTGAAATGCGTGTGAAATGAGGTGCAAAACATCATATATTAGACACGCATCAATCATATAGTTGATTATACGAGTGGATTGGTAATTTTTGTAATCCGGAAAAAGGTACTAGAAATTATTAATCGAGAATAGTGGACGTAGGTTTCGACTTGTGAAACTGAACCACTTCAAAATCCTGTGTGTCTCTCTTTCTCTCTCTCTTTATTATTGTTATTTCGATTTTGCACTTATTGTTAATAATTTAATTAGTTGATTTTAATCAATAAAATCAAGTAATTAATTTATATCATATATTTCGAAAAAGTGGTCATCGTTTTTAATACTCAATTCACCCCCCCCCCCTCTTTCGTATTCGATCAATAAACTTCACACAACCCTCGGGAGGGCAACAGACGGCCTGACCCTCCTTAGGGATAACAATTTTATACTCCCTGCCGAAGGAGTAATGGTGTTCAAAAAGTTCAGAGCCGGAACAACTGGCGAACTTGCTCGTCCAGGCACGGTCAGGACTGATCGAGCAGGCATCACCGTGCCACGAAATAAGCGGCCTCTCTACGGCATAAGGGGTCGCCTCATCATCGTCATCATCAATACCCTCCAAATATCTCTCGTCAATTTCAGGAGAAGGAGACCTAGGGCCCCCGAACCTTAGCGGGGTAACGGCAAGTGGCTCCTGCTCATCGATCGCGACGCTCGCCCCGGCGCGGCAAGTACTGGGTCCAAAGACGCCAGTAAGACATGAAAACAAATACTTAACAAATAAAAGTTGAAAAATTTGTTTGTTTACCTTGGAAAAGTGTTACGCCGAGTAACGCTTTGAAGACTAGAGAGAAGTTTCTTCGAAGAAAGCTAGAGAGAAGAAATTTTTTGAGAAAATGAAATTTGTGCGGAAAATTAAGGGGCACACTGCTCTATTTATAGAGCAAAGCCCATGAAATGGACCAATCAGGGCAAAGCCCATGAAACGTCAACCAATCAATGCCGAGCCACGTGCCAAGCATGCAGCCACGGAATGTCAATTGACATACAGTTACCAAACTTCTTCGACACGCTCCTTGGTATCTACTTGCCAACGGCCCGCTGTTCAACCAAGCTTGGCAGCACCGGCCGGGGGCAATCAAAAGCACACGGCACTCTCAACCTCGGTCTCAGCCAGCGCCATTTTCTTTTCCACATTTGATGTCCATTACACATTCATGTGGAGGGGGGATATGATACGGCCTGAGCAGAACCAAGCCGAGGTGGTGGTGTTGTGATGGTGTAGATTTGAGTTTTTTTTTAAAAAAAAAAAATGAAAAAGTTAGTTTTAAAAAGTTAAACCTAGATTTTTTTTTTTCATATTTTTTCTTTATTTGTTAATTTTTTTTCTAGTAAAGTTAAGGTTACACTTATCTTTATCTTTATTAATATTACACTTTTCATTATTAAAGTTACACTTTTCTCTATTTAAGTTACACTTCTTAAAATTACAGTTTTCTCTATTAAAATTACATTTTTTTCTATTAAAGTTATATTTTTCTCCATTAAAGTTACTGATGGGGCATATTCTGCACCCGCTGACCGAGTCAACATATTGAGCAAGGTCAAAGCCAAAAGACAGGAAGTCAACGTATTAGACAAAGATAATCGACGCAAGCCTTGACTGCGGTCACTGGGTCTCGGTGGGCAACTAGCCACCGTAGGAGGCATATCCGCGTACTCATATCCAAGACCCCTCGGCATGGAGTCAACCAGGTCCGCCGGCCTGCCATGGGTCCCTCGGCCGAGGGTAGATCAGTCTTTCCACCTGCTCTGCCACTTGGCCACTTGGCCACTACGTGACAAAAGGTGAAAGTCTATAAATACTCCTCAATCCTCATTGAGAAAACGATCGAATAATCCACAATTCACCCATAAACTCACTATTCATCTGGTATTAACTCCCTTATCTCTCTACAATATACTTTGCCAAGTAACACACAACTTAATCTCTTTAAGTTTACTGACTTGAGCGTCGGAGTGAGTTCGCTCGGTACCAAGCCGAGCCCTCAGTTTGTTCATTGTTTCAGGAGAGGCCGAAACGAAGAGTCAAGCAAAGACATCATTCATCGAGCTTACGTGGTAACAAATCCTGCTCCGGAATTACACCCGGAACAGTTACACTTTTTACTATTAAAGTTACATTTTTCTCTATTAAAGTTACATTTATTAAAATTACAGTTTTCTCTATTAAAATTACATTTTTCTCTATTAAAGTTACACTTATTAAAATTACACTTTTCTCCGTTAAAGTTACACTTTTCTCCATTAAAATTACACTTTTATCTATTAAAATTACACTTTTTCCTATTAAAGTTACACTTTTTTCTGTTAAAGTTACATTTTTCTCTATTATTAAAGTTACACTTTTATCTATTAAAATTATACTTATCTCTATTAAGGGTACCCTCTCAAGGACTACAGTTATACTCTCAATAGACTAAAGTTACACTCTGAATGGATTAAAGTTACACTTTGAATATGGACTAGAGATACACTCTCAATGGACTAAAATTACAATTTAATGGACTAAAATTACACTTTAATGGACTAAAGTTACACTTCTGGACTAAAACTACAATTTGATGGAGTAAAGTTACACTTCTGGACTAAAATTACTCTTTAATGGACTAAAGTTACACTTTTAAATGACTAAAATTACACTTATAAATCACTCAATTTATAATGAGTTGTGTTAAAGTTTGAAAAGAAAATATTTCTCAAAATTTGACGTAAACTGCTTCAAAATTTCAAATTTGTCGTAAAACGCAAAATTTGTCGTAAACTTGCTTCAAAATTTGAAATTTCAAAATAATATCCGTCAAAACCGCTTTCTTTTTGTTAAAATTACACTTTTTTCGTTAGAATTACACTCGTAAAATTTGAAAACGCAAAAATGTCGTAAACTCGTCTCAAAATTACAAAAAAACAAAATAAAACACGTCAAAACCGCTTTTTTTCGTTAGAATTATACTTTTTTTTGTTACAATTACACTCGTAAAATTTGTAAAAACTTTGAAGCATAAGAAGACTTTTTTTTGTTAAGTGTATGATAATGAATTAATGAATGTATAACTAAAGCTAGAGAGAGAAAGTGAGATTAATTAGTGTATAGAAAACTCATTAGTGTTAAGTGTGTTTGTTGTCTTCAATCTCAACCATCCATATTTGAGTATCTAATGGTAAGAGATAGGACTTAGGGACTCGAAATATATGGTGGACTTATAAGAACTTTACTCTATATAATATATATATATATATATCTTGTATTTTAAAGATGGTTCATATGTATTTATTTTAAAGATGGTTCAAGCTCTTATTTGCGCTTAAGACTGGTTTTGCATGGCTGGAGAAAAAATTAATATAGACGACTTCTTGGAAGACTTGGAAAATCTTGAGAAAGGTAAGATGCAGTAGCTTCAAAATTCTCATAATGACTAATTGTATTATAGCACATTCTAAGTTTTTAAGATACTTTATCCAATTACTTCTACAGATTTGGAAGATATGAACTTGGACGACAATGTGGTAAATGGTGTGGATCCTATGAATGCATAAGTGGAAGCTAACTCCTCATGAACTCAATACTTCACTCTTCATAGTTATTCAATAAAACTTTAATTCTAGTTATTTATTTTTGCTGAAAACAAGACATTCGTATTTCAATTTTGTATTTGGTTTATAATATTGTTTTACGCGTTGTATCCATTAAGGATATACTCCGTACTTATTATTATCTAAGAATAATGTTACTAATTATTATGAGTTTTAATCTTGGATATTTTTAAGATAATATGGTCCATTTGGTTCGGTCCGGTCTATGCGTTTTTCTGTCCAAACCGGCCCGGACCGATATTAATATGGTCCGGTCCACGGTCCATCATTTCAGCCTTATTCGGTCTTCGGTCCAAGGTGTTTGGTCTGGTCCGGTCCCGGAACAATGAACAACCTTGCTGGCCTTAAATATAACCAGAAGAAAAAAGATCTGAAATGCCAAATAAACGTAGGGGATCGTGTTAATAATGCTCACAATAATGAGTTGGTCACTCTTTAGACGGGTAATTTTAATCAGAAACAATAAAACGGGATTTTGAAACGATTTTACAGTCAAATATAAGCCACTTTTGGGAAAAAAAAAGTTACCGTAAACCGTAATACTACCTAAATAGCTGGACCTTTGTAGTTACATTTGATTATAAAATAATAACAAAACCTTTAACAGTCCCATGGAAATTCAATTGGCGATATGAGTACCGCCCTTTTTTTTTCTCACTTATTTAACTCGTGTATTATGTATGTACTGTAAAGTAGGGTCCGTATGGAGTAGAACAGTAGAACCGTGATAAGGTTCCATTATTGAAGACGAGACAGGCTGACGTGGCCGGACAGGCCCTATATCAATTATCAACGATTTCACTGTAGCCTGTAGAGCTGAATAACATGTTTTTCATGTTTTATTTGAAATCAATAGACAATAGTATTATTTGAACTGTAGAACTCTATAAAAGGAGGCCTTATTGTTGAACTAAAAACATATCCTCACTTAATTTTTACTTACATTACAAACGAAAATGAATATTTTTTCACATCCTAATGTTTCCGTTGTGGTTACTGAAATGTTAACCGTATCTGGGTCTGTAAAAAATGTTGGGGTTGGTCAAGTGACCGACGTTGTATCTAATATAGTGTCAGGCATTCCACTTAATATTGTGCCAGTTGGTACACTTCATCTAGAGCTTGTTAGTACAGAACATGGTATGTTATTACTCTTCGTTTCAAATAATTCTTGTTTTCGAAATATTTGTTATCATTTGTTTTTTACTCGGCGTCTTTTTACTTTTTGTGAGAATATTTTACTTACAATAAATGAATGATTAAAATGAAGGAAGAAGGACTTAGATTCTTTTTATTTTAGCGGAAAAAAGCTTAACTAAACTGAACCTAATAGAGCTGTACTAAACTGAACCTAACTTAATATAGTTGAACTAAACTAAACTAAGAGTTGAACTAATTAGAACTAAAACGAGTTAAAGTTAAGTCCAAAAAGAACGGAGCCTAAGACTAAATTTTGGTAAATTGATTGTTAGAGAAGATTACGGTATATTGTAATATACCGTACGTAATCAGAAAAATATCAAATGATTTAATAAATGATCATATTGCCGATATTAGGAAGATATTATTATTGTGTTTAGATATTCTCAGTGCTATAAATGCGGATCGTTGTAATCCTTAGAGACACGAACTATCAATAACAATTATGAATTCCGCTTTTCAATCTATTTTACATTGGTACTCCATTCCCGAGATTACTTTTACAAATCCATTAACGTAAGTCTCTATTATTATAAGTTCCACTTATAATTTTACTAATCTCGAGTATCTTTTATGTGTGACCCAATAGGATCAAGTTATTTATATGGATAATAAATCTCACTACTCACTTAGTGACTACGATAGTGACTCAAATTAGTGATCCAAATTAGCAATCAAGACATATTCTCAAATTCTCGACATAAAAATCTCTAAGGACAAGGAAAGCGTTGTTATTAGTATGATTGGACGAGTTAATTTATGTACTATTATTATAATTATCATCTTTGACGCCAAAAGCTTAGATCCGCTATTGTGCTTTTGTACGCCCCTCAAAACTCTTAGCTTCTAACATTGTTGTCGCTATGTTTTAGGGCAAAAGCCAGTTGAAGCAAAGGCAAACCTCAACGTGTTAATTCCAAAGGGGTTAGATGAATTGAAATATGAAGCAAAATTTCACGTCAATGATAATTTTGGTAAATTGGGAGCAGTACTGCTTAAAAATGAACATCAAAAAGAAATGTATGTCAAAACCATTGTTATTAAGGGCTTGCCTCAAGGAACTGTCGAGGTCACTTGCAATTCATGGATCGCTTCGACCCATGACAATCCTGAAAAGAGAGTTTTCTTCACTAATGAGGTAAAGGGGACAATTGATTTAAATACTTCTTACATTGAGTCTAGACCTTGCCACATGCTGGGCAGGGCCAGCCCGAGACGAGTCGGGCTCCTTTGGCCAGGCCCTAAACCGGCCTATCCAGTTCCAGAGTGCTGGCTGGGTCTGGCTAGCTCAAATTTTGCCCTAACCCTGACGGGTCGAGGCATGTTGCTAAATCATGGACCCAATCGCACATACTGGTTAGCCGGTCCGAGCTGCTGGCCCATGTTGTTGGCCAAGTCTTATTGAGTCCACTCAAATAACTCTATATTTCCCTTTTCATATCATCATATGTACTTGAAATGAATTTCAAATAAAATTTATTTCTTGACACTATGAGGTGGATCAATTTTGATGAGTACAAATTACGAGAAATATTGGCTCAAGTTGGAAGCGTCTGATCTATGTTTGATGGACTATTACTCCATTTATGCCAATTATTTATTTGTCTTTTACTCCGTATATTCTTTCTGATGAATATCCAAACAAGCAGTCTTACATTCCATCAAACACTCCACCGGGACTGAAAAGCTTGCGTGAGAAGGAGCTTCAAAATATGAGAGGCAATGGTCAAGGGAAACGCAAGTCCTTCGACCGTATTTATGACTACGACGTTTACAACGATCTTGGCAGCCCTGACAGTAAGCCGGCTGTTGTCCGATCTGTTCTTGGAGGCAACCAGCATCCATATCCAAGACGTTGTCGGTCTGGCCGGCCTCCCTGCAAATCTGGTATGGAGTCATTTTTATCGTTTCAATGTCACTGTATTTCTTACTTATAGCATAACAACTTCTACGTTGTCAAATACATAAATAAAATTACTCTTACTCTTTTCCATGTAGATCCGTTATCAGAAACAAGAATACTCGGCACCTTTTACATACCGAGGGATGAAGTATTCGCAGATCTGAAGACGTTAGACTTCGGGACCAGTGTTCTAACTAATGTCTTGCATTCAGTAGTCCCGACCCTGGAGGACGCTGTTACTGATACCAGTCTTGGACATTTTAACTTCAGAGAGATTAATGACTTATTCGATCGAGGAATTGAGATGTCCGACATTAAAGATATCAAGTCCATGCTAACAGTTGTGCCCAATTTAATAAATCCAACTGAACGTCTTTTACGTTTTCCCACCCCTCATGTCTTACAGAGTAAGTAGCTAAATGTCCAAATATTACGTACCTCTCAAGTTTTACTCTATGGTTAATTACTTATTTATCCCGATATTATTCATGGACGAAATATAACACAATAAAAGCTTTTCATGTTGCGAATTAGCAGTCGATTGATGCCTCCACCTATATTTTTTATTATGGGTAATCAAAAAATAAACTCCCTTTTTATTACTGGGTAAAATTTCAGAACAGTTTTGTCTATTATTGTTAATTATGGAGTAGTTGGTGTTAGAGTCTTGTATTCTCTTCTAATTCGTGTGGATATGATACCGTTTTGTGTCTGTAGGAGATCAATTTTCATGGTTTAGAGATGAAGAATTTGCTCGAGAGACCCTTGCCGGTCCAAACCCAAGTAGCATTAAACTAGTTACGGTATGATCCATAGCTTATATTATAATGATATAGACAATACAATGCTAACTGTTTTATGTTGGTCTGCAATTACATTGTTGTCATTTAAATACAATTTTCTTAGAAGATAATTTCTAAGAATACAGTCAACATACATTGTGTAGGAATGGCCTTTAATGAGCAAGCTTGACTCTGAAATTTACGGCTCCCCTGAATCAATAATTACTACTGAACTAGTTGAGCAAGAGATCAGAAGTGCCATGTCCTTGAGTGAGGTATGAACGTCTCTCCGTACCTTCTTCTTAAGCAAATATGATCAACTTAATGAGCGTAGATAAAGAAACCTTGAGATATATCTTTTTTAAAATCAAAGTGACCTCGCCCAATCCCTATTTGGTGGAACCGTCACTGGCCCGAGTCCCATATTGCTCAGTCGCAAACACCCAATTCAATAGGTGTAATATGACTATATAAAATGTTTAGTATGAAATTACAAACAAATTGAACTTTTTAACAGAAGTCGACCCTAAGCTAATGAATTAATAGTGTCATTGCTAATTTTCTCTGAATATCTGACTTCTTTTTCCCTGCGTTCTTTACCGTTTCAATCATAATTTAAAACACTGATTTATATATATTAAAAAAAAAATTAATAATCGCAGGCTTTGAAGCAAAAGAAACTGTTCTTACTAGACTATCATGACACGCTTCTACCTTTTGTGAACAAAGTAAGAGAGATCAAAGGCACGACCCTATATGGGTCGCGTACATTGTTCTTTCTAACCCCGAAAGGAACTTTGAGACCTCTGGCTATCGAATTAACAAGGCCGCCATCGGCGAATGGGAAGCCTCAGTGGAAACAAGTATATACGCCTGGCTATGATGGCACAAGCACTTGGCTTTGGAGGCTTGCTAAAGCTCATGTTCTTGCTCATGATTCTGCTAATCACCAAATTGTTAGCCATTGGTATATTTCCTTGTATATAATAATAATAATAATAATAATAATAATAATAATAATAATAATAATAATAATAATAATCAGTATGCTGAGTTACAGTAGTTTTGATTGGTAGTTCGGCTTTTGAACTAATCCATGTTGTTTCGACGATAGGTTAAGGACTCATTGTTGTATTGAGCCTTTCATAATTGCAACAAACCGACAACTAAGTGCTGTGCATCCAATTCATAGACTCCTGAATCCTTATTTTCGATACACCATGGAGATCAATTCACTAGCTCGTGTAGCTCTTGTGAATGCTGGTGGGTTTATTGAGAGTACGTTCTCACTCGACAAATATTCCATGGAATATGGCTCTTTGGTTTATGACAAGGAGTGGAGGTTCGACCATCAAGCATTACCAACTGATCTAATCAGCAGGTATATTGTTTATCGAGATATTGTCTATTCATTGATACAAATTTTACATAATTTAGTATACTCATTGGTCTCTAAATTTGATTTAATAGAGGCATAGCTATTGAAGATGAATCATCACCGCACGGACTTAAGCTTGCAATCGAGGATTATCCATATGCTAACGATGGACTTCTCCTTTGGGATGCTATGAAGCAATGGGTCACCGACTACGTCATGCAATATTACCAAAATGAAGAAGAGGTTCAGTCTGATACAGAACTCCAACAGTGGTGGGCCGAAATCCGTGAGAAAGGCCATGGAGATAAGAAAGATGAGCAATGGTGGCCGGTTCTTACAACTTCTCAGGTCCTTATTCAGATTCTAACAACTATGATATGGGTAGCGTCTGGGCACCACGCTGCAGTAAACTTTGGTCAATACAGTTTCGGAGGATACTTCCCAAATCGACCAACAATTGCCCGAATCAAAATGCCTACTGAAGACTCAACTGAAGAAGAGTGGGACTACTTTGTGAAAAACCCATGTAATGTGTTGCTAAACACATTACCATCTAGAGCTCAAGGGATTAAAGTCATGACCATCTTGAATGTTTTGTCAAGCCATTCGCCTGAGGAGGAGTATATAGGTGAACAACTTGAGCCGTCATGGGCTGATGATCCCGCCACAAAAGAGTCGTTTGAAAATTTTCATTTGAATTTGAAGAAGATAGAGACTACAATTGATGCAAGGAACGCAGACCAGAAGTTAAGTAACAGAACTGGAGCAGGAGTTATTCCATATGAACTGCTTAAACCGTTCTCAAAACCCGGTGTTACTGGTATGGGTGTCCCAAACAGTGTTTCTATATAAGCCTCGAGAATCTATCCTAATGGTACTTACGCGAATAAACAGCGGTTCTAAACTTGTATAAGCTTATTTCCTATATTTGTGTTGTATGAAGATCTTCTAAGTGGTGCTTGTATTAGACACTGGATCTTCCTTTTATGTTTGTGTGCTTGTTTGCTTTGTGGAAGCAGCCTTGCCCTTGTGGCTTGGATGCTCCAACTGTTTGATGTTCAGGTTATTGAATAAAAACGAGTTATTTGAATTTAGATTATGGAAGAATAATGAATGCAAGTCTTTCTTTTTTTTTAAGTAGTTGCTCATTCATGGACAAAGATTACTCTTTTATGGATTTTTTGTCATTAATTTTCCATATCTTAGCCTTCGCCAAAAAACAAAATAAATAAACTCTCTTATTCGATTCCCACAAAATTAATCAAATTCGTCAAATTACTCAATTATCGACACTAATTCTCTTGTCGATTAAGTAATAATACGAGAATTGTCAACAACTAATCAACAACGATATGTGTTGGTGTATGGGGGAGTATAGGAGGTAGAGTGGAGACTAGTTGTTAGTTTAGTTGATTAGTTGAAGGTTAGTTTGAAAGAATTAGTTTGTGTATTATTTGTTTGTGAAATTTTTATGATACACTTGGGTTCATAGAAATGGGAGGGGAGGTCCTCTATTTATAGAGCTCCTCCTCCTTCTTTTACATCCCAAGAACACTCTAGAATAAGACATTCTAGAGTGGCCTAGACATGGAACTCTCTAGAGCTCCTTACCACTTATACACATGTCTAGAAGGTTCTAGGTTGTTCTACATAAACCTAGAACATACATGACTCTTCTAGATCCTTCTAGACTCTTCTAGACTCTTCTAGTTGTTTCTACATTATTCTAGCACATTCCGAATAAGTCTAGAACATTCCGGAAACTTCTAGAATACACTAAAAGTCTCATACTTCAACACTCCTCCTTGAGAATTTTGGTGTAACACTTAGCTTGAACATTCCACTTCTTTTTCTTTTTTCTTTTGTATCGCCAAACTCGGAGGTTGCTCGATGGACGTCTCCTCCTCGAGCTGGTAGCATGACGAACAACTGGAGCAAATGTATCTTCGTAGTGAATTCCATCTTGTTGGGAATATCCTTTGCCGATCATTCTTGCTTTGTGCTTGTTGATAGAGCCATTAGGATTCAACTTAGTTTTATAAACCCACTTTACACCAATCACCTTTCGATCTCTATCTCTTGGCGTGTCAACCAACTTCCAAGTGTTGTTTTTCTTTATCATGTTTATCTCCTTCTCCATAGGTTCTTGCCACTCCTTAGGTTTGGAAGCCTCATCAAAGTCTTTTGGCTCCTCAAAAGCGAAGTAGCACCTCTTCGTCTCTTCTGCATCCAAATGAGTAGCAGGACATTCTACATAAAATTCACATAGATCTTTCTTACCTCGTGCTCCCGTAGCATTCTCTGAATTGTCATTTGGGGATAGAGAAGGTGTATTAGGAGTTGATGGAGGTGTAGGAGGATCATTGTTGTTGGTTGTGTCAACATCACCTTGTGAATGATGTGGATGATCAGGGATTATGGTCACATTTCTTTCTACCCTCTGTTCTTTCCAATTCCAGATTGCATCTTCGTAAGAAGATGCTTGAGTCTTGAATTTCTGATCATGGGCGTGTAAGGATTCGATTAGCTCTGTCACAGTGAGTTTCGATAGATCCCTTAATTCTTTAATAACATTGACAATCATGTCAAATTTTTTTGTCAATGTTACGAGAATTTTCTGCACAATCCTCGTGTCGGCGACATCTTCACCATATATTTTCATTTGGTTGACTGTCTCCATTACCCTCCAAGTGTAGGTATTTATGTCTTCATTCTCCCCCATTTTCAAATTTTCGAAATTTTTTCTTAAGGCATTAAGGCGTAACACCCTTATCCTTTCATCACCATAGAATTCTTTTTGGAGTAAATCCCACGCTTATTTTGCGGTAGAAGCCCACATTATTTTTGGAAAAATGATCTCCGAAACGGTATTAAAGATGAAACAGAGGGCTTTGGCGTCATTTATTTCATCCTCATTTATTTTCTTTAAGGTTGCTTCGGTGGTTGGAAGACGTTCTTGTTGTTTTTGGGGACCATTTCCACTATCTCCCATAGTGCATTTGCTCTTAAGAAGAGCTTCATTTTAATGCACCAATGGTCGTAATTTTCTCCTCTAAATAAATCTAGAAAATTTAGAGGAGCGGGTAATAGAGTGTTTGATGCGGAAGCCATAGTTTAATTTTGTTGCCCTTAAGATCTTTAGAGCTCTTGATACCACTTGTTGGTGTATGAGGGAGTATAGGAGGTAGAGTGGAGATTAGTTGTTAGTTTAGTTGATTAGTTGAAGGTTAGTTTGAAGGAATTAGTTTGTGTATTATTTGTTTCTGAAATTTTTGTGATACACTTGGGTTCATAGAAATGGGAGGGGAGGTCCTCTATTTATAGAGTTTCTCCTCCTTCTTTTACATCCCAAGAACACTCTAGAATAGGACATTCTAGAGTTGCCTAGACATGGAACTCTCTAGAGCTCCTTACCACTTATACATATGTCTAGATGGTTCTAGGTTGTTCTACATAAACTTAGAACATACATGACTCTTCTAGATCCTTCTAGACTCTTCTAGACTCTTCTAGCTGTTTCTACATTATTCTAGCACATTCCAGATAAGTCTAGAACATTTCGGAAACTTCTAGAATACACTAAAAGTCACATACTTCAACAATAAGAAATCTAGAATTTCTAAAAAGTTAAAGTTATGATTCTATGATAATAGTTGTATACATGGATACACGGTTGACCACTTCCCAAATATAAGGCGCAATTGCATCGGACAAATTGTTGTTCTTAAGATGAATGATCAATAACAATAAGTAATTAAGAACTCCAGGCCAAACGTGTAAGTTATATAGTGGTATTAATTAATCTAATAAATTGCACCAGAAAAATTAATTAATCTAATAGAGTCTGACTTTTGAATTGGGCATAGGTAGAGTGGGTGTAGGGTTGCAGAACGACGGAGTTGGCGGCAGGGGTAGTAGGTGGCATGTGGTGGGAGGGAGTTGAACGGGTATATTGGAAGAAAAGAAATTGAATTGGGTGGAATGCTGGAAAGAAAGGGGAGATAAAATGTGAGGGGTAAATTGGGTATTCATGTCCATGATTAAGTTAATCATGTACATGAATGAGTACCACCCTTTTTTTATTATGTACCCTTTTTCCTTTCGACATAAATAAGTATAAGGATTTTTCTAACGAGGCTAAATAGAGAAAGAATCAAATGAATAATTCACTAAATATGGAATAAATGATTTGATTCTTACATTTCTCATGATATATTCCTTTAATTCTTTCTATATTTAGCCTCTTAATGTGTGCCCTAAGGGCACACGTTAGAAAAACCCGTAATATAAACTCGTGCAATAATGTTGATATGTATATAAATTTTACTTTATATGTTAAACTAGCTTAGCACCCGTGCAAAATTGTACGGGCATACATAATATACCGTATAAACAAATGTTCAGAAAAGTTTAATGTGTAAAAACATAAGATTAATGGTCTTGGAAATAGTCATCTAACCCTCTTACCTCGCAATTTACAGGAGCCATTAAAGCATTTGTGTTTATGTAATGTTGTTAGAGTAATTGCTCAGAATCATCATGCCATTTTATCATTTTAATTATTTTTAAATGAGACAGTTTTTATTATATGCACAATAACTTTCCGAAAAAACTTACATTTAATTTTAAATAACTGTTCATTCTTAATTGTAAACCCAAATGTTCCTATCATAAAAGCCTTTATCAATAGACTTGGTAATCAAAATAAACACCAAGATATCTTTTTTAGACAAACTAGTTGTTGCACCGCGCCCTATCGGGCGCGGTACCCTAATTTGGTGAAATGCTAGGCAGAATTGAGTCGATATTAAGCGTGTATTGATTGTAAACAATTAATGTATGGCTGACTTAGGCACAAGGTAGTTGAAAATAAAGATGCTTTGAATTAATAGAATACTTGTAATTAAAAGCAAACAGTGTAGAAATGACATTGCTAATAATGCGTAATAAAAGTGCAAATTCATGCCACACATTTTGCATTATAGTGTGAGGGAATGTAACACACAAGTAGTCATGATGATTCATAGGGAAAAGCAAAACATTTCAAGTATTTAGATAGCTACAAGCACACACTTAAGAACTGAAACCCTCATATGTAAATATGTCCTCGGAAAGGTTGTTACTAAAACTAAAGGTTGTTACTAAAACGAGCAGGACTACATACAAAGCTTGTAACATTTTGTTGATATAGGCCATGATCATATAAGTGCTTTCCTGAAAGGGGGCTCCCTTGCTTTCTCTTCACAAGCTTCGTATGAAAAATCTTATGACTAACTCTGAGAAGTATGACAAGAACTTGCTCGCCTGGTACTTAAGACACACATGTTTTTTTTTTTTTTTTTTTTTTTTTTTTTTTTTTTTTTTTTTTTTTCAAGAAAGGCAAGCCATATATTCATCCATTAAAGGGAATAAAGAGGCAATCTTACAAAAGCATAACCAATATGAGGTTTCAACTAGCTAAGTACCCCACTATTTCATCCTCCTTATGTGATTTAGATGCATACAATAATCTAATAATTACAAGGAATTGAACTTTCTTAATAATTCCATCCACAGTATGCTCCAATCCTTGAAAGATCCTAGCATTCCTTTCTTCCCAAATGCTATACACCACGGCACCAAGACACCCTAGAAACCATTTGGTTTTCCAATGTTTACAAGTACGTCTATTAGCACCCCAATGTAGCTCATTATTGAGACTATTCGTACGCCCAGAAATCTTCATCCAAGAGAGAATGCCATGCCAAACTTCTTTAGAAAACAAACACTTAAAAAATAAGTGTTTATGATTCTCATTGTCCTTCTTGCATAAAACACAATGGTTAACCAAATGAATACCTCTGCAGTTTAGTTGATCAATGGTAGCGAGTTTCTTCTGCATTGCTAGTGTTAGAAACACACTGTGCTTGGGTAGAACTGCACGTTGCCAAATCACTTTTTCCCAGCTAACAGTATTCAGGCATTGCTTGAACTTATCATACAACAGATTCAGTTGCAACTTCCCCTGGTGAACACAACTTGCCATGAACTGTTTTGCATTCTGAATGTTCCCAGTATGCATCAACAACTCATCCCTGACCTTCAAAATCTTTGCGCCACTTTCGAATGAGTAGGCTTTGATACTGCAGTCCAAATGCTTCCTGACTTAATGTTATATTTGAAATGCCATTCAAACCAGATGCTATCAGATCCCTGTTCCAATTCCCAAATCCATTTACCCAGAATGCATTTATTCCAGGCCAGCACTTCCTTAATATTGAACCCACCTTCTTGGTGAGGTGCACAACAAGACACCCAACTTTTCATTATCATTTTCCTACACCCTTCCTCAGAATTCCATAGGAAATTTCTGCAAAACTTTGTAATTAGCTTGATCACTCCTTTAGGAATTAACAAAGTAGAGCACCAGTATTGCTCCATGCCCAAAATAACAGAGTTCAACAAACTAATCTTCCCTGCATATGAAAGTTTGTGTGTAGACCAGTGTTGCAGAGCTTTTTGGACTCTATTAAGAAGATCAGCAAACATGCTTTTGTTCAATTTCCCATCATTCAAAGGTATACCCAAGTATCTAAAGGGAAATCCCCCCTCCTTGAAACTTGTAGCCTGAAGAATCTCCTGTTTGATCTCATCCTGAACACCTCCCATATAGATATTGGTCTTCTCAGGATTAGCATACAACCCAGACATGCTTGCAAAAGTATCTAATGCTTGTGTGACAGCAACTACAGAAGGAATATCACCCCTGACAAAGAGCATTAGGTCATCTGCAAAAATTAAATGGTTTAGTCTCACAGGTCCACACTTGGGGTGGTATGAAACCTGAGGATGCTTGTGAATGTGCCTAAGAGTACGAGATAAGATCTCCATGCTCATAACAAATAGGAAGGGGGAGAGAGGATCCCCTTGCCTCAGACCACCTTCACCCTTAAAAAAACCAACTCTATCACCATTTATCTTCAAGCTGAACCAAGTAGAAGTGATGCACCCTAGGATCCAGTTCTTAAACTTTGGGGGAAAATTGTAATACTGAAACATCTTATCAATGAATTCCCATTGAAGGGAATCAAAAGCTTTCTTGATGTCCACTTTGATTAAGCATCTTGGAGAGATCCCTCTTTGTCCATAACCCTTCACCAATGACTGGGTAAGCATGATATTCTCAAAAATATTCCTGCCCTGAACAAAAGCACCCTGCTCCTTACCCACAATATGAGACAGATAAGGTTTTAGTCTAGCACACAATATCTTGATGACAGTTTTATAGAACACTGTACAGCAAGCAATAGGTCTATAATCCATCACATTAGCCACTACAGGTTTCTTTGGAATTAAAGCAAGTAATGTGGTATTAGCTTGCTTTGACATTTTACCAGTTCTAAAGAAAGATTGGATGGCTTTGCAGAAATCCTTCTTAATTGTCTCCCAGGATTTCTTGAAGAAATGTGCAGAAAACCCATCATGACCAGGACTTTTATTAGAGTCAATAGAGAACACAACAGACTGAATTTCTGTTTGTGTGACCTCCCTGCAAAGCCCCTCCCAGTCAGAAGTAAGAATCTTATCCCCCTGCAACTCAGTCATGGAATCACAATTGACATCCACCTTCTGACCCAAAAGCCATCTGTAGTAGTCAACAAAAGCTTGATTCACATCCTAAACCCCAACCTTTTCAATCCCCTGTCTATCCAAGATCCTCCCAATAGTAACCTGATGCTTCCTAGCAGCAATTTTGGAAAAATAATAGCTAGTGGGTGCATCATTATATTTGACATCCTGAATTTTAGCTCGTTGAGCTAGTGAGCTTCTCTCAGTTTTCTTGAAAATCACATACTGATTAATCAAATGCTGTTCCTGCTCAATCAGAACAGAATCCAAAGGCCTCTTTTGTAACTGAAGTTGGCAAGTTTCAAGCTCCTTTTTAGCTTCCCGCACTTTCTTAGTTATCCCAGAGTAGTGATCACTATGGAGCTTAATAAGATTCTTCCTTACATGTTTCAGTTTCCCAAAGAATTTGAACATGACATTACCCCTCACAGGTAATCCCCAAGCCTGCAAAACCATCTCATCATACTCCTTATGATCAGCCCAACAATTAAGATAACTAAACTATTTCCTAGGCTTATACTTATCCTCCACAGTAACTAGGAGAGGTGAGTGATTAGATATCCCAGGTGGCAGGACATGAACCTGAGTATTTGGGCATTCAAGTAACCAAGAAGGATTACTCAGTACCCTATCCAATCTAGACCAGACCCTAACAGTAGCTTCTCTTTTGTTAGTCTAAGTGTGGTCACAGCCAAAGCTATGTAAATCCTCCAAAATACAGTCCATCAGACATTGATTAAAAGCCAGCATCTCAGTAAGAGATGGTGGGTTAGAGCCAATTCTTTCTTCCACATCCCTAACAATGTTGAAATCTCCCAGTACAATCCAGCTAGTAACCTTACCTTTCAAACTTCTTAAATCATCCCATAATCGTTCTCTATGCCCAACATCATTACTAGCATAAACAAAAGTGATGAAAACAATTTTGTTGGTCCTATTATTCAAAAGCTCAAGATGAATGAACTGATCATGAATCTGAGCAGAAATAACAATGACCCTCCTAACATCCAAAAAAACCCAAATCCTACCATTGTAATGGTGGGAGTAGTTATTTATAATAGTATAAGTAGAAAACTTCTTACTAATAGCAGCTGAATTATTCAAACGAACCCTAGTTTCCAGAAGCCCTAACCCTTCTATTTTATTCTGGTAAAGATAACCCCTAACTTCCAGCTGTTTTATTGGGTCATTAAACCCCCTAATATTCCAAGAATAAATGATCATGTTGTTGGAATATGTGTCCTCCGACAATAATGCGATCACGACTGTTGATCATGATGATCACATGTTTAAATCTCATTATAAAGAATACAATTGGGAAGTAATTTTTACTGTCAACTGGTCAACATATATCGGTAATGATTGGCTGACTAGAGTTTGACATTATTGTCGTGCGACGGTGGTGATCAGTTGACCCCCTAGGTCATACCTGTAGGGCAACACTCTTAATTGATCATTTAATTAATCGTATAACGTTACGAGTTAATTAAATTACTTGAAAATTGACGGACGATTTTGGAAGTAAAATTTACGTATTGAAATTGATTAAAATGAGATACGGTTTGAGTAATTGAATTGTATCATTACTCAGATGAAATTATTGTTTAAAGAAATAATTGAAATTGAATGAATTATTATAAATACAATTTATTGTGATTTATAATTGGAGAAATATTTTGGTACAAGTAATTATGAATTACTAAGTCGATTTTTGTATATGACGTATTTTATTAATACGTTGATTTTTAATATGTTAAAAATACATAACAAATTTATGTAACATATGACATGTGACATATTGACAAATTGACAAAAATAATATGGAATCCATATTATCTAATGTACCGAAATTAAGAGGGGTTTAGGCTAAAAATTGTGTTTATATTATAAGTGGTAAACATAATGATTACTTGCCTTAGTAGCCATGCAACCCTAGTTTACCTTGTGAAGGCAAACAAGAGCATGCATTGGGTCTCCTTTCTTCCCTCCTACCCGGTTTTACCAAAGAAAAGGCAAAGGATTTTTGTCTTATATTTTTTGATATACACTACATGCATGAGTGTGTAGTATTCATTCATTCTAACTTATCAAAAATTAAGATTTTAGAAAGAGAAAAATACTTCCTCTCCTATTCTCTCCCAACCGGTTTTTGGGAGATTAAAAACCAAATTGTTTTGGGTCATTTTTCCTACAAGATTAATATTGTACTAGTATCTATAATATTAATTTTAATTAAGAGAAAGCTTTGGGTATAAATCCTTGGGAGAGATCCTACACTTGGGTCTTAGTTCATCCAAAAGGTAAAGCTCAAGAATGAGAGAGAAAGGTGATCTCTCTTGTGCCCATTAAACCGAAAATCACAATGTAAGAACAATGTTTCTTCCTTATTTTGTTCTAATGTTTGCATGCATAAGATCAATCATTAATTTTATGACAAATTAAATTAAAACATATATGAATATGTAAGTATATAGATCTACTTTTCCTTCAATCGGTATCAAGAGCCATGGTTGTTTGCATGCAAATCGGTTAAAAGGTTTTCCGAGTTATAAAGATTAACATATAAAACTTGTAAAATTTGTGTTATTATGAGATATCACGAAATTAATTCATGCATTTTAAAATTTCTGGTCCTAAAATGTTTTAGGATATTTTGTTTAAATTTACGGATTTTTATTGTTCATATTATACAATAATGGCATTTAAATGTGATTTTATGAGTAAAAATGTCATTTTCGGTCTAAAATTAGCTATACTTCGAATTTTCCAGTAATTTTTGGATATGTTGTCACATATATTATTTTGAGATAACCTGTAAATTTTCATAATTTTTGGACTTGTTATGCTCGAAAAATGGATTTTTCATTATTAAATTCGGATTTAAGTAAAAAATAGGTTAATATGAGATAAATTTCGAATCTGGTCATAGAAATTTAGTATGTTTTCACATGCAATTTTACAAGATGTGTGTAAAATAATAGGCTATAGTGAAGTCTTTTTGCATGATTTATGGATTTTTGAAGAAAAATAGCATAAATAGTGACATTATTAGTGAAAAAAATTAATAAAACATAATCTATGACTAAGAAAAAACGTCCAATGTTGCATTTTATTATATTTTTCAGATCTAAAATTGAATAGTTGATGAATATAATTTTTCACATGTTTTTATGATTATTTTAGTTAAAACCGATAAACCGCAACATTGTTTTTTCCGGAAAAATTTCGAAATTTTTGACCTAAGGTTTTGGACATTATGAGTGTCATGGTATTTTTTCCAGAATGTTCATGAGTTTAAATTTCAAATTTCAAATTTATTTGAAATTTTGTGATTTATTTGAAGTTTATAGCTTATTTTTGTAATTTTTAGTCCATTAATGAACAAATTTTATAAATATGAGTTAATTATGGTCAAATAATTAGTGAAGACTAAATTTTGAGTCCTAAGAGGTTAGGGTAATTAACTTATGCATAAATATGAATTTATGTAATTTTTGTGATTGTAAAATGTTGAAATCACGCAAATCCGTAAAAACCGAGTAATATACGATATTGGCTAATTAAAGGCGATTTAGCATAAAATTGGGCATGTTCATACATATTATAATGCGGCATTTTCTTTATGATTGTCATAATTTTAATTTATGTAATTTTTGAATTATGTAATTTTACTTAGTATGGCCTTAGTTTTTAATTGGTATTTCCCGAAATGTATGGGAATATCGATTCGGTTGTAATTTTATTGTGATCTCGTATCACCGTTTTGTAATTTAATAGATTTATTTTATTTTAGTTACAAATGTATAATAGGAAATTATGTAATTTGCTATGTAATTTATTTATCTCGGAGTTTCCCAAAGACGGATTTCTTCAAGATGGCGATACATAAAGACGGTGTTACCTCGAGATGCGTGCCACAACCGAAGTTCAAGGGACCAATGGAGTTGGTTTCCGAATATGTAATAGTTAAATAGTTTTTCTATTTTAGGAAAGGCCATACTAGGATTTATTTATTTTATGCTTGCATTTTATTTTATGTCACATGCATCGCTAAATCGCCATAACTAAAACATGCATCATCATCTTCATCGAGTTTATCGACCGTGTCAATTAAAATTATCATAGTTCACCGTTTTAGTTCACTTAAAACGTGATAGATAATAAATTGACATGACCTCTCGCTAAAACAATTAATTGAGACATAGCCTTACCAAATAGTAGAAACCATGAAAACCTATTTCGCGAGGGAGTGCACTCGGCCACACCGGGGTACAAACCTTGTTACGTAGGGGAAATGGGTGATAAATGTCTATCCACCGAATTCATGTTGATAAGGGATCGGCCACACCGTGCCTAAGTTAATATGGGTTTGGATAATGGACACATTTATTCGAAATTTGGATTGAACTCAACAAAAGTTTTTGATAAGGGATGTATTGGCCACACCGTGCCCTTGTCGGATGTGTTTTGGGCTAAAGATAATTGTTAATGTAATATTATCGACCAAGAGTTCTAAAAGTAGAATCGATTAAAACGTTAATCCACCGAGTTATATTAATAAGGGATGTATCGGCCACACCGTGCCCAAGTTAATATGAATTTGGGTCTTGGAATCATTTATCTAGTTGGGTAGAGGTCACTAGAAAAATGCATAAAACTTGTTTAAATTATAATTTTTACGAGTATTATTATTAAAACGACATTTGTTTTACTCCTTTGTTTTGTAGACCACTTCTTTTTCTCATAACAAATGGCAACACCAACCCCTATTGCAACGCCTCTCGCTAGTACATCATGGCTCTTATCCTTCATGGATCGATGTAAACTTGAAAAGAATGGGTCAAATTTCTCCGATTGGGATGCCCAACTCAAATTGGTCGCCCAAGGTGACGACAAGCTTCGTTACCTTACCGAGGCCTCTCCTCCCGAACCTACTACTAGGTCGACAGCCGCCACTAGGGAAGCATATGAGGCTTACCAAAAGGAGTCCGCCGCAATGAAAAATGTCTTGATATTTGCGATGGAGGCGGACCTCCAAAGGAGAGCCTTTAAAATGGGCAATGCTAATGAGATTTACTCGAAGCTTGTGACAATGTTTTCACAAACTCCGCAGATCGTCCAATATGAGGCGGCCGCGGCATTCTTTGATCTCGACTTCAAAGAGGGCCAAAAGGTTAGCCCTCATGTGCTCAAACTTATGGAGCTTGTCGAGACCTTGAAAATTGAAAAGGTTGAAATCCCCAAAGAACTTGTTGTAGATAGGATTCTACACTCCTTGTCCAAAGTCAAAGCATATGTTCAATTCCGGGTGAATTTTAACATACAAGACAAGGATGTGTCTCTTGAAGAATTGCACAAGTTACTTGTGCAAGCCGAAAGGGACATGGGTTTAAATGTGAACCCACCCAAGGATGTGCTTAACATAAGCACTAAGAGTAAGGGGAAGTTCAATAAGAATGGGAGGAAGGGTAAGAAGCAAGCTCCCGCATTCACCAAAGCTAGGACTTGTGAAGCTAGCACTTCAAAAATAAAGAAGGGTCCTCTTGATAAATGTCATTATTGTAATGGTATGGGACATTGGAAAAGAAATTATTCCAAATACCTTGGTGATATTAAGGTTGGAAAGATTACTCCAGTAGGTAAATGACTATCCTTCTTTTATGTTTCTAATTCAACTATGGTATTATGATGCAAAGTTGTGATAATGTATCTCCCTTTTATTGTAAATAGGGCCTCCACCAAGCAAAGACAAGGGAAAGGAAAAGCAAGCATGAAAAACCATCAAGAAGCTAGGGATAGCTTTCATGGAGCTTTGCTTTTCATTGTCTTATTTTAAATTATGTTTTGGATTTTAGAACCTTAAGTTTCCGTGTTCGTCATGGAAAGGTATTTTGGATAATGGGTTGTATTTTGGATAATAGTGACTTGGTTTGCAACCCAAGTCACCCGTTTTATCATTTTATCCTTTTGTTCTAAAATTCATGTTTAAATGCTTGTTCTTAGAAACATATAACTTAAAGTGATCTAATAGACAAATATAATGACGGGTTTCATTATATGTCCACATGCTTAAGGCTTGTGTATGATCATTTACAAAGTAACCTTGAGACTACGAAGTCTCTTAAAGGTATGTCAATCACCAAGTACACATATGAAATCTAAAACTATTAGTCAATCTATGAGATAGTTCTCCTTATACTTCAACATCATTACTTATGTCTCATATGCTATCTTTGAATCTATAGTGTATTTATTCTAAAGATAGAGTGAGAGAAAAATGAGGACACAACACACGAGACAAGATAAAAATTGTGTACTTGTGTAAATGAAGATCTATGCAAGAAAGAATGATTTGAATGAAGGTATATCTATTTACATAGTATACCAAATAGATGAGATCTATGGTCTCAAGTAAGTTCTATATGACAAAAGAGACCAAGTGAAGTAATCGAAAGAACATATTCTTATGATAACTACACGAGGAGACCAAAAGAAAGTTTTGGAAGAAAAAATGACTAATGTAAAGTCTTAACAAGTTTTTGACTAAGTTCTATATGATAAATTTTGACCAATAGTTTCAACCTTGAGATTTACTTAAGAGCCTAAATGAATCATAGTAACATACTAGTTATGATCGAGTTGCAAAGATTGATATACCGATATCTTCAATGGCCAAGTTTTAACCACGCAAATGTCATTGCTTAACCTCATTATGAAATGGTTAAACCTCCTTCCGAAAGGGTATTTTGAAGGACGTGTTCTAGATATTATTTATATTTGAATAATGACATTGCTACACATCATTATGACATGAGTGTGTTAGAGATTTAAAATCTCTTTCCGTAAGGTTAAAATGAGACCTCTTCGAAATAGGTATTTTGAAGGGATATGATGGGAACATATATGGTTTTATCTTAATAACTTGGCAATGCAATTTATATTTCAATTCTTAAAAAGTTTCGATTGAGAAGTCAATTTCGAAATATGTGGAATTGAGTGGGAGTTAGGAAATTATCATGTGAAGACATGGAATTTAGTGGGAGCTATCATCCTTTGAATGTTTACAACTCACCACTCATTAAAGAATGACGAGCTAACACCTTCTTTCATAAAGAAGCATTTTAGTTTTCAATTCTGGATGAATTTGGACTATGATGAATCCAATTACGACAAGAAATATTGGATTAGTATTAAGAGATGCACATCATATCAACATACACATAGGTTATTCATATAGATGAAAATGGAATTGCCATTAGCAGTCATGGTCGTTCATTGAACCTATGAACGGTTGATCTCATGATTATTAGTAACTAATGTTTCCGCCATTAGAATAATCATGCACATGTCCAATAGTGAATCATATGCATAAGAGCATGATGATTCATTGGTAAGCCACAATAGAAACGTCATGAATTCTCGAGTAGAATCCGATGAGCGATTTCGGTGTTTGTCAGAATGCTCTTATATGTGTCAAGAGGTTGCGCATATTAATGAAAATCCGAGCACATGTAAGGACTTATGAGAATCCTAAATCTTTCAAGCCTAGAAAGAGAAATAAGAAGTTTTGGAAAGATACTTAGTTGAATAAGAAGTCACTCAAAACTAATCTTTCCTAACTATGCTAGGACTTGTGAGAAGTGCTAGACCAATCGTCTTGACAAATTGTTGTAAGACTCTGCAAAACATATACCTAGTGCATTGTGTGTGGATGGAGTACTTGATCAGTACAAGTTATATCATTCACCACAAATTCGTTCGTTATGTGATAATCGATAAGAAAGTTCTTTCAAGATAAAGAACCAAAACTGAGGTCGGGAACCTTGATGTGTACTTGGTAAGGTTCATGCTATGAGAGAGAACATGAATGTAAAGGAAAATGCAAGTGTAAGAAGTTTGAACACATGGACACATGGCATGTTAAACTTCTATTGCAATCAATAAGTGTTTACACTTACGATATACATCACAAGGTTGTAATATGATATTGACTACCCGAGTGTGATGTGGACATTTGTCGTTTGAGTTATTATTAACTCACCTTGTACATTGTTATATCTAAACGGGTTGTGGAGACAATTGAACCCCGTTAAAGTGAACATGGATTAACATTGTATTTGCCCATAGTTACTTACATGAGGTGACGTCTCGAAGTGACTAGAGTGTGATACGATTGATGGCAAGTTCAAGTGCCATAGAGTCATGTGAGATGACTAGTCGATCACATAGGCAGACTGTTAGGAACATTTTGTCGGGCCTAATGACCTCTTATAGAGTTCTGGCAAATTTATATAGCTTGGTTGTGGCGAGAGCTGCTATAGTATTCAAATGAGTCGATTCTTTTGACTAAAGACTATTCGCCTAAGATGACACAGTTTCAGATTAACTTTGATTTGTGTTACTACGACCTTCGTAAATGGGGTCAAATGGGCATATTTTGGGTTATGATGGCTGTGGCTAGTCGAAGGGAATGAGTGCGATAGGAATTGTCCATCCCTAGTCAGGGTTATAACAATATCTCAGGGCCACTCGAGGAGTAATGAACTGGAAATGCGTGGCCACGCTCGGAAGGTATCTATGATAGATAAATCCGGTCAATCAGTTATTCTCCAGATCGAGGAAACCACTCTCGATATGATCACTTGCAAGTACGACCTGAAAGACACCTTGCATTGAGTGGGAGATAGTAATAGGACAAGAGAATTGGTGACGCACACTTGTCGAGGACAAGTGGGAGATTGTTGGAATATGTGTCCTCCGACAATAATGCGATCACGACTGTTGATCATGATGATCACATGTTTAAATCTCATTATAAAGAATACAATTGGGAAGTAATTTTTACTGTCAACTGGTCAACATATATCGGTAATGATTGGCTGACTAGAGTTTGACATTACTGTCGTGCGACGGTGGTGATCAGTTGACCCCCTAGGTCATACCTGTAGGGCAACACTCTTAATTGATCATTTAATTAATCGTATAGCGTTACGAGTTAATTAAATTACTTGAAAATTGACGGACGATTTTGGAAGTAAAATTTACGTATTGAAATTGATTAAAATGAGATACGGTCTGAGTAATTGAATTGTATCATTACTCAGATGAAATTATTGTTTAAAGAAACAATTGAAATTGAATGAATTATTATAAATACAATTTATTGTGATTTATAATTGAAGAAATATTTTGGTACAAGTAATTATGAATTACTAAGTCGATTTTTGTATATGACGTATTTTATTAATACGTTGATTTTAATATGTTAAAAAATACATAACAAATTTATGTAACATATGACATGTGACATATTGACAAATTGACAAAAATAATATGGAATCCATATTATCTAATGTACCGAAATTAAGAGGGGTTTAGGCTAAAAATTGTGTTTATATTATAAGTGGTAAACATAATGATTACTTGCCTTAGTAGCCATGCAACCCTAGTTTACCTTGTGAAGGCAAACAAGAGCATGCATTGGGTGTCCTTTCTTCCCTCCTCTTCCCTCCTACTCGGTTTACCAAAGAAAAGGCAAAGGGTTTTTGTCTTATATTTTATGATATACACTACATGCATGAGTGTGTATTATTCATTCATTCTAACTTATCAAAAATTAAGATTTTAGAAAGAGAAAAATACTTCCTCTCCTATTCTCTCCCAACCGGTTTTTGGGAGATTAAAAACTAAATTGTTTTGGGTCATTTTTCTACAAGATTAATATTGTACTAGTATCTATAATATTAATTTTAATAAAGAGAAAGCTTTGGGTATAAATCCTTGGGAGAGATCCTACACTTGGGTCTTAGTTCATCCAAAAGGGAAAGCTCAAGAACAAGAGAGAAAGGTGATCTCTCTTGTGCCCATTAAACCGAAAATCACAATGTAAGAACAATGTTTCTTCCTTATTTTGTTCTAATGTTTGCATGCATAAGATCAATCATTAATTTTATGACAAATTAAATTAAAACATATATGAATATGTAAGTATATAGTTCTACTTTTCCTTCACATGTCTCTGGATCAGGAGGGTCCCCAGTCTGCAAAGTATCCACTATATCAGCATCCTCCTCTATCCCAGTGTCCTGCAGAAGTGTGAAATGATTGGCCACAGAGACTCCATAGCTAGCATCCTCAATATCTATCCCTTCCTTCTCAGGCACTCTCCCAGAGACAGAGCACTTTTTGCCTAGCACAGTGCATCCTGAACCCATCTCTTTATCATCAGTGATAGATAAAATCTCTGGAACAGCAGATGAGGAACCAATCTCAGAGTTCCCAACATCTTTCCCAGCAGATTTATCAGTCACTGACTTAGGAGATATATGGCCTAGCAGCTGGCATTCTGAGCTATGTGCATCTGTTTCAGGAGCCTGTTGAGATATCTTCTGTGTGATAGGCCTATACTCCTGCACCACCTCCTTAGCTTTCCTCTTCTCATCCAATTTCTTATTAATCTTAGTGAATTTGCAATGCTCTTTGGTATGTCACATTTTCCTACAGCAATGGCAGTAATAGGGCATCCACTCATAGATAACTCTTTGTGATGTTTCCCCATGGTAAGGGGAGTTCAAAGTAATGGTTGTAGGCAAGTCATCTGAAACATCCACTTCCACCAAGACACGAGCAAACAGGAGCTTTGACTTGTGAGTTGTTGGTAAATCAGCAAAGAGAGGTTTACCCACAATGCTAGCCATTTTACTTAAAACCTTCTCAGACCACATGAAGGGATCTAAGTCAGGAAATAAGACCCAAACTGGGACAATAGACACAGAATCCATCTCCTTATAAAAATTTGGGGACCATTGCTTAAGGATTAGGTTACTAGAACCCATTGTCCATGGTCCACCCTTCAGCACCTCATTCATATCCTCCTCTGAGAAGAAACGAAAATTGAACCAGCCTTTTTTGTAATACTGGACTATGGGGCGAGTTCCAGTGGTCCAATTCTTAACAACAAATTCATCAACCTGCTGTAGTTTTGGCTTAGACCCCAGGAAATTCCCCATAAGTGTGTTATTCCAAAATCGAATTCCATCTATAACATCCTCTTCCTCAACCTCCACAATTTTAGCATCCGCACTTTTTTCACAATAATACAAACTCATTCCAGGGGATGGTTTAGTAATAGAACTCCAGGTTTTCGAAATTCCTATCCCTAAGTCAGTAGCGGGTGGTACAATAGGAGAAGAAGTACCTGCCCTACTCGGAGTCACCGATTTTTCCAGTTGTCCCGTAAGATTGAGCAATTGTCCCACTGTTACACTTGGAACTGGATCGTCATACTCATATGTAACATCCTCAACAATCGGAACATCCGAAATCGTCACCGTCTCCCTAACCGCAGAATTCTCAGCTGCCAATGTTTCCCCTTCAGGAATAGAAACTCCAGAGTCCTCCACAGATGTTGTTGTATCCATTCCAGTATCAGTAACACAAGATTGCTTAGTCCGACGAGTTTTAGCCATGATCAAGCTGAAAAAAAAGAAGAAATCAAACGTGTTTTTGGTTTTTTCAGAGGTTGCGTGGAGAAGAAGGATTTTCTCTTTCCATGACTAAAAACCGTTTTAATAATTATACCCACACAGGTTGTTTTTACTATAATTGGACCTCATACAAATCAGGAGTTGCTCGAGAACCTAGAGTTCTCATTAAAAGGGCATTGTACTCATTGCACATTCTTTTTACCCTCACCAATTTATAAATATATCATTATTTATAGTATGGTAGCTCAAATTCATTCACCCAACAAAAAAAAAAAGTTCCACCAAAACGAACCTATTATAGATGAAACGTAGATGTGATGTTCAAGAGCATACAATAAAGACGACAAAATATATTGAGTATACGATTTACATATGGTAAATGGTACTCATGAGATAATGTTGATAGGGCACTGAAAATACTTCTTGGAGTATTTTACATTGGCCAAAACCTAACAATATAAGTCAACGGGAAAAGCGTAGTACTGTGTTGCTGAGAGTCTTCAATATTACCTCGCGTACCTGTGTTGGACACTGGACACTCGGACACTTCAATTTAAACCAAAAACATGATTTTTTTTTAATAAAATAGATGAATCCGACACTTGGACACGTACCCGTGTCAGATACTTATGACCGAGTAGTATGAGCAACATATGTGTGGTATGCCTTGTTTACAATTCTCTAGCGAATAATATTAATAATTAGAGTCAATATTTTTCTTTATCCAATTGGATCGAAACATAAAATACCACACATATATAAATGTTGAACATAGTAAACAACGTTAGGGATTAGATTTCCTCGACTTACCAGTTACTTTTTTTGGTGGACTCTTCATAATCTGTCTTCAAAATCCATTAAAGCGACCGTCACTGTTACAGATGCAAGACATATTAATGCATATTACGAAGCACACAACAATGCAGCTTGACCCCAAGTGAAATAAAATTCCAATTCTACTCTTGATGTTTGGATCACCTCTCTTAAGTTCGATAGCCATAGCCAGCAAAATTAACCTGTCAAATCAAAGCGTCTTATAGCATTGAGACCAGGAGGATCTGTTAAGAATATCAGAAATAGCATTAAATTTGTTAACTGGCCCAGTTTATTTTCCAAGTAACTTAGCGATATATTATGGAGCCAATTTTTTACCAAGTCTCCGCTTGATACTGTGGATGAACTGAAACATGGGGGAATGCATCACGTTGAAGTTGCACTTGTAGGAAGACAACACAGCACATATGAAATTTAGGAGATAAATAATTGAATAATTGATTGACATTGAAATGAAAGTGTGGACAGTAAGTTGGGGAGGAGATTGAGGCTTTAGGAGTGAAATGAGGAAAGCAAATGGATAAGTTTGTGGATATTATAGCAGGAGAGTAAGCAAATATGATAACAAACACAAACGTTCTCTATCCCACCCACCCTCTTCTCCCCTCTGAATCAGAACAAAACCACGAAGATAGTCTCCTTCCCTCAAATTCTCTCCCTCTAACCTCCCCCCTCTCAAACTGAGCAAACCCAAGCAAAGCCTCTCTTTCCCTCCCCCCCTCCCTCATGATTTCGTCATGATATTAAAGGTATGTGTTTGTCCCATATAATCAGGAATAAATTACGGGTACACCACACATATGAAGTCAGTCTAAACTGATCAAAACAAAAATCAGGCAACATCTCTTCCTTACTATCGCCTTTCCCTCTCTATCCCTCCGTCTAACCATCTCCATCTCCCTCACTCCCTCTCAAGCCAAACAAAACCAAACACAGACATAAACGCGCAACAGAATGGATAAATGTCATGTACCTTTAGAATTGCTCAGTGTCTATGAACTGCAAAGTGAGATGAAAACCAGAGAGACAAAGCTTGTTATTACACCATGAATGTGTAGTGATGCGTGTCATTTATATGATGTTTTATACCTCATTTTACACGCATTTCAGAGCTCATTTGTGTAGTTTAAGCTACCATTTCCCCTATTTCCGTCTACTTTCGTGTTTTTGTACATTATTGCAGGAATGTGAAGAATCCAGCGGAAATTGAGCTAAATCCGTCCCCGAGTATCCTGCATTTCATTTGACGTGAAGTATTCACTTAAGGAACGAGCTTGGTGCACATTTCAAGGCCCAAAAGACAAATCTACGAGACTATAGAAGTCAAGTACCAGCTAAAGCAGTCGATCGACCAGTACCCTTAGTCGATCGACCAACCCACGGGATCCAGAAGCTACTGTACACTGCATCCCAGTCGATCGACCGGTCCCAGCAGTCGATCGACCAAGACGTTACTTTAGACGAGAATTAAAAGATTGGGAAACTTGAAGCCCATTGTATTTTAGGTTTTGGAAATAAAAGTTACGTTAGTTTGCTATATAACGTAACCTAGAACATCAGAATAGAGATCGAATTATTATCTAAGTTTTACATTCAGTTTTATCAGTTTTAGAATATCAGTAATTAGGGTTCGAAATATTGGTTTGCATCGGATTTTCGTTCGTACTTCTAATCATTCCGTTACAATTCTTCTGCAATTTCGGTATTCCTTTTGTTCTATTTCAGTTTATCTTTATTGCATTGATAGTATAGAAATTGCTAGCTAGATTCCAAAGCCAATTTTATCGCTTTATGTTATTTATTTATCTTCCCGTATTAATCATGAATTCAGTAGATTTAATAATCAATCTTATTGTTGTTATCATTCTTAGTATGAGTAGCTAATTTATTCGTGCTAGGATGTAGGGGAATTATAGTGTAGGCGGCAATAGAATTAACATGGCCTGAAATCGCGTGTCAGTCGATCGACTGCCATACCTGGTCGATCGACTGACCACGTGAGGTTTACCTTCGTTTTAATTGATTTAAATGTTGTATTTGACAAATCGAATGCATGCGACTAGTTGAATGCTTAATATATGACTGACCCATTTGATCGAAAGATAGGGAAGGTTGTTAGATCACCAATTAAAATGACTAAACTATGCTGAGATCGAAAGATAGGTAAACTTTAGATTATTAGTCACTTTTCAGGACGAGAGTCTTTATTAGTGATATTAGGGACTTATAGCGAGATCGAAAGATGCTATCTGTAAAGAGTGGACCGAGAGGACCTCTTGCTTTCCCGCCTCATGTGTTTGATTTAGACCTACTTAGTATGCTGCCGCCGAAACTATAGTGAACCGACCATCCTAGTACCCCTTCTTTTATCTGTTTTATCCGTCTTTTTAGTTTATTGCCTTTAGCTGTAGACCAAATCAACTCAACCCCCACATTCGTTACCTTAGACTAGAATTAGACAATTATTAATTACATTCGCCTCCTTGTGGTTCGACTCTGTTACCACTAGCCTAGGTTAGTTTTAATAGGAATTATAAATATTATTTTTGGTACTCACAACGACGGGTATCAAATTTTGGCGCCGTTGCCGAGGAGGCAATTGTTCTAATTTTTTGTTGTTTTCTTTTAGTTTGTTTCTTAGTTTAAGGGACATCCGTTCCTTAAACTTTTCTTATATTCTTTTTGTAGTTTCTTCTTATGCGCAGGTCACAGGGTGGTGAACTAGTACCGTTCAATCCTGAGATTGAGAAATCCTTGCGCGAGTTGAGACGATCATCAAGGGTGTTGCCGACAGAGGAAGAGCTGAGTACTCTGTCAAGTTACTACGAGAACGCTCTGTTCGAAGAAGATCCACCTACATCTCTTGCTTCTACTTCTTCAGCTGAGACAGTCATTTCTCCAGAAATTCCAGTCATGGCTGAAGAAGCAACTATAGCAAGTCATTCTGAGCCGACAGCTGAAAATCTTTACAAGGGGTTCGAATTACGTGGAGCTGTTAGGAAATTCAAACCAAAGCCTTCCTATATCAACTTAGTTGAGAGGAACCAGTTCGGGGGAGCTGCAAATGAAGATGCAGCCAAGCATATGGAGATATTTATCGATTACTGCTGCTCTATACCCCCACCGACCGGCGTGACCCAGGACCAGATAAAGGAGACTATGTTTATATTCTCACTCCGTGATGCTGCAAGGGAGTGGTACAGAGATCTGGATCGAGCTGCTCATGGGATCACCGATTGGAATTCCTTAGCCCTGGCATTTTACAAAAAATACTTCTCTGCCTCGAAGACGAATGCCATTAGAGCTCAGATCACGAGCTTTAAACAAGGGTCGGATGAGAACTTTCATGAAGCATGGGTCCGTTTCAAGAAGCTGGTGCGAACTATTCCGCACCATGGGTTCGAAAAATGGAGTCTTTGCAATCAGTTCTATAACGGGCTGTATGACAATCAGAGGGCTATTTTGGATGCTGCAGCCAATGGCCGATTTGCTGAGAATATGGGTGAAACTAAGGGGTAGAAGATCGTTGATGACTTAGCCACCCATAAAGCTGAGTATGGGAATTCCAGGGGGAATCAAAGGAGGAGTGCTGAATCTCCTTCTGTAGCTGCACTTGAAGCTCTCACTGCGAGATTCGACAAGTATGAACTGGGAGGAGCTTCAAAAGGAGGTATTTACCAAGTGAATGCTGTGTCAGACGGTCCTTTCGTCTGCAGAAGGTGTGGAGCTGAGGGACATGGTTCAGAAAATTATCCTAGTCCCTTTGAGTCTTGTGCTGCCTTTCAACATTATAGGCAGACAAACACCTACTATAAGCCTAATGTTCATCCCAACTTGAGGTGGAGTAGCCAAAATGTCCTAAATCCAACTCCACCTCCGCAGCAGCAGCAGCAGCAAGCCTATGTACCCCCTCATCATAAGCAACAACAATATCAAAAACCTCCCTATGTGCCGCAAAGAAAATAATCTCAAAATTCGACTTTCTTTGAGTTGAAGAATATGTTGCAAAAGGAGTCCCAAGCTAGAGAGGCCGGAATGAAACTTTTAGAAAGCCAAATTGCTCAATTGGCTAGCAAGAGTACCACTCGAGCTCCGGGACACTTACCGACTCAAACTGACCAGAAAGAGACCCTAAATGCCATTACTTTGAGGAGTGGGTCTACCCTGGAGGGGCCTGCTATGGTCGAGGATGCCTCTGCAAAAGATGAGGCGAAACCGAGTCAGAATAAAGCTGTAACGAATAATACCAAGAAAAAGGCGTCTACCAGGTATATTAGTCGATTGACTGATGTACCCGGTCGATCGACTGAAGTGCGGGTTACAGGAGCTTCTGGAACTGTAGACCTCAGTCGATCGACTGAGCAAGGTGGTCGATCGACTGAGGCCGCTGCTGATATTGAGAAATTTCGTCCTCTAATGCCCAATAATTTGAGAGACCATTTGTTTCGGGGTACGACAACTCCGAAAGTATTGGGGCAAGACCCGAGTGCTGATGGGTCGGTCCCGGTTCCGAAGTACAACCCAATGTCAATCAATGGTTCATATTTGAGACGGTCTGAAGAGGGGTCAAGGTTCAATAAGGAGAAGGTCGTGGACTTCCAGCCTAAGTCCACAGATGCCGGCATGCAAGACTTAGATAAGAGGGCTAAGTTACTTCTTTCAGCCCCTTATCCCGAGAGACTAGTGCCGACAAAGGAACAGGTATCTTTCAATAAATTTGAAAATGTTGTTCATAGTCTTAACGTACAAGTACCTTTCCTTGAATTAGTAAACCAAGTGCTTGCTTATATGAAGTTCATGAAGCAATTACTGTCTAAAAAGAGGTCACTTGAAACTGTGCATACTGTCGCTCTCACTAAAGAGTCTTGTTCTTATCTGACTCACACTGCACCCCATAAGCTAGAAGACCCAGGTAGCTTTTCCGTTCCTTGTAATATAGGTACCTTCTCTATTGAGAAGGCACTATGTGACCTAGGAGCTAGCATTAGCGTCATGCCCTTGAGTCTTGCTAGAAAGTTAAAATTGAATAGGTTTGCAGTCACGAACATGACCGTTCAGATGGCTGACCGATCTGTGGTCCAGCCTATAGGAGTCCTAGAGGACATCCCTGTGCAAATAGGGAAGTTTTTCTTCCCTGTAGACTTTGTGGTCCTTGATATGCCTGAGGATGCCCACATACCTATCATTCTAGGTAGGCCATTTCGCACACCGCCGGTGCGATTATTGATGTTGGTTACTGGACCCGACCTTCAAAGTGGGGAAGCATTCTATTGTCTTCGCCCAGACAGCTAGGAAGAAAGACCCCATGTGGCCTGTCACCTGTAATACGGTTTCTGAAAAGAAATCATACTTTGTGCTTCCTGATATGCCTGTCTCTATTCCTATTCCTGTTATAACACCTCCGCCCCAGACTGGGAGCAAGAAGGAGGAAGATTCTATTGTTTTAGACATTGCAGGAGCTAGTTTGGGGAAGGAAGAGCCGAAGGTTGCTCCAGCTGTGAAGGAGCAAATCGTTTCGAGGGGCGGTCTTGGATGCCTGAGTTATGGCACTGATGAGGAGCTTGAAGATGAGCCAGCCAAAGTGAGACAGTCCGACTTGGACTTTGATGAGCCGGAAGAGGTCATTGATTGGGGAGATGACGAAGCTGTTGATCCGTCAAGCTCTACGGATGCTGAAGTTGAGGAAGGTGCAGCTGAAAAGATGAGCATCGTTGAGGCTACCTTTTGTAGCCAGAAGCCGACGAAGTGGGCCATACCGTGGGCATTCTTGATTAACTACTAGTTGATCACGCGCTTTATCAAAAACTTTCATTTTATTGCTTTTAAACACTTTTTATTGCTTTTGTGTGCGCGAGACTTCGCATTTTAATTGTTTTGTTTAGGATTTTTTAAGCACTTTAGACTATACTTTGGGTTTTGCGCGATTTTGGGCGCGTATTATTGTGCACTTGCAGGTTTTTAGATCTCATTAGCTCAAGTTATTGAGCAAATACGAAGAAATCAGAAGGTTACATCAGTATTTCCAGTCGATCGACTTATTACCCTGGTCGATCGACTGAGGCACGACTTCCAGGAGCTTCTGTTCCTGTTCACCCTAGTCGATCGACTGCCTTCTATGGTCGATCGACCGCCCCGCACTGCTGTACCTGTTCACGACCTCTCCCCTGCTGTGTTTGGTCGATTTGCGGACTTGAGTGAGTTTTCTACTCCACTTTATCTTCCTTCAAATTATTTATTTCTTCTATTTTCTTAATTGTGCACAAAATTACCGCTTCATTATTGTCTTCTCGATATTATGCGTGGTTTTGTTTGTCTTTCAGGTACTTTTTGGTAGCACTGCTGGCTACTGAAATCTCCTAGCTTACGCTGGTTTGGGGAGGTTTCCTTTTTGCTGCGCTCAAAGTCTTGTGAGTTCCCGATTTCCACTTCATGTCATATTTCTTTATTTTCTCGCAAACTCCCGTTTTCCATTTTTCTTCATTACATGATTTTACACAATGGGGACATTGTGCGATTTGGTTTGGGGAAGGGTTTTGCGTCGCATTTCATTTGCTTGCATTCACGTTTACGTTATTGCCTTGCATTGTTTATTTCATTTCATATATATACAAAAAATTCCAAAAAAATTGAAAAATTTCAAAAATTTCAAAAAAAATGCACGTTTATTTTAGCATATAGGTCGAGTCGGAACGGTAGTATTTCAATTATGACATTGCATTTGCATCTGTTTTATCGCCTAAGCCGTGCTAATTAACATGTTATTAGTGGAATCGTATAAGTGCATATCTACGAGTTTTCGTTAATTATTTGCTGAACTTGAGACTTGACTTAGAATTTTGGCAAACTACATCATATTTCTGAGTTGTTAGAGCCTATAACTGGTGACACCCATGACCAGTTTATCTAGGATGTGAGTAGTACTCCTTATGAGACATGTTACATAAATGTGCATAAATATGAACTTGATCTGCTTAATACCTGTGTGCATTCGGTTTGTGGTTTGTTGACACATGTGGTAGAGGTTTCCCTTTATTCGTTTTGCCCATAAGCTTCACTCTGCCAAAAATAGCCTTTTTGTCCCATTACTACATCCTACATTTAGCCTGCCCTTGTCAACCTAGTAGTCTACGTTCTTGGGATTGTTACTTAGTTTTTGGTAGCATTTGCTCTTATTGAGATTTTGTTGGATAAAAAGAATGAAGGAGGAAAGAAGTTCAAAGAAAAGAAAAAGGAAAAATGATTCGAAAAAGAAAAAAAAAGAGTTCTGTACTGTTCAAAGCAGTCGATCGACTGCCAATTCTGGTCGATCGACTGAGGTTCGAAAGAAAAGAAGAAATCAATTCGCATAAATTCAAAATCCTTATCTTATGGCGATTTTTCCTCCCATGTTGCATTAGTATCTTATGGGAAGTTAGTTGATTACTTTTATACTGGAGATTGTGAGATTTGTGCTTTCTATAGCACCGTTTCGTTTGATTATGAGCAAGAAGAAGGATGGTGCCATATGGTTCCGTTTTGGTACTAGCTTGATCACCTATACCTCCACTTTCCCATAAATGTTTTGCCTCTTCTTACCCATACCTCACATATCCACATATATACCTCGGCATGTGTCATGGTCTTTTGTTGGTTGGAATGCATATGTACGGTTGTAGAGATTGTTTTCATATTATATTGCAGGCATGTTCTTGTAGGTCGTAGTTAGGTAAGAGTCCTTACAAAATGAATTATTTCTATCATCTTATATATTCACCTCTGCTTATGTGTGATATGAGCGACCCGTGGGAGTCCAATTTGATAAGTCTCTATAGTTGACGGTTCAGCAGTCTTTAACGACTTCATAACTCGGTTGCATGATTCATAGTGTCTAATTGATTGTTAGTTGCATTGAAATAGTTTAGGCTTTACATGTTGTAATTCGCTCTAAGATTGAACTCGTTCCATTAGGTCATTAGATCGAGTTTAGTTCTTGCTTGGGGACAAGCAAGGGTTTGGTTTGGGGAAGTTTGATGCGTATCATTTATATGATGTTTTATACCTCATTTTACACGCATTTCAGAGCTCATTTGTGTAGTTTAAGCTACCATTTCCCCTATTTCCGTCTACTTTCGTATTTTGTACATTATTGCAGGAATGTGAAGAATCCAGCGGAAATTGAGCTAAATCCGTCCCCGAGTATCCTGCATTTCATTTGACGTGAAGTATTCACTTAAGGAACGAGCTTGGTGCACATTTCAAGGCCCAAAAGACAAATCCACGAGACTATAGAAGTCAAGTACCAGCTAAAGCAGTCGATCGACCAGTACCCTTAGTCGATCGACCAACCCACGGGATCCAGAAGCTACTGTACACTGCATCCCAGTCGATCGACCGGTCCCAGCAGTCGATCGACCAAGACGTTACTTCAGACGAGAATTAAAAGATTAGGAAACTTGAAGCTCATTGTATTTTAGGTTTTGGAAATAAAAGTTACGTTAGTTTGCTATATAACGTAACCTAGAACATAAGAATAGAGATCGAATTATTATCTAAGTTTTACATTCAGTTTTATCAGTTTTAGAATATCAGTAATTAGGGTTCGGAATATTGGTTTGCATCGGATTTTCGTTCGTACTTCTAATTATTCCGTTACAATTCTTCTGCAATTTCGGTATTCCTTTTGTTCTATTTCAGTTCATCTTTATTGCATTGATAGTATAGAAATTGCTAGCTAGATTCCAAAGCCAATTTTATCGCTTTATGTTATTTATTTATCTTCCCGTATTAATCATGAATTCAGTATATTTAATAATCAATCTTATTGTTGTTATCATTCTTAGTATGAGTAGCTAATTTATTCGTGCTAGGATGTAGGGGAATTATAGTGTAGGCGGGAATAGAATTAACATGGCCTGAAATCGCGTGTCAGTCGATCGACTGCCATACCTGGTCGATCGACTGACCACGTGAGGTTTACCTTCGTTTTAATTGATTTAAATGTTGTATTTGACAAATCGAATGCATGCGACTAGTTGAATGCTTAATATATGACTGACCCATTAGATCGAAAGATAGGGAAGGTTGTTAGATCACCAATTAAAATGACTAAACTATGCTGAGATCGAAAGATAGGTAAAGTTTAGATTATTAGTCACTTTTCAGGACGAGAGTCAGTATTAGTGATATTAGGGACTTATAGCGAGATCGAAAGATGCTATCTGTAAAGAGTCGACCGAGAGGACCTCTTGTTTTCCCGCCTCATGTGTTTGATTTAGACCTACTTAGTATGCTGCCGCCGAAACTATAGTGAACCGACCATCCTAGTACCCCTTCTTTTATCTGTTTTATCCGTCTTTTTAGTTTATTGCCTTTAGCTGTAGACCAAATCAACTCAACCCCCACATTCGTTACCTTAGACTAGAATTAGACAATTATTAATTACATTCGCCTCCTTGTGGTTCGACCTTATTACCACTAGCCTAGGTTAGTTTTAATAGGAATTATAACTATTATTTTTGGTACTCACAACGACGGGTATCATGTAGCACGACAGAAAAATTGTTTAAAGTGTTTGAACATAACTAACTGGTCCAAAGTCCTAAAATTAACTGAAGGGTCAATTTGAGCACATTACCATATAAGGAACCAATGCTCACACTACCTTATTAGGAACTACATGTAATCTTAACGTAATATTCAATTTTTCAACTTTTAGGTAGGAAGAACCGAAACATCTCTTTAATAAGTTAACAATACCCTGTGAGGCTGTGATGGATCCAACTCATCTCATCTGCAACAAATAATAACAAAGTAACATTCCTAATTTCTACCACATATCTAGTGACTTGATGCATGAATTGGTGAACTGATAAAACAAGGTACACCTTATCAGAAGATGAAACCAAAAAGGAAAAAAAAAAAACACAAAATGAAACAGAAATGATATAGAAAAAGAATTAAAAGTACGGAGTAATTTAATTGGTGTTCAACTCACCATATGAGAGAGTGGGCAGAAATGCATGGTTGAAACCTGAAGGGAATCCACCAGAAAACCATATCATTAATAAGTAAATACTTACAGCTAGGGACGACCACACATCGCGAAAATTGAATAAACAAAAGCCCCAAAAGCAGTAATCAAAAATAGGAAACATTCAAACAAACAAGCCTAAAAATTGAACAAAACCAGCTTGATCAAAATAGAAATACAATGATGGTCAAAAGTCTAAACTTACTCAAATGAATCACAAATGGGTCTGTGAACATGCACGAAAGGGAAAGAGCTGAAATGAACACCCAATTTGATGATTGATGATAAATTGTTTCTTGAGAGGAAAATGGGGGAAAAGAGAAAAAATGGGTGGGGGTGAGTAAAAGTGGGGAGAGTTGTATGTAGTCTACGTACTCCGTATAATTTGTGATTGCTGAGAGTTGAGAGCAAGTTAAGAAGCATGTGAGGAGCACATGGGTCACTATTGAAATGAACAGTCAATCCCATTCTCTCAGACCGTAACAGTTCAATCTAAATGGGTTGTCTTTATTTCCTTGTGTATGTCTGTAAGCTAAACTAAGGATATCTTCTATAGAAAGTTATACCAACCAATATCAAGAAAATAGCACGGTGCAATAGTCGGTTTGAAAATAAACTTTCTAGATACAGCTAACACTGTATTCCCTTTAAATATGCAAACGATTAACTTTGCCGAAACAAAATCCGAAAAAAGGAACATGCATATGAGCACTTATGCTGTAATAAACCAGGAGACAAGGTTAACTTACCAGGTAAGTGTAGGCGCACACATACTATCCTCTTGTTGGCGCTCTAACCATAGTTATGACCGAATGCCGGCTGCTCCCAGAAAATGCATTCCCACGTCCGCCAATTTATGTCTGTCTATGTCCAATTTTTTTTCCTATGAAAGTCTGAAAACATACAGAAAGCAAGGTAAGGGCTTGCAAAGCCCAGGCACAAAGAAATAAGGTATACAACATGAAACCCATACATTCAGGAATGGCAAAATGAACCGGTAATTACACTTAAATTACCAACGTAAAATGGGGAGGAGGAATACGAGAGCACAAAAATTAAATGTTAATCTTGCCAAATCCCGGTCACACAATACAAAAGGTAGCAACTCCAGGGCACAATCAGACACATGAGTCCCACTCAATTCCAAAATCTCAACTTACTCACACAATACAAAAGGTAGCAACTCCAGGGAAAAATCGTTACTAACCTTGACATTAACTTCCATCTGTGTCCCACTCAATTCCTTGATTGTAGGCAATACCCGGAAGGGAAGGTTGACGACTTTAGTAATACGATATCTTCAGAAGAAAAAAGAACATACATAAAAATATAACATTAGTTGCACAGCAAGATGGAGACTCAAATGTGATGCATCATGGCAGCAGAAACAAGGCAGATCAGCAGCCAGCGTTCCTGTCAAAAACATACAGTTCAGGGCCTATGTCAAAAATTTACTTGCTAGGCACAAAGCGAAGGAGTGGGAGGAAAGTGGTATGGAATCCAAAACGAAGTACTAAAATATCCAAGTAGGAGTGGCATATAGTCAGAGTTTTCAAGAGATATTTGGTCTGCTGAACTTCTCTCTTTCGTGTGAGAATACCTCTCAATATCAACAGCTTCTTCTTCTAAGATGACAGCCCATAAAACTCAAGAATAATCAGTACTGAAGTGTAAAATCCATAATACAGCACACATAATGGGGTGCAAATATAGTATTGTCACGAATAAAACCCTAATAGTAATAAACGTGACCATGGAACAAAATTTATTAAAAGTGAGTGTTGGCAAAGTGAAATATCAAAAATCTACACGAATTTATAAGAGACGATCTATTTTTCTCAGTGTGAAAGGGGCCAAGAAACGAATCGCCATCGTGTTCTGAAACTAAGTCATTAGTATCACCCGTCAATGACTTTACCGCTTAAACTAACTCACAGTCTCATATGTCTCACCGTGCCATTAACACTATAAGTCTATAAGTAAATGAGGAATACATGCAGATTTAGGTTGGTCTCATATGTAATGTGAGACTATCTTATACAAGATTCTCTGAAAATCTAATGCATTCCTAAAACCCAACTACTTTTTGCAACCTATTCACAGACTGTCTAAACGATAGTGAAGTCCATAATACATCTAGGTAGTGCTCACATCATAAAAGTTCAGAACACGATAATATACAACATCTTGAAGATTGGACTATAACTAACTGTATAAAGCTCCAATTTGTTCCTATCAATATCGATTCTGTCCAACTCCAAATATAAGGCAAATATATGGACAAGATCAAAGAGACTAAAGAGGATAGAACATGGAAGAAGTCATGCTATAAGGCGGATTGTTTACCATAAGAAAATGTCTCCTCCAGAAGTACGGTAGATTCTTTAATCCCCGCTGTAATTTATTCCTTATCCTTACCAACTCCTATAGTTCAGAAACAACATACATTAATAACAAATACCAAAGACCTCCGGCAGGACAATGTAAACAGGGGTATAAAAAAAACAGTGAGAAATAGGCATTCTTCTTCTTGGATGTAATACTTTACACTTCAATCTGGCAACGTTTCGCATGTCTCATATTCTACATTCTGACGTGACATTTAGTACACTCGATTCATTCAAATATAAATATGGAAACTTTTCACAAAATAACTGTGTCACCCATCAACACCATTTTGCGTCTTGTAGCCAAGTCAATGAAACACAGCTTCCGGCCTTACAGCTCACTCCATTCCATGGGAAAAGGCATTGAGAATGTTCATAACTTCATACACCAAGTTAACTTAAGTAAAAGTTAAATGACAAAACAGTTCAGTTAGATAAATAACAAGTTGTCATTCGATAATGGCATTGACAATGACAGGTATATACCACGTGACTTTCAAATCATCCAATTTTTCAACTGAAGTAAACCAAGAAAATCAGAAAAACTCCAACCATCGATAACAGGATGAGTAAGATCTAAATCCAATTAAAAGGATATTTGGGTTTTGGTTGAGAGGTTTCAACCTAAACCGATATACACCAACCTGTCACCAACTTTAGCCTAACGATTAAGCAGTTGGATAGTAAACAAGAGTTCCCTGCTGGTATAGCTTACTCACGGGAAAAGGTAGAAAAGTTTCCTGCTTTGCAAATCGGAAGCCCCCGCCTCCAAATCGTCCCCTTCCACGTCCTCCACCTTTTTACCCCATCTGGCTATAACATCAAAATACAAGGTAACATCAGACAACAGCCCATTTTGATCCAGGTAAACAAGGTAAGTGTAAGCAAATACATTTTAGCGATGAAGAAAACCAAAAGATAAACGACATTTTGGTTCAACAAAGAAAGATTCTTGCTTTCTCTCTCTCTCCAGCCGACAATCGAATACTGACATACTCGTTCATTACCCTTATGGCTGAATTGTTTAAAATTTAGCTGAGCGTTGGTAATTGATAGAGTAACTACAAGATGAAAGATAGAAGAAAATGTTCCCAGGCAACCAAACTACTCAAAATCACCAAATATAAAAGCAAAGCACCAAGATAACCCAAAAATTTAAATTGGAATATAGCCCGAACCATCTAACCAAACTACTCATAATTTGGGCACCTCCACAAGCAAAGGTAATTACTGAAAAAAACAATAAAAACAGAGGAATCATGGGCAATTCACCTGTGATTGATCTACCAAAAGTAGATGAAAGAGGGGAAATGAGTAATGTTGCTTCTCGATGGTATCCATTGTCTTCAAGAACAACTACTGTAATCGGATAGCAAAAATCACAAAAGGTAAGCAGTACGGAAATCGTAAATTGATGAAAATTAGTTCCTCATCACAAACTGACCTCAATCACTAAAATTCTACAAGGTGCCTACCCAGTCCACTCAGCTCCTAAATTACCAAAATTTCGGCTTAACTAACTCCAAAATAATCCATATTTTTTCACAAATTCCATTGCCACAGCTTAATCCATCAATACCTAGCCCAAATAATGAACGCAAAAAACATCAACCACCAAAACTCCCTTAATTAATAAGTCGAGGGTTCACATAGACAAAATTCCCGAATAGAAAGAGGGAACTACTTTTTTCACTCATGTGGAATCCGTATAAAATAAAGTCATATAAGTGATTAAATCGTATAAACTCGAACACGAAAGTTAAAATTGCTATTGAAAGACAAGTTTCTACAAAAACAAAGGTGTACCATTTTCGCAACAATAGATCTATAGTAGCAATTTGTTTTTATTAAAAAACAGGGAAAATCAACCGAAAAAATACACCCAAAAGCAAACAAATAAAAGAGACCAAAACTTTCAAGATAACAAACAATTCAAACAACAATCAATTCAAAAAACACAACACCCCATTAAAATAAAAGCATATAATAAACAAACCTTGAGACAAAGTAGCAAAACCATGAGCACGATTAAGGTTGGTTCCAACTGGTAAGGAGAATTGAACCCATAAATTTGTGTTACGTTGTCAGTAGATTGAAATAATCATATTACTCGATGACTTATTCATCAATCGCCCACTTTCATTATCCAAGTATGCTTTCCATTCCAGATTTCCGCTATCCATCCTTTGTTAAAGCACATAGTTACCATCCTGCCCAAAAGTAATATCCAAATTAGCAATCATCTGAATAATAAATACAACCGAAACCATCCCAACAAACCCAAACAGAAAAATAAAAAGAAATGACAGGAACCCTAGGTAATACTCCACATGTAGTGTACAACAATTTTCATACAGCTCTATTGAAGGCAGATAGAAAGAGCAACACATGGCAAGAGTAGTGAACCTTTATATATTACAGGGAGCAAGTCAATAACCTCACCCAAATCAAACAACCAGGTAAGCTGCTGGCCAGGTAGTAACAACTCATCAGCCCAAATGATGGATGCCCGAATAATCACACAGTATTGCTCACAGCGAGGAGATATGGAGCGTACACAGATGAATCGTCAGATGCTCGCTGTTCACTTCTAGGGCGTAACCAAGTCTAACTAAACCCATTAAAGTGGAACCCTAACCAAGCCGGTGAACTCACTATCGATTGCCGAACCAAAAGCGCCCCACGCAAACCAACAACACTGGAAAACAGAGTTAAAAAAGCAAACCAATTAAACAACATTCTACACGAAAAAACAACAGATCTCGCCACACCTATAATTTTAGAACCCTTGACACGGGAGGATCAGGTCAATCCAATTTTGAAAAGAGCAAACTATAATGGCGTATATGGGCTCACGGAACACTTAAGGAGTACCAATAAACCCGTCACTAAGATGGCTACAAAAACTTGGCGATAAATAATAAGAATTCCCCTGATCGCTGTCTAAAACGACTACCAGAAATACAAAGTAAAAGAAGTGTTAAATAAACACATTATCCCAGCATACCCCAATTCAACCTAAAAAAGAAAGACCCAAAACAAACACCAATGACTCAGTCAACCAAAAAACAACAGCATCCCACCCTAAACAAGTACAGACCCACTCCAATAAATTCCTAGAATCAGTCCAACAAACACCGCAATCATATTCACTAACTCAAAGGGACCCTTGTCTCTAGCCATTAATGAGAATATTGTACGTAATGAAATCAGGTTGTATACCCTTGTCTCCCATCTTCTTGATCAAAGTATCAGCATCATCATCCTTCCCCTCCATAAACAGCTGGTGTACCAACATATTGTATGCAGACAATGTGGGGACAATACCACTCTCAACTATCGCATCCCTTTTAATAAAGGCCTTGACTAAGTGTCCGTCATTACAGAAGCCGGAAATAAAAGCATTGTAAGTGACAGCGGTAGGCTTCAAACCAGTTTCAAGCATTTTATCGAAAACGAGGAGAGCATCATCAAGCATGCCCTCCTTTAAAAGGGCACTAATAATAGAACTATAAGTATATGAATCAGGATAAATACCCTTGTGCTTCATCTCAGCGAGAATCTTAAGAGCACAGTCAATCTTACCTCAAGAGCAAAAGCCATGAACAATGGTATTAAAAATGACAACATTAGGGTTATAGTCAGCCAATTCCATAAAGCCTAGAAAATCCAAAACATTCTTTAACTTACCCTCCGTACAAAGTACATTAATCATGATATTACAAGTGTAAGTATTTGAATTAATGTTCAATCTAAACATGTCGGCTTACCAAAACCAGGCCATCTGAGTAGAATAAAATTTAAGAAACAAGGAGTATATGGTTACAAATTTCAATCTTGGGCAACATACCTTGAGCTTTCGTCATGTTAAAACAATTGAAAGCCTCTTGAGGCTTTTTAAGCAGGCATAAACCCCCTGATCGAATAATCAAAGCAGAGAGTAGAGTATAGTGGTCATTGAGTTGATCGCAGGCATGATGTAAATTGATGGAGGTTGCACTTTATCTGACCATGATAGCAGGAAACCAGCAAACAACAATAAGAGATTAGATGACAAAATAACACAAAGCTTCTTTGGCTTTGGAATATTATGGAATGAGAAGGAGGTATACTAAGCACCTAAGAAAAGACCATTATGAACGACTGAATAACAAACAGCAGCAGTGCCGTTGCGCAGTAGGCGAACTACCAAACCCAGAACAGAAGCTATACAAATATGAAGAGTAATCACTATACTAATAACAACAATAATAATAGTAATAATAATACTACCAGAAAACCATCAACGACAACAACACTACAACACTTGATCTCCAAATCAAGACCTAATTACAATATCCTAAACCCTAAAGAGAAATAATTCACTTGGCAAAATAGGGAACTAAAGAAACTAAAACTGTCCAAAGTGTTAATGTGCCGTGTTAGATCGCACACGGGCTTGGCAATGGGAGGAGTATCCCTTGGATTATAAACTAGATCACTCTTCTCTATTTCTCCGATGTGGGAGACCTACATGTGATTCTTCACACAACCCCTCACATGTAAGGTCTCTTTTTCGGTCGATCGACAGGAACGCCGTAGTTTTTCGAACCTGTTTCGTCAGGCGGGAACGTCGTCGCTTTTTGGCCCCGCTAAATAGTGGCCCAGTTTTTCGTCAGACGGGAACGTCGTTGCTTTTCGGACCCATCTTCGCCTCACAAACTGTGGACAGCGGGGGGCCCACGGGGGAGCTTGGGAGGAAGAGAACAAGCGTTTGCATTTTTGTTAGAGTCGCCACCAATTTTTATGGGAAATTGGAACCGTTCGAATACCTCGTGTCATGTCAAGACACAAAGTAAAGACATGAACACTAAGCAATCGTTACCCTTAGCATTCTATGTCTAGAATGACTCTCGTGGATGCCAATGAACACGGGTGTTCACGGAGATCTGGAGTAATGGGTGAGGGTACGTATTAGGAAGCTCTTTTGATCGAACACCTAATCCCGTCCGCCTCGATAGCGGCCTCTACTAATGATTAGGGACATCATTTATACTCGATATATCGTCGATTGTATGCATGCAATGCAACATCCAAGTTTTAATCCTAACATGTGAGAATTAATACTAAGTCGGTGGACAATTAGTTAGCAAACAATTGGGTCGAAGTAGGATTTAATGTTCAATTACATGTGAAAACATACAAATGATACAAGAAATAATGATAAATACAACAAAGAAAATTATGATAACGAAAATTAAAATAATTACAATGGACTAGGCGATTTATGTCGAAAATACCTTTTAAAACGGATAATTTGAGAAAACGAATAAAAGAAGAATCAAAAGAATTAACGAACAAGACAGAAGGTGATAATACGATTATTAGTTAATTATACGTAAACTAAATAACTAAGTCAAGGCAAAAATGGAGTTCAGGGACAGAATTCAACCCGGAACAGGCGCAGCAGAGCCGCGTCTCTTGGAATAGGCGCAGCAGTTGCTGCGTCTGTTCCTGACCTGAATTCTGGCTGTGAAGCCGGAATTGCGTGTTGTTAATACTCGTTGGTAAATTTAATGATTGATTAAATTATTTACTCGGATGAAAGTGATTAGTGGATTAATTACATGTGATTAAGGGTCATAAAACAATAAAACATGGATGAGACGGAATTAAACGAATTATTTACATGAAAGAATGATTGATTAGTGACATGGGTGAATGAAATAAGCTAAACAAGATGGATTGATGACAAATTAATGACGAATAACATAATAGACAGATGAAAATATATCAAAGAATCGAATTCCAGAAACTCAATATGAACAAATCGAATTCCTACAACCCGGATTGAATTGAATGACGAAAACCCGCAAATATGAGATTATAAGGGATTTAAGTCGGATTTATGGTGAATAAAACGTGTTAAAGATGATAATTAATATACATGTGAGATTATGATGGTTTTGCAACAAAGAATTGACAAGAAACAAACGAAAACAAACAAACAAACAACGAATTACGGAGGACGAAGGAAGAAGAAAGGAAGCAGGAACTGTGGCAGCCTCACGAAGAGGCGCAACAGGAACTGCGCTCCTTCGAAGAGGCGCAGCAGGAACTGCGCTCCTTCGAAGAGGCGCAACAGTTGCTGCGTCTTTTCTCGACGTCTGTCTACTGGGAATCCGTAAAAAGAGGTTTTAAACAAGGCTTTAGAAATCGGTTTTAATTGGTATTTTCGACATAAATCTTACATTAGTGATACAAAAAGATAAATAACAATAATAAAAGAGAGATTATACACCCTCAGACTTACGTGTTGACGAAACGAGAAGGACTAAGATATCGATTAGTGATGCTCGACGCGAATGTAACGAAAGTGCCCTCGTGAGAGGAAAACGATTAGATTTAATTAAGTTGATTGATGTGTAGTTGGTCAAATTGGTCGGTCATGCAAACGAGGCTGGTACTCAGAAGGATCTGAGCTTACGTGGCCGAATGTTCAAGCACGTAGACGCCAAAAAGTAAGAACAAAGGTCTAGAATGCAAAGGGAGAAGAGAAGGGCGGACACTCGCGTGAGAAATATGAGGAGCGAAGGCTCTTATTTATACTAATCACGTGAAGGAATTAGGGTTTCGGAGACTCTTTGGAAGTGAATCTCGGAAAGATATGAAAAAGATACGAAATTTACGTAGAGAAGGACCTGGGAAGAGGCGCAGCAGCCACTGCGTCTCTTGGAAGAGGCGCAGCACCTGCTGCGTCTGTTCCCAAGTGATTTCCTCCTGCGGAAGAAAGATTTCCGTGTTTAAGTTATGGTAGGACGGAATAATTTGGTTTTCCTTAATATTTTATGTGAATATTACGGGAAATTGTTTACCAAAGGATAAAGATTGTGAAATATTTGTAAAAATATGGAATAGAAATATCCGGAACATTATGGAACATTCTGACTCGGGATTTAACGGTTATCAGAAAATGAAGACGGTTTTAGGCCCGGACTCCAAATGTACTCTAATTACTGTCAAAACGACCGTATCGACACGTAGATGACAACTAAGAGGTAGATATTAATATTTGAGCAATCACTTGACGATAAACTTACGAATTGTCACAAATTGTTCCGCGTAGCAAACATGCGGCCCAATCATCACCGGGTGGTTTGCGAGAGGTGCAGAAATGAGCTATCTACAGAGCCCCCACTTTGACTGAGGCTTGGACAAGGCGAAAGTCAAAGTATAGCCTTCAGGTCAATAGAAGATTACAACCTGAGGACTATGGCGACGCGAGGAGGCTCAAGGGGTCTGAGCCAAGGACCTGTCGTCGGGAACATTTTAGAGTCTGTCGACTATCGGGGAGGGTCGTTTAAAGTCCATTAGACTACGTAAGGAGGCTTGCCAGCCATAAGAAGAAACCATACCTGAAACTTCTTCTCGAGATGCTTCCGGAGGTGCATGGGAGCTATTGAGCTAAGGTCAAGCGTGGGAGCTAAATAAGGTGACTAGCAGGACACAGATGGGAACTGCCGAGAGAAGACTGCTTGGGTAGTCTTCGAGAAATAATTGCGAATAACAGGACAGAGGCGGGAACTGCTGAGAGAAGACTGCTTGGGTAGTCTTCGAGAACTAATTGTGAATAGCAGGACACAGGCGGGAACTGCTGAGAGAAAACAATGTTGATCTCCATGTCTTGAGAGGGAAAGTATATCCGCTTACTCTCGTTATAACGAAGGCGTGTCGAAACACCTGTGAAGGAATGAATGTTCATTGCGACAAGCAAAGGTCTTGGAAGCAATAAATAACGTGCAACAGTCTGCTGCTGGCTTGGAAAATGCGGGCCGAAACGAAAGAAAATCGTCAAACGGACCAAAAGGATAAAATGGCATCGGGGAAGAGGCGCACCAAAGATGGGCCCACAAATAACGAACTCATAACGAATTTTTGAAAATTCGTATGGAGGGAACACAAGGAAGAGGCGCAGCGCCTACTGCGTCTATTCCCCAAAGTGTTTTTCCTGCGTAAAAACGCGATAATCAGAAGGGGTTGTGTTCATTATTTCGAAACATAATTCACACATTTCTCTCTCAAATCTTCACCATTTCCGTCAAGGTTTGATCCAAAAGCTTGCTTTAATCATGACTAATCGAGGTATGTGTCTCATTCTTGCATTAATCTTCGGTATTTGTCCAATTTTGGATCGAAAAAATTAGGGTTTATGACCCAATTGATCGAAAATTTGGTGCTTTTCCCCCAAATGCATTTGCCTTGTGAAATTGACATTAGAAATGGATAATTGGTAATATAAGGAACATAACCATGTATTTGTCTCGAATTTTCGTTGAGTTTTGAGCCTTTGAGTGAAATTTGAGACGGTTTCACAGCTAAACCGTAAATTGCTTCGAAAATAGCCTTAGGATTGCCCATTTGCAATGAAACTTGATATTTGGGATCCATGGATGATGGGTAAACTTCCTACCATCTCGGAATTTTGGTTTGCGACAGCTTTTTCAGGACACTTTTCTAGGACATAATCGCCGTTATAACGAAATGCTACCGAAATTTCGACTCGAACCCAAAACTAGGCTTTAAATTAGGCTTGACTTGACCCAAATTACCAAATGAGTGATCGGGTTTGTGAGAATACGGCCAAAGATGGCGAGACAAGAGCGATTTCAGGGCTTCCGAAGGCTCGAAAATCCCTTAACTAAGGCTTGCCGTCACGTGACGCGGCCTAAATTTGCTTTAATGTTGCAGGTGATGAGGCTTCTACTTCTGGGAGGACTCCCATGGAGATAGACGTTGCTGCTGTCGAGGAGGCTTTAGAGCAGGCCTTCACCGCCGCGGTGATGGCTGCTGGGGACGAGGTCCATGAGGAGGAGGCTGTCGAGGAGGAGGAGGCCCCGAGACGGGCCAACGTTGGGCGAGGAGGTCGTCAGCTGAGAGGAGCTCCTGCGTGGGCTGAGACCTGGGAGAGTAGGCACTTGCTGTGGGCTGCAGAGGGTCACCTATCCTACATGACGGTGAAGAGTTTGGTAAATGGGAATTCACTACTCATCACCCATCTTCTTTCATTCATTTGTTCATATCTCTCCCCATTTTCATTCAAAACTAAAGATAACTTTTGTTTCAAATCATAATAGGAGGCCGGGAACATCAGGTCGTTCTCGGGCTACACGACAGCGATGGAGCACTACGAGCGGCTGTCGGCGGAGGAGCGCGCCATGATCGAGCGCAGAGCGTTCGGTTCTTTGGTGCAGGCCTGGAGGGGTATCGCGAAGAGGAAGCTGCGGGCTAACCTTAGCCTAGTCCCCGCTTTCTTGGACCGATTCTGGGATACGACTTCCACGTTTCACATGCCTTTTGGTGAGGTGGGAGTCACTTTGGAGGACTACGGCATGATTTATGGTCTGCCGTGTGGGACTGAGGCTGTGGAGTGGCCGGAGACTACCATGAGGGTGGACTCGGCCGAGGCTAGGGTGTTGATCGGCTGGAACTTGTCGCCGAGGACTGTCACAGTGCCGGGTTTGGTGCCCAGCTCCTACGTTCGAGACTACTTTGCGGGAAAGATCCGGGCGCTGGTGACGATTGACGGGAGGGAGACGGCTCCTCCTCCTGTCTGATTGAGCGAGAGGGCTCGTTTGTGGCTCTTGTGGTTTCTGTCTTCGATTTACCTCGGAGACAAGGGCGATAGGTCACGACGAAGCTTCTTCCCTTCCTTTCGACCCGAGCTCCCTAGGGCGTTGGGACCGGTCACTTCTTGGTTTTGCGGTCCTCATCCGCTTCATGAGGGCCATGGTTCGTCCGGAGTTGATGGAGAAGGGGACTTCTCCTGGCGCTGTCGGACCTGGACTACTGTTGGAGGTATGAACCTTTATTTAGATCAAAATCAATTCCTTTCCTTACCCAATTACGAAAGATCGTCATTGACTATCTTGCCTCGCAGGCGTGGGTGTACTCCTACTTCCCGGGCCTCGCGCCCAAGAGGACGGAGCCGCTGGAGAAGGCCTATCCCGTGGTGAGGGATTGGGTGATGTGCAGGACGAAGAGCAAGCGTTCTTCTCACGGTGTCTACCGGTGGGACGTGAACGCTCTTCAGCTAGACAGCGTAAGCATCTCACTTATATTCATTTGCTTCTATATTACTTTTAAATTGATCATAAGAATGATTTCTTTGTTTATCTTGTCCCAGTGGGTGCCCAGGCCTTGGGCGGAGTACCTGACGTGCCTCCTTTTGTGGCTGAGGTCCTTCGACCTAGGAGCTTGAGCCGGCTGTTGTTGAGAACGTCGATGGGTCCTGTGTGGTACTTGGGCGAGCGCTTAGCTCGTCAGTGCTCTCGGGACGTGTTGACGGTTCCCATCGATCCTCCTAGGACGACGTTCAGGGAGCTTTCTGAGGCAGAGAGGGAGGCGGACTTGGCTGGCGCTAGTGGTGACGCCCTCCTTCTTGCTGGCGAGGACTACTCGGCGTTCCTCTACGGGAGGCTAGCGTACTGGCCGGTAGTGGTGAGCTTTTTTGCCCTTTCTCTTTACTTGATTTTTTTTTTTGAGAACTATGATGAAAGATCATCGGTTAATGAGAAACATTTGGTTTTGCAGGAGGTTGAGGCGGCGGGCATCGAGCCCCCATAGTACCCCGAGACCCTCGAGTACACTGACGCGACCGGGAGGACGACGATCTCCGAGTTGCGTGACTTTGACGTGGCTGTGACGGATGCTGGCCTGGACGACTGGCAGCATCTGATTCGGAGGGTGAGCCTCTAATTTTTTGTGATTTTTGTGTAAGAACACATTTGATTGAGTTTGTTCAATTATTGAGAACTTCTTTTTGAAAATGCAGGTCGCACCGTCTAGGTTCGTGGCGTTATGGAGGGTGGCCAACCGGCTGCGAGCTACTGCCGTCGAGGAACTTATCGGCGGTCGAGGTCGTCAGGTATGAACCTTGTGACTGTTCTATTTTTGAATTTTGATTTTCCGATTTTTCTTGAAACGATTGACATGAGCCAATTTTGTTGTTTACAGGGTGACCGCGAGCTGGAGCGAGAGTTGACCCAGTCTCGGGAAGAGACAGCTCGCTTGTTGAGGGAGCTTCAGGTTCGAGACGCCGAGATTGCTGCTCTTGCGGCAAGGGTTGCAGAGCTGGAGGGCGACCAACAGTAGTTTTGTGCAGTTTTTGTTTGTTTGTTGGCCGTATTTTGCACATTTGTACATTTGGACCTTTATTTTGAACATGTTGGACTTTGTTCGGGGCTCGAGCCCCCAGTTTGTTGTACATTTCCCTTTTTGGTTGTATATACGATGGCCCGAGTGCCTTTGCTGCTGGGTTGCGTTGCTTGTGCCTGTAGGTTAGCTTTGAACAGGTTTGGTAGATTACGGTTTATGCCGTCATACCGCCGAAATTTACATAGAAATCACGCAAAACATACATTTGTATATACATATGGCTTTAATTAGAGCAAAACGAAAGACTCAAAAAAATGCAAAAATTTGCAAAAAATTGCCGGAAATGACCGGACGGTAGGGAGGGTTACCCCCTAAAAAAAGAAAAAACAGAAATCTATAAGTTAGAAGAAATGAAATAAATGTAAATCGAAATGAGAATTATTTCCTAAAATGAATTAAGAAAATGAAAATTATTTCCTAAAATGAAAATGTGCAAGTGTGGTAAAATGACAAAAATGGCGGTGTCGCCTCGAAATGCGTGCCCGCGGGATTAGGAAACCTGAAACATGGTAATTTTCGCGTATTTACAAAAAAAATAACCCGTAGGAATAGGAAATTATTCGTCATGGAATTAGGAAAGATCCAACGCGGAAAATCACGGAAGTTGAGCTGAGGAAGAGGCGCAACATGAGCTGCGTCCCTTTGAAAAGGCGCAGCATGTGCTGCGCCTGTTCCCAGGTGGTTCTGTTTTGGTAGATTTTTGGAAACAGAAATTAGAATAAATAGAAACGTCGATGGAGCTTTTATTCACACAATTCTTCCGTCTCTTCTTCGTCTTATTACATAAAATTCTCAAAATAAACTCTTCATCATGAATACTTTGGAGACTCGCTTGAAGGTATGGACCAACGAATTTTCGAACATGGAGAAATATGATATGGGTGCCTATAATCTTGGGTCGTTGTTGAGTTTAAAACTCATTAAGGTTGTCAAACCGTTCTTGGATGCTTGTCTTGACTATTGGGACCCGAATTACCATGTTTTTGCGTTTCCTGGAGGCGATATTTGCCCATTTCCTGAAGAAATTGCCGCTATTGGTGGGTGGGACCCTGAACACTTGCCTGCCATTCCTTCTATTTCGCAAGAGTACAAGGGCAAATTTAGAGACTTGCTTGGATTGACTAGACTTGAGGTGGACCGTCTAGTGACCTCGAAGGGAGTGCGGTTCATAGATCGATTCATCAACAGGGCCGACCCCACCGTTTCTTATGTTGCTAGGCGGAGGGCATTTGGTTTTTGCTTGTTGCATGTGTATGTCTTCCAAGGGCATGTTGATGAAGACTTGAGAGGTGATCCCCGTCTTCAGGGCCTTGTTGAGCAAATGGAGCTGCGCAGAAGCCCAGCTTGTTTATGCTTAGGAGAGATCCTGTTGGGCTTGGATAATAGGAAAGCCAATCGTGACCTACCGTATTTGGGAAGTCCCGTAAAAGACATTTCTTTCTCTCTTTTTTTTTGTTTTTCGTCTCTTTTTTTTTTTTTTCTTTTTTTTTCGTCTTTTTTTTTCGATGTCTAATACCCGCTTTTGGTAGGTTTTGCTTATGGAACGGCTCCGATTGATCGAGCCCCCAGTTCATGTTCCTTCCTATCATGCTCGTTCCATTGCAATGAGGACTAGGCTTTACATGGTGGACTTCACCCGAGTCTGCAATTATTGGGAGAACAAACTGAAGAGCGATGATGGTCCCTTAATTAGGTGGATTGTGCCGTGGTGGCATCTCAAATCTGTCATTGGAGTGTCTTCTTTGGATCCTACTCGGTCCGTGCGCATTCCTGGCTTGGAGTTTATGGTGTGCATCTTCCCGGAGAGGCTGATGAGACAGGTGGGACTGAAACAGACAATCCCGAAGCTTGATACTGTCCCGCAGACTGCTGTGGCGCTTACTACAGAAAGCCGAAGAGAGTGGGCCATTAAATGGGCTCAAAGAAATGTATGGTTCTTGAACTCTCTTGCAAATGCCTTGTGGGTATCGGATTCTTATCTGCGATGGAGGAAAGCTACTACTCCGGAAGAGCGCGAAATATTGAGGAAGCGCGAGCCCGTTGACTACAAGGTGCGCGAGGTAGAGAAAGAAAAAGAGAAGCATTTGACTGAGGGAGAGGAAGAAGCCGGGTTTCGAGTCGTTCATCCTTCGAAGAAACCGAAGACCTCTCCTGTCGTAGAGATGGTGGTTGACAAGAATGGAAAGTCCAGGCCTCGAGAAAGACCTTTGGTGATTAGGTCCGAAGTGGCGCAAGAGCGTCCGGCTCGAGGTCGTGACAAGAAATATGACAAGAATGACAAGGGCAAAGGGAAGATGGAGGAATAGCCCGAGTCTTTATTTATTATTTGTTATTATTATTATTTTATTATTGTAATAAAAAGGTGGGGTTTTTAGAATCCTAGCCTATTCTATTTTTATTATGTAGCGTACTATTATTAATAGAAAATGAAATAAAAAGGTTAAATGATTATGAAGCCGTTGTGGTTTTCTATTTATTATCCTTGTCGAATTCCAAATGCAATGCAAATGTCCTTCTATTTACATTTTAAATATAATGGGTTGTATCCTGTGAAGGATTGCCTACGTATTCACTTAAAAAAATGAAATCAAACCCTTGCGCGTAGTTCAAGTAAATGTAAAAGAATAATTGTTCTAAGCAAGAGCTTGTAATGAACTTAGAAAATAAGCATGAGCTTTGCTTACTCTGAAGGTGCAAATTTAGTTTATTTGATGATATGAGGATGACGAATTTGTCAAAATGCAAGAGCATAGTGACATTAGCTTATTTCGGCTTGGCCAGGGGCCGTTTATTTAGTGTCACAAGAGCGACACGTGGGGTTACGCGAGGCGCGTTTTTGTTCCTATTCTAGGCATAATACCGCTTTAGTTGGTCAAGATTTGTTGGGTTTGAAAACTCATTCCCGTCTAGGTCTGTGATTCTAACCGCACCCCCTGGAAGTATGGATTTGACTAGAAATGGTCCGGCCCAATTAGGTTTGAATTTTCCCCGTGGGTCGACAGGTAGAAGAGCTCTAACCGATTTAAGTACTAAGTCTCCGTCTTTGATGTTCCTTGGCCTAACCCTTTTGTTGAAAGCTCGTTTGATACATGCTTGATATGTTTGGACATTATGCAAGGCGCGTAGCCTACGTTCATCCAGGAGGATGAGTTCTTCATATCTATCCCTCTTCCAATCGGCTTCTGGGATTTGACTTTCGAGTAGGATACGCAAGGATGGTATCTCTAGCTCGACTGGTTGTACGGCTTCCATGCCGTAAGTCAAATAGAAAGGAGTAGCCAATTGCTAATGCCAGTACCAATTGCTAATGCCAGTACCATGTCGAAAACTATCTTCCGTTCTGGCAAAACTAATGCCAGTACCAATTGCTGTGAGGAATTCTCTCTTTCAGATCCGTACTTTGTTTTCCCTTCATCGGTTATGGTCTGTAAGCCTTGCAACAGGCTAAACTTACTTGTACCTTGCTTGCTAGTTTAAATATGAAAGTTTATTGTTGTCAAAAAAAAAGAAATTACTTAACCATTGTTTTTTTTAATAAACATGTCAATAAGGAGTATTATTGACTCGACTAGATCCAGACGTATATCGTAGGTTGATTGGGAGGTTAATATATTTAAACCTTACCAGACCTGATCTTTCCTTTGTAGTTCAACATCTTAGTCAGCTTCTTGCTTGTCCAAGACAACCTCATTGGAAAGCAGCCCTACATGTGGTGAGATATTTGAAACACACTATAGATGCTGCCATTTTCTACCCTGCAGATAATCACTTCACTCTCAGGGCATTCACAGATGCAGATTGGGGTGCCTGTAGCTTCAGTTGTAGATCTGTCATATGACAATATATATTTTTGGGAGATGCATTAGTTGCTTGGAAAACCAAAAAGCAAAAGACTGTATCTAAGTCTTCAACTGATTCAGAATATAGAGCAATGTCCTATACATCAGGGGAGATTGTATGGCTTCAGAGATTGCTGCAGGATTTCAACATCAAAGTGCCCACACCAATTAAGCAACTAAAGCAATGACAAAAATAAGGTGTGGACAATTTATATTAAAGCTAGGGTAGTCGGGTTCCTATAAGTGGGTAAAGGTAAACAAGGGTGAAGCACCGGGTAAGGGTAGAGGTTAACTTAGGTAAGAGGTCCAATATCTTGGCCTCCCTAAAGAAAGACACATAACTTTCATCAAGTATCAAGTATCAATTCTCAATTTAATCAAGCTATCAAAACACCCTACAACTTTCATTTATAGAGCATTTAACCAAACAATGAAGAAACGTGAGAGCTTTCACTCACACAACTCCACAAACACCTTGTGTGCATGAATAAGTAAGCTAACAATTCTACCCAAAACCCAATTATTAATTACCCAAGTTATACCATTAACTCCACTTAGGGTCCCCCTAAACCCTAGGGGGTCACTACTTACACATCATACTTAAGCAAAGGTAAACAAATGATAAAACAAAAGCAAACATGATGGAAAACATGGTATAAATTATAACAATAACAAAGAGAGAAATAGAAATGTAAACAATTGAAACAATTAATAAACAAACTTAACAAGAGAAGAAATTGTACCAACAAAGGAGAAAGGTTGAGTCTTGTATTGATAATGGAAGAAATCTTTCAAACTTCTTCAACTACAACCCAAATACTCAAGAGTAAACTAATGAAACTAAGTAGATCTATATTAATTAAGTAGATAATTAAGGTTTTATTAAGGAAAGATTAATACTTTGCTTAGGAAACTTGCTTAAAACTAGAGAGAATTCTAGATCTAGGGTAATGTGTCGAACGAAATTAGGAGAGGGGTATTTATAGTTTACAACCATTTAGGTCAAAAATTAAAAGAAATTGAAAGTGTGGAAATAGGAGTCTGCGCCGTTCAACCGGCCGTCAGTCCAGAACCGGCTGAAAAGTTCCTGTATTTTTTCGTCCAAAATTAAATAGCTGTAATACTACGGTTTTCTATGTCTATGGGTACTCTATCGAGTGGGGCTAACTCTGTCGAGTAAGTATGTTTTTATACGAAACAGTAGGCTGCCTGATGGGTACTCGATCGAGTACGTGTGACACTCGATCGAGTAAGGGGCATTCGATCGAGTAAGTCACTTACTCGATCGAGTAAGTCACTTACTCGATCGAGTAAGTTGGTATTACGGGCTGTTTTAGCCGGGTTTTGTAAATAACGCGTGATTAATATTTATGGGTTCCATCATCTTTCTTAATCACTTTTCACTTTTCAAAAAACCTTTCAAAGAGAGAAAAGAGTACGTTGTTTCATTCTTCGCGTTGTTAGCAAATCCCAAAGGTTAAGGTTGTCGGATCATCGTGTTCTTTACGCGGTTGAGTTCGTCGTGTCAAGGGTAAGATTCTTGTATAATTTTAATATTGTTTCGTTGAGTTTGTTGAAAGCTCTAATTGGGTAGATTAGGGGTTTGGGAGTATAATGTTGTTTAGAGGATGATTGTATGATTATATGTGGTTATAGAAGGAGGCTTCGTAGAGGAGCATTATTGATTAGCTGCTTGTGACGATCTTGTGATTGATTATTCCATGTAGGGTTTCTCTACTCAGTTATTGATTACATAATGTTGTTGATGATTGATTATTGTTGTTGATTCGTATCGTATTGAAATTGGTAATTGGTAATTGTTGTTGTATAATGTGGTTGGTTGTGATTGTTTATCTGTGGTTCGCGAGGTGCATTCTCGGCTGAGTGGAGTCACTTGCGGGAGTGGCTTCATGCCCTTGATTCGCCCTCTATGGAACCCGCCACAGAGGGGATGTCCACGTTAAGGAACATGGGTTATCGCTCGGATGAGATGAGCGGGGCTTAGGTGGGAACGGCTGCGGTCCCCTATTGGCGGTGTGGAATACTTGTTGGGATGGGTATTCTGGCAGGATTATACACTTTAGTGTGTAGTCAGGTGAGTGGAGTTATGATGGAGATTGGGTGACTGTTGTATTATTTCTGTTGTATTGTTTTTGTATAATCAGTAACTGACCCCGTTTAAATGTTTTGAAAACTATGGTGATCCATTCGGGGGTGGTGAGTAGTTATTGAACATGTATGAGATGGACTTGCATGGATAGCTAGGTTGAGTCATCACGAGATGTCTAGAAGTCTTCCGCTGGGTCGTTAAATATTTATTTACTTAGTTGGTTTGGCATTTTTGGAACAGTTGTATTTTCTTTAACAGTTTTGGTATTGGACATGTATCACATTAAATTTACTTAATAAACTACGTTTATTTATTGTCTATTTGATATACATTACCTCGGGTAACCGAGATGGTAGCATTCACATGCATTAGGTGGTCCTGGTAAGGTACTTAGTGTATGGGGGTGTTACAAAGTGGTTTCAGAGCGACGATTTTGGAACCTATAACTAATGAACCTAATGAATCTAGGGAGTCAAAATAAAATGAACCCGGGTAGGAGTTGTTAGGAGCTAATGCAAAGGCTTGGGAGACGTCCTTAAGTCGCGATCTCACCCTAGAACTTTGAACCGGTCACTATGGGGTATGTCTTGGGGTCGCTATGTGTTTATTTAAGTTATGTTGCATATCTATGTTGAAATGTGTTGTATGAATCGGTGGATGAATGCATGTGGAGGATGGAGAATGTGGTGGCGAAAAGGTGAGTAAGTAACATGATTATATGTTGATATGAAAAACGGAATTACATGATGATCGATTTCTAATGTGGCTTATTAGAAACATGTGAAATAGGATGTTGCTTGTTGTATATACGTGTGCATATATATATATATATATATATATATATATATATATATATATATATATATATATATATATATATATATATATATATATATGCGGGATCTCGTGAGTTGGGGTCTTATGGTGAGTTGTGAGTTGGGGAAATCAAGGGCTGAGATTAAAAGAAATCAAGGGCTGAGATTAAAAGATAAATTAGAAAAAAAAAAAGGAAAAATCGAAAAATACAAAAGCGCTGAAACATGAAAACAGCAACCTCATTCTAACGATATTCTCTCTCTCTCTACAAATCAAAACAGAGAAAACTCACAAATCAGAACGCCGACTATAGGAAATTCATAAAAAACCTAATAAAATTACACAAAATCGTTGATTTGTAGCTGCAATCGAATTACAGGTAATGTAAATTCGTTGATTTTTAGTATATTCAATCGTATTTTCGAAATTAATGTAAAAAACCTAATTAATGTAAAAATCGTTGATTTTTAGTGTAAATTCGTTGATTTTAATTGAATTCAATACTTGATTTTACTTGTTTTCGGGTATAAAAGATGGACAATGAGATCAATAACAATGTTAGCGAAGAAATCAACTCGACGGTGAATATGGAAACAGTAATCTTGCTATTCATTCTTATCTCTTCATCCGCCGTTGTTTATAAATAAATTATTGATTTCTACATGTTTCTCAGCTGTTATTCTGATATTATTGTACTGTCTGGCTTGTATTAGAGTAGAAAAAGAAAACTGTTATTCTGATATTAATGTACTATTATTAGCCTCAGTGTGTATAAATCAATTATTGATTTCTATGTGTTTCTCAGCTGTTATTCTGATATTATTGTACTATCTGGCTTGTATTAGAGTACAAAAAGAGAACTGTTATTCTAATATTAATGTACTATTATTAGCCTGAGTGTTTATAAATCAATTATTGATTTCTATGTGTTTCTCAAATTTGTTATTCGATACTATTGTCTTTATCGGCTTGCATTACAGTAGAAAAAAGAGAACTGTTATTCGATATTAATGTACTATTATTGTAACCGTACATAAGAACATGATTATATTATTGTCTTATTATTGTGGTATTATTGTAACATTATTGTGCTATTATTGTGCAAGAACATGAAAATATATGCCTTGCAAAAGAGTTACATAATAAATACAGTATTATCTGTATGTAATAAAGTAGAACCAGAGTACTGTTATTCTGATATTACTCTACTATTATTGTAAAAAAGTAGAGAAACATGTTGATATTATTGTACTCTTATTCTGATATTATGCTACTATTGTTGTGATATTATTGTGCGATGCGTGAAAATATACGGCTGATAAGAGAGTAGCATGAGATAAACACATTTAGTGTTATTGTGATGTTATTGATTGTCGTCTTTTCACACCGTTTATCATATCATACTATTATTGTCACATTACTTTGCAATGTTGATCTCTCCCCGTGCTCTTTATTATTGTGATGTTATTGTGATTTTGTTGTCCAATGACTGTACTCATTATATTAATTTACTTGTCATGAGATCTTTCTCTTTGTGTCTATTGTTGAAGACAATGCGGTCTTACCTAATGGGGATTCTTCTAATAACGAAGATATACACCAGCCCAACCTGTTCAGACGAAGAAAACGATGAGTTTGTCTCAACTCTTCATTACAGCAGTACACCCGGGGGGACTGAGCAGTGGGTGAGGACTGTTGAGAGTGATTTTACGCCTAAACGTGGCATGTTCTTTCTTACCTTGGAGGATGCGATGCAGTTCTACAAAGATCTATGCACTGGCTTGCGGATTTGATGTGAGAAGGTACACAAATGCGCAATATAAGGGGGCGTCACCGTCAAATCACTGTCATGCATGACGAGGGTATAGGGATATGAAAAGAAAAATGCGACTTGAAGCAACAAATCATGAAGCCGGTAATTTGAGTACAGTAGAGAACAAAGACCGGCGAATTAGACAGCCAAAGAAGCATGCTCTGACAAGGTGTGGCTGCAAGGCGAACATGAGGTTGAGAACCTGTGAAAAAACAGGATGACGAGACCCAGTGGGTATATTGTGGATGTCTTTGTAGACGTTCACAATCACTCTCTTTACTCTGTCAAAAACAGGAGTTCCGAGAGCTCTCAAGGGACGTCCATGACTACATTAAGAGGACCATTATTGATCATACTAAGCTCAACATAGGTCCAACATTGAGCTTCAGAATTCTCAAGGAATACTCAAATGGTTATCAGAATATCGGTGCCTCTTTGCTAGACTTCAAAAACTTCAAGCGAAATATCAAGTGTTACATTGGGGATAACGATGCTAAAATGTTCATTGGGCATTTCAAAATGCTGGCTGAAACAAAGGGGTTCTACTTTGCTTATGATCAGGATGAGAACAAATGCTTGACGAAGGTTATTTGGGCTGATAAGGAAGGGATAAACAACTACAAGTTATATGGAGACACGATCTCGTTTGACCCTACTTATGGGACAAACAAATATTTCATGGTGTTTACTCCCTTCACCGGAGTAGACCACAACAAGAAGACGGTGACTTTTGCGGTGGGTTACTTGACTTTGAGAGTCGACATTCATTTGAGTGGATTTTTAAAAATTCCTCGAAGCAATGGGGCGAAGAAGAACCTCAATGTGTAATTACGGACCGGTGCCCGGAATTAAAAAGCACGCCCAAATGTCTTCAACCATTCTGTCCACAAGTATTGCATGTGGCATATCATGCGAAAAATGCCCGAGAAAATGGGAAGGGCAATCTGCAATGATACGGAATTTATGACCGACATAAATGCCGTTGTGTGGGATGTCGACCTCGAGCCACACGAATTTGAACAGAATCTGAAGATCTGTTATTGAAGCCCATGGTATGGAAAGCAACCGGTGGTTGAAGTATGTCTTTGCAATCAGACAAAAGTGGATACCGGCATACTTTCGGGATCTGCCTCTAGGTTGTTTGTTGCGAACAACCCAGAGATCCGAAAGTTCAAACAGCTATTTCAAGCGGTTTGAAAGCCATTTTGGAACCCTCGTCGAGTTTTGGATGAGGTACAATTCCGCAATAGAGCAGCAAAGGCATACACAAAGGAGGATGGATAATGCCAATGAGCATAGTATGCTCGAGAAAGTAGGGCCGATGAAGGTATTCCACTGCTATTCTGCTATTAATGTTATTCCACTGCTATTCTACTGTTATTCCCCTATTATTCCCGTGTTACTCTGCTATTCTGCTGCTGTTGTGTTATTCTACTGCTATTCTGCTGCTGTTGTGTTATTCTGCTATTAATGTTATTCCACTGCTATTCTTCTATTAATGTGTTGTTATTTTTGAATAAAAAACGAATATTCTTTGTGGAAATGGATAGCGTCTGCAATAACAGCAAAGTAACTGCTAAATTTAGTCTACTGCTATTCTGCTATTAATGTGTTGTTATTCTACTGCTATTCTGCTATTAATGTGTTGTTATTCTACTGCTATTCTGCTATTAATGTGTTGTTATTCTACTGCTGTTGTGTTATTCTACTGCTATTCTTCTATTAATGTGTTGTTATTTTTGAATAAAAAACGGATATTCTTTGTGGAAATGGATAGTGTCTGCAATAACAGCAAACTAGCTGCTAAATTTAGTCTACTGCTATTCTGCTATTAATGTGTTGTTATTCTACTGCTATTAATGTAATTCCACTGCTATTCTGCTATTAAGGTGGAGATGCATGCCTCACTTGTCTACACCCATCCTATCTTTGGGGACTTTCAGAATGAAGTCAAACATGCCATATGCAGCATGGGGGTGGGGGGTTTGACAACAGTAGGGGCGGTGGAGTATCATGACGTTCGTGATGGACTCAAGCACAGGAGCTTCCGAGTTGAATTTAACACCAAAACTAACGAGAGCAAATGTGCATGTAAGCTGTTTGAGAGGCATGGCATTGTTTGTCGCCATATACTTTGGGTGTGGAATGGTAGGCAGGTCCACAGGATACCTGACCCTTATGTCCTTGCTCGATGGACAAAGAAATCATACAGGCCAGTTGTCCGAGATGAAAATGGAAAGGTGATAGAAGAGATTGATGAGGCTGACATCAAGAAAGCTGAGATGTCAAAGGTTTGGTCCGAGATTTATGCAACTCGTCGGGGTGATGGACGGTTATGCTCTTTATTAAACACATGAAGCAACATCGCTGCGAAAATCCCGACACGGTTCAGGTGAACATCACAGACCAATCAACCAAGACTAAAAACCAGGAAATCGAGGCTCTTCTAGGCATCACAGCTTCAAATGACATTGACCTTCGACCGCCAAACAAGGCCAAGAATAAGGGCAGTGGCAAAAGATTAAGGTCCTCCAAAGAAAAGGCCAAAACCAAGCAACAAAAGAGGAAGCGAAGATGCGGTAATCTGCAAGAAGTGGGTGAACCACAACAAGAGAACTTGTACTCTTCCATTTCTTTGAAAGTCCCCCTTCGATGACGAAGATGAAAAAGAATCGAAACGAAGAGGTATGAATCTGGACTAATACTCTCCTATTATTCTAATGTTATCCTCTTATTCTCTTTGTTATTCCCCTATTATTCTTGTGTTACTCTGCTATTCTCTTTGCTTTGTTGTGTTATTCTACTGCTATTCTGCTATTAATGTGTTGTTATTCTCTTTGTTGTTAATGTTATTCCACTTTGCTATTCTCGCTATTAATGTAGCTTCTAAAATACTAAGCAAAAATTGCGGCAATATAAATCGATGCATGAACTACCAAAAATTGCGGGAATATGTTATCCTTTTATTCTCTTTATTCCCCTATTATTCTGTGTTACTCTCGCTATTCTGCTTTTCTTTGTGTTATTCTACTGCTATTGTGCTATTAATGTGTTGTTATTTTTGGATACAAAATGGATATTCTTGGTGGAAATGGATAGTGTTGCAAATAACAGAGTAGCCGCTAAATTTAGATTACGCTATTCTGCTATTAATGTGTTGTTATTCTCTGCTATCAATGTTATTCTCTTTGCTATTCTGCTATTAATGTAGCTGCTAAATACTAAGCAAAAATTGCAGGAATATGAATCAGATGCATGAACTAACAAAGACAAAAGAGACACAAAAGACAACGGCTACGATGAAGACCTCGCCTAAAAATGTCAAACACTTTTACTATTTGTCATTGTTCGAATTATATTTTAACCTAAAATGTATCTTCTAGATAATAAAGTGAGACCTACATTATATGAGAATTAATACTAGTTACTTTAATTTTTTTTTTTGTTAATATTATCTCGATTGTTTTTTTCACAAACCAACCACAAAAATAAAGCGCAAATTACACACTACAATAACAGTTGAATAATAACGACTTAGTAATATTTATAAAAAGCAGTTCCACTTTTCAGTTTTTATTAAAAACAGTTACCTAACCTAATCTAATGTAATTACAGAAAACTGTTTGTATTCCCCAACCCCTATAAATCTTTGCTATTGCGTGGTTTTTAAAAAAAAACACACACACACTGAATAAGTACAGAAAACTGTTTGTATTCAAGAAAAAACTCTGCATCTCCTCTGCAAAAAGGTAATTTCTTATCTTTTTTTTTGTTGGTAGACAGTTAATTACTTATCTTCCTATACTTTATTACGAAAAAGCTGATTCTATTCCCCAAGCCCCTATAAATTACTTGCTACTTGAGGTAAAAAAACAAACACACACATTGAAAAAGTCCATTCCAAAAAAAAAACTTTATCTCCTCTGCAAAAAGGTAATTTCTTATCTTTCTATTCTTTATTTTTCTTTCATGTTTATTTTTCATATCTCAAACACTCTTCTCTATCTTTCAAAAAGGTAATTCTCTTTCTTATGCTTTGGTTTGCTTTTAATTTGGTTCAAAAATTTTAAACATCTTTTTATAATGCAAAAAGTTTCATACTTCCAATCTTTGTAGGATGAGTGACGTATCGACGATAGCCGAAGGTCCCCGACAAGGCAGGAAATCGATGAAGCCAAACGGACGATAGAGTCCCTCACGATAGAGTTGATTGACACAAGGACAAATTTAGAGGCAGCGAAAACCCGTGAAGAGGCCTTAATAAGAGAGGTCGGCAGTGTAAAGGCACAATTGAAGGTTCTTTGAACTTCAAAATGAACGTATGCGTAGACGATTAAAGGAAAAGAAAAATAGGAACTACACGGAAGCCGACATGGACAATCAATTCATTGCTTTGTGTGAATGCTCAAGAAGTATTACATCAAGCCGATATTTCAATCTCTCGGCCATTGGACACCAGATTAAAAGCCATGGAACTAATGGAAGCGTACAAAAACCCTTTTGAGGATGAGTCGGTGGAAGTTGAGAGCACTTTGTCCAAGGACCGGCGCGCGAGCGTCGAGAGAATAGAATAAAGATATAAAAATCTAACGATGATGGTCCAGGGTCTTTTTGCTTTTAAATATGTTTAAAATATTATATTGCTTTAGAAATAATGGCTTTAATATTTTAGAACGTTAATGTTTATTATGTAAGTACTATCTTTAAGTGCTATTTAAAACTATTTCTAAGTAATGTTGGAATAACGAAGTCTTTGCCAGAATAATAGTGCAATAACACATAATAACTTGCTAATTATGCGGAGTAATACTGCAATAATAACAATGAGAATAATGGTAGAATAACGATTAACAACAAAAGCGATCTAAACCACTTTCTTGTTACACTTGACTAAATTTACACTTGAATAAAAATGAATAGTTTTGACAAAATAATGCTTTGGACTAACGATGTAATAACAATGAGAATAAGCTAGTTATGCGGAATAATAGTGTAATAACGAAAGAATAACGGTGCAATAACAATAGAATCACAATTTGAGAAAAAAAACGACCATTGGCGATTGAATAGAAAATGCATATTCTTCGTAGAAATTGGATAGAATTTGTAAAACTTAATTAAACTAGTGGAATAACAGCAGAATAAGTGTAGACTAATAGTACAATAACAAACAGAGTAGCTGCTTAATATGCGAGTAATACCTGCAATAACAGCAGAGAATAATGGTAGAATAACAACGGCAAAAACGCAGTCTAAACCATTGCTTTTACACTTGACTAAATTTACACTTGAATAGAAATGGATAGTGTTTCTAGAAAACAAAGGTAATAAGAAAGCTTAATTAGACTAAAAAAAGCAGACTAATTGTGCAATAACAAGACAACAAACTGCTCATTATCCCGAATAACGTGAGAATAACGATGGGATTAGAGTAAAAATGGATGGTGTTTGAAAAAAGTACAAGGAATATCAAAACTCAATTAAAATTAGAGTACACACTTTGGAATAACACTAGAGTAATACGGGAATAACGACAAATAAACTAGTAATTATACATAATAACGGTGCAATAACAAAGACACTAATAGTCTAACAACACGTTTACACCAACTTAGTCGACTTCCCTGGTACACAACATCCAAAGGTCTTTGCATTCATGACGATGCTTGACTCTTCACTACCAGCAGATGATTGGGGTTGCACTTCGGGGGCACTTCGCAACTTGTTCCTTGCTTTGCCGCCAAACCCAACGTCTTGGCCTTCCATCTCACAAGCCTTCACTTTGTCAAGAACTACTCGCCTATGAAGATTAATATCCGCCAAGATCGGGAAGCCGACATTTCAACACAAGGTAGCTTCGACGAGCAATCTTCTTTGTGAAGATTGCACTCAAACACGCTTCCACCATATTCCGCCATCGTGTACAAAGAAGAAACACCCCGACTCCGAATTCAGACGGTTCCTTCTTTTTCCATTTAAAAGGCACATCAACAATTTCGAAATTGCGGCAATCTTCACCCTTCAGAACATTATGACCCTCCATAAAAACACGCATATAGTTTGCCACAATCTCGGCCAATCTTACAATCGGCTATTTGCTTGGAATCGTGAGTCATGTTGTCCAAAATATCAATCGATTCATTCAAAAAGTTGATGCGAAAACAAGAGTAGTGATCATTGTACGAGAATCGGCACAAACACAAGGTCGGAGTTCGAGACGACATCTTCCATTGCGGAATCGTAAAACACATTCCGAATGCCAACTTATTACCGGACCGTCAAGAGGACTTGAGGAATCAAAGTTCTCTAAGAGTGAATAAAGAGGATCCTACAAAAAGAGAAAGCATAAACAACCAAAAATAGTGCACAAGTGTTAACTTTATATCAATACTTGTGAGTCAATCAGTAGGTAATAACGCAAAATAGCAAAGGAAAAAACTAAAATACCATATGACGAACTCCGAAAAACATTGAGCTTGGTTTTGAGCGTTCCTCAAACTCCAACGAATTCAAAAGAACCGACCAAACATCAACTACTCTTGTTGACATCATACTAGCTTTGCATCTACAAGGAAACAATACCCCCTTGTCCAAAAACACGCCGACGTCGTCGTTTATACAACACTAACGACTCCTTGCATTCACAAAAAATAACATATGATGAGAACGTGGGATTACGGTGGTATAACAAAGAGAATAACGGTTCAATAACGAGAACAATAACGAAAAATAATAGCGGTATAACGTTAGAATAACAAAACGGGATTGACAAAGGGGATTACGGTGGACTAACGGAATAATAGTGGTATAACAATCAATAACAGCGAGAATAACAAAGGGGCCTAACAGTGAAATTAGACGGCTCGCTAGGTTGACTAAAATAACAGCATAATAACAGCAGATTAACAGCAAACTAACAGTGGGAAACAGAAAAGACTAACTGAACAGAAACACCACAATCAAAGAAATGAAAATCGACACATACTGTCATCCGAGCGTCTTCACGAAGAACAAAGTCCACCACTTGCTTCCGCACCTTGACATCTTAGAGAACTGTTTTTGTTCTTCCGAAACAAATCCGACACCGCAACAAACCTACGTCGTCGCCGCCCGCAATCCATAGAGCAACCCACCCGTCGTCCCGCCCTACCCCTTTTACGACTACCCAAAGCCGATTGTGGACTCACGGGGCTATCCACACCCCTGCTTCCCACTTGACGGCTGGCAGTAGGGGTCTTTCTAGAGAATTTAGGGCCGTCAATGACAAGTAGGAGAAGCGACGGGCTCGTCAACAGTGCGACGTCTTAACCTTCTTACCAACAGTTTTCACCCTGCCGGAACCACGACGTTTCTTACCGCTTTGAGAAGCCCTCTTTTTCGCATCCTCAATACGCCGTCTCTCTTCAAGCACGCTCAGGGTTTCCTTTCTTGTCTTGTTCAACTCCTCCAAACTTTTCAACACATCTTCCCTGGACTCGTTCATATCGAGACAGCGCCAACAAGGCAACGATCTCAACGCGGTAGAGGGCTCTTGAATCGAAATTACCCAAGTCACAATCAAAAACATTTCCACGGTAAAAGAGCATGTGCAACATCGTATATACACCGCAGGTCAAATTTTCAATCTCGGCCGTTTGCCGGGTAAAAGGGACGTTGACAATTTTATAATCTTTAACCTCCCCACCTCGGGCAACTCCTTTGTGGACCAGGAAATCAGACATCAAGTTCACCTTTTTTTAAAAAAAAGGAAAAAGAAAACATAATTACTAACAATACTTAAACAAAACTAGGATAAACACCAAGAGAAAATTAAAACACAATAAATGACTTACAAAGAGTTTGACAATACACCAAACGTACACACTGCTGTTGATCATCAGCAAACATCGCCTCTTGAAATACATTATCAAGATATTCAACCCTCTTCGAAATGAAATTGATGCACAAACAGCTAAAGTGCTCATGCAAAAGAATTGGGATGAAAATGCGGGAAAATATTTGGCCAAAAAAAATTGTTACTAATTATGTGGTTCTTTTTAAAAAGCGAAACACAACGAGAATAACAATGAGAGTAATAGTAGGCTAACAAGTAGAATAGTAGTAGAAAACACACAAAGTACGAAAAACATACCATATCTGAAGTAAGATCACACTCTCTCTTGTTGTTATTGACAAAGACAAGAAATGACAATTTGACTTCCGCATAAATCGCTCTCCCGGAAGCCTTATCATCTTTCGACGGCATACAAAGTTGCCGCAATGGATACTAAACAAGAAGTGGAGAAAAGAGTTGAAACGTGATCCAAACATGAAAAATAAAGTAAAAGAAAAGATAAGATAGAATAACTAACCGTTGCACCCATCCCAAAGAAAAGTCGACTTGGGCTTCCTCTTATACAAGTATCATTAAGAAAGAGGGACCACCAAAGATGCACAACACCAAGCATTATCATTGTATCGGAACCATCGATTCCATATCCTCACGATTCAGAAATCTTGTCCACACCAAGTGACAAGATTATCCCTTCAAAACCGAATAAAAAGGCAAAATAAGAGTCACATGAATATATTTTTGAAGAACAAAAAGCGATATAAAATATTAAACAAAGCGAAAATTTTTACAATAAAAACAAGCTCTTACCCTTGCGAAAGGTTATGATCATTCAAGAAGCGATGAGTCTGCAACCTCTTTCCGCTTGGATAGCATTGGGTTGAAAACATGTCCCATCGTTATCATTGATTTTGACAGACAACTAGCTCGGGAGCCACAGGACCACAATCATAGCCGCATCCGAAATTCGAGGCACAACAGACAACAAGTAGCTCCTCATCATGTGCGGCAGAGTGCGGCAAATAACTTGTACACATAGTAGGAGCATTCAACCCGGCAACGCCATTGTCCTCTCGGGGACAGCCTCACCAACAACAAGTACCACCTCCGACACAACCTCGGAATCCTGTTTATCGATTTATCTATCTCGGCAGGCCTGACCCCAAGCAACAAGTCTGCATGACAAGACATCACCACATCCGCTACCTCCTCTTCTGCGATCACGAATGCTTCACGCCAATTTGAGTGGAATGCTTTGAGTGTCATTACGCAATGGAATGTCGGCACGGGTATCCGTCACCCCCGTCTCGAGCAAACAAGCATCGGCCTTTGTAATTTCGGTTGCTTGAACCTCTACCGGTGGACACTCAACAAGATTAGCCACCTCCTGCGCGGATTATCAACAAGATAGTCTTCAACTTGAATGTTAACGTCCTCCACATCATTGTTAACATCCTCCACGTCAATGGTAATATCCCCAACATCAACTACTTTCTCACCGACATCACCGGCTCTCCATAACGAAACCGAATGTCGGCCAGATATCCGTCGTAATAGAATCTAAACCGAGTGGTGACAATTGTGGACTCCCCACCTTTGCACTTTGTTGAATGACGGGACTATGTTCAACACCCTTCTTTTCGGATATAGTCGGCCGCACATCCGACACCCGACACACACTCCTCATAGAATTGAGAAAACAGGTTAAATGATGGGGGTTCAATGATGACATCTTCATGTCTAGCTTTTTTGGAAGCTGGTTCTTCAGGAACAGTTGATCGCGATTTATTGGCCGCTTGCATAGCCAATACATGCTTTACCCGTTCGTCCAGCTCACGGATAACTTGATCCGTGAAGAAAGATGGGGTGGCAACCAAATTCTCTGACCCTTCACAACCAACTGTTTCGATTTGTTTGTTTGTGCTTTCTTTAGCAGCTCGTCGGGTTACTTGGCTGGGCAACTTAGCAGCAGGTGCTTGACCCATAGCCTGCTGGGTCTTCTGCATCATCTTCGACTTTATAAGTTCCGCCCGTTCCAAGTATCGGCGACATAAAATCTGAGAGTCCCTCTCATTAAGAAGTATAAGTTGATGAACATCCCACAAGTTAAAATCCCAAAATTTTACTTAAAACAAGACAATAATAGTAGAATAACAGAGGAATAATAGTACACTAACACCAAAATAGATAACAGTGGATTAATAGTAGAATGACAAAGTGAAGTAATAAAATAACAAAGGAATAACAAAGACACTAACAATGAGAATAAATAACGGTGGAGTAGTAGTAGAATAACAAGTAGAATAACGGTGCAGAACACTTGGAATGAAAATTAGAATAACGATGGAATGACAAAGAGGAAAACCGAGGAATAACGATGGAATAATAGTAAAATAATAGCGATGAAAAACTAATGCTCGAGGACAATAACGGAATAACATTTTAGAATGATTCGTTTAAAAACAATCAAACAGGTGCTTACGTCGACCGCTGCGGACTGTACTTGCTCATCCGTAAGAATATCATCAGGTAGATCCAGAACAAGACATCGACGTTGAGTACGTTGACCAGAGCCAACGATGTTTGGGCGAGACAATGGGAAAGCAACGTCCGAACGCTCCCGGTGCCCGAGCACCACCGCCTCACGCCGCAACCTCTCATTGAAAGACTTAAAATCCCAATGTTTAATGAGCGGTGGCTCATTATTCACCTGATCACCGCTAAAGAAATAACGGTGAAAATAGGTGATAGCCAACAACACTACACTACAACGAATATTTCTCCTCCCGATAAGGGCTTCACGTCTGAAGTCACCAAGTCCGAGAAGACAAATCGACACCAATTAAGTTCCTTGATCCTAGAAACATCTTCCACAGTAGCTTAGAAGTCTAAGATCAAGCACATAACCCGACACAGGAGCAAGGAAACACGACATGGCAAGCAGAACAAAAGTCTTCTTAAACTCATCGTCCGCAACCAGAGACTCTAGCAGGGTCTCCTGAACTTTGTTAAGTGGTATCCCACTTTTGTTATTGCCGATACCATACTTCTCCCGCCAAGCACGCTTCAAAGCTTCTCCTTGGCGTCGGCGAACCAGGAAATCCAAGAATAACCAAATCCACTTTCGCACTGCAATTTGGTAAACCAAACACATCGTGCACATCATCTGCAGTCAACTCGAACTTCTCCGTTTCAGATATTTCAAAATACTTCCCACTCCTAAAAGCATATACAAACTCCCGAAACATGACATGGGGGAGGGAAGAAAGCTTCAACTCAAGTAAACCCCGAATCCCATCTCCCTAATGTCCTCCTTCTGCTCCTCGGTGAGGGCTTCAATAACTTTGAAAAGAAAAGCGTGCCGACAAAGACTAATAAATGGATCGGCACTGTCCACACAAAAGGGTGAAAAAAATAAACAATGCATTAAAACATTTAAGATGACATAAGCAAAAGCAAAGCAGCAGAATAATAGCAAAATAACAAGAGAGCATCAAAAAATAACACGAAAAGTAACATATTAATAGCTAAAAATAACAAAAAATAAAAGTAGAATAACGAAAGGTACATACGGTGGGATATTTCCTGCAAAGAAACTCCAGCTGAGGTTGCTTGCTACTTACCACAATTCCCTTCTCATGCTTAACTTTGCCACCCAACTTACTACTAGTCTTGGGTGGACTAGACGACAATTTCACAAGTTGCGTCTCGGCCTTTCGTTTGGTTTTTTTCGTGGGTGGTGGTTGTACATATTTCTTGACTACGAGTACTCCTTCTCTGAGAAGCAGTGCTCTTTGATGGAGATGTGACACGGGATTTGGATGGAGACGGACCCGGAGAATTTGATGATGACGGTTGAGTAGACTTTGATGAAGCGGTGGATTTGATTCTTAACTTCATTTTCTGCTTTACTATCCAGAAAATAAAGATAAGGATCACTTTCAATGATAAATAGGTATTCAGCTAGACTTTTTTAATAATGACGCTAGAATGAGAGTACCGTAACACCAGAATAACAGAACACTAACAATTAGTATAACAAATAACAAAGAAAAAAACACAAAAAGAACATGATGGATGTGTAAACAAAAACACGAAAGAGAATCAAAACAAAAGCCTCTTTGAATAAAGAGTCAAAGACAGTTTCAAAATTACATACCACCTACATAAGCCTTCATAAAAACAAAATAACGTACTAAATTACAGCCAGGGAAGGTTTCGAATTACATAAAACCCATAATACATTCTTTCCCACAAAGAACCAAAATGTACTTCCGAAAATACAGGACATAACATAAAAAGTCAGTCAACGTCAACAACATCGACTAACTTATAATACAATTGGTGAGCAAGATCATAAGCAGAAGGAAAGTCCCTGAGTGCGTCAAAGTACTCGTGAATTAGACTGATCCGTTCAGATACAGGTGCATCAAGGATCTTGTCATGATCGTATATATACTGGCAAGCATGCAACACCGCCTTTGATGGCTCACTTGCAAGCATATAGCACTTGCATCGTTTGGAAACTACTGTCGAGCCCCTTGACAAAATCTTAAAACCTTGACTGTGACTTGTTGTTAGAACTTTCATATATTCGGCGTGAACACCGGGCGCACTTTTATGAAATAGGAACATTTGTGACCATTTCTTACAAACAAGAGACATATTTCTCTTGTCCAAAGTAGTCTCTACATAATCGAAAACTCTTTCCATTAGGTCCTGGCTATTTAAAACTGCCGACATTGATTGATTACGACGACGAACTCGTACATTAACTTCAAAGCACTTTTCAGTCTTATCGTCCAATAACCATCCCAATTTTTTTTTCTTTTCAAAAGAGCAAACTCGCTAGCAAATAACAATTTATCTTCATTCACTATATTTATTGCCCATCCCTCACAAACTAAGTCCATTAGTAATCTTTGAAACCTACAAACAAACAAAGCCAAACAAACAAAACCACTAGAATAACAAAGAATAACAGAAAAGAATAATGAAAAATTCAACACAAGAAAAACACTACAATGACCGCAAGAGTAGCGCTGCAATGACACCATACGACCAAAGATAACAAATGGAATAACAAATGCGAAAAGTGAAGACAACACGAACAAACACAAAAACCCTAGAAAAACACATTAAACAATTACAACATGACAAATAACTTGACAACAAACTAAGCGATAGAATAACAAATGGAGTAACACAAAACTAAAGTCTCAGAGAGAACAATAGTAAAGTTCTCAACACAACGCGACACATAGAACATGCGAATCACTTCAAAACTAGAGAAAACTCAAAAATGCGAGATAATAACGACATTAAAGTACTCGATTAAGTAAACCTAGCGATAATTACACCAAAAACGAATTAAAAAGCATACAAAAGCATGAAATTAAACAAAATTACAAAATAAAAGAGGAAAATGACATGAAATTACCTACAATAGGAAGGAAGACGATGAACGGCGAAGAGAAAACGGGAGAAAAAAGCGAAGGAGACGAACAGTTGAAGAAGAATAACACAGAATAATAGAAGAGAGAGGAACGCTTTGCGTGGTGATAATTATATACGATAAATGTGGATAATTAATTAGAGAGAGAAATCGTTAGAGAGTAAATGAGGGAAAGAAGAGAGAGAGAGAAAAAGGAAAAAAAAGAGAAAATAAACTAAATAACAATGCTTTTATATGACAACTAAGATTAATCTTGGCCACTCATCTCTAATTTAAACTAATGGCTTTAGATTCACCCAACTCACAACTCACCATAAGAACCAAAAACACCAAATCCAATCTCTCTCTCTCTCTCTCTCTCTATATATATATATATATATATATATATATATATATATATATATATATATATATATATATATATATATATATATATATATATATATATATATATATATATATATATATATATATATATATATATATATATAGTTGTTGTGGGAAGTAGTTGAGTTGAACATGCGGGTAGTATATATACGAGTCAGCATGACTCGATCGAGTGGGGGGCACTCGATCAAGTAGGTGAGGGACTCGATCGAGTGGGTAGGACCCGATCGAGTGGGGTGTATAACGTTTCTGGACAGTCTGCTATTTTTGGGCACTGGATCGAGTAAGAAGGGGGACTCGATCGAGTGAGGTCTACTCGATCGAGTAAGTAAGGGGCTCGATCAAGTGAGGTTTTTGATGCTTTCTGGTCAGGTTCTGGAGTCGAGGCAATCGATCGAGTGGCCTCAACTTGATCGAGTGTGAGCAGCTCAGATTGTTTACGTGTTTATGTTATGGGATGTGTGTTTATGTTTACCTCTTCTCTTATATAGCTCAAAGATGCCGCCGAAGAGATCTTTGTTGTATGCTAGGGCCGAGATGATGAGTATTGATGAGATAGCTAAGATGCTAGAGCATCAAGACGTGCTTACATATGCCTTAAACATGTTTGGGAAGGATAAGGAGGCTGGGGCGAATTTTGCTAAGATGAGCATCAACATCGCTCGTTTTAACCCAAAGGAGTATATGGGTACAGGTGCGCCAATCTTGCTTGATAACTGGCATAGAGAGTTGGAGAATATTCTGAATGTGGTTCATTGCCCCGAGGACTTTAGAGTGGAACAAGTTGCATTCTACTTAGGAGATGCGGCCGGAGAATGGTGGGATAAGGTGAGGGAGAGTGCCTTAGATCTGTATGGGAGACAGGGTAAGTCAGCTATACCTTGGGATGAGTTCAAGAGAGCTATGCGTCGAGAGTTTGTGCCGGAACATGTCCGTAATAAGTTGAGAGAGGAGTTTGATGATTTAAAAATTACTCCGGATATGACAGTGGCTGAGTACTATCACAAGTTTAATTAGAAATCTAGATATGCTGAGGATATGGGGTTGAACCAGGAGAACCTAACTTTGAGGTTTGAGAAGGGTCTGACCTATAAGATTATGTAGAAGTTGCCAGTAGGAGTCCTTACCGACGTTAATGAAGTGTATGAGCGCGCCGGTAGAGCTGAGAGGTTGGTTGAGATGGCTAAGGAGAATAGGGAGAGGGGTCCTGAGAAGAGGAAAGCAGAGAGTGAGGGTGGTGGTCAGTCCAGTTACAAGAAGGGCAACCATAACCAAACGAGGGCTTATTCATCGGGGCCGGAGTTCAGTGGTGGAGCTTCCTATGGACGTGGCCAAAGTGGTGGTAG